>NC_090392.1:25304683-25915551 GCF_036365525.1 Heterodontus francisci | reverse complement strand
GGGGAAGGAAACTGCAGGGGATGGGAACAATCGAAATGTGGAGCTTATTCAAGGAGCAGCTACTGCGTGTCCTTGATAAGTATGTACCTGTGAGGCAGGGAGGAAGTTGTCATGCGAGGGAGCCGTGGTTTACTTAAGAGGTTGAAGCGCTTGTCAAGAGGAAGAAGAAGGCTTATGTTAGGATGAGACGTGAAGGCTCAGTTAGGGCGCTTGAGAGCTACAAGCTAGCCAGGAAGGATCTAAAGGGAGAGCTAAGAAGAGCAAGGAGAGGACACGAGAAGTCATTGGTGGATCGGATCAGGGAAAACCCTAAGGCTTTCTATAGGTATATCAGGAATAAAAGAATGACTAGAGTTAGATTAGGGCCAATCAAGGATAGTAGTGGGAAGTTGTGTGTGGAATCAGAGGAGATAGGGGAAGTGTTAAATGAATATTTTGCGTCAGTATTTACAGTAGAGAAAGAAAATGTTGTTGAGATTCAGGCAACGAGGCTAGATGGTATTGAGGTTCACAAGGAGGAGGTGTTAGCAATTTTGGAAGGTGTGAAAATAGATAAGTCCCCTGGGCCAGATGGGATTTATCCTAGGATTCTCTGGGAAGCTAGGGAGGAGATTGCAGAGCCTTTGTCCTTGATCTTTATGTCGTCATTGTCGACAGGAATAGTGCCGGAAGACTGGAGGATTGCAAATGTTGTCCCCTTGTTCAAGAAGGGGAGTAGAGACAGCCCTGGTAATTATAGACCTGTGAGCCTTACTTCGGTTGTGGGTAAAATGTTGGAAAATGTTATAAGAGACAGGATTTATAATCATCTTGAAAAGAATAAGTACATTAGAGATAGTCAGCACGGTTTTGTGACGGGTCGGTCGTGCCTCACAAACCTTATTGAGTTTTTCGAGAAGGTGACCAAACAGGTGGATGAGGGTAAAGCAGTGGATGTGGTGTATAAGGATTTCAGTAAGGCGTTTGATAAGGTTCCCCACGGTAGGCTATTGCAGAAAATACGGAAGTATGGGGTTGAAGGCGATTTAGAGCTTTGGATCAGACATTGGCTAGCTGAAAGAAGACAGAGGGTGGTGGTTGATGGCAAATGTTCATCCTGGAGTTTAGTTACTAGTGGTGTACCGCAAGGATCTGTTTTGGGGCCACTGCTGTTTGTCATTTTTATAAATGACCTGGAAGAGGGTGCAGAAGGGTGAGTTCGTAAATTTGCAGATGACACTAAGGTCGGTGGAGTTGTGGATAGTGCCGAAGGATGTTGTAGGGTACAGAGAGACATAGATAGGCTGCAGAGCTGGGCTGAGAGATGGCAAATGGAGTTTAATGCGGAAAAGTGTGAGGTGATTCACTTTGGAAGGAGTAACAGGAATGCAGAGTACTGGGCTAATGGGAAGATTCTTGGTCGTGTCGATGAACAGAGAGATCTTGGTGTCCAGGTGCATAAATCCCTGAAGGTTGCTAACCAGGTTAATAGGGCTGTTAAGAAGGCATATGGTGTGTTAGCTTTTATTAGTAGGGGGGTCGAGTTTAGGAGCCACGAGGTCATGCTGCAGCTGAACAAAACTCTGGTGAGACCGCACCTGGACTATTGCGTGCAGTTCTGGTCACCGCATTAGAGGAAGGATGTGGAAGCTATGGAAAGGGTGCAGAGGAGATTTACTAGGATGTTGCCTGGTATGGAGGGAAGGTCTTACGAGGAAAGGCTGAGGGACTTGAGGTTGTTTTCGTTGGAGAGAAGGAGGAGGAGAGGTGACTTAATAGAGACATACAAGATAATCAGAGGGTTAGATAGGGTGGATAGTGAGCGTCTTTTTCCTCGGATGGTGATGGCAAACACGAGGGGACATAGCTTCAAGTTGAGGGGTGATAGATATAGGACAGATGTGAGAGGTAGTTTCTTTACTCAGAGAGGAGTACGCGCGTGGAACGCCCTGCCTGCAGCAGTAGTAGATTCGCCAACTTTAAGGGCATTTGAGTGGACATTGGATAGACACATGGATGAAAATGGAATAGTGTAGGTCAGATGGCTTCACAGGTCGGCGCAACATCGAGGGCCGAAGGGCCTGTACTGCGCTGTAATGTTCCAAAAAGAGAGTGTCAGAGAGTCTCTGAGAGTTTCACAGAGTTGCAGAGTGTGTCAGAGAGTGTCCGAGAGTTTCAAAAAGTGTCAGATATTGTCAGAGAGTTTCAGAAAGTGTCAGAGAGTGTCCGAGAGTGTCTGAGAGTGTCAGAGAGTGTCAGAGTGTCTCAGAGAGTGTCACAGAGTTTCAGAGAGTGTCAGAGATTTTCAGAGAGTTTCAGAGATCTTCAGAGAGAGTCAGAGAGTGCCAGAAACTTTCAGAGAGTGTCACAGAGTGTCAGAGAGCTTCAGAGAGATTCAGAGAGTGCCACAGAGTGTCAGTGAGAGTCAGAGAGTTTCAGAGAGTGTCAGAGAGTGTCAGAGAGTTTCAGAAAATGTCAGAGAGTGTCAGAGAGTTTCAGAGACTTTCTGAGAGTGTCAGAGAGTGCCAGAGAGTTTCTGAGAGTTTCTGAGTGTGTCGGAGTGTGTCTGAGAGTGTAAGAAAGTTTCAGAGATGTTCAGAGAGTGTCAGAGAGTGTCAGAAAGTTTCAGAGAGAGTCAGAGAGTGTCAGAATGTGTCAGCGAGTATCAGAGAGTGTCAGAGATTGTCAGAGAGTGTCAGAGAGCGTCAGAGAGTGTCGAAGAGATTCAGAGAGAGTCAGAGAGTGTCAGAGTGTGTCGGAGTGTGTCTGAGAGTGTCAGAGAGTTTCTGAGAGTGTCACAGAGTTTCAGAGAGTGTCAGAGATTTTCAGAGAGTTTCCAAGAAGTTCAGAGAGTGTCAGAGAGTGTCAGAAAGTTTCAGAGAGAGTCAGAGAGTGTCAGGGAGTTTCAGAGAGATTCAGAGAGTGTCAGAGAGTGTCAGAGAGTGTCACCGTGTGTCAGAGAGTTTCAGAGAGATTCAGAGAGTGTCAGAGAATGTCACAAAGTGTCACAGAGTTGCAGAGTGTATCCGAGAGATTCAGAAAGTGTCAGATAGTGTCAGAGAGTTTCAGAAAGTGTCAGAGAGTGTCTGAGAGTGTCAGAAAGTGTCAGAGAGTGTCACAGAGAGTCAGACAGTTTCAGAGAGTTTCAGAGAGTGTCACAGAGAGTTTCAGACAGATTCAGACAGTGTCTGAGAGTGTCAGAATGTGTCTGCGAGTATCAGAGAGTGTCAGAGAGTGTCAGAGAGTGTCAGTGAGTGTCAGTGAGTGTCGAAGAGTTTCAGAGAGAGTCAGAGAGTGTCAGAGTGTGTCGGAGTGTGTCTGAGAGTGTCAGAGAGTTTCTGAGAGTGTCACAGAGTGTCAGAGAGTGTCAGAGATTTTCAGAGAGTTTCAGAGATGTTCTGAGAGTGTCAGAAAGTTTCAGAGAGAGTCAGAGAGTGTCAGAATGTGTCAGCGAGTATCAGAGAGTGTCAGAGAGTGTCAGAGAGTGTCAGAGAGTGTCGAAGAGTTTCAGAGAGAGTCAGAGAGTGTCAGAGAGTGTCGGAGAGTATCAGAGAGGGCCAGAGAGAGTCAGAGAGTGTCAGAGAGTGTCGGAGAGTGTCAGAAAGATTCATAAAGTGTCAGAGAGTGTCAGAGAGTTTCAGTAAGTGTCAGAGAGTGTCTGAGAGTTTCAAGGAGTTTCAGAGAGTGTCAGAGAGTTTCAGGGAGAGTCAGAGACTGTCAGAGAGTGTCTGAGAGATACAGTGAGTGTCAGAGAGTGTCAGATAGTTTCAGAGTGTGTCAGAGAGTTTCAGAGATTTTCTGGGAGTGTCAGAGAGTGTCAGAGACTTTCTGAGAGATTGTGAGTTTGTCAGAGAGTGTCAGAGATTGTCAGCGAATTTCAGAGAGTGTCAGAGAGTTTCAGAGAGTTTCAGAGAGTGTCAGAGAATTTCAGAGAGTGTCACAGAGTGTCAGAGAGTTTCAGAGAGTTTCTGAGTGTTTCTGAGAGTGTCCGAGAGTTTCAGAAAGTTTCAGAGAGCTTCAGAGAGTTTCAGAGAGTGTCAGAAAATTTCAGATAGTGTCAGAGAGTTTCAGAGAGTGTCACAGAGTGCCAGAGAGTTTCAGAGAGATTCAGAGAGTGTCAGAGAGTATCAGAGAGTGTCAGAGTGAGTCAGAGAGTGTCAGAGAGTGTCCGAGAGATTCAAAAAGTGTCAGATAGTGTCAGAGAGTTTCAGAAAGTGTCAGAGAGTGTCGGAGAGTGTCTGAGAGTGTCAGAGAGTGTCAGAGAGTGTCACAGAGTGTCAGAAAGTTTCACAGAGTTTCAGAGAGTGTCAGAGAGTGTCGGAGAGTGTCGGAGAGTGTCTGAGAGTGTCAGAGAGTTTCTGAGAGTGTCACAGAGTGTCAGAGAGTGTCAGAATGTGTCAGCGAGTATCAGAGAGTGTCAGAGAGAGTCAGAGAGTGTCAGAGAGTGTCAGAAATTTTCAGAGAGTGTCAGAGAGTGTCAGAGATTGTCTGAGAGATTCAGAGAGTGTCAGAGAGTGTCAGAGAGTTTCAGTGAGTGTCAGAGAGTTATTGAAAGTTTGTGAGTTTGTCAGAGAGTGTCAGAGATTGTCAGCGAATTTCAGAGAGTGTCACAGAGTTTCAGAGAGTTTCAGAGAGTTTCAGAGAGTGTCAGAGAATTTCAGAGAGTGTCACAGAGTGTCAGAGAGTGTCAGAGAGTTTCAGAGAGTTTCTGAGTGTTTCTGAGAGTGTCACAGAGTTTCAGAAAGTTTCAGAGAGCTTCAGAGAGTTTCAGAGAGTTTCAGAGAGTGTCAGAGAATTTCAGAGAGTGTCACAGAGTGTCAGAGAGTGTCAGAGAGTGTCAGAGAGTTTCAGAGAGTTTCTGAGAGTGTCATAGAGTTTCAGAAAGTTTCAGAGAACTTCAGAGAGTTTCAGAGAGTGTCAGAAAATTTCAGATAGTGTCAGAGAGTTTCAGAGAGTGTCACAGAGTGCCAGAGAGTTTCAGAGAGATTCAGAGAGTGTCAGAGAGTTTCAGAGAGTGTCAGAAAATGTCAGATGGTGTCAGAGAGTTTCAGAGAGTGTCACAGAGTGCCAGAGAGTTTCAGAGAGATTCAGAGAGTGTCAGAGAGTGTCTGAGAGTGTCAGAGAGAGTCAGAGAGTGTCAGACAGTGTCCGAGAGATTCAAAAAGTGTCAAATAGTGTCAGAGAGTTTCAGAAAGTGTCAGAGAGTGTCGGAGAGTGTCTGAGAGTGTCAGAGAGTGTCAGAGAGTGTCACAGAGTGTCAGAAAGTTTCAGAGAGTGTCAGAGAGTTGCAGAGAGATTCAGACAGTGTCTGAGAGTGTCAGAATTTGTCTGCGAGTATCAGAGAGTGTCAGAGAGAGTCAGAGAGTGTCAGAGACTGTCAGTGATTGTCAGAGACTGTCGAAGAGTTTCAGAGAGAGTCAGAGAGTGTCAGAGTGTGTCGGAGTGTGTCTGAGAGTGTCAGAGAGTTTCTGAGAGTGTCACAGTGTGTCAGAGAGTGTCAGAATGTGTCAGCGAGTATCAGAGAGTGTCACAGAGAGTCAGAGAGTGTCAGAGAGTGTCAGAAATTTTCAGAGTGTCAGAGAGTGTCAGAGATTGTCTGAGAGATTCAGAGAGTGTCAGAGAGTGTCAGAGAATTACAGTGAGTGTCAGAGAGTTTCTGAGAGTTTGTGAGTTTGTCAGAGAGTGTCAGAGATTGTCAGCGAATTTCTGAGATTGTCACAGAGTTTCAGAGAGTTTCAGAGAGTGTCAGAGAATTTCAGACTGTCACAGGGTGTCAGAGAGTGTCAGAGAGTTTCAGAGAGTTTCTGAGAGTGTCAGAGAGTTTCAGAAAGTTTCAGAGAACTTCAGAGAGTTTCAGAGAGTGTCAGAAAATTTCAGATAGTGTCAGAGAGTTTCAGAGAGTGTCACAGAGTGTCAGAGAGTTTCAGAGAGATTCAGAGAGTGTCAGAGAGTATCAGAGAGTGTCAGAGTGAGTCAGAGAGTGTCAGAGAGTGTCCGAGAGATTCAAAAAGTGTCAGATAGTGTCAGAGAGTTTCAGAAAGTGTCAGAGAGTGTCGGAGAGTGTCTGAGAGTGTCAGAGAGTGTCACAGAGTGTCACAGAGTGTCAGAAAGTTTCACAGAGTTTCAGAGAGTGTCAGAGAGCTACAGAGAGATTCAGACAGTGTCTGAGAGTGTCAGAATGTGTCTGCGAGTATCAGAGAGTGTCAGAGAGAGTCAGAGAGTGTCAGAGACTGTCAGTGAGTGTCAGAGAGTGTCGAAGAGTTTCAGAGAGAGTCAGAGAGTGTCAGAGTGTGTCGGAGTGTTTCTGAGAGTGTCAGAGAGTTTCTGAGAGTGTCACAGAGTGTCAGAGAGTGTCAGAATGTGTCAGCGAGTATCAGAGAGTGTCAGAGAGAGTCAGAGAGTGTCTGAGAGTGTCAGAAAGTTTCAGCGAGAGTCAGAGAGTGTCAGAATGTGTCAGCGAATATCAGAGAGTGTCAGAGAGTGTCAGAGAGTGTCAGAGAGTGTCAGAGAGTGTCGAAGAGTTTCAGAGAGAGTCAGAGAGTGTCAGAGAGTGTCAGCGAGTATCAGAGAGGGCCAGAGAGAGTCAGAGATTGTCAGAGAGTGTCGGAGAGTGTCAGAAAGATTCATAAAGTGTCAGAGAGTGTCAGAGAGTTTCAGAAAGTGTCAGAGAGTGTCAGAGAGTGTCTGAGAGTTTCAAGGAGTTTCAGAGAGTGTCAGAGAGTTTCAGGGAGTGTCAGAGACAGTCAGAGAGTGTCTGAGAGATACAGTGAGTGCCAGAGAGTGTCAGATAGTTTCAGAGTGTGTCAGAGAGTTTCAGAGAGTTTCTGAGAGTGTCAGAGAGTGTCAGAGAGTTTCTGAGAGATTGTGAGTTTGTCAGAGAGTGTCAGAGATTGTCAGCGAATTTCAGAGAGTGTCACAGAGTTTCAGAGAGTTTCAGAGAGTTTCAGAGAGTGTCAGCGAATGTCAGAGTGTCACAGAGTGTCAGAGAGTTTCAGAGAGTTTCTGAGTGTTTCTGAGAGTGTCCGAGAGTTTCAGAAAGTTTCAGAGAGCTTCAGAGAGTTTCAGAGAGTGTCAGAAAATTTCAGATAGTGTCAGAGAGTTTCAGAGAGTGTCACAGAGTGCCAGAGAATTTCAGAGAGTGTCACAGAGTGTCAGAGAGTGTCAGAGAGTTTCAGAGAGTTTCTGAGAGTGTCAGAGAGTTTCAGAAAGTTTCAGAGAAATTCAGAGAGTTTCAGAGAGTGTCAGAAAATTTCAGATAGTGTCAGAGAGTTTCAGAGAGTGTCACAGAGTGCCAGAGAGTTTCAGAGAGATTCAGAGAGTGTCAGAGAGTATCAGAGAGTGTCAGAGTGAGTCAGAGAGTGTCAGAGAGTGTCCGATGGATTCAAAAAGTGTCAGATAGTGTCAGAGAGTTTCAGAAAGTGTCAGAGAGTGTCGGAGAGTGTCTGAGAGTGTCAGAGAGTGTCAGAGAGTGTGACAGAGTGTCAGAAAGTTTCACAGAGTTTCAGAGAGTGTCAGAGAGTTACAGAGAGATTCAGACAGTGTCTGAGAGTGTCAGAATGTGTCTGCGAGTATCAGAGAGTGTCAGAGAGAGTCAGAGAGTGTCAGAGACTGTCAGTGAGTGTCAGAGAGTGTCGAAGAGTTTCAGAGAGAGTCAGAGAGTGTCAGAGTGTGTCGGAGTGTTTCTGAGAGTGTCAGAGAGTTTCTGAGAGTGTCACAGAGTGTCAGTGAGTGTCAGAATGTGTCAGCGAGTATCAGAGAGTGTCAGAGAGAGTCAGAGAGTGTCAGAGAGAGTCAGAAATTTTCAGAGAGTGTCAGAGAGTGTCAGAGATTGTCTGAGAGATTCAGAGAGTGTCAGAGAGTGTCAGAGAGTTTCAGTGAGTGACAGAGAGTTTCTGAGAGTTTGTGAGTTTGTCAGAGAGTGTCAGAGATTGTCAGCGAATTTCAGAGAGTGTCACAGAGTGTCAGAGAGTGTCAGAGATTGTCTGAGAGATTCAGAGAGTGTCAGAGAGTGTCAGAGAATTACAGTGAGTGTCAGAGAGTTTCTGAGAGTTTGTGAGTTTGTCAGAGAGTGTCAGAGATTGTCAGCGAATTTCTGAGATTGTCACAGAGTTTCAGAGAGTTTCAGAGAGTGTCAGAGAATTTCAGACTGTCACAGGGTGTCAGAGAGTGTCAGAGAGTTTCAGAGAGTTTCTGAGAGTGTCAGAGAGTTTCAGAAAGTTTCAGAGAACTTCAGAGAGTTTCAGAGAGTGTCAGAAAATTTCAGATAGTGTCAGAGAGTTTCAGAGAGTGTCACAGAGTGTCAGAGAGTTTCAGAGAGATTCAGAGAGTGTCAGAGAGTATCAGAGAGTGTCAGAGTGAGTCAGAGAGTGTCAGAGAGTGTCCGAGAGATTCAAAAAGTGTCAGATAGTGTCAGAGAGTTTCAGAAAGTGTCAGAGAGTGTCGGAGAGTGTCTGAGAGTGTCAGAGAGTGTCACAGAGTGTCACAGAGTGTCAGAAAGTTTCACAGAGTTTCAGAGAGTGTCAGAGAGCTACAGAGAGATTCAGACAGTGTCTGAGAGTGTCAGAATGTGTCTGCGAGTATCAGAGAGTGTCAGAGAGAGTCAGAGAGTGTCAGAGACTGTCAGTGAGTGTCAGAGAGTGTCGAAGAGTTTCAGAGAGAGTCAGAGAGTGTCAGAGTGTGTCGGAGTGTTTCTGAGAGTGTCAGAGAGTTTCTGAGAGTGTCACAGAGTGTCAGAGAGTGTCAGAATGTGTCAGCGAGTATCAGAGAGTGTCAGAGAGAGTCAGAGAGTGTCTGAGAGTGTCAGAAAGTTTCAGCGAGAGTCAGAGAGTGTCAGAATGTGTCAGCGAATATCAGAGAGTGTCAGAGAGTGTCAGAGAGTGTCAGAGAGTGTCAGAGAGTGTCGAAGAGTTTCAGAGAGAGTCAGAGAGTGTCAGAGAGTGTCAGCGAGTATCAGAGAGGGCCAGAGAGAGTCAGAGATTGTCAGAGAGTGTCGGAGAGTGTCAGAAAGATTCATAAAGTGTCAGAGAGTGTCAGAGAGTTTCAGAAAGTGTCAGAGAGTGTCAGAGAGTGTCTGAGAGTTTCAAGGAGTTTCAGAGAGTGTCAGAGAGTTTCAGGGAGTGTCAGAGACAGTCAGAGAGTGTCTGAGAGATACAGTGAGTGCCAGAGAGTGTCAGATAGTTTCAGAGTGTGTCAGAGAGTTTCAGAGAGTTTCTGAGAGTGTCAGAGAGTGTCAGAGAGTTTCTGAGAGATTGTGAGTTTGTCAGAGAGTGTCAGAGATTGTCAGCGAATTTCAGAGAGTGTCACAGAGTTTCAGAGAGTTTCAGAGAGTTTCAGAGAGTGTCAGCGAATGTCAGAGTGTCACAGAGTGTCAGAGAGTTTCAGAGAGTTTCTGAGTGTTTCTGAGAGTGTCCGAGAGTTTCAGAAAGTTTCAGAGAGCTTCAGAGAGTTTCAGAGAGTGTCAGAAAATTTCAGATAGTGTCAGAGAGTTTCAGAGAGTGTCACAGAGTGCCAGAGAGTTTCAGAGAGATTCAGAGAGTGTCAGAGAGTATCAGAGAGTGTCAGAGTGAGTCAGAGAGTGTCAGAGAGTGTCACAGAGTGACAGAAAGTTTCAGAGAGTTTCAGAGAGTGTCAGAGAGTTACAGAGAGATTCAGACAGTGTCTGAGAGTGTCAGAATGTGTCTGCGAGTATCAGAGAGTGTCAGAGAGAGTCAGAGAGTGTCAGAGACTGTCAGTGAGTGTCAGAGACTGTCGAAGAGTTTCAGAGAGAGTCAGAGAGTGTCAGAGTGTGTCGGAGTGTGTCTGAGAGTGTCAGAGAGTTTCTGAGAGTGTCACAGAGTGTCAGAGAATTTCAGAGAGTGTCACAGAGTGTCAGAGAGTGTCAGAGAGTTTCAGAGAGTTTCTGAGAGTGTCAGAGAGTTTCAGAAAGTTTCAGAGAAATTCAGAGAGTTTCAGAGAGTGTCAGAAAATTTCAGATAGTGTCAGAGAGTTTCAGAGAGTGTCACAGAGTGCCAGAGAGTTTCAGAGAGATTCAGAGAGTGTCAGAGAGTATCAGAGAGTGTCAGAGTGAGTCAGAGAGTGTCAGAGAGTGTCCGATGGATTCAAAAAGTGTCAGATAGTGTCAGAGAGTTTCAGAAAGTGTCAGAGAGTGTCGGAGAGTGTCTGAGAGTGTCAGAGAGTGTCAGAGAGTGTGACAGAGTGTCAGAAAGTTTCACAGAGTTTCAGAGAGTGTCAGAGAGTTACAGAGAGATTCAGACAGTGTCTGAGAGTGTCAGAATGTGTCTGCGAGTATCAGAGAGTGTCAGAGAGAGTCAGAGAGTGTCAGAGACTGTCAGTGAGTGTCAGAGAGTGTCGAAGAGTTTCAGAGAGAGTCAGAGAGTGTCAGAGTGTGTCGGAGTGTTTCTGAGAGTGTCAGAGAGTTTCTGAGAGTGTCACAGAGTGTCAGTGAGTGTCAGAATGTGTCAGCGAGTATCAGAGAGTGTCAGAGAGAGTCAGAGAGTGTCAGAGAGAGTCAGAAATTTTCAGAGAGTGTCAGAGAGTGTCAGAGATTGTCTGAGAGATTCAGAGAGTGTCAGAGAGTGTCAGAGAGTTTCAGTGAGTGACAGAGAGTTTCTGAGAGTTTGTGAGTTTGTCAGAGAGTGTCAGAGATTGTCAGCGAATTTCAGAGAGTGTCACAGAGTTTCAGAGAGTTTCAGAGAGTTTCAGAGAGTGTCAGAGAATTTCAGAGAGTGTCAGAGACTGTCAGAGAGTGTCAGAGAGTGTCAGAGAGTTTCAGAGAGTTTCTGAGTGTTTCTGAGAGTGTCAGAGAGTTTCAGAACGTTTCAGAGAGCTTCAGAGAGTTTCAGAGAGTGTCAGAGAATTTCAGAGAGTGTCACAGAGTGTCAGAGAGTGTCAGAGAGTGTCAGAGAGTTTCAGAGAGTTTCTGAGAGTGTCAGAGAGTTTCAGAAAGTTTCAGAGAACTTCAGAGAGTTTCAGAGAGTGTCAGAAAATTTCAGATAGTGTCAGAGACTTTCAGAGAGTGTCACAGAGTGCCAGAGAGTTTCAGAGAGATTCAGAGAGTGTCAGAGAGTTTCAGAGAGTGTCAGAAAATGTCAGATAGTGTCAGAGAGTTTCAGTGTGTGTCACAGAGTGCCAGAGAGTTTCAGAGAGATTCAGAGAGTGTCAGAGAGTATCAGAGAGTGTCAGATAGTTTCAGAGAGTGTCAGAGAGTGTCCGAGAGATTCAAAAAGTGTCCGATAGTGTCAGAGAGTTTCAGAAAGTGTCAGAGTGTGTCGGAGAGTGTCTGAGAGTGTCAGAGAGTGTCAGAGAGTGTCACAGAGTGTCAGAATGTTTCAGAGAGTTTCAGAGAGTGTCAGAGAGTTACAGAGAGATTCAGACAGTGTCTGAGAGTGTCAGAATGTGTCTGCGAGTATCAGAGAGTGTCAGAGAGAGTCAGAGAGTGTCAGAGACTGTCAGTGAGTGTCAGAGACTGTCGAAGAGTTTCAGAGAGAGTCAGAGAGTGTCAGAGTGTGTCGGAGTGTGTCTGAGAGTGTCAGACAGTTTCTGAGAGTGTCACAGAGTGTCAGAGAGTGTCAGAATGTGTCAGCGAGTATCAGAGAGTGTCACAGAGAGTCAGAGAGTGTCAGAGAGTGTCAGAAATTTTCAGAGAGTGTCGGAGAGTGTCAGAGATTGTCTGAGAGATTCAGAGAGTGTCAGAGAGTTTCAGAGAATTTCAGTGAGTGTCAGAGAGTTTCTGAGAGTTTGTGAGTTTGTCAGAGAGTGTCAGAGATTGTCAGCGAATTTCAGAGATTGTCACAGAGTTTCAGAGAGTTTCAGAGAGTGTCAGAGAATTTCAGAGAGTGTCACAGAGTGTCAGAGAGTGTCAGAGAGTTTCAGAGAGTTTCTGAGAGTGTCAGAGAGTTTCAGAAAGTTTCAGAGAACTTCAGAGAGTGTCAGAAAATTTCAGATAGTGTCAGAGACTTTCAGAGAGTGTCACAGAGTGCCAGAGAGTTTCAGAGAGATTCAGAGAGTGTCAGAGAGTATCAGAGAGTGTCAGAGAGAGTCAGAGAGTGTCAGAGAGTGTCCGAGAGATTCAGAAAGTGTCAGATAGTGTCAGAGAGTTTCAGAAAGTGTCAGAGAGTGTCGGAGAGTGTCTGAGAGTGTCAGAGAGTGTCACAGAGTGTCACAGAGTGTCAGAAAGTTTCACAGAGTTTCAGAGAGTGTCAGAGAGCTACAGAGAGATTCAGACAGTGTCTGAGAGTGTCAGAATGTGTCTGCGAGTATCAGAGAGTGTCAGAGAGAGTCAGAGAGTGTCAGAGACTGTCAGTGAGTGTCAGAGAGTGTCGAAGAGTTTCAGAGAGAGTCAGAGAGTGTCAGAGTGTGTCGGAGTGTTTCTGAGAGTGTCAGAGAGTTTCTGAGAGTGTCACAGAGTGTCAGAGAGTGTCAGAATGTGTCAGCGAGTATCAGAGAGTGTCAGAGAGAGTCAGAGAGTGTCTGAGAGTGTCAGAAAGTTTCAGCGAGAGTCAGAGAGTGTCAGAATGTGTCAGCGAATATCAGAGAGTGTCAGAGAGTGTCAGAGAGTGTCAGAGAGTGTCGAAGAGTTTCAGAGAGAGTCAGAGAGTGTCAGAGAGTGTCAGCGAGTATCAGAGAGGGCCAGAGAGAGTCAGAGATTGTCAGAGAGTGTCGGAGAGTGTCAGAAAGATTCATAAAGTGTCAGAGAGTGTCAGAGAGTTTCAGAAAGTGTCAGAGAGTGTCAGAGAGTGTCTGAGAGTTTCAAGGAGTTTCAGAGAGTGTCAGAGAGTTTCAGGGAGTGTCAGAGACAGTCAGAGAGTGTCTGAGAGATACAGTGAGTGCCAGAGAGTGTCAGATAGTTTCAGAGTGTGTCAGAGAGTTTCAGAGAGTTTCTGAGAGTGTCAGAGAGTGTCAGAGAGTTTCTGAGAGATTGTGAGTTTGTCAGAGAGTGTCAGAGATTGTCAGCGAATTTCAGAGAGTGTCACAGAGTTTCAGAGAGTTTCAGAGAGTTTCAGAGAGTGTCAGCGAATGTCAGAGTGTCACAGAGTGTCAGAGAGTTTCAGAGAGTTTCTGAGTGTTTCTGAGAGTGTCCGAGAGTTTCAGAAAGTTTCAGAGAGCTTCAGAGAGTTTCAGAGAGTGTCAGAAAATTTCAGATAGTGTCAGAGAGTTTCAGAGAGTGTCACAGAGTGCCAGAGAGTTTCAGAGAGATTCAGAGAGTGTCAGAGAGTATCAGAGAGTGTCAGAGTGAGTCAGAGAGTGTCAGAGAGTGTCACAGAGTGACAGAAAGTTTCAGAGAGTTTCAGAGAGTGTCAGAGAGTTACAGAGAGATTCAGACAGTGTCTGAGAGTGTCAGAATGTGTCTGCGAGTATCAGAGAGTGTCAGAGAGAGTCAGAGAGTGTCAGAGACTGTCAGTGAGTGTCAGAGACTGTCGAAGAGTTTCAGAGAGAGTCAGAGAGTGTCAGAGTGTGTCGGAGTGTGTCTGAGAGTGTCAGAGAGTTTCTGAGAGTGTCACAGAGTGTCAGAGAATTTCAGAGAGTGTCACAGAGTGTCAGAGAGTGTCAGAGACTTTCAGAGAGTTTCTGAGAGTGTCAGAGAGTTTCAGAAAGTTTCAGAGAAATTCAGAGAGTTTCAGAGAGTGTCAGAAAATTTCAGATAGTGTCAGAGAGTTTCAGAGAGTGTCACAGAGTGCCAGAGAGTTTCAGAGAGATTCAGAGAGTGTCAGAGAGTATCAGAGAGTGTCAGAGTGAGTCAGAGAGTGTCAGAGAGTGTCCGATGGATTCAAAAAGTGTCAGATAGTGTCAGAGAGTTTCAGAAAGTGTCAGAGAGTGTCGGAGAGTGTCTGAGAGTGTCAGAGAGTGTCAGAGAGTGTGACAGAGTGTCAGAAAGTTTCACAGAGTTTCAGAGAGTGTCAGAGAGTTACAGAGAGATTCAGACAGTGTCTGAGAGTGTCAGAATGTGTCTGCGAGTATCAGAGAGTGTCAGAGAGAGTCAGAGAGTGTCAGAGACTGTCAGTGAGTGTCAGAGAGTGTCGAAGAGTTTCAGAGAGAGTCAGAGAGTGTCAGAGTGTGTCGGAGTGTTTCTGAGAGTGTCAGAGAGTTTCTGAGAGTGTCACAGAGTGTCAGTGAGTGTCAGAATGTGTCAGCGACTATCAGAGAGTGTCAGAGAGAGTCAGAGAGTGTCAGAGAGAGTCAGAAATTTTCAGAGAGTGTCAGAGAGTGTCAGAGATTGTCTGAGAGATTCAGAGAGTGTCAGAGAGTGTCAGAGAGTTTCAGTGAGTGACAGAGAGTTTCTGAGAGTTTGTGAGTTTGTCAGAGAGTGTCAGAGATTGTCAGCGAATTTCAGAGAGTGTCACAGAGTTTCAGAGAGTTTCAGAGAGTTTCAGAGAGTGTCAGAGAATTTCAGAGAGTGTCAGAGACTGTCAGAGAGTGTCAGAGAGTGTCAGAGAGTTTCAGAGAGTTTCTGAGTGTTTCTGAGAGTGTCAGAGAGTTTCAGAACGTTTCAGAGAGCTTCAGAGAGTTTCAGAGAGTGTCAGAGAATTTCAGAGAGTGTCACAGAGTGTCAGAGAGTGTCAGAGAGTGTCAGAGAGTTTCAGAGAGTTTCTGAGAGTGTCAGAGAGTTTCAGAAAGTTTCAGAGAACTTCAGAGAGTTTCAGAGAGTGTCAGAAAATTTCAGATAGTGTCAGAGACTTTCAGAGAGTGTCACAGAGTGCCAGAGAGTTTCAGAGAGATTCAGAGAGTGTCAGAGAGTTTCAGAGAGTGTCAGAAAATGTCAGATAGTGTCAGAGAGTTTCAGTGTGTGTCACAGAGTGCCAGAGAGTTTCAGAGAGATTCAGAGAGTGTCAGAGAGTATCAGAGAGTGTCAGATAGTTTCAGAGAGTGTCAGAGAGTGTCCGAGAGATTCAAAAAGTGTCCGATAGTGTCAGAGAGTTTCAGAAAGTGTCAGAGTGTGTCGGAGAGTGTCTGAGAGTGTCAGAGAGTGTCAGAGAGTGTCACAGAGTGTCAGAAAGTTTCAGAGAGTTTCAGAGAGTGTCAGAGAGTTACAGAGAGATTCAGACAGTGTCTGAGAGTGTCAGAATGTGTCTGCGAGTATCAGAGAGTGTCAGAGAGAGTCAGAGAGTGTCAGAGACTGTCAGTGAGTGTCAGAGACTGTCGAAGAGTTTCAGAGAGAGTCAGAGAGTGTCAGAGTGTGTCGGAGTGTGTCTGAGGGTGTCAGACAGTTTCTGAGAGTGTCACAGAGTGTCAGAGAGTGTCAGAATGTGTCAGCGAGTATCAGAGAGTGTCACAGAGAGTCAGAGAGTGTCAGAGAGTGTCAGAAATTTTCAGAGAGTGTCGGAGAGTGTCAGAGATTGTCTGAGAGATTCAGAGAGTGTCAGAGAGTTTCAGAGAATTTCAGTGAGTGTCAGAGAGTTTCTGAGAGTTTGTGAGTTTGTCAGAGAGTGTCAGAGATTGTCAGCGAATTTCAGAGATTGTCACAGAGTTTCAGAGAGTTTCAGAGAGTGTCAGAGAATTTCAGAGAGTGTCACAGAGTGTCAGAGAGTGTCAGAGAGTTTCAGAGAGTTTCTGAGAGTGTCAGAGAGTTTCAGAAAGTTTCAGAGAACTTCAGAGAGTGTCAGAAAATTTCAGATAGTGTCAGAGACTTTCAGAGAGTGTCACAGAGTGCCAGAGAGTTTCAGAGAGATTCAGAGAGTGTCAGAGAGTATCAGAGAGTGTCAGAGAGAGTCAGAGAGTGTCAGAGAGTGTCCGAGAGATTCAGAAAGTGTCAGATAGTGTCAGAGAGTTTCAGAAAGTGTCAGAGAGTGTCGGAGAGTGTCTGAGAGTGTCAGAGAGTGTCACAGAGTGTCACAGAGTGTCAGAAAGTTTCACAGAGTTTCAGAGAGTGTCAGAGAGCTACAGAGAGATTCAGACAGTGTCTGAGAGTGTCAGAATGTGTCTGCGAGTATCAGAGAGTGTCAGAGAGAGTCAGAGAGTGTCAGAGACTGTCAGTGAGTGTCAGAGAGTGTCGAAGAGTTTCAGAGAGAGTCAGAGAGTGTCAGAGTGTGTCGGAGTGTTTCTGAGAGTGTCAGAGAGTTTCTGAGAGTGTCACAGAGTGTCAGAGAGTGTCAGAATGTGTCAGCGAGTATCAGAGAGTGTCAGAGAGAGTCAGAGAGTGTCTGAGAGTGTCAGAAAGTTTCAGCGAGAGTCAGAGAGTGTCAGAATGTGTCAGCGAATATCAGAGAGTGTCAGAGAGTGTCAGAGAGTGTCAGAGAGTGTCAGAGAGTGTCGAAGAGTTTCAGAGAGAGTCAGAGAGTGTCAGAGAGTGTCAGCGAGTATCAGAGAGGGCCAGAGAGAGTCAGAGATTGTCAGAGAGTGTCGGAGAGTGTCAGAAAGATTCATAAAGTGTCAGAGAGTGTCAGAGAGTTTCAGAAAGTGTCAGAGAGTGTCAGAGAGTGTCTGAGAGTTTCAAGGAGTTTCAGAGAGTGTCAGAGAGTTTCAGGGAGTGTCAGAGACAGTCAGAGAGTGTCTGAGAGATACAGTGAGTGCCAGAGAGTGTCAGATAGTTTCAGAGTGTGTCAGAGAGTTTCAGAGAGTTTCTGAGAGTGTCAGAGAGTGTCAGAGAGTTTCTGAGAGATTGTGAGTTTGTCAGAGAGTGTCAGAGATTGTCAGCGAATTTCAGAGAGTGTCACAGAGTTTCAGAGAGTTTCAGAGAGTTTCAGAGAGTGTCAGCGAATGTCAGAGTGTCACAGAGTGTCAGAGAGTTTCAGAGAGTTTCTGAGTGTTTCTGAGAGTGTCCGAGAGTTTCAGAAAGTTTCAGAGAGCTTCAGAGAGTTTCAGAGAGTGTCAGAAAATTTCAGATAGTGTCAGAGAGTTTCAGAGAGTGTCACAGAGTGCCAGAGAGTTTCAGAGAGATTCAGAGAGTGTCAGAGAGTATCAGAGAGTGTCAGAGTGAGTCAGAGAGTGTCAGAGAGTGTCACAGAGTGACAGAAAGTTTCAGAGAGTTTCAGAGAGTGTCAGAGAGTTACAGAGAGATTCAGACAGTGTCTGAGAGTGTCAGAATGTGTCTGCGAGTATCAGAGAGTGTCAGAGAGAGTCAGAGAGTGTCAGAGACTGTCAGTGAGTGTCAGAGACTGTCGAAGAGTTTCAGAGAGAGTCAGAGAGTGTCAGAGTGTGTCGGAGTGTGTCTGAGAGTGTCAGAGAGTTTCTGAGAGTGTCACAGAGTGTCAGAGAATTTCAGAGAGTGTCACAGAGTGTCAGAGAGTGTCAGAGACTTTCAGAGAGTTTCTGAGAGTGTCAGAGAGTTTCAGAAAGTTTCAGAGAAATTCAGAGAGTTTCAGAGAGTGTCAGAAAATTTCAGATAGTGTCAGAGAGTTTCAGAGAGTGTCACAGAGTGCCAGAGAGTTTCAGAGAGATTCAGAGAGTGTCAGAGAGTATCAGAGAGTGTCAGAGTGAGTCAGAGAGTGTCAGAGAGTGTCCGATGGATTCAAAAAGTGTCAGATAGTGTCAGAGAGTTTCAGAAAGTGTCAGAGAGTGTCGGAGAGTGTCTGAGAGTGTCAGAGAGTGTCAGAGAGTGTGACAGAGTGTCAGAAAGTTTCACAGAGTTTCAGAGAGTGTCAGAGAGTTACAGAGAGATTCAGACAGTGTCTGAGAGTGTCAGAATGTGTCTGCGAGTATCAGAGAGTGTCAGAGAGAGTCAGAGAGTGTCAGAGACTGTCAGTGAGTGTCAGAGAGTGTCGAAGAGTTTCAGAGAGAGTCAGAGAGTGTCAGAGTGTGTCGGAGTGTTTCTGAGAGTGTCAGAGAGTTTCTGAGAGTGTCACAGAGTGTCAGTGAGTGTCAGAATGTGTCAGCGAGTATCAGAGAGTGTCAGAGAGAGTCAGAGAGTGTCAGAGAGAGTCAGAAATTTTCAGAGAGTGTCAGAGAGTGTCAGAGATTGTCTGAGAGATTCAGACAGGGTCTGAGAGTGTCAGAGAGTTTCAGAGAGTGTCAGAGACTGTCAGAGAGTGTCTGAGAGATACAGCGAGTGTCAGAGAGTGTCAGATAGTTTCAGAGAGATTCAGACAGGGTCTGAGAGTGTCAGAGAGTTTCAGAGAGTGTCAGAGACTGTCAGAGAGTGTCTGAGAGATACAGCGAGTGTCAGAGAGTGTCAGATAGTTTCAGAGAGTGTCAGAGAGTTTCAGAGAGTGTCTGAGAGTGTCTGAGAGTGTCAGAGAGTGTCTGAGAGATACAGCGAGTGTCAGAGAGTGTCAGATAGTTTCAGAGAGTGTCAGAGAGTTTCAGAGAGTGTCAGAGATTGTCAGAATGTGTCAGCGAGTATCAGAGAGTGTCAGAGAGAGTCAAAGAGTGTCAGAGAGTGTCGAAGAGTTTCAGAGAGAGTCAGAGAGTGTCGGAGAGTATCAGAGAGGGCCAGAGAGAGTCAGAGAGTGGCAGAGAGTGTCAGAGAGTGTCAGAGAGTGTCAGAAAGATTCATAAAGTGTCAGAGAGTGTCAGAGAGTTTCAGAAAGTGTCAGAGAGTGTCTGAGAGATACAGCGAGTGTCAGAGAGTGTCAGATAGTTTCAGAGAGTGTCAGAGAGTTTCAGAGAGTGTCTGAGAGTGTCAGAGATTGTCAGAGAGTGTCTGAGAGATGCAGCGAGTGTCAGAGAGTGTCAGATAGTTTCAGAGCGTGTCAGAGAGTTAAAGAGAGTGTCAGAGTGTGTGAGAATGTGTCAGCGAGTATCAGAGAGTGTCAGAGAAAGTCAGAGAGTGTCAGAGAGTGTCGAAGAGTTTCAGAGAGAGTCAGAGAGTGTCGGAGAGTGTCGAAGAGTTTCAGAGAGAGTCAGAGAGTGTCAGAGTGTGTCGGAGTGTTTCTGAGAGTGTCAGAGAGTTTCTGAGAGTGTCACAGAGTTTCAGAGAGTGTCAGAATGTGTCAGCGAGTATCAGAGAGTGTCAGAGAGAGTCAGAGAGTGTCTGAGAGTGTCAGAAAGTTTCAGCGAGAGTCAGAGAGTGTCAGAATGTGTCAGCGAATATCAGAGAGTGTCAGAGAGTGTCAGAGAGTGTCAGAGAGTGTCAGAGAGTGTCGAAGAGTTTCAGAGAGAGTCAGAGAGTGTCAGAGAGTGTCAGCGAGTATCAGAGAGGGCCAGAGAGAGTCAGAGAGTGTCAGAGAGTGTCGGAGAGTGTCAGAAAGATTCATAAAGTGTCAGAGAGTGTCAGAGAGTTTCAGAAAGTGTCAGAGAGTGTCAGAGAGTGTCTGAGAGTTTCAAGGAGTTTCAGAGAGTGTCAGAGAGTTTCAGGGAGTGTCAGAGACTGTCAGAGTGTGTCTGAGAGATACAGTGAGTGCCAGAGAGTGTCAGATAGTTTCAGAGTGTGTCAGAGAGTTTCAGAGAGTGTCAGAAAATTTCAGATAGTGTCAGAGAGTTTCAGAGAGTGTCACAGAGTGCCAGAGAGTTTCAGAGAGATTCAGAGAGTGTCAGAGAGTATCAGAGAGTGTCAGAGTGAGTCAGAGAGTGTCAGAGAGTGTCACAGAGTGTCAGAAAGTTTCAGAGAGTTTCAGAGGGTGTCAGAGAGATACAGAGAGATTCAGACAGTGTCTGAGAGTGTCAGAATTTGTCTGCGAGTATCAGAGAGTGTCAGAGAGAGTCAGAGAATGTCAGAGACTGTCAGTGAGTGTCAGAGACTGTCGAAGAGTTTCAGAGAGAGTCAGAGAGTGTCAGAGTGTGTCGGAGTGTGTCTGAGAGTGTCAGAGAGTTTCTGAGAGTGTCACAGTGTGTCAGAGAGTGTCAGAATGTGTCAGCGAGTATCAGAGAGTGTCACAGAGAGTCAGAGAGTGTCAGAGAGTGTCAGAAATTTTCAGAGAGTGTCAGAGAGTGTCAGAGATTGTCTGAGAGATTCAGAGAGTGTCAGAGAGTGTCAGAGAATTTCAGTGAGTGTCAGAGAGTTTCTGAGAGTTTGTGAGTTTGTCAGAGAGTGTCAGAGAGTGTCAGCGAATTTCTGAGATTGTCACAGAGTTTCAGAGAGTTTCAGAGAGTGTCAGAGAATTTCAGAGAGTGTCACAGAGTGTCAGAGAGTGTCAGAGAGTGTCAGAGAGTTTCAGAGAGTTTCTGAGAGTGTCAGAGAGTTTCAGAAAGTTTCAGAGAAATTCAGAGAGTTTCAGAGAGTGTCAGAAAATTTCAGATAGTGTCAGAGAGTTTCAGAGAGTGTCACAGAGTGCCAGAGAGTTTCAGAGAGATTCAGAGAGTGTCAGAGAGTATCAGAGAGTGTCAGAGTGAGTCAGAGAGTGTCACAGAGTGTCCGAGAGATTCAAAAAGTGTCAGATAGTGTCAGAGAGTTTCAGAAAGTGTCAGAGAGTGTCGGAGAGTGTCTGAGAGTGTCAGAGAGTGTCAGAGAGTGTGACAGAGTGTCAGAAAGTTTCACAGAGTTTCAGAGAGTGTCAGAGAGTTACAGAGAGATTCAGACAGTGTCTGAGAGTGTCAGAATGTGTCTGCGAGTATCAGAGAGTGTCAGAGAGAGTCAGAGAGTGTCAGAGACTGTCAGTGAGTGTCAGAGAGTGTCGAAGAGTTTCAGAGAGAGTCAGAGAGTGTCAGAGTGTGTCGGAGTGTTTCTGAGAGTGTCAGGGAGTTTCTGAGAGTGTCACAGAGTGTCAGTGAGTGTCAGAATGTGTCAGCGAGTATCAGAGAGTGTCAGAGAGAGTCAGAGAGTGTCAGAGACTGTCAGTGAGTGTCAGAGACTGTCGAAGAGTTTCAGAGAGAGTCAGAGAGTGTCAGAGTGTGTCGGAGTGTGTCTGAGAGTGTCAGACAGTTTCTGAGAGTGTCACAGAGTGTCAGAGAGTGTCAGAATGTGTCAGCGAGTATCAGAGAGTGTCACAGAGAGTCAGAGAGTGTCAGAGAGTGTCAGAAATTTTCAGAGAGTGTCAGAGAGTGTCAGAGATTGTCTGAGAGATTCAGAGAGTGTCAGAGAGTGTCAGAGAATTTCAGTGAGTGTCAGAGAGTTTCTGAGAGTTTGTGAGTTTGTCAGAGAGTGTCAGAGATTGTCAGCGAATTTCAGAGATTGTCACAGAGTTTCAGAGAGTTTCAGAGAGTGTCAGAGAATTTCAGAGAGTGTCACAGAGTGTCAGAGAGTGTCAGAGAGTTTCAGAGAGTTTCTGAGAGTGTCAGAGAGTTTCAGAAAGTTTCAGAGAACTTCAGAGAGTTTCAGAGAGTGTCAGAACATTTCAGATAGTGTCAGAGACTTTCAGAGAGTGTCACAGAGTGCCAGAGAGTTTCAGAGAGATTCAGAGAGTGTCAGAGAGTATCAGAGAGTGTCAGAGAGAGTCAGAGAGTGTCAGAGAGTGTCCGAGAGATTCAGAAAGTGTCAGATAGTGTCAGAGAGTTTCAGAAAGTGTCAGAGAGTGTCAGAGAGTGTCTGAGAGTGTCAGAGAGTGTCACAGAGTGTCACAGAGTGTCAGAGAGTGTCGAAGAGTTTCAGAGAGATTCAGACAGGGTCTGAGAGTGTCAGAGAGTTTCAGAGAGTGTCAGAGACTGTCAGAGAGTGTCTGAGAGATACAGCGAGTGTCAGAGAGTGTCAGATAGTTTCAGAGAGTGTCAGAGAGTTTCAGAGAGTGTCTGAGAGTGTCTGAGAGTGTCAGAGATTGTCAGAGAGTGTCTGAGAGATACAGCGAGTGTCAGAGAGTGTCAGATAGTTTCAGAGAGTGTCAGAGAATTTCAGAGAGTGTCAGAGATTGTCAGAATGTGTCAGCGAGTATCAGAGAGTGTCAGAGAGAGTCAAAGAGTGTCAGAGAGTGTCGAAGAGTTTCAGAGAGAGTCAGAGAGTGTCGGAGAGTATCAGAGAGGGCCAGAGAGAGTCAGAGAGTGGCAGAGAGTGGCAGAGAGTGTCAGAGAGTGTCAGAAAGATTCATAAAGTGTCAGAGAGTGTCAGAGAGTTTCAGAAAGTGTCAGAGAGTGTCTGAGAGATACAGCGAGTGTCAGAGAGTGTCAGATAGTTTCAGAGAGTGTCAGAGAGTTTCAGAGAGTGTCTGAGAGTGTCAGAGATTGTCAGAGAGTGTCTGAGAGATGCAGCGAGTGTCAGAGAGTGTCAGATAGTTTCAGAGAGTGTCAGAGAGTTACAGAGAGTGTCAGAATGTGTGAGAATGTGTCAGCGAGTATCAGAGAGTGTCAGAGAGAGTCAGAGAGTGTCAGAGAGTGTCGAAGAGTTTCAGAGAGAGTCAGAGAGTGTCGGAGAGTATCAGAGAGGGCCAGAGAGAGTCAGAGAGTGGCAGAGAGTTTCAGAAAGTGTCAGAGAGTGTCAGAGAGTGTCTGAGAGTGTCAGAGAGTGTCAGAGAGTGTCAGAGAGTATCAGAGAGTGTCAGAGAGAGTCAGAGAGTGTCAGAGAGTGTCCGAGAGATTCAGAAAGTGTCAGATAGTGTCAGAGAGTTTCAGAAAGTGTCAGAGAGTGTCAGAGAGTGTCTGAGAGTGTCAGAGAGTGTCACAGAGTGTCACAGAGTGTCAGAGAGTGTCGAAGAGTTTCAGAGAGATTCAGACAGGGTCTGAGAGTGTCAGAGAGTTTCAGAGAGTGTCAGAGAGTGTCAGAGAGTGTCTGAGAGATACAGCGAGTGTCAGAGAGTGTCAGATAGTTTCAGAGAGTGTCAGAGAGTTTCAGAGAGTGTCTGAGAGTGTCTGAGAGTGTCAGAGACTGTCAGAGAGTGTCTGAGAGATACAGCGAGTGTCAGAGAGTGTCAGATAGTTTCAGAGAGTGTCAGAGAATTTCAGAGAGTGTCAGAGATTGTCAGAATGTGTCAGCGAGTATCAGAGAGTGTCAGAGAGAGTCAAAGACTGTCAGAGAGTGTCGAAGAGTTTCAGAGAGAGTCAGAGAGTGTCGGAGAGTATCAGAGAGGGCCAGAGAGAGTCAGAGAGTGGCAGAGAGTGTCAGAGAGTGTCAGAGAGTGTCAGAAAGATTCATAAAGTGTCAGAGAGTGTCAGAGAGTTTCAGAAAGTGTCAGAGAGAGTCTGAGAGATACAGCGAGTGTCAGAGAGTGTCAGATAGTTTCAGAGAGTGTCAGAGAGTTTCAGAGAGTGTCTGAGAGTGTCAGAGATTGTCAGAGAGTGTCTGAGAGATGCAGCGAGTGTCAGAGAGTGTCAGATAGTTTCAGAGAGTGTCAGAGAGTTACAGAGAGTGTCAGAGAGTGTGAGAATGTGTCAGCGAGTATCAGAGAGTGTCAGAGAGAGTCAGAGAGTGTCAGAGAGTGTCGAAGAGTTTCAGAGAGAGTCAGAGAGTGTCGGAGAGTATCAGAGAGGGCCAGAGAGAGTCAAAGAGTGGCAGAGAGTTTCAGAAAGTGTCAGAGAGTGTCAGAGAGTGTCTGAGAGTGTCAGAGAGTGTCAGAGAGTGTCACAGAGTGTCAGAGAGTGTTGAAGAGTTTCAGAGAGATTCAGACAGTGTCTGAGAGTGTCAGAGAGTTTCAGAGAGTGTCAGAGACTTTCAGAGAGTGTCTGAGAGATACAGCGAGTGTCAGAGAGTGTCAGATAGTTTCAGAGAGTGTCAGAGAGTGTCAGAGAGTTTCAGAGAGTGTCTGAGAGTGTCAGAGACTGTCAGAGAGTTTCTGAGAGATACAGCGAGTGTCAGAGAGTGTCAGATAGTTTCAGAGAGTGTCAGTGAGTTTCAGAGAGTGTCAGAGAGTGTCAGAATGTGTCAGCGAGTATCAGAGAGTGTCAGAGAGAGTCAGAGAGTGTCAGAGAGTGGCGAAGAGTTTCAGAGAGAGTCAGAGAGTGTCGGAGAGTATCAGAGAGGGCCAGAGAGAGTCAGAGACTGGCAGAGAGTGTCAGAGAGTGTCAGAAAGATTCATAAAGTGTCAGAGAGTGTCAGAGAGTTTCAGTAAGTGTCAGAGAGTGTCTGAGAGTGTCAGAGAGTGTCTGAGAGTGTCAGAGAGTGTCAGAGAGTTTCAGAGAGTTTCAGAGAGTGCCAGAGAGCTTCAAGGAGTTTCAGAGAGTGTCAGAGCGTGTCAGAGAGTTTCAGAGAGTGTCAGAGACTGTCAGAGACTGTCTGAGAGATACAGCGAGTGTTAGAGAGTGTCAGATAGTTTCAGAGAGTGTCAGAGAGTTTCAGAGAGTGTCTGAGAGTGTCAGAGAGTGTCAGAGAGTTTCGGAGAGATTGTGAGTTTGTCAGAGAGTGTCAGAGATTGTCAGTGAATTTCAGAGAGTGTCACAGAGAGTCAGAGAGTGTCAGAGAGTGTCAGAAATTTTCAGAGAGTGTCAGAGAGTGTCAGAGATTGTCTGAGAGATTCAGAGAGTGTCAGAGAGTGTCAGAGAATTTCAGAGATTGTCACAGAGTTTCAGAGAGTTTCAGAGAGTGTCAGAGAATTTCAGAGAGTGTCACAGAGTGTCAGAGAGTGTCAGAGAGTGTCAGAGAGTTTCAGAGAGTTTCTGAGAGTGTCAGAGAGTTTCAGAAAGTTTCAGAGAAATTCAGAGAGTTTCAGAGAGTGTCAGAAAATTTCAGATAGTGTCAGAGAGTTTCAGAGAGTGTCACAGAGTGCCAGAGAGTTTCAGAGAGATTCAGAGAGTGTCAGAGAGTATCAGAGAGTGTCAGAGTGAGTCAGAGAGTGTCACAGAGTGTCCGAGAGATTCAAAAAGTGTCAGATAGTGTCAGAGAGTTTCAGAAAGTGTCAGAGAGTGTCGGAGAGTGTCTGAGAGTGTCAGAGAGTGTCAGAGAGTGTGACAGAGTGTCAGAAAGTTTCACAGAGTTTCAGAGAGTGTCAGAGAGTTACAGAGAGATTCAGACAGTGTCTGAGAGTGTCAGAATGTGTCTGCGAGTATCAGAGAGTGTCAGAGAGAGTCAGAGAGTGTCAGAGACTGTCAGTGAGTGTCAGAGAGTGTCGAAGAGTTTCAGAGAGAGTCAGAGAGTGTCAGAGTGTGTCGGAGTGTTTCTGAGAGTGTCAGGGAGTTTCTGAGAGTGTCACAGAGTGTCAGTGAGTGTCAGAATGTGTCAGCGAGTATCAGAGAGTGTCAGAGAGAGTCAGAGAGTGTCAGAGACTGTCAGTGAGTGTCAGAGACTGTCGAAGAGTTTCAGAGAGAGTCAGAGAGTGTCAGAGTGTGTCGGAGTGTGTCTGAGAGTGTCAGACAGTTTCTGAGAGTGTCACAGAGTGTCAGAGAGTGTCAGAATGTGTCAGCGAGTATCAGAGAGTGTCACAGAGAGTCAGAGAGTGTCAGAGAGTGTCAGAAATTTTCAGAGAGTGTCAGAGAGTGTCAGAGATTGTCTGAGAGATTCAGAGAGTGTCAGAGAGTGTCAGAGAATTTCAGTGAGTGTCAGAGAGTTTCTGAGAGTTTGTGAGTTTGTCAGAGAGTGTCAGAGATTGTCAGCGAATTTCAGAGATTGTCACAGAGTTTCAGAGAGTTTCAGAGAGTGTCAGAGAATTTCAGAGAGTGTCACAGAGTGTCAGAGAGTGTCAGAGAGTTTCAGAGAGTTTCTGAGAGTGTCAGAGAGTTTCAGAAAGTTTCAGAGAACTTCAGAGAGTTTCAGAGAGTGTCAGAACATTTCAGATAGTGTCAGAGACTTTCAGAGAGTGTCACAGAGTGCCAGAGAGTTTCAGAGAGATTCAGAGAGTGTCAGAGAGTATCAGAGAGTGTCAGAGAGAGTCAGAGAGTGTCAGAGAGTGTCCGAGAGATTCAGAAAGTGTCAGATAGTGTCAGAGAGTTTCAGAAAGTGTCAGAGAGTGTCAGAGAGTGTCTGAGAGTGTCAGAGAGTGTCACAGAGTGTCACAGAGTGTCAGAGAGTGTCGAAGAGTTTCAGAGAGATTCAGACAGGGTCTGAGAGTGTCAGAGAGTTTCAGAGAGTGTCAGAGACTGTCAGAGAGTGTCTGAGAGATACAGCGAGTGTCAGAGAGTGTCAGATAGTTTCAGAGAGTGTCAGAGAGTTTCAGAGAGTGTCTGAGAGTGTCTGAGAGTGTCAGAGATTGTCAGAGAGTGTCTGAGAGATACAGCGAGTGTCAGAGAGTGTCAGATAGTTTCAGAGAGTGTCAGAGAATTTCAGAGAGTGTCAGAGATTGTCAGAATGTGTCAGCGAGTATCAGAGAGTGTCAGAGAGAGTCAAAGAGTGTCAGAGAGTGTCGAAGAGTTTCAGAGAGAGTCAGAGAGTGTCGGAGAGTATCAGAGAGGGCCAGAGAGAGTCAGAGAGTGGCAGAGAGTGGCAGAGAGTGTCAGAGAGTGTCAGAAAGATTCATAAAGTGTCAGAGAGTGTCAGAGAGTTTCAGAAAGAGTCAGAGAGTGTCTGAGAGATACAGCGAGTGTCAGAGAGTGTCAGATAGTTTCAGAGAGTGTCAGAGAGTTTCAGAGAGTGTCTGAGAGTGTCAGAGATTGTCAGAGAGTGTCTGAGAGATGCAGCGAGTGTCAGAGAGTGTCAGATAGTTTCAGAGAGTGTCAGAGAGTTACAGAGAGTGTCAGAGTGTGTGAGAATGTGTCAGCGAGTATCAGAGAGTGTCAGAGAGAGTCAGAGAGTGTCAGAGAGTGTCGAAGAGTTTCAGAGAGAGTCAGAGAGTGTCGGAGAGTATCAGAGAGGGCCAGAGAGAGTCAGAGAGTGGCAGAGAGTTTCAGAAAGTGTCAGAGAGTGTCAGAGAGTGTCTGAGAGTGTCAGAGAGTGTCAGAGAGTGTCAGAGAGTATCAGAGAGTGTCAGAGAGAGTCAGAGAGTGTCAGAGAGTGTCCGAGAGATTCAGAAAGTGTCAGATAGTGTCAGAGAGTTTCAGAAAGTGTCAGAGAGTGTCAGAGAGTGTCTGAGAGTGTCAGAGAGTGTCACAGAGTGTCACAGAGTGTCAGAGAGTGTCGAAGAGTTTCAGAGAGATTCAGACAGGGTCTGAGAGTGTCAGAGAGTTTCAGAGAGTGTCAGAGACTGTCAGAGAGTGTCTGAGAGATACAGCGAGTGTCAGAGAGTGTCAGATAGTTTCAGAGAGTGTCAGAGAGTTTCAGAGAGTGTCTGAGAGTGTCTGAGAGTGTCAGAGACTGTCAGAGAGTGTCTGAGAGATACAGCGAGTGTCAGAGAGTGTCAGATAGTTTCAGAGAGTGTTAGAGAATTTCAGAGAGTGTCAGAGATTGTCAGAATGTGTCAGCGAGTATCAGAGAGTGTCAGAGAGAGTCAAAGAGTGTCAGAGAGTGTCGAAGAGTTTCAGAGAGAGTCAGAGAGTGTCGGAGAGTATCAGAGAGGGCCAGAGAGAGTCAGAGAGTGGCAGAGAGTGTCAGAGAGTGTCAGAGAGTGTCAGAAAGATTCATAAAGTGTCAGAGAGTGTCAGAGAGTTTCAGAAAGTGTCAGAGAGTGTCTGAGAGATACAGCGAGTGTCAGAGAGTGTCAAATAGTTTCAGAGAGTGTCAGAGAGTTTCAGAGAGTGTCTGAGAGTGTCAGAGATTGTCAGAGAGTGTCTGAGAGATGCAGCGAGTGTCAGAGAGTGTCAGATAGTTTCAGAGAGTGTCAGAGAGTTACAGAGAGTGTCAGAGAGTGTGAGAATGTGTCAGCGAGTATCAGAGAGTGTCAGAGAGAGTCAGAGAGTGTCAGAGAGTGTCAAAGAGTTTCAGAGAGAGTCAGAGAGTGTCGGAGAGTATCAGAGAGGGCCAGAGAGAGTCAGAGAGTGTCAGAGAGTTTCAGAAAGTGTCAGAGAGTGTCAGAGAGTGTCTGAGAGTGTCAGAGAGTGTCAGAGAGTGTCACAGAGTGTCAGAGAGTGTTGAAGAGTTTCAGAGAGATTCAGACAGTGTCTGAGAGTGTCAGAGAGTTTCAGAGAGTGTCAGAGACTTTCAGAGAGTGTCTGAGAGATACAGCGAGTGTCAGAGAGTGTCAGATAGTTTCAGAGAGTGTCAGAGAGTGTCAGAGAGTTTCAGAGAGTGTCTGAGAGTGTCAGAGACTGTCAGAGAGTTTCTGAGAGATACAGCGAGTGTCAGAGAGTGTCAGATAGTTTCAGAGAGTGTCAGTGAGTTTCAGAGAGTGTCAGAGAGTGTCAGAATGTGTCAGCGAGTATCAGAGAGTGTCAGAGAGAGTCAGAGAGTGTCAGAGAGTGGCGAAGAGTTTCAGAGAGAGTCAGAGTGTGTCGGAGAGTATCAGAGAGGGCCAGAGAGAGTCAGAGACTGGCAGAGAGTGTCAGAGAGTGTCAGAAAGATTCATAAAGTGTCAGAGAGTGTCAGAGAGTTTCAGTAAGTGTCAGAGAGTGTCTGAGAGTGTCAGAGAGTGTCTGAGAGTGTCAGAGAGTGTCAGAGAGTTTCAGAGAGTTTCAGAGAGTGCCAGAGAGCTTCAAGGAGTTTCAGAGAGTGTCAGAGCGTGTCAGAGAGTTTCAGAGAGTGTCAGAGACTGTCAGAGACTGTCTGAGAGATACAGCGAGTGTTAGAGAGTGTCAGATAGTTTCAGAGAGTGTCAGAGAGTTTCAGAGAGTGTCTGAGAGTGTCAGAGAGTGTCAGAGAGTTTCGGAGAGATTGTGAGTTTGTCAGAGAGTGTCAGAGATTGTCAGTGAATTTCAGAGAGTGTCACAGAGTGTCAGAGAGTGTCAGAGAGTTTCAGAGAGTGTCAGAGAATTTCGGAGAGTGTCAGAGAGATTGAGAAAGTTTCAGAGAGCTTCAGAGAGTTTCAGAGAGTGTCAGAAATTTTCAGATAGTGTCAGAGAATTTCAGAGAGTGTCACAGAGCGTCAGAGAGTTTCAGAGAGCTTCCTGGAGTGTCAGAGAGTGTTAGAGATTGTCAGACAGTTTCAGAGAGTTTCAGAGAGTGTCAGAGAGTTTCAGAGAGAGTCAGTGTCTGAGAGCGTCAAAGAGTGTCAAAGAGTTTCAGAGAGTGTCAGAGAGTTTCAGAGAGTGTCAGAGAGTTTCAGAGACTTTCAGAGAGTTTCAGAGAGTGCCAGAGAGTTTCTGAGAGTTTCTGAGTGTGTCGGAGTGTGTCTGAGAGCGTCAGAGTGTTTCTGAGAGTGTCACAGAGTGTCAGGCAGTTTCAGAGAGATTCAGAGAGTGTCAGAGAGTGTCAGAGAGTGTCTGAGAGTGTCACGGAGTTGCAGAGTGTGTCAGAGAGTTTCTCAGAGTTTCATAAAGTGTCAGATAGTGTCAGAGAGTTTCAGAAAGTGTCAGAGAGTGTCAGAGAGTGTCGAAGAGTTTCAGAGAGAGTCAGAGAGTGTCGGAGAGTATCAGAGAGGGCCAGAGAGAGTCAGAGAGCGGCAGAGAGTGTCAGAGAGTGTCAGAGAGTGTCAGAAAGATTCATAAAGTGTCAGAGAGTGTCAGAGAGTTTCAGAAAGTGTCAGAGAGTGTCTGAGAGATACAGCGAGTGTCAGAGAGTGTCAGATAGTTTCAGAGAGTGTCAGAGAGTTTCAGAGAGTGTCTGAGAGTGTCAGAGATTGTCAGAGAGTGTCTGAGAGATGCAGCGAGTGTCAGAGAGTGTCAGATAGTTTCAGAGAGTGTCAGAGAGTTAACGAGAGTGTCAGAGTGTGTGAGAATGTGTCAGCGAGTATCAGAGAGTGTCAGAGAGAGTCAGAGAGTGTCAGAGAGTGTCGAAGAGTTTCAGAGAGAGTCTGAGAGTGTCGGAGAGTATCAGAGAGGGCCAGAGAGAGTCAGAGAGTGTCAGAGAGTTTCAGAAAGTGTCAGAGAGTGTCAGAGAGTGTCTGAGAGTGTCAGAGAGTGTCAGAGAGTGTCACAGAGTGTCAGAGAGTGTTGAAGAGTTTCAGAGAGATTCAGACAGTGTCTGAGAGTGTCAGAGAGTTTCAGAGAGTGTCAGAGACTTTCAGAGAGTGTCTGAGAGATACAGCGAGTGTCAGAGAGTGTCAGATAGTTTCAGAGAGTGTCAGAGAGTGTCTGAGAGATGCAGCGAGTGTCAGAGAGTGTCAGATAGTTTCAGAGAGTGTCAGAGAGTTAACGAGAGTGTCAGAGTGTGTGAGAATGTGTCAGCGAGTATCAGAGAGTGTCAGAGAGAGTCAGAGAGTGTCAGAGAGTGTCGAAGAGTTTCAGAGAGAGTCTGAGAGTGTCGGAGAGTATCAGAGAGGGCCAGAGAGAGTCAGAGAGTGTCAGAGAGTTTCAGAAAGTGTCAGAGAGTGTCAGAGAGTGTCTGAGAGTGTCAGAGAGTGTCAGAGAGTGTCACAGAGTGTCAGAGAGTGTTGAAGAGTTTCAGAGAGATTCAGACAGTGTCTGAGAGTGTCAGAGAGTTTCAGAGAGTGTCAGAGACTTTCAGAGAGTGTCTGAGAGATACAGCGAGTGTCAGAGAGTGTCAGATAGTTTCAGAGAGTGTCAGTGAGTTTCAGAGAGTGTCAGAGAGTGTCAGAATGTGTCAGCGAGTATCCGAGAGTGTCAGAGAGAGTCAGAGAGTGTCAGAGAGTGGCGAAGAGTTTCAGAGAGAGTCAGAGAGTTTCGGAGAGTATCAGAGAGGGCCAGAGAGTTTCAGAGACTGGCAGAGAGTGTCAGAGAGTGCCAGAGAGTTTCTGAGAGTTTCTGAGTGTGTCGGAGTGTGTCTTGGAGCGTCAGAGTGTTTCTGAGAGTGTCACAGAGTGTCAGACAGTTTCAGAGAGATTCAGAGAGTGTCAGAGTGTGTCAGAGAGTGTCAGAGAGTGTCTGAGAGTGTCACAGAGTTGCAGAGTGTGTCAGAGAGTTTCTGAGAGTTTCATAAAGTGTCAGATAGTGTCAGAGAGTTTCAGAAAGAGTCAGGGAGTGTCAGAGAGTGTCGAAGAGTTTCAGAGAGAGTCAGAGAGTGTCGGAGAGTATCAGAGAGGGCCAGAGAGAGTCAGAGAGTGGCAGAGAGTGTCAGAGAGTGTCAGAAAGATTCATAAAGTGTCAGAGAGTGTCAGAGAGTTTCAGAAAGTGTCAGAGAGTGTCTGAGAGATACAGCGAGTGTCAGAGAGTGTCAGATAGTTTCAGAGAGTGTCAGAGAGTTTCAGAGAGTGTCTGAGAGTGTCAGAGATTGTCAGAGAGTGTCTGAGAGATGCAGCGAGTGTCAGAGAGTGTCAGATAGTTTCAGAGAGTGTCAGAGAGTTAACGAGAGTGTCAGAGTGTGTGAGAATGTGTCAGCGAGTATCAGAGAGTGTCAGAGAGAGTCAGAGAGTGTCAGAGAGTGTCGAAGAGTTTCAGAGAGAGTCAGAGAGTGTCGGAGAGTGTCGAAGAGTTTCAGAGAGAGTCAGAGAGTGTCAGAGTGTGTCGGAGTGTTTCTGAGAGTGTCAGAGAGTTTCTGAGAGTGTCACAGAGTGTCAGAGAGTGTCAGAATGTGTCAGCGAGTATCAGAGAGTGTCAGAGAGAGTCAGAGAATGTCTGAGAGTGTCAGAAAGTTTCAGCGAGAGTCAGAGAGTGTCAGAATGTGTCAGCGAATATCAGAGAGTGTCAGAGAGTGTCAGAGAGTGTCAGAGAGTGTCGAAGAGTTTCAGAGAGAGTCAGAGAGTGTCAGAGAGTGTCAGCGAGTATCAGAGAGGGCCAGAGAGAGTCAGAGAGTTGTCAGAGAGTGTCACAGAGTGTCAGAGAGTGTTGAAGAGTTTCAGAGAGATTCAGACAGTGTCTGAGAGTGTCAGAGAGTTTCAGAGAGTGTCAGAGACTTTCAGAGAGTGTCTGAGAGATACAGCGAGTGTCAGAGAGTGTCACAGAGTGTCAGAGAGTGTTGAAGAGTTTCAGAGAGATTCAGACAGTGTCTGAGAGTGTCAAAGAGTTTCAGAGAGTGTCAGAGAGTTTCAGAGAGTGTCAGAGAGTTTCAGAGACTTTCTGAGAGTTTCAGAGAGTGCCAGAGAGTTTCTGAGAGTTTCTGAGTGTGTCGGAGTGTGTCTGAGAGCGTCAGAGTGTTTCTGAGAGTGTCACAGAGTGTCAGACAGATTCAGAGAGATTCAGAGAGTGTCAGAGTGTGTCTGAGAGTGTCTGAGAGTGTCACAGAGTTGCAGAGTGTGTCAGAGAGTTTCTGAGAGTTTCATAAAGTGTCAGATAGTGTCAGAGAGTTTCAGAAAGAGTCAGAGAGTGTCAGAGAGTGTCTGAGAGTGCCAGAGAGTGTCAGATTGTCTGAGAGAGTGTCACAGAGTTTTAGAGAGAGTCAGAGAGTACCAGAAAGTTTCAGAGAGTGTCGCAGAGTGCCAGTGAGCTTCAGAGATATTCAGAGAGTGTCAGAGAGCTTCAGAGAGTTTCAGAGATTTTCAGAGATCTTCAGAGAGAGTCAGAGAGCTTCAGAGAGTTTCAGAGAGTGTCAGAGAGTGTCAGAGAGTCTCAGAGAGTTTCAGAAAGTCTCAGAGAGTGTCAGAGAGTTTCAGAAACTTTCTGAGCGTGTCAGAGAGTCCCAGAGAGATTCGGAGAGTTTCTGAGTGTGTCGGAGTGTGTCTGAGAGTGTCAGAGAGTTTCTGAGAGTGTCAGCGAGTATCAGAGAGTGTCAGAGAGAGTTAGAGAGTGTCAGAGAGGGTCTGAGTGTCGAAGAGTTTCAGAGAGAGTCAGAGAGTGTCAGAGAGTGTCGGAGAGTATCAGAGAGTGCCAGAGAGAGTCAGAGTCAGAGAGTGTCAGAAAGATTCAGAAAGTGTCAGAGAGTGTCAGAGAGTTTCAGAAAGTGTCAGAGAGTGTCACAGAGTGTCAGAGAGTTTCTGAGAGTTTCTGAGAGTGTCCGAGAGTTTCAGAAAGTTTCAGATAGCATCAGAGAGTTTCAGAGAGTGTCAGAAAATTTCAGATAGTGTCAGACAGTTTCAGAGATTGTCACAGAGTGCCAGAGAGTTTCAGAGAGATTCAGAGAGTGTCAGAGAGTATCAGAGAGTGTCAGAGAGAGTCAAAGAGTGTCAGAGAGTGTCCGTGAGATTCTAAAAGTGTCAGATAGGGTCAGAGAGTTTCAGAAAGTGTCAGAGAGTGTCGGAGAGTGTCTGAGAGGGTCAGAGAGTGTCAGAGAGTGTCACAGAATGTCAGAAAGTTTCACAGAGTTTAAGCGAGTGTCAGAGAGTTACAGAGAGATTCAGACAGTGTCTGAGAGTGTCAGAATGTGTCTGCGAGTATCAGAGAGTGTCAGAGAGAGTCAGAGAGTGTCAGAGACTGTCAGTGAGTGTCAGAGAGTGTCGAAGAGTTTCAGAGAGAGTCAGAGAGTGTCAGAGTGTGTCGGAGTGTGTCTGAGAGTGTCAGAGAGTTTCTGAGAGTTTCACAGAGTGTCAGAGAGTGTCAGAATGTGTCAGCGAGTATCAGAGAGTGTCAGAGAGAGTCAGAGAGTGTCAGAGAGTGTCAGAGAATTTCAGAGTGTCAGAGAGTGTCAGAGATTGTCTGAGAGATGCAGAGAGTGTCAGAGAGTGTCAGAGAGTTTCAGTGAGTGTCAGAGGGTTTCTGAGAGTTTGTGAGTTTGTCAGAGAGTGTCAGAGACTGTCAGCGAATTTCAGAGAGTGTCACAGAGTTTCAGAGAGTTTCAGAGAGTGTCAGAGAATTTCAGAGAGTGTCACAGTGTGTCAGAGAGTGTTAGAGAGTGTCAGAGAGTCTCAGAGAGTTTCTGAGTGTTTCTGAGAGTGTCAGAGAGTTTCAGAAATTTGCAGAGAGCTTCAGAGAGTGTCTCAGAGTGTCAGAAAATTTCAGATAGTGTCAGAGAGTTTCAGAGAGTGTAACAGAGTGCCAGAGAGTGTCAGAGAGTATCAGAGAGTGTCAGAGAGAGTCAGAGAGTGTCACAGAGTGTCCGAGAGATTCAAAAAGTGTCAGATAGTGTCAGAGAGTTTCAGAAAGTGTCAGAGAGTGTCGGAGAGTGTCTGAGAGTGTCAGAGAGTGTCACAGAGTGTCAGAAAGTTTCACAGAGTTTCAGAGAGTGTCAGAGAGTTACAGAGAGATTCAGACAGTGTCTGAGAGTGTCAGAATGTGTCTGCGAGTATCAGAGAGTGTCAGAGAGAGTCAGAGAGTGTCAGAGACTGTCAGTGAGTTTCAGAGAGTGTCGAAGAGATTCAGAGAGAGTCAGAGAGTGTCAGAGTGTGTCGGAGTGTGTCTGAGAGTGTCAGAGAGTTTCTGAGAGTGTCACAGAGTGTCAGAGAGTGTCAGAATGTGTCAGCGAGTATCAGAGAGTGTCAGAGAGAGTCAGAGAGTGTCAGAGAGGGTCAGAAATTTTCAGAGAGTGTCAGAGAGTGTCAGAGATTGTCTGAGAGATTCAGAGAGTGTCAGAGAGTGTCAGAGAGTTTCAGTGAGTGTCAGAGAGTTTCTGAGAGTTTGTGAGTTTGTCAGAGTGTCACAGATTGTCAGCGAATGTCAGAGAGTGTCACAGAGTGTCAGAGAGTGTCAGAATGTGTCAGCGAGTATCAGAGAGTGTCAGAGAGAGTCAGAGAGTGTCAGAGAGGGTCAGAAATTTTCAGAGAGTGTCAGAGAGTGTCAGAGATTGTCTGAGAGATTCAGAGAGTGTCAGAGAGTGTCAGAGAGTTTCAGTGAGTGTCAGAGAGTTTCTGAGAGTTTGTGAGTTTGTCAGAGTGTCACAGATTGTCAGCGAATGTCAGAGAGTGTCACAGAGTGTCAGAGAGTGTCAGAGAGTGTCAGAGAGTTTCAGAGAGTTTCTGAGTGTTTCTGAGAGTGTCAGAAAGTTTCAGAAAGTTTCAGAGAGCTTCAGAGAGTTTCAGAGAGTGTCAGAGAGTGTCAGAGAATTTCAGAGAGTGTCACAGAGTGTCAGAGAGTGTCAGAGAGTGTCAGAGAGTTTCAGCTAGTGTCAGAATGTATCAGCGAGTATCAGATAGTGTCACAGAGAGTCAGAGAGTGTCAGAGAGTGTCAGAAATTTTCAGAGAGTGTCACAGAGTGTCAGAGAGTGTCAGAATGTGTCAGCGAGTATCAGAGAGTGTCAGAGAGAGTCAGAGAGTGTCAGAGAGTGTCAGAGAATTTCAGAGAGTGTCAGAGAGTGTCAGAGATTGTCTGAGAGATGCAGAGAGTGTCAGAGAGTGTCAGAGAGTTTCAGTGAGTGTCAGAGGGTTTCTGAGAGTTTGTGAGTTTGTCAGAGAGTGTCAGAGACTGTCAGCGAATTTCAGAGAGTGTCACAGAGTTTCAGAGAGTTTCAGAGAGTGTCAGAGAATTTCAGAGAGTGTCACAGTGTGTCAGAGAGTGTTAGAGAGTGTCAGAGAGTCTCAGAGAGTTTCTGAGTGTTTCTGAGAGTGTCACAGAGTTTCAGAAATTTGCAGAGAGCTTCAGAGAGTGTCTCAGAGTGTCAGAAAATTTCAGATAGTGTCAGAGAGTTTCAGAGAGTGTCACAGAGTGCCAGAGAGTGTCAGAGAGTATCAGAGAGTGTCAGAGAGAGTCAGAGAGTGTCACAGAGTGTCCGAGAGATTCAAAAAGTGTCAGATAGTGTCAGAGAGTTTCAGAAAGTGTCAGAGAGTGTCGGAGAGTGTCTGAGAGTGTCAGAGAGTGTCACAGAGTGTCAGAAAGTTTCACAGAGTTTCAGAGAGTGTCAGAGAGTTACAGAGAGATTCAGACAGTGTCTGAGAGTGTCAGAATGTGTCTGCGAGTATCAGAGAGTGTCAGAGAGAGTCAGAGAGTGTCAGAGACTGTCAGTGAGTTTCAGAGAGTGTCGAAGAGATTCAGAGAGAGTCAGAGAGTGTCAGAGTGTGTCGGAGTGTGTCTGAGAGTGTCAGAGAGTTTCTGAGAGTGTCACAGAGTGTCAGAGAGTGTCAGAATGTGTCAGCGAGTATCAAAGAGTGTCAGAGAGAGTCAGAGAGTGTCAGAGAGGGTCAGAAATTTTCAGAGAGTGTCAGAGAGTGTCAGAGATTGTCTGAGAGATTCAGAGAGTGTCAGAGAGTGTCAGAGAGTTTCAGTGAGTGTCAGAGAGTTTCTGAGAGTTTGTGAGTTTGTCAGAGTGTCACAGATTGTCAGCGAATGTCAGAGAGTGTCACAGAGTGTCAGAGAGTGTCAGAGAGTGTCAGAGAGTTTCAGAGAGTTTCTGAGTGTTTCTGAGAGTGTCAGAAAGTTTCAGAAAGTTTCAGAGAGCTTCAGAGAGTTTCAGAGAGTGTCAGAGAGTGTCAGAGAATTTCAGAGAGTGTCACAGAGTGTCAGAGAGTGTCAGAGAGTGTCAGAGAGTTTCAGCTAGTGTCAGAATGTATCAGCGAGTATCAGATAGTGTCACAGAGAGTCAGAGAGTGTCAGAGAGTGTCAGAAATTTTCAGAGAGTGTCACAGAGTGTCAGAGAGTGTCAGAATGTGTCAGCGAGTATCAGAGAGTGTCAGAGAGAGTCAGAGAGTGTCAGAGAGTTTCTGAGAGTTTGTGAGTTTGTCAGAGTGTCAGAGATTGTCAGCGAATGTCAGAGTGTCACAGAGTTTCAGAGAGTTTCAGAGAGTGTCAGAGAATTTCAGAGAGTGTAACAGAGTGTCAGAGAGTGTCAGAGAGTGTCAGAGAGTTTCAGAGAGTTTCTGAGTGTTTCTGAGAGTGTCAGAGAGTTTCAGAAAGTTTCAGAGAGCTTCAGAGAGTTTCAGAGAGTTTCAGAGAGTGTCAGAGAATTTCAGAGAATGTCACAGAGTGTCAGAGAGTGTCAGAGAGTGTCAGAGAGTGTCAGAGAGTTTCAGAGAGTTTCTGAGAGTGTCAGAGAGTTTCAAAAAGTTTCAGAGAACTTCAGAGAGTTTCAGAGAGTGTCAGAAAATTTCAGATAGTGTCAGAGAGTTTCAGAGAGTGTCACAGAGTGCCAGAGAGATTCAGAGAGATTCAGATAGTGTCAGAGAGTTTCAGAGAGTGTCACAGAGTGCCAGAGAGTTTCAGAGAGATTCAGAGAGTGTCAGAGAGTATCAAAGAGTGTCAGAGAGTGTCCGAGAGATTCAGATAGTGTCAGATAGTGTCAGAGAGTTTCAGAAAGTGTCAGAGAGTGTCGGAGAGTGTCTGAGAGTGTCAGAGAGTGTCAGAGAGTGTCCCAGAGTGTCAGAAAGTTTCAGAGAGTTTCAGAGAGTGTCAGAGAGATTCAGACAGTGTCTGAAAGTGTCAGAATGTGTCTGCGAGTAACAGAGAGTGTCAGAGAGAGTCAGAGAGTGTCAGAGACTGTCAGTGAGTGTCAGAGACTGTCGAAGAGTTTCAGAGAGAGTCAGAGAGTGTCAGACTGTGTCGGAGTGTGTCTGAGAGTGTCAGAGAGTTTCTGAGAGTGTCACAGAGTGTCAGAGAGTGTCACAGAGAGTCAGAGAGTGTCAGAGAGTGTCAGAAATTTTCAGAGAGTGTCAGAGAGTGTCAGAGATTGTCTGAGAGATTCAGAGAGTGTCAGAGAGTGTCAGAGAATTTCAGTGAGTGTCAGAGAGTTTCTGAGAGTTTGTGAGTTTGTCAGAGAGTGTCAGAGATTGTCAGCGAATTTCAGAGATTGTCACAGAGTTTCAGAGAGTTTCAGAGAGTGTCAGAGAATTTCAGAGAGTGTCACAGAGTGTCAGAGAGTGTCAGAGAGTGTCAGAGAGTTTCAGAGAGTTTCTGAGAGTGTCAGAGAGTTTCAGAAAGTTTCAGAGAAATTCAGAGAGTTTCAGAGAGTGTCACAAAATTTCAGATAGTGTCAGAGAGTTTCAGAGAGTGTCACAGAGTGCCAGAGAGTTTCAGAGAGATTCAGAGAGTGTCAGAGAGTATCAGAGAGTGTCAGAGAGAGTCAGAGAGTGTCAGAGAGTGTCCGAGAGATTCAGAAAGTGTCAGATAGTGTCAGAGAGTTTCAGAAAGTGTCAGAGAGTGTCAGAGAGTGTCTGAGAGTGTCAGACAGTGTCAGAGAGTGTCACAGAGTGTCAGAGAGTGTCGAAGAGTTTCAGAGAGATTCAGACAGTGTCTGAGAGTGTCAGAGAGTTTCAGAGACTGTCAAAGAGTGTCTGAGAGATACAGCGAGTGTCAGAGAGTGTCAGATAGTTTCAGAGAGTGTCAGAGAGTTTCAGAGAGTGTCTGAGAGTGTCTGAGAGTGTCAGAGACTGTCAGAGAGTGTCTGAGAGATACAGCGAGTGTCAGAGAGTGTCAGATAGTTTCAGAGAGTGTCAGAGAGTTTCAGAGAGTGTCTGAGAGTGTCTGAGAGTGTCAGAGACTGTCAGAGAGTGTCTGAGAGATACAGCGAGTGTCAGAGAGTGTCAGAGAGTTTCAGAGAGTGTCAGAGATTGTCAGAATGTGTCAGCGAGTATCAGAGAGTGTCAGAGAGAGTCAGAGAGTGTCAGAGAGTGTCGAAGAGTTTCAGAGAGTGTCAGAGAGTGTCGGACAGTATCAGAGAGGGCCAGAGAGAGTCCCAGAGAGTTTCTGAGAGTTTCAGAAAGTGTCAGTGAGTATCAGAGAGTGTCAGAGAGAGTCATAGAGTGTCAGAGAGTGTCGAAGAGTTTCAGAGAGAGTCAGAGAGTGTCTGAGAGATACAGCGAGTGTCAGAGAGTGTCAGATAGTTTCAGAGAGTGTCAGAGAGTTTCAGAGAGTGTCTGAGAGTGTCAGAGACTGTCAGAGAGTGTCAGAATGTGTCAGTGAGTATCAGAGAGTGTCAGAGAGAGTCAGAGAGTGTCAGAGAGTGTCGAAGAGTTTCAGAGAGAGTCAGAGAGTGTCGGAGAGTATGAGAGAGGGCCAGAGAGAGTCAGAGAGTGGCAGAGAGTTTCAGAAAGTGTCAGAGAGTGTCAGAGAGTGTCTGAGAGTGTCAGAGAGTGTCAGAGAGTGTCACAGAGTGTCAGAGAGTGTTGAAGATTTTCAGAGAGATTCAGACAGTGGCTGAGAGTGTCAGAGAGTTTCAGAGTGTCAGAGACTTTCAGAGAGTGTCTGAGAGATACAGCGAGTGTCAGAGAGTGTCAGATAGTTTCAGAGAGTGTCAGAGAGTGTCAGAGAGTTTCAGAGAGTGTCTGAGAGTGTCAGAGACTGTCAGAGAGTGTCTGAGAGATACAGCGAGTGTCAGAGAGTGTCAGATAGTTTCAGAGAGTGTCAGTGAGTTTCAGAGAGTGTCAGAGAGTGTCAGAATGTGTCAGCGAGTATCAGAGAGTGTCAGAGAGAGTCAGAGAGTGTCAGAGAGTGGCGAGGAGTTTCAGAGAGAGTCAGAGAGTGTCGGAGAGTATCAGAGAGGGCCAGAGAGAGTCAGAGAGTGGCAGAGAGTGTCAGAGAGTGTCAGAAAGATTCATAAAGTGTCAGAGAGTGTCAGAGAGTTTCAGTAAGTGTCAGAGAGTGCCAGAGAGCTTCACGGAGTTTCAGAGAGTGTCTGAGAGTGTCAGAGAGTGTCTGAGAGTGTCAGAGAGTGTCAGAGAGTTTCAGAGAGTTTCAGAGAGTGCCAGAGAGCTTCAAGGAGATTCAGAGAGTGTCAGAGAGTGTCAGAGAGTTTCAGAGACTGTCAGAGACTGTCTGAGAGATACAGCGAGTGTTAGAGAGTGTCAGATAGTTTCAGAGAGTGTCAGAGAGTTTCAGAGAGTGTCTGAGATTGTCAGAGAGTGTCAGAGAGTTTCGGAGAGATTGTGAGTTTGTCAGAGAGTGTCAGAGATTGTCAGCGAATTTCAGAGAGTGTCACAGAGTGTCAGAGAGTGTCAGAGAGTTTCAGAGAGTGTCAGAGAATTTCGGAGAGTGTCAGAGAGTTTGAGAAAGTTTCAGAGAGCTTCAGAGAGTTTCAGAGAGTGTCAGAAAATTTCAGCTAGTGTCAGAGAATTTCAGAGAGTGTCACAGAGCGTCAGAGAGTTTCAGAGAGCTTCCTGGAGTGTCAGAGAGCGTCAGAGATTGTCCGACAGTTTCAGAGAGTTTCAGAGAGTGTCAGAGAGTTTCAGAGAGAGTCAGACAGTGTCTGAGAGTGTCAAAGAGTGTCAAAGAGTTTCAGAGAGTGTCAGAGAGTTTCAGAGAGTGTCAGAGAGTTTCAGAGACTTTCTGAGAGTTTCAGAGAGTGCCAGAGAGTATCTGAGAGTTTCTGAGTGTGTCGGAGTGTGTCTGAGAGCGTCAGAGTGTTTCTGAGAGTGTCACAGAGTGTCAGAGAGTTTCAGAGATTTTCAGAGAGTTTCAGAGATGTTCAGAGAGTGTCAGAGAGTGTCAGAAAGTTTCAGAGAGAGTCAGAGAGTGTCAGGGAGTTACAGAGAAATTCAGAGAGTGTCACAGATTGTCAGAGAGTGTCAGAGAGTGTCACAGAGTGTCAGAGACTTTCAGAGAGATTCAGAGAGTGTCAGAGAGTGTCAGAGAGTGTCTGAGAGTGTCACAGAGTTGCAGAGTGTGTCAGAGAGTTTCTGAGAGTTTCATAAAGTGTCAGATAGTGTCAGAGAGTTTCAGAAAGAGTCAGAGAGTGTCAGGGAGTGTCTGAGAGTGTCAGAGAGTGTCAGAGGGTCTGAGAGAGTGTCACAGAGTTTCAGAGAGAGTCAGAGAGTGCCAGAAAGTTTCAGAGAGTGTCGCAGAGTGCCAGTGAGCTTCAGAGCTATTCAGAGGGTGTCAGAGAGCTTCAGAGAGTTTCAGAGATTTTCAGAGATCTTCAGAGAGAGTCAGAGAGCTTCAGAGAGTTTCAGAGAGTGTCAGAGAGTGTCAGTGAGAGTCAGAGAGTTTCTGAGAGTGTCAGAGAGTGTCAGAGAGTCTCAGAGAGTTTCAGAAAGTGTCAGAGAGTTTCAGAGAGTTTCAGAAAATTTCTGAGCGTGTCAGAGAGTCCCAGAGAGTTTCTGAGAGTTTCTGAGTGTGTCGGAGTGTGTCAGAGAGTGTCAGAGAGTGTCTGAGAGTGTCAGAGAGTGTCAGAGAGTGTCACAGAGTGTCAGAGAGTGTTGAAGAGTTTCAGAGAGATTCAGACAGTGTCTGAGAGTGTCAGAGAGTTTCAGAGAGTGTCAGAGACTTTCAGAGAGTGTCTGAGAGATACAGCGAGTTTCAGATAGTTTCAGAGAGTGTCAGAGAGTGTCAGAGAGTTTCAGAGAGTGTCTGAGAGTGTCAGAGACTGTCAGAGAGTGTCTGAGAGATACAGCGATTGTCAGAGAGTGTCAGATAGTTTCAGAGATTGTCAGTGAGTTTCAGAGAGTGTCAGAGAGTGTCAGAATGTGTCAGCGAGTATCAGAGAGTGTCAGAGAGAGCCAGAGAGTGTCAGAGAGTGGCGAAGAGTTTCAGAGAGAGTCAGAGAGTGTCGGAGAGTATCAGAGAGGGCCAGAGAGAGTCAGAGAGTGGCAGAGAGTTTCGGAGAGTGTCAGAGAGTGTCAGAAAGATTCATAAAGTGTCAGAGAGTGTCAGAGAGTTTCAGTAAGTGTCAGAGAGTGTCAGAGAGTGTCTGAGAGTGTCAGAAAGTGTCTGAGAGTGTCAGAGAGTGTCAGAGAGTTTCAGAGAGTTTCAGAGAGTGCCAGAGAGCTTCAAGGAGTTTCAGAGAGTGTCAGAGAGTTACAGAGAGTGTCAGAGAGTGTCAGAATGTGTCAGTGATTATCAGAGAGTGTCAGAGAGAGTCAGAGAGTGTCAGAGAGTGTCGAAGAGTTTCAGAGAGAGTCAGAGAGTGTCGGAGAGTATCAGAGAGGGCCAGAGAGAGTCAGAGAGTGGCAGAGAGTTTCAGAAAGTGTCAGAGAGTGTCAGAGAGCGTCTGAGAGTGTCAGAGAGTGTCAGAGAGTGTCACAGAGTGTCAGAGAGTGTTGAAGAGTTTCAGAGAGATTCAGACAGTGTCTGAGAGTGTCAGAGAGTTTCAGAGAGTGTCAGAGACTTTCAGAGAGTGTCTGAGAGATACAGCGAGTGTCAGAGAGTGTCAGATAGTTTCAGAGAGTGTCAGAGAGTGTCAGAGAGTTTCAGAGAGTGTCTGAGAGTGTCAGAGACTGTCAGAGAGTGTCTGAGAGATACAGCGAGTGTCAGAGAGTGTCAGATAGTTTCAGAGAGTGTCAGTGAGTTTCAGAGAGTGTCAGAGAGTGTCAGAATGTGTCAGCGAGTATCAGAGAGTGTCAGAGAGAGTCAGAGAGTGTCAGAGAGTGGCGGAGAGTTTCAGAGAGATTCAGACAGTGTCTGAGAGTGTCAGAGAGTTTCAGAGAGTGTCAGAGACTTTCAGAGAGTGTCTGAGAGATACAGCGAGTTTCAGGTAGTTTCAGAGAGTGTCAGAGAGTGTCAGAGAGTTTCAGAGAGTGTCTGAGAGTGTCAGAGACTGTCAGAGAGTGTCTGAGAGATACAGCGAGTGTCAGAGAGTGTCAGATAGTTTCAGAGAGTGTCAGTGAGTTTCAGAGAGTGTCAGAGAGTGTCAGAATGTGTCAGCGAGTATCAGAGAGTGTCAGAGAGAGTCAGAGAGTGTCAGAGAGTGGCGAAGAGTTTCAGAGAGAGTCAGAGAGTGTCGGAGAGTATCAGAGAGGGCCAGAGAGAGTCAGAGAGTGGCAGAGAGTGTCAGAGAGTGTCAGAGAGTGTCAGAAAGATTCATAAAGTGTCAGAGAGTGTCAGAGAGTTTCAGTAAGTGTCAGAGAGTGTCAGAGAGTGTCTGAGAGTGTCAGAAAGTGTCTGAGAGTGTCAGAGAGTGTCAGAGAGTTTCAGAGAGTTTCACAGAGTGCCAGAGAGCTTCAAGGAGTTTCAGAGAGTGTCAGAGAGTTACAGAGAGTGTCAGAGAGTGTCAGAATGTGTCAGAGAGTATCAGAGAGTGTCAGAGAGAGTCAGAGAGTGTCAGAGAGTGTCGAAGAGTTTCAGAGAGAGTCAGAGAGTGTCGGAGAGTATCAGAGAGGGCCAGAGAGAGTCAGAGAGTGGCAGAGAGTTTCAGAAAGTGTCAGAGAGTGTCAGAGAGTGTCTGAGAGTGTCAGAGAGTGTCAGAGAGTGTCACAGAGTGTCAGAGAGTGTTGAAGAGTTTCAGAGAGATTCAGACAGTGGCTGAGAGTGTCAGAGAGTTTCAGAGAGTGTCAGAGACTTTCAGAGAGTGTCAGAGAGATACAGCGAGTGTCAGAGAGTGTCAGATAGTTTCAGAGAGTGTCAGAGAGTGTCAGAGAGTTTCAGAGAGTGTCTGAGAGTGTCAGAGACTGTCAGAGAGTGTCTGAGAGATACAGCGAGTGTCAGAGAGTGTCAGATAGTTTCAGAGAGTGTCAGTGAGTTTCAGAGAGTGTCAGAGAGTGTCAGAATGTGTCAGCGAGTATCAGAGAGTGTCAGAGAGAGTCAGAGAGTGTCAGAGAGTGGCGGAGAGTTTCACAGAGAGTCAGAGAGTGTCGGAGAGTATCAGAGAGGGCCAGAGAGAGTCAGAGAGTGGCAGAGAGTGTCAGAGAGTGTCAGAAAGATTCATAAAGTGTCAGAGAGTGTCAGAGAGTTTCAGTAAGTGTCAGAGAGTGCCAGAGAGCTTCAAGGAGTTTCAGAGAGTGTCTGAGAGTGTCAGAGAGTGTCTGAGAGTGTCAGAGAGTGTCAGAGAGTTTCAGAGAGTTTCAGAGAGTGCCAGAGAGCTTCAAGGAGTTTCAGAGAGTGTCAGAGAGTGTCAGAGAGTTTCAGAGAGTGTCAGAGACTGTCAGAGACTGTCTGAGAGATACAGCGAGTGTTAGAGAGTGTCAGATAGTTTCAGAGAGTGTCAGAGAGTTTCAGAGAGTGTCTGAGTTTGTCAGAGAGTGTCAGAGAGTTTCGGAGAGATTGTGAGTTTGTCAGAGAGTGTCAGAGATTGTCAGCGAATTTCAGAGAGTGTCACAGAGTGTCAGAGAGTGTCAGAGAGTTTCAGAGAGTGTCAGAGAATTTCGGAGAGTGTCAGAGAGTTTGAGAAAGTTTCAGAGAGCTTCAGAGAGTTTCAGAGAGTGTCAGAGAGTGTCAGAATGTGTCAGCGAGTATCAGAGAGTGTCAGAGAGAGTCAGAGAGTGTCAGAGAGTGGCGGAGAGTTTCAGAGAGAGTCAGAGAGTGTCGGAGAGTATCAGAGAGGGCCAGAGAGAGTCAGAGAGTGGCAGAGAGTGTCAGAGAGTGTCAGAAAGATTCATAAAGTGTCAGAGAGTGTCAGAGAGTTTCAGTAAGTGTCAGAGAGTGCCAGAGAGCTTCAAGGAGTTTCAGAGAGTGTCTGAGAGTGTCAGAGAGTGTCTGAGAGTGTCAGAGAGTGTCAGAGAGTTTCAGAGAGTTTCAGAGAGTGCCAGAGAGCTTCAAGGAGTTTCAGAGAGTGTCAGAGAGTGTCAGAGAGTTTCAGAGAGTGTCAGAGACTGTCAGAGACTGTCTGAGAGATACAGCGAGTGTTAGAGAGTGTCAGATAGTTTCAGAGAGTGTCAGAGAGTTTCAGAGAGTGTCTGAGTTTGTCAGAGAGTGTCAGAGAGTTTCGGAGAGATTGTGAGTTTGTCAGAGAGTGTCAGAGATTGTCAGCGAATTTCAGAGAGTGTCAGAGAATTTCGGAGAGTGTCAGAGAGTTTGAGAAAGTTTCAGAGAGCTTCAGAGAATTTCAGATAGTGTCAGAGAATTTCAGAGAGTGTCACAGAGCGTCAGAGAGTGTCAGAGAGCTTCCTGGAGTGTCAGAGAGCGTCAGAGATTGTCAGACAGTTTCAGAGAGTTTCAGAGAGTGTCAGAGAGTTTCAGAGAGAGTCAGACAGTGTCTGAGAGTGTCAAAGAGTGTCAAAGAGTTTCAGAGAGTGTCAGAGAGTTTCAGAGAGTGTCAGAGAGTTTCAGAGACTTTCTGAGAGTTTCAGAGAGTGCCAGAGAGTTTCTGAGAGTTTCTGAGTGTGTCGGAGTGTGTCTGAGAGCGTCAGAGTGTTTCTGAGAGTGTCACAGTGTGTCAGAGAGTTTCAGAGATTTTCAGAGAGTTTCAGAGATGTTCAGAGAGTGTCAGAGAGTGTCAGAAAGTTTCAGAGAGAGTCAGAGAGTGTCAGGGAGTTACAGAGAAATTCAGAGATTGTCAGAGATTGTCAGAGAGTGTCAGAGAGTGTCACAGAGTGTCAGAGAGTTTCAGAGAGATTCAGAGAGTGTCAGAGAGTGTCAGAGAGTGTCTGAGAGTGTCACAGAGTTGCAGAGTGTGTCAGAGAGTTTCTGAGAGTTTCATAAAGTGTCAGATAGTGTCAGAGAGTTTCAGAAAGAGTCAGAGGTTGTCAGAGAGTGTCTGAGAGTGTCAGAGAGTGTCAGAGGGTCTGAGAGAGTGTCACAGAGTTTCAGAGAGTCAGAGAGTGCCAGAAAGTTTCAGAGAGTGTCGCAGAGTGCCAGTGAGCTTCAGAGATATTCAGAGAGTGTCAGAGAGCTTCAGAGAGTTTCAGAGATTTTCAGAGATCTTCAGAGAGAGTCAGAGAGCTTCAGAGAGTTTCAGAGAGTGTCAGAGAGTGTCAGTGAAAGTCAGAGAGTTTCTGAGAGTGTCAGAGAATGTCAGAGAGTCTCAGAGAGTTTCAGAAAGTGTCAGAGAGTGTCAGAGAGTTTCAGAAAATTTCTGAGCGTGTCAGAGAGTCCCAGAGAGTTTCTGAGAGTTTCTGAGTGTGTCGGAGTGTGTCTGAGAGTGTCAGAGATTTTCTGAGAGTGTCAGCGAGTATCAGAGAGTGTCAGAGAGAGTCAGAGAGTGTTGAAGAGTTTCAGAGAGATTCAGACAGTGTCGAAGAGTTTCAGAGAGCTTCAGAGAGTTTCAGAGAGTGTCAGAAAATTTCAGATAGTGTCAGAGAATTTCAGAGAGTGTCACAGAGCGTCAGAGAGTGTCAGAGAGCTTCCTGGAGTGTCAGAGAGCGTCAGAGATTGTCAGACAGTTTCAGAGAGTTTCAGAGAGTGTCAGAGAGTTTCAGAGAGAGTCAGACAGTGTCTGAGAGTGTCAAAGAGTTTCAGAGAGTGTCAGAGAGTTTCAGAGAGTGTCAGAGAGTTTCAGAGACTTTCTGAGAGTTTCAGAGAGTGCCAGAGAGTTTCTGAGAGTTTCTGAGTGTGTCGGAGTGTGTCTGAGAGCGTCAGAGTGTTTCTGAGAGTGTCACAGAGTGTCAGAGAGTTTCAGAGATTTTCAGAGAGTTTCAGAGATGTTCAGAGAGTGTCAGAGAGTGTCAGAAAGTTTCAGAGAGAGTCAGAGAGTGTCAGGGAGTTACAGAGAAATTCAGAGAGTGTCAGAGAGTGTCAGAGAGTGTCTGAGAGTGTCACAGAGTTGCAGAGTGTGTCAGAGAGTTTCTGAGAGTTTCATAACGTGTCAGATAGTGTCAGAGAGTTTCAGAAAGAGTCAGAGAGTGTCAGAGAGTGTCTGAGAGTGTCAGAGAGTGTCAGAGGGTCTGAGAGAGTGTCACAGAGTTTCAGAGAGAGTCAGAGAGTGCCAGAAAGTTTCAGAGAGTGTCGCAGAGTGCCAGTGAGCTTCAGAGATATTCAGAGAGTGTCAGAGAGCTTCAGAGAGTTTCAGAGATTTTCAGAGATCTTCAGAGAGAGTCAGAGAGCTTCAGAGAGTTTCAGAGAGTGTCAGAGAGTGTCAGTGAGAGTCAGAGAGTTTCTGAGAGTGTCAGAGAATGTCAGAGAGTCTCAGAGAGTTTCAGAAAGTGTCAGAGAGTGTCAGAGAGTTTCAGAAAATTTCTGAGCGTGTCAGAGAGTCCCAGAGAGTTTCTGAGAGTTTCTGAGTGTGTCGGAGTGTGTCTGAGAGTGTCAGAGATTTTCTGAGAGTGTCAGCGAGTAACAGAGAGTGTCAGAGAGAGTCAGAGAGTGTTGAAGAGTTTCAGAGAGATTCAGACAGTGTCGAAGAGTTTCAGAGAGAGTCAGAGAGTGTCAGAGAGTGTCGGAGAGTATCAGAGAGTGCCAGAGAGAGTCAGAGTCAGAGAGTGTCAGAAAGATTCAGAAAGCGTCAGAGAGTGTCAGAGAGTTTCAGAAAGTGTCAGAGAGTGTCACAGAGTGTCAGAGAGTTTCAGAGAGTTTCTGAGAGTTTCTGAGAGTTTCCGAGAGTTTCAGAAAGTTTCAGAGAGCTTCAGAGAGTTTCAGAGAGTGTCAGAAAATTTCAGATAGTGTCAGAGAGTTTCAGAGATTGTCACAGAGTGCCAGAGAGTTTCAGAGAGATTCAGAGAGTGTCAGAGAGTATCAGAGAGTGTCAGAGAGAGTCAAAGAGTGTCAGAGAGTGTCCGAGAGATTCAAAAAGTGTCAGATAGTGTCAGAGAGTTTCAGAAAGTGTCAGAGAGTGTCGGAGAGTGTCTGAGAGTGTCTGAGAGTGTCAGAGAGTGTCAGAGAGTGTCACAGAGTGTCAGAAAATTTCACAGAGTTTCAGCGAGTGTCAAAGAGTTACAGAGAGATTCAGACAGTGTCTGAGAGTGTCAGAATGTGTCTGCGAGTATCAGAGAGTGTCAGAGAGCGTCAGAGAGTGTCAGAGACTGTCAGAGAGTGTCGACGAGTTTCAGAAAGAGTCAGAGAGTGTCAGAGTGTGTCGGAGTGTTTCTGAGTGTGTCAGAGAGTTTCTGAGAGTGTCACAGAGTGTCAGAGAGTGTCAGAATGTGTCAGCGAGTATCAGAGAATGTCAGGGAGAGTCAGAGAGTGTCAGAGAGTGTCAGAGAATTTCAGAGAGTGTCAGAGAGTGTCAGAGATTGTCTGAGAGATGCAGAGAGTGTCAGAGAGTGTCAGAGAGTTTAAGAGAGTTTCAGAGATTGTCAGAGAGTGTCAGAGAGTGTCAGAGAGTTTCAGAGAGTTTCTGAGTGTTTCTGAGAGTGTCAGAGAGTTTCAGAAATTTTCAGAGAGCTTCAGAGAGTTTCAGAGAGTGTCAGAGAGTTTCTGAGAGTTTCTGAGTGTGTCGGAGTGTGTCTGAGAGTGTCAGAGATTTTCTGAGAGTGTCAGCGAGTATCAGAGAGTGTCAGAGAGAGTCAGAGAGTGTTGAAGAGTTTCAGAGAGATTCAGACAGTGTCGAAGAGTTTCAGAGAGCTTCAGAGAGTTTCAGAGAGTGTCAGAAAATTTCAGATAGTGTCAGAGAATTTCAGAGAGTGTCACAGAGCGTCAGAGAGTGTCAGAGAGCTTCCTGGAGTGTCAGAGAGCGTCAGAGATTGTCAGACAGTTTCAGAGAGTTTCAGAGAGTGTCAGAGAGTTTCAGAGAGAGTCAGACAGTGTCTGAGAGTGTCAAAGAGTGTCAAAGAGTTTCAGAGAGTGTCAGAGAGTTTCAGAGAGTGTCAGAGAGTTTCAGAGACTTTCTGAGAGTTTCAGAGAGTGCCAGAGAGTTTCTGAGAGTTTCTGAGTGTGTCGGAGTGTGTCTGAGAGCGTCAGAGTGTTTCTGAGAGTGTCACAGAGTGTCAGAGAGTTTCAGAGATTTTCAGAGAGTTTCAGAGATGTTCAGAGAGTGTCAGAGAGTGTCAGAAAGTTTCAGAGAGAGTCAGAGAGTGTCAGGGAGTTACAGAGAAATTCAGAGATTGTCAGAGATTGTCAGAGAGTGTCAGAGAGTGTCACAGAGTGTCAGAGAGTTTCAGAGAGATTCAGAGAGTGTCAGAGAGTGTCAGAGAGTGTCTGAGAGTGTCACAGAGTTGCAGAGTGTGTCAGAGAGTTTCTGAGAGTTTCATAAAGTGTCAGATAGTGTCAGAGAGTTTCAGAAAGAGTCAGAGAGTGTCAGAGAGTGTCTGAGAGTGTCAGAGAGTGTCAGAGGGTCTGAGAGAGTGTCACAGAGTTTCAGAGAGAGTCAGAGAGTGCCAGAAAGTTTCAGAGAGTGTCGCAGAGTGCCAGTGAGCTTCAGAGATATTCAGAGAGTGTCAGAGAGCTTCAGAGAGTTTCAGAGATTTTCAGAGATCTTCAGAGAGAGTCAGAGAGCTTCAGAGAGTTTCAGAGAGTGTCAGAGAGTGTCAGTGAGAGTCAGAGAGTTTCTGAGAGTGTCAGAGAATGTCAGAGAGTCTCAGAGAGTTTCAGAAAGTGTCAGAGAGTGTCAGAGAGTTTCAGAAAATTTCTGAGCGTGTCAGAGAGTCCCAGAGAGTTTCTGAGAGTTTCTGAGTGTGTCGGAGTGTGTCTGAGAGTGTCAGAGATTTTCTGAGAGTGTCAGCGAGTATCAGAGAGTGTCAGAGAGAGTCAGAGAGTGTTGAAGAGTTTCAGAGAGATTCAGACAGTGTCGAAGAGTTTCAGAGAGCTTCAGAGAGTTTCAGAGAGTGTCAGAAAATTTCAGATAGTGTCAGAGAATTTCAGAGAGTGTCACAGAGCGTCAGAGAGTGTCAGAGAGCTTCCTGGAGTGTCAGAGAGCGTCAGAGATTGTCAGACAGTTTCAGAGAGTTTCAGAGAGTGTCAGAGAGTTTCAGAGAGAGTCAGACAGTGTCTGAGAGTGTCAAAGAGTGTCAAAGAGTTTCAGAGAGTGTCAGAGAGTTTCAGAGAGTGTCAGAGAGTTTCAGAGACTTTCTGAGAGTTTCAGAGAGTGCCAGAGAGTTTCTGAGAGTTTCTGAGTGTGTCGGAGTGTGTCTGAGAGCGTCAGAGTGTTTCTGAGAGTGTCACAGAGTGTCAGAGAGTTTCAGAGATTTTCAGAGAGTTTCAGAGATGTTCAGAGAGTGTCAGAGAGTGTCAGAAAGTTTCAGAGAGAGTCAGAGAGTGTCAGGGAGTTACAGAGAAATTCAGAGATTGTCAGAGATTGTCAGAGAGTGTCAGAGAGTGTCACAGAGTGTCAGAGAGTTTCAGAGAGATTCAGAGAGTGTCAGAGAGTGTCAGAGAGTGTCTGAGAGTGTCACAGAGTTGCAGAGTGTGTCAGAGAGTTTCTGAGAGTTTCATAAAGTGTCAGATAGTGTCAGAGAGTTTCAGAAAGAGTCAGAGAGTGTCAGAGAGTGTCTGAGAGTGTCAGAGAGTGTCAGAGGGTCTGAGAGAGTGTCACAGAGTTTCAGAGAGAGTCAGAGAGTGCCAGAAAGTTTCAGAGAGTGTCGCAGAGTGCCAGTGAGCTTCAGAGATATTCAGAGAGTGTCAGAGAGCTTCAGAGAGTTTCAGAGATTTTCAGAGATCTTCAGAGAGAGTCAGAGAGCTTCAGAGAGTTTCAGAGAGTGTCAGAGAGTGTCAGTGAGAGTCAGAGAGTTTCTGAGAGTGTCAGAGAATGTCAGAGAGTCTCAGAGAGTTTCAGAAAGTGTCAGAGAGTGTCAGAGAGTTTCAGAAAATTTCTGAGCGTGTCAGAGAGTCCCAGAGAGTTTCTGAGAGTTTCTGAGTGTGTCGGAGTGTGTCTGAGAGTGTCAGAGATTTTCTGAGAGTGTCAGCGAGTATCAGAGAGTGTCAGAGAGAGTCAGAGAGTGTTGAAGAGTTTCAGAGAGATTCAGACAGTGTCGAAGAGTTTCAGAGAGAGTCAGAGAGTGTCAGAGAGTGTCGGAGAGTATCAGAGAGTGCCAGAGAGAGTCAGAGTCAGAGAGTGTCAGAAAGATTCAGAAAGCGTCAGAGAGTGTCAGAGAGTTTCAGAAAGTGTCAGAGAGTGTCACAGAGTGTCAGAGAGTTTCAGAGAGTTTCTGAGAGTTTCTGAGAGTGTCCGAGAGTTTCAGAAAGTTTCAGAGAGCTTCAGAGAGTTTCAGAGAGTGTCAGAAAATTTCAGATAGTGTCAGAGAGTTTCAGAGATTGTCACAGAGTGCCAGAGAGTTTCAGAGAGATTCAGAGAGTGTCAGAGAGTATCAGAGAGTGTCAGAGAGAGTCAAAGAGTGTCAGAGAGTGTCCGAGAGATTCAAAAAGTGTCAGATAGTGTCAGAGAGTTTCAGAAAGTGTCAGAGAGTGTCGGAGAGTGTCTGAGAGTGTCTGAGAGTGTCAGAGAGTGTCAGAGAGTGTCAGAAAATTTCACAGAGTTTCAGCGAGTGTCAAAGAGTTACAGAGAGATTCAGACAGTGTCTGAGAGTGTCAGAATGTGTCTGCGAGTATCAGAGAGTGTCAGAGAGCGTCAGAGAGTGTCAGAGACTGTCAGAGAGTGTCGACGAGTTTCAGAGAGAGTCAGAGAGTGTCAGAGTGTGTCGGAGTGTTTCTGAGTGTGTCAGAGAGTTTCTGAGAGTGTCACAGAGTGTCAGAGAGTGTCAGAATGTGTCAGCGAGTATCAGAGAATGTCAGGGAGAGTCAGAGAGTGTCAGAGAGTGTCAGAGAATTTCAGAGAGTGTCAGAGATTGTCTGAGAGATGCAGAGAGTGTCAGAGAGTGTCAGAGAGTTTCAGTAAGTGTCAGAGGGTTTCTGAGAGTTTGTGAGTTTGTCAGAGAGTGTCAGAGACTGTCAGCGAATTTCAGAGAGTGTCACAGAGTTTCAGAGAGTTTCAGAGAGTGTCAGAGAGTGTCAGAGAGTGTCAGAGAGTTTCAGAGAGTTTCTGAGTGTTTCTGAGAGTGTCAGAGAGTTTCAGAAATTTTCAGAGAGCTTCAGAGAGTTTCAGAGAGTGTCAGAAAATTTCAGATAGTGTCAGAGAGTTTCAGAGGGTGTCACAGAGTGCCTGAGAGTGTCAGAGAGTATTAGAGAGTGTCAGAGAGAGTCAGAGAGTGTCAGAGAGTGTCCGAGAGATTGAAAAAGTGTCAGATAGCGTCAGAGAGTTTCAGAAAGTGTCAGAGAGAGTCGGAGTGTGTCTGAGAGTGTCAGAGAGTGTCAGAGAGTTACAGAGAGATTCAGACAGTGTCTGAGAGTGTCAGAATGTGTCTGCGAGTATCAGAGAGTGTCAGAGAGAGTCAGAGAGTGTCAGAGTGTGTCGGAGTGTGTCTGAGAGTGTCAGAGAGTTTCTGAGAGTGTCAGAATGTGTCAGCGAGTATCAGAGATTGTCTGAGAGATTCAGAGAGTGTCAGAGAGTGTCAGAGAGTTTCAGTGAGTGTCAGAGAGTTTCTGAGAGTTTGTGAGTTTTTCAGAGTGTCAGAGATTGTCAGCGAATGTCAGAGAGTGTCACAGAGTTTCAGAGAGTTTCAGAGAGTTTCAGAGAGTGTCAGAGAATTTCAGAGAGTGTCACAGTGTGTCAGAGAGTGTCAGAGAGTGTCAGAGAGTTTCAGAGAGTTTCTGTGTGTTTCTGAGAGTGTCAGAGAGTTTCAGAAAGTTTCAGAGAGCTTCAGAGAGTTTCAGAGAGTGTCAGAAAATTTCACATAGTGTCAGAGAGTTTCAGAGAGTGTCACAGAGTGTCACAGAGTGCCAGAGAGTTTCAGAGAGATTCAGAGAGTGTCATAGAGTATCAGAGAGTGTCAGAGAGAGTCAGAGAGTGTCAGAGAGTGTCCGAGAGATTCAGAAAGTGTCAGATAGTGTCAGAGAGTTTCAGAAAGTGTCAGAGAGTGTCAGAGAGTGTCAGAGAGTGTCTGAGAGTGTCAGAGAGTGTCAGAGAGTGTCACAGAGTGTCAGAGAGTGTCGAAGAGTTTCAGAGAGATTCAGACAGTGTCTGAGAGTGTCAAAGAGTTTCAGAGAGGGTCAGAGACTGTCAGAGAGTGTCTGAGAGTTACAGCGAGTGTCAGAGATTGTCAGATAGTTTCAGAGAGTGTCTGAGAGTGTCAGAGACTGTCAGAGAGTGTCTGAGAGATACAGCGAGTGTCAGAGAGTGTCAGATAGTTTCAGAGTGTCAGAGAGTTTCAGAGAGTGTCAGAGAGTTTCAGTGAGTGTCAGAGAGTGTCAGAAATTTTCAGAGAGTGTCTGAGAGTGTCAGAGACTGTCAGAGAGTGTCTGAGAGATACAGCGAGTGTCAGAGAGTGTCAGCGAGTATCAGAGAGTGTCAGAGAGACTCAGAGAGTGTCAGAGAGTGTCAGAGAGTTTCAGTGAGTGTCAGAGAGTCTCCGAAATTTTCAGAGAGTGTCAGCGAGTGTCAGAGATTGTCTGAGAGATTCAGAGAGTGTCTGAGAGTGTCAGAGAGTTTCAGTGTCAGAGAGTTTCTGAGAGTTTGTGAGTTTGTCAGAGAGTGTCAGAGATTGTCAGCGAATGTCAGAGAGTTTCAGAGAGTTTCTGAGTGTTTCTGAGAGTGTCAGAGAGTTTCAGAAAGTTTCAGAGAGCTTCAGAGAGTTTCAGAGAGTTTCAGAGAGTGTCAGAGAATTTCAGAGAGTGTCACAGAGTGTCAGAGAGATTCAGAGAGATTCAGAGAGAGTCAGAGAGTTTCAGAGAGTGTCAGAAAATGTCAGATCGTGTCAGCGAGTTTCAGAGAGTGTCACAGAGTGCCAGAGAGTTTCAGAGAGATTCAGAGAGTGTCAGAGAGCATCAAAGAGTGTCAGAGAGAGTCAGAGAGTGTCCGAGAGTGTCCAAGAGATTCAAAAAGTGTCAGATAGTGTCAGAGAGTTTCAGAAAGTGTCAGAGAGTGTCGGAGAGTGTCTGAGAGTGTCAGAGAGTGTCAGAGAGTGTCAGAGAGTGTCACAGAGTGTCAGAAAGTTTCAGAGAGTTTCAGAGAGTGTCAGAGAGTTACAGAGAGATTCAGACAGTGTCTGAAAGTGTCAGAATGTGTCTGCGAGTATCAGAGAGTGTTAGAGAGAGTCAGAGAGTGTCAGAGACTGTCAGTGAGTGTCAGAGACTGTCGAAGAGTTTCAGAGAGAGTCAGAGAGTGTCAGAGTGTGTCGGAGTGTGTCTGAGAGTGTCAGAGAGTTTCTGAGAGTGTCACAGAGTGTCAGAGAGTGTCAGAATGTGTCAGCGAGTATCAGAGAGTGTCACAGAGAGTCAGAGAGTGTCAGAGAGTGTCAGAAATTTTCAGAGAGTGTCAGAGAGTGTCAGAGATTGTCTGAGAGATTCAGAGAGTGTCAGAGAGTGTCAGAGAATTTCAGTGAGTGTCAGAGAGTTTCTGAGAGTTTGTGAGTTTGTCAGAGAGTGTCAGAGATTGTCAGCGAATTTCAGAGTTTGTCACAGAGTTTCAGAGAGTTTCAGAGAGTGTCAGAGAATTTCAGAGAGTGTCACAGAGTGTCAGAGAGTGTCAGAGAGTGTCAGAGAGTTACAGAGAGTTTCTGAGAGTGTCAGAGAGTTTCAGAAAGTTTCAGAGAAATTCAGAGAGTTTCAGAGTGTGTCAGAAAATTTCAGATATTGTCAGAGAGTTTCAGGGAGTGTCACAGAGTGCCAGAGAGTTTCAGAGAGATTCAGAGAGTGTCAGAGAGTATCAGAGAGTGTCAGAGAGAGTCAGAGAGTGTCAGATAGTGTCAGAGAGTTTCAGAAAGTGTCAGAGAGTGTCAGAGAGTGTCTGAGAGTGTCAGAGAGTGTCAGAGAGTGTCACAGAGTGTCAGAGAGTGTCAGAGAGTTTCAGAGAGTGTCAGAGACTGTCAGAGTGTCTGAGAGATACAGCGAGTGTCAGAGAGTGTCAGATAGTTTCAGAGAGTGTCAGAGAGTTTCAGAGAGTGTCTGAGAGTGTCTGAGAGTGTCAGAGACTGTCAGAGAGTGGCTGAGAGATACAGCGAGTGTCAGAGAGTGTCAGAGAGTTTCAGAGAGTGTCAGAGATTGTCAGAATGTGTCAGCGAGTATCAGAGAGTGTCAGAGAGAGTCAGAGAGTGTCAGAGAGTGTCGAAGAGTTTCAGAGAGAGTCAGAGAGTGTCGGAGAGTATCAGAGAGGGCCAGAGAGAGTCAGAGAGTGGCAGAGAGTGTCAGAGAGTGTCAGAAAGATTCATAAAGTGTCAGAGAGTGTCAGAGAGTTTCAGAAAGTGTCAGAGAGTGTCTGAGAGATACAGCGAGTGTCAGAGAGTGTCAGATAGTTTCAAAGAAGGTCAGAGAATTTCAGAGAGTGTCTGAGAGTGTCAGAGACTGTCAGCGAATGTCTGAGAGATGCAGCGAGTGTCAGAGAGTGTCAGATAGTTTCAGAGAGTGTCAGAGAGTTACAGAGAGTGTCAGAGAGTGTCAGAATGTGTCAGCGAGTATCAGAGAGTGTCAGAGAGAGTCAGAGAGTGTCAGAGAGTGTCGAAGAGTTTCAGAGAGAGTCAGAGAGTGTCGGAGAGTATCAGAGAGGGCCAGAGAGAGTCAGAGAGTGTCAGAGAGTGTCAGAGAGTGGCAGAGAGTGTCAGAGAGTGTCGAAGAGTTTCAGAGAGAGTCAGAGAGTGTCGGAGAGTATCAGAGAGGGCCAGAGAGAGTCAGAGAGTGGCAGAGAGTGTCAGAGAGTGTCAGAAAGATTCATAAAGTGTCAGAGAGTGTCAGAGAGTTTCAGAAAGTGTCAGAGAGTGTCTGAGAGATACAGCGAGTGTCAGAGGGTGTCAGATAGTTTCAGAGAAGGTCAGAGAGTTTCAGAGAGTGTCTGAGAGTGTCAGAGACTGTCAGCGAATGTCTGAGAGATGCAGCGAGTGTCAGAGAGTGTCAGATAGTTTCAAAGAGTGTCAGAGAGTTACAGAGAGTGTCAGAGATTGTCAGAATGTGTCAGCGAGTATCAGAGAGTGTCAGAGAGAGTCAGAGAGTGTCAGAGAGTGTCGAAGAGTTTCAGAGAGAGTCAGAGAGTGTCGGAGAGTATCAGAGAGGGCCAGAGAGAGTCAGAGAGTGGCAGAGAGTTTCAGAAAGTGTCAGAGAGTGTCTGAGAGTGTCTGAGAGTGTCAGAGAGTGTCACAGAGTGTTGAAGAGTTTCAGAGAGATTCAGACAGTGTCTGAGAGTGTCAGAGAGTTTCAGAGAGTGTCAGAGACTTTCAGAGAGTGTCTGAGAGATACAGCGAGTGTCAGAGAGTGTCAGATAGTTTCAGAGAGTGTCAGAGAGTGTCAGAGAGTTTCAGAGAGTGTCTGAGAGTGTCAGAGACTGTCAGAGAGTGTCTGAGAGATACAGCGAGTGTCAGAGAGTGTCAGATAGTTTCAGAGAGTGTCAGTGAGTTTCAGAGAGTGTCAGAGAGTGTCAGAATGTGTCAGCGAGTATCAGAGAGTGTCAGAGAGAGTCAGAGAGTGTCAGAGAGTGGCGAAGAGTTTCAGAGAGAGTCAGAGAGTGTCGGAGAGTATCAGAGAGGGCCAGAGAGAGTCAGAGAGTGGCAGAGAGTGTCAGAAAGATTCATAAAGTGTCAGAGAGTGTCAGAGAGTTTCAGTAAGTGTCAGAGAGCGCCAGAGAGCTTCAAGGAGCTTCAGAGAGTGTCAGAGATTGTCAGCGAATTTCAGAGAGTGTCACAGAGTGTCAGAGAGTGTCAGAGAGTGTCAGCGAGTGTCAGAGAATTTCGGAGAGTGTCAGAGAGTTTGAGAAAGTTTCAGAGAGCTTCAGAGAGTTTCAGAGAGTGTCAGAAAATTTCAGATAGTGTCAGAGAATTTCAGAGAGTGTCACAGAGCGTCAGAGAGTTTCAGAGAGCTTCCTGGAGTGTCAGAGAGTGTCAGAGATTGTCAGACAGTTTCAGAGAGTTTCAGAGAGTGTCAGAGAGTTTCAGAGAGAGTCAGACAGTGTCTGAGAGTGTCAAAGAGTGTCAAAGAGTTTCAGAGAGTGTCAGAGAGTTTCAGAGAGTGTCAGAGAGTTTCAGAGACTTTCTGAGAGTTTCAGAGAGTGCCAGAGAGTTTCTGAGAGTTTCTGAGTGTGTCGGAGTGTGTCTGAGAGCGTCAGAGTGTTTCTGAGAGTGTCACAGAGTGTCAGAGAGTTTCAGAGATTTTCAGAGAGTTTCAGAGATGTTCAGAGAGTGTCAGAGAGTGTCAGAGACAGTCAGCGAATGTCTGAGAGATGCAGCGAGTGTCAGAGAGTGTCAGATAGTTTCAGAGAGTGTCAGAGAGTTACAGAGAGTGTCAGAGAGTGTCAGAATGTGTCAGCGAGTATCAGAGAGTGTCAGAGAGAGTCAGAGAGTGTCAGAGATTGTCGAAGAGTTTCAGAGAGAGTCAGTGAGTGTCGGAGAGTATCAGAGAGGGCCAGAGAGAGTCAGAGAGTGTCAGAGAGTGTCAGAGAGTGGCAGAGAGTGTCAGAGAGTGTCGAAGAGTTCCAGAGAGAGTCAGAGAATGTCGGAGAGTATCAGAGAGGGCCAGAGAGAGTCAGAGAGTGGCAGAGAGTGTCAGAGAGTGTCAGAAAGATTCATAAAGTGTCAGAGAGTGTCAGAGAGTTTCAGAAAGTGTCAGAGAGTGTCTGAGAGATACAGCGAGTGTCAGAGAGTGTCAGATAGTTTCAGAGAAGGTCAGAGAGTTTCAGAGAGTGTCTGAGAGTGTCAGAGACTGTCAGCGAATGTCTGAGAGATGCAGCGAGTGTCAGAGAGTGTCAGATAGTTTCAGAGAGTGTCAGAGAGTTACAGAGAGTGTCAGAGAGTGTCAGAATGTGTCAGCGAGTATCAGAGAGTGTCAGAGAGAGTCAGAGAGTGTCAGAGAGTGTCGAAGAGTTTCAGAGAGAGTCAGAGAGTGTCGGAGAGTATCAGAGAGGGCCAGAGAGAGTCAGAGAGTGGCAGAGAGTTTCAGAAAGTGTCAGAGAGTGTCTGAGAGTGTCTGAGAGTGTCAGAGAGTGTCAGAGAGTGTCACAGAGTGTTGAAGAGTTTCAGAGAGATTCAGACAGTGTCTGAGAGTGTCAGAGAGTTTCAGAGAGTGTCAGAGACTTTCAGAGAGTGTCTGAGAGATACAGCGAGTGTCAGAGAGTGTCAGATAGTTTCAGAGAGTGTCAGAGAGTGTCAGAGAGTTTCAGAGAGTGTCTGAGAGTGTCAGAGACTGTCAGAGAGTGTCTGAGAGATACAGCGAGTGTCAGAGAGTGTCAGATAGTTTCAGAGAGTGTCAGTGAGTTTCATAGAGTGTCAGAGAGTGTCAGAATGTGTCAGCGAGTATCAGAGAGTGTCAGAGAGAGTCAGAGAGTGTCAGAGAGTGGCGAAGAGTTTCAGAGAGAGTCAGAGAGTGTCGGAGAGTATCAGAGAGGGCCAGAGAGAGTCAGAGAGTGGCAGAGAGTGTCAGAAAGATTCATAAAGTGTCAGAGAGTGTCAGAGAGTTTCAGTAAGTGTCAGAGAGTGCCAGAGAGCTTCAAGGAGCTTCAGAGAGTGTCAGAGATTGTCAGCGAATTTCAGAGAGTGTCACAGAGTGTCAGAGAGTGTCAGAGAGTGTCAGAGAATTTCGGAGAGTGTCAGAGAGTTTGAGAAAGTTTCAGAGAGCTTCAGAGAGTTTCAGAGAGTGTCAGAAAATTTCAGATAGTGTCAGAGAATTTCAGAGAGTGTCACAGAGCGTCAGAGAGTTTCAGAGAGCTTCCTGGAGTGTCAGAGAGTGTCAGAGATTGTCAGACAGTTTCAGAGAGTTTCAGAGAGTGTCAGAGAGTTTCAGAGAGAGTCAGACAGTGTCTGAGAGTGTCAAAGAGTGTCAAAGAGTTTCAGAGAGTGTCAGAGAGTTTCAGAGAGTGTCAGAGAGTTTCAGAGACTTTCTGAGAGTTTCAGAGAGTGCCAGAGAGTTTCAGAGATTTTCAGAGAGTTTCAGAGATGTTCAGAGAGTGTCAGAGAGTGTCAGAAAGTTTCAGAGAGAGTCAGAGAGTGTCAGGGAGTTACAGAGAAATTCAGAGAGTGTCAGAGATTGTCAGAGAGTGTCAGAAATTGTCACAGAGCGTCAGAGAGTTTCAGAGAGATTCAGAGAGTGTCAGAGAGTGTCAGAGAGTGTCTGAGCGCGTCACAGAGTTGCAGAGTGTGTCAGAGAGTTTCTGAGAGTTTCATAAAGTGTCAGATAGTGTCAGAGAGTTTCAGAAAGAGTCAGAGAGTGTCAGAGAGTGTCTGAGAGTGTCAGAGAGTGTCAGAGGGTCTGAGAGAGTGTCACAGAGTTTCAGAGAGAGTCAGAGAGTGCCAGAAAGTTTCAGAGAGTGTCGCAGAGTGCCAGTGAGCTTCAGAGATATTCAGAGAGTGTCAGAGAGCTTCAGAGAGTTTCAGAGATTTTCAGAGATCTTCAGAGAGAGTCAGAGAGCTTCAGAGAGTTTCAGAGAGTGTCAGAGAGTGTCAGTGAGAGTCAGAGAGTTTCTGAGAGTGTCAGAGAGTCTCAGAGAGTTTCAGAAAGTGTCAGAGAGTGTCAGAGAGTTTCAGAAACATTCTGAGCGTGTCAGAGAGTTTCTGAGAGTTTCTGAGTGTGTCGGAGTGTGTCTGAGAGTGTCAGAGAGTTTCTGAGAGTGTCAGCGAGTATCAGAGAGTGTCACAGAGTGCCAGAGAATTTCAGAGAGATTCAGAGAGTGTCAGAGAGTATCAGAGAGTGTCAGAGAGAGAAAGAGTGTGTCAGAGAGTGTCCGAGAGATTCAGAAAGTGTCAGATAGTGTCAGAGAGTTTCAGAAAGTGTCAGAGAGTGTCTGAGAGTGTCAGAGAGTGTCAGAGAGTGTCACAGAGTGTCAGAGAGTGTCGAAGCGTTTCAGAGAGATTCAGACAGTGTCTGAGAGTGTCAGAGAGTTTCAGAGAGTGTCAGAGACTGTCAGAGAGTGTCTGAGAGATACAGCGAGTGTCAGAGAGTGTCAGATAGTTTCAGAGAGTGTCAGAGAGTTTCAGAGAGTGTCTGAGAGTGTCTGAGAGTGTCAGAGAGTTTCAGATAGTGTCTGAGAGATACAGCGGGTGTCAGAGAGTGTCAGATAGTTTCAGAGAGTGTCAGAGAGTTTCAGAGAGTGTCAGAGATTGTCAGAATGTGTCAGCGAGTATCAGAGAGTGTCAGAAAGAGTCAGAGAGTGTCAGAGAGTGTCGAAGAGTTTCAGAGAGAGTCAGAGAGTGTCGGAGAGTATCAGAGAGGGCCAGAGAGAGTCAGAGAGTTGCAGAGAGTGTCAGAGAGTGTCAGAAAGATTCATAAAGTGTCAGAGAGTGTCAGAGAGTTTCAGAAAGTGTCAGAGATTGTCTGAGACTGTCGGAGAGTGTCTGAGAGATGGAGCGAGTGTCAGAGAGTGTCAGATAGTTTCAGAGAGTGTCAGAGAGTTACAGAGAGTGTCAGAGAGTGTCAGAATGTGTCAGCGAGTATCAGAGAGTGTCAGAGAGAGTCAGAGAGTGTCAGAGAGTGTCGAAGAGTTTCAGAGAGAGTCAGAGAGTGTCGGAGAGTATCAGAGAGGGCCAGAGAGAGTCAGAGAGTGGCAGAGAGTTTCAGAAAGTGTCAGAGAGTGTCAGAGAGTGTCTGAGAGTGTCAGAGAGTGTCAGAGATTGTCACAGAGTGTCAGAGAGTGTTGAAGAGTTTCAGAGAGATTCAGACAGTGTCTGAGAGTGTCAGAGAGTTTCAGAGCGTGTCAGAGACTTTCAGAGAGTGTCTGAGAGATAAAGCGAGTGTCAGAGAGTGTCAGATAGTTTCAGAGAGTGTCAGAGAGTGTCAGAGAGTTTCAGAGAGTGTCTGAGAGTGTCAGAGACTGTCAGAGTGTGTCTGAGAGATACAGCGAGTGTCAGAGAGTGTCAGATAGTTTCAGAGAGTGTCAGTGAGTTTCATAGAGTGTCAGAGAGTGTCAGAATGTGTCAGCGAGTATCAGAGAGTGTCAGAGAGAGTCAGAGAGTGTCAGAGAGTGGCGAAGAGTTTCAGAGAGTGGCAGAGAGTGGCAGAGAGTGTCAGAAAGATTCATAAAGTGTCAGAGAGTGTCAGAGAGTTTCAGTAAGTGTCAGAGAGTGTCAGAGAGTGTCTGAGAGTGTCAGAGAGTGTCAGAGAGTGTCTGAGAGTGTCAGAGAGTGTCAGAGAGTTTCAGAGAGTTTCAGAGATTGCCAGAGAGCTTCAAGGAGTTTCAGAGAGTGTCAGAGAGTGTCAGAGAGTTTCAGAGAGTGTCAGAGACTGTCAGAGACTGTCTGAGAGATACAGCGAGTGTTAGAGAGTGTCAGATAGTTTCAGGGACTGTCAGAGAGTTTCAGAGAGTGTCTGAGAGTGTCAGAGAGTGTCAGAGAGTTTCGGAGAGATTGTGAGTTTGTCAGAGAGTGTCAGAGATTGTCAGCGAATTTCAGAGAGTGTCACAGAGTGTCAGAGAGTGTCAGAGAGTTTCAGAGAGTGTCAGAGAATTTCGGAGAGTGTCAGAGAGTTTGAGAAAGTTTCAGAGAGCTTCAGAGAGTTTCAGAGAGTGTCAGAGAATTTCAGAGAGTGTCACAGAGCGTCAGAGAGTTTCAGAGAGCTTCCTGGAGTGTCAGAGAGTGTCAAAGATTGTCAGACAGTTTCAGAGAGTTTCAGAGAGTGTCAGAGAGTTTCAGAGAGAGTCAGACAGTGTCTGAGAGTGTCAAAGAGTGTCAAAGAGTTTCAGAGAGTGTCAGAGAGTTTCAGAGAGTGTCAGAGAGTTTCAGAGACTTTCTGAGAGTTTCAGAGAGTGCCAGAGAGTTTCTGAGAGTTTCTGAGTGTGTCGGAGTGTGTCTGAGAGCTTCAGAGTGTTTCTGAGAGTGTCACAGAGTGTCACAGAGTTTCAGAGATTTTCAGAGAGTTTCAGAGAAGTTCAGAGAGTGTCAGAGAGTGTCAGAAAGTTTCAGAGAGAGTCAGAGAGTGTCAGAGAGTGTCAGAGAGTGTCTGAGAGTGTCTGAGAGTGTCACAGAGTTGCAGAGTGTGTCAGAGAGTTTCTGAGAGTTTCATAAAGTGTCAGATAGTGTCAGAGAGTTTCAGAAAGAGTCAGAGAGTGTCAGAGAGTGTCTGAGAGTGTCAGAGAGTGTCAGAGGGTCTGAGAGAGTGTCACAGAGTTTCAGAGAGAGTCAGAGAGTGCCAGAAAGTTTCAGAGAGTGTCGCAGAGTGCCAGTGAGCTTCAGAGATATTCAGAGAGTGTCAGAGAGCTTCAGAGAGTTTCAGAGATTTTCAGAGATCTTCAGAGAGAGTCAGAGAGCGTCAGAGAGTTTCAGAGAGTGTCAGAGAGTGTCAGTGAGAGTCAGAGAGTTTCTGAGAGTGTCAGAGAGTGTCAGAGAGTCTCAGAGAGTTTCAGAAAGTGTCAGAGAGTGTCAGAGAGTTTCAGAAACCTTCTGAGCGTGTCAGAGAGTCCCAGAGAGTTTCTGAGAGTTTCTGAGTGTGTCGGAGTGTGTCTGAGAGTGTCAGAGAGTTTCTGAGAGTGTCAGCGAGTATCAGAGAGTGTCAGAGAGAGTCAGAGAGTGTCAGAGAGTGTCAGAGAGGGTCAGAGAGTGTCGAAGAGTTTCAGAGAGAGTCAGAGAGTGTCAGAGAGTGTCAGAGAATTTCAGAGAGTGTCACAGAGTGTCAGAGAGTGTCAGAGAGTGTCAGAGAGTTTCAGAGAGTTTCTGAGAGTGTCCGAGAGTTTCAGAAAGTTTCAGAGAACTTCAGAGAGTTTCAGAGAGTGTCAGAACATTTCAGATAGTGTCAGAGAGTGTCACAGAGTGCCAGAGAATTTCAGAGAGATTCAGAGAGTGTCAGAGAGTATCAGAGAGTGTCAGAGAGAGTCAGAGTGTGTCAGAGAGTGTCCGAGAGATTCAGAAAGTGTCAGATAGTGTCAGAGAGTTGCAGAAAGTGTCAGAGAGTGTCAGAGAGTGTCTGAGAGTGTCAGAGAGTGTCAGAGAGTGTCACAGAGTGTCAGAGAGTGTCGAAGAGTTTCAGAGAGATTCAGACAGTGTCTGAGAGGGTCAGAGAGTTTCAGAGAGTGTCAGAGACTGTCAGAGAGTGTCTGAGAGATACAACGAGTGTCAGAGAGTGTCAGATAGTTTCAGAGAGTGTCAGAGAGTTTCAGAGAGTGTCTGAGAGTGTCTGAGAGTGTCAGAGACTGTCAGAGAGTGTCCGAGAGATACAGCGGGTGTCAGAGAGTGTCAGATAGCTTCAGAGAGTGTCAGAGAGTTTCAGCGAGTATCAGAGAGTGTCAGAGAGAGTCAGAGAGTGTCAGAGAGTGTCGAAGAGTTTCAGAGAGAGTCAGAGAGTGTCGGAGAGTATCAGAGAGGGCCAGAGAGTGTCAGAGAGTGGCAGAGAGTGTCAGAGAGTGTCAGAAAGATTCATAAAGTGTCAGAGAATGTCAGAGAGTTTCTGAAAGTGTCAGAGATTGTCTGAGACTGTCAGAGAGTGTCTGAGAGATGCAGCGAGTGTCAGAGAGTGTCAGATAGTTTCAGAGAGTGTCAGAGAGTTACAGAGAGTGTCAGAGAGTGTCAGAATGTGTCAGCGAGTATCAGAGAGTGTCAGAGAGAGTCAGAGAGTGTCAGAGAGTGGCGAAGAGTTTCAGAGAGTGGCAGAGAGTGTCAGAGAGTGTCAGAAAGATTCATAAAGTGTCAGAGAGTGTCAGAGAGTTTCAGTAAGTGTCAGAGAGTGTCAGAGAGTGTCTGAGAGTGTCAGAGAGTGTCAGAGAGTTTCAGAGAGTTTCAGAGATTGCCAGAGAGCTTCAAGGAGTTTCAGAGAGTGTCAGAGAGTGTCAGAGAGTTTCAGAGAGTGTCATAGACTGTCAGAGACAGTCTGAGAGATACAGCGAGTGTTAGAGAGTGTCAGATAGTTTCAGGGACTGTCAGAGAGTTTCAGAGAGTGTCTGAGAGTGTCAGAGAGTGTCAGAGAGTTTCGGAGAGATTGTGAGTTTGTCAGAGAGTGTCAGAGATTGTCAGCGAATTTCAGAGAGTGTCACAGAGTGTCAGAGAGTGTCAGAGAGTTTCAGAGAGTGTCAGAGATTTTCGGAGAGTGTCAGAGAGTTTGAGAAAGTTTCAGAGATCTTCAGAGAGTTTCAGAGAGTGTCAGAGAATTTCAGAGAGTGTCACAGAGCGTCAGAGAGTTTCAGAGAGCTTCCTGGAGTGTCAGAGAGTGTCAAAGATTGTCAGACAGTTTCAGAGAGTTTCAGAGACTTTCTGAGAGTTTCAGAGAGTGCCAGAGAGTTTCTGAGAGTTTCTGAGTGTGTCGGAGTGTGTCTGAGAGCTTCAGAGTGTTTCTGAGAGTGTCACAGAGTGTCAGAGAGTTTCAGAGATTTTCAGAGAGTTTCAGAGAAGTTCAGAGAGTGTCAGAGAGTGTCAGAAAGTTTCAGAGAGAGTCAGAGAGTGTCAGGGAGTTACAGAGATATTCAGAGAGTTTCAGAGAGATTCAGAGAGTGTCAGAGAGTGTCAGAGAGTGTCTGAGAGTGTCTGAGAGTGTCACAGAGTTGCAGAGTGTGTCAGAGAGTTTCTGAGAGTTTCATAAAGTGTCAGATAGTGTCAGAGAGTTTCAGAAAGAGTCAGAGAGTGTCAGAGAGTGTCTGAGAGTGTCAGAGAGTGTCAGAGGGTCTGAGAGAGTGTCACAGAGTTTCAGAGAGAGTCAGAGAGTGCCAGAAAGTTTCAGAGAGTGTCGCAGAGTGCCAGTGAGCTTCAGAGATATTCAGAGAGTGTCAGAGAGCTTCAGAGAGTTTCAGAGATTTTCAGAGATCTTCAGAGAGAGTCAGAGAGCGTCAGAGAGTTTCAGAGAGTGTCAGAGAGTGTCAGTGAGAGTCAGAGAGTTTCTGAGAGTGTCAGAGAGTGTCAGAGAGTCTCAGAGAGTTTCAGAAAGTGTCAGAGAGTGTCAGAGAGTTTCAGAAACTTTCTGAGCGTGTCAGAGAGTCCCAGAGAGTTTCTGAGAGTTTCTGAGTGTGTCGGAGTGTGTCTGAGAGTGTCAGAGAGTTTCTGAGAGTGTCAGCGAGTATCAGAGAGTGTCAGAGAGGGTCAGAGAGTGTCGAAGAGTTTCAGAGAGAGTCAGAGAGCGTCAGAGAGTGTCAGAGAATTTCAGAGAGTGTCACAGAGTGTCAGAGAGTGTCAGAGAGTGTCAGAGAGTTTCAGAGAGTTTCTGAGAGTGTCCGAGAGTTTCAGAAAGTTTCAGAGAACTTCAGAGAGTTTCAGAGAGTGTCAGAACATTTCAGATAGTGTCAGAGAGTTTCAGAGAGTGTCACAGAGTGCCAGAGAATTTCAGAGAGATTCAGAGAGTGTCAGAGAGTATCAGAGAGTGTCAGAGAGAGTCAGAGTGTGTCAGAGAGTGTCCGAGAGATTCAGAAAGTGTCAGATAGTGTCAGAGAGTTGCAGAAAGTGTCAGAGAGTGTCAGAGAGTGTCTGAGAGTGTCAGAGAGTGTCAGAGAGTGTCACAGAGTGTCAGAGAGTGCCGAAGAGTTTCAGAGAGATTCAGAGAGTGTCAGAGAGTGTCAGAGAATTTCAGAGAGTGTCACAGAGTGTCAGAGAGTGTCAGAGAGTGTCAGAGAGTTTCAGAGAGTTTCTGAGAGTGTCCGAGAGTTTCAGAAAGTTTCAGAGAACTTCAGAGAGTTTCAGAGAGTGTCAGAACATTTCAGATAGTGTCAGAGAGTGTCACAGAGTGCCAGAGAATTTCAGAGAGATTCAGAGAGTGTCAGAGAGTATCAGAGAGTGTCAGAGAGAGTCAGAGTGTGTCAGAGAGTGTCCGAGAGATTCAGAAAGTGTCAGATAGTGTCAGAGAGTTGCAGAAAGTGTCAGAGAGTGTCAGAGAGTGTCTGAGAGTGTCAGAGAGTGTCAGAGAGTGTCACAGAGTGTCAGAGAGTGTCGAAGAGTTTCAGAGAGATTCAGACAGTGTCTGAGAGGGTCAGAGAGTTTCAGAGAGTGTCAGAGACTGTCAGAGAGTGTCTGAGAGATACAACGAGTGTCAGAGAGTGTCAGATAGTTTCAGAGAGTGTCAGAGAGTTTCAGAGAGTGTCTGAGAGTGTCTGAGAGTGTCAGAGACTGTCAGAGAGTGTCCGAGAGATACAGCGGGTGTCAGAGAGTGTCAGATAGCTTCAGAGAGTGTCAGAGAGTTTCAGCGAGTATCAGAGAGTGTCAGAGAGAGTCAGAGAGTGTCAGAGAGTGTCGAAGAGTTTCAGAGAGAGTCAGAGAGTGTCGGAGAGTATCAGAGAGGGCCAGAGAGTGTCAGAGAGTGGCAGAGAGTGTCAGAGAGTGTCAGAAAGATTCATAAAGTGTCAGAGAATGTCAGAGAGTTTCTGAAAGTGTCAGAGATTGTCTGAGACTGTCAGAGAGTGTCTGAGAGATGCAGCGAGTGTCAGAGAGTGTCAGATAGTTTCAGAGAGTGTCAGAGAGTTACAGAGAGTGTCAGAGAGTGTCAGAATGTGTCAGCGAGTATCAGAGAGTGTCAGAGAGAGTCAGAGAGTGTCAGAGAGTGGCGAAGAGTTTCAGAGAGTGGCAGAGAGTGTCAGAGAGTGTCAGAAAGATTCATAAAGTGTCAGAGAGTGTCAGAGAGTTTCAGTAAGTGTCAGAGAGTGTCAGAGAGTGTCTGAGAGTGTCAGAGAGTGTCAGAGAGTTTCAGAGAGTTTCAGAGATTGCCAGAGAGCTTCAAGGAGTTTCAGAGAGTGTCAGAGAGTGTCAGAGAGTTTCAGAGAGTGTCATAGACTGTCAGAGACAGTCTGAGAGATACAGCGAGTGTTAGAGAGTGTCAGATAGTTTCAGGGACTGTCAGAGAGTTTCAGAGAGTGTCTGAGAGTGTCAGAGAGTGTCAGAGAGTTTCGGAGAGATTGTGAGTTTGTCAGAGAGTGTCAGAGATTGTCAGCGAATTTCAGAGAGTGTCACAGAGTGTCAGAGAGTGTCAGAGAGTTTCAGAGAGTGTCAGAGATTTTCGGAGAGTGTCAGAGAGTTTGAGAAAGTTTCAGAGATCTTCAGAGAGTTTCAGAGAGTGTCAGAGAATTTCAGAGAGTGTCACAGAGCGTCAGAGAGTTTCAGAGAGCTTCCTGGAGTGTCAGAGAGTGTCAAAGATTGTCAGACAGTTTCAGAGAGTTTCAGAGACTTTCTGAGAGTTTCAGAGAGTGCCAGAGAGTTTCTGAGAGTTTCTGAGTGTGTCGGAGTGTGTCTGAGAGCTTCAGAGTGTTTCTGAGAGTGTCACAGAGTGTCAGAGAGTTTCAGAGATTTTCAGAGAGTTTCAGAGAAGTTCAGAGAGTGTCAGAGAGTGTCAGAAAGTTTCAGAGAGAGTCAGAGAGTGTCAGGGAGTTACAGAGATATTCAGAGAGTTTCAGAGAGATTCAGAGAGTGTCAGAGAGTGTCAGAGAGTGTCTGAGAGTGTCTGAGAGTGTCACAGAGTTGCAGAGTGTGTCAGAGAGTTTCTGAGAGTTTCATAAAGTGTCAGATAGTGTCAGAGAGTTTCAGAAAGAGTCAGAGAGTGTCAGAGAGTGTCTGAGAGTGTCAGAGAGTGTCAGAGGGTCTGAGAGAGTGTCACAGAGTTTCAGAGAGAGTCAGAGAGTGCCAGAAAGTTTCAGAGAGTGTCGCAGAGTGCCAGTGAGCTTCAGAGATATTCAGAGAGTGTCAGAGAGCTTCAGAGAGTTTCAGAGATTTTCAGAGATCTTCAGAGAGAGTCAGAGAGCGTCAGAGAGTTTCAGAGAGTGTCAGAGAGTGTCAGTGAGAGTCAGAGAGTTTCTGAGAGTGTCAGAGAGTGTCAGAGAGTCTCAGAGAGTTTCAGAAAGTGTCAGAGAGTGTCAGAGAGTTTCAGAAACTTTCTGAGCGTGTCAGAGAGTCCCAGAGAGTTTCTGAGAGTTTCTGAGTGTGTCGGAGTGTGTCTGAGAGTGTCAGAGAGTTTCTGAGAGTGTCAGCGAGTATCAGAGAGTGTCAGAGAGGGTCAGAGAGTGTCGAAGAGTTTCAGAGAGAGTCAGAGAGCGTCAGAGAGTGTCAGAGAATTTCAGAGAGTGTCACAGAGTGTCAGAGAGTGTCAGAGAGTGTCAGAGAGTTTCAGAGAGTTTCTGAGAGTGTCCGAGAGTTTCAGAAAGTTTCAGAGAACTTCAGAGAGTTTCAGAGAGTGTCAGAACATTTCAGATAGTGTCAGAGAGTTTCAGAGAGTGTCACAGAGTGCCAGAGAATTTCAGAGAGATTCAGAGAGTGTCAGAGAGTATCAGAGAGTGTCAGAGAGAGTCAGAGTGTGTCAGAGAGTGTCCGAGAGATTCAGAAAGTGTCAGATAGTGTCAGAGAGTTGCAGAAAGTGTCAGAGAGTGTCAGAGAGTGTCTGAGAGTGTCAGAGAGTGTCAGAGAGTGTCACAGAGTGTCAGAGAGTGCCGAAGAGTTTCAGAGAGATTCAGACATTGTCTGAGAGGGTCAGAGAGTTTCAGAGAGTGTCAGAGAGTGTCAGAGAGTGTCTGAGAGTGTCTGAGAGTGTCAGAGAGTTTCAGATAGTGTCTGAGAGATACAGCGGGTGTCAGAGAGTGTCAGATAGTTTCAGAGAGTGTCAGAGAGTTTCAGAGAGTGTCAGAGATTGTCAGAATGTGTCAGCGAGTATCAGAGAGTGTCAGAAAGAGTCAGAGAGTGTCAGAGAGTGTCGAAGAGTTTCAGAGAGAGTCAGAGAGTGTCGGAGAGTATCAGAGAGGGCCAGAGAGAGTCAGAGAGTTGCAGAGAGTGTCAGAGAGTGTCAGAAAGATTCATAAAGTGTCAGAGAGTGTCAGAGAGTTTCAGAAAGTGTCAGAGATTGTCTGAGACTGTCGGAGAGTGTCTGAGAGATGGAGCGAGTGTCAGAGAGTGTCAGATAGTTTCAGAGAGTGTCAGAGAGTTACAGAGAGTGTCAGAGAGTGTCAGAATGTGTCAGCGAGTATCAGAGAGTGTCAGAGAGAGTCAGAGAGTGTCAGAGAGTGTCGAAGAGTTTCAGAGAGAGTCAGAGAGTGTCGGAGAGTATCAGAGAGGGCCAGAGAGAGTCAGAGAGTGGCAGAGAGTTTCAGAAAGTGTCAGAGAGTGTCAGAGAGTGTCTGAGAGTGTCAGAGAGTGTCAGAGATTGTCACAGAGTGTCAGAGAGTGTTGAAGAGTTTCAGAGAGATTCAGACAGTGTCTGAGAGTGTCAGAGAGTTTCAGAGCGTGTCAGAGACTTTCAGAGAGTGTCTGAGAGATAAAGCGAGTGTCAGAGAGTGTCAGATAGTTTCAGAGAGTGTCAGAGAGTGTCAGAGAGTTTCAGAGAGTGTCTGAGAGTGTCAGAGACTGTCAGAGTGTGTCTGAGAGATACAGCGAGTGTCAGAGAGTGTCAGATAGTTTCAGAGAGTGTCAGTGAGTTTCATAGAGTGTCAGAGAGTGTCAGAATGTGTCAGCGAGTATCAGAGAGTGTCAGAGAGAGTCAGAGAGTGTCAGAGAGTGGCGAAGAGTTTCAGAGAGTGGCAGAGAGTGTCAGAGAGTGTCAGAAAGATTCATAAAGTGTCAGAGAGTGTCAGAGAGTTTCAGTAAGTGTCAGAGAGTGTCAGAGAGTGTCTGAGAGTGTCAGAGAGTGTCAGAGAGTGTCTGAGAGTGTCAGAGAGTGTCAGAGAGTTTCAGAGAGTTTCAGAGATTGCCAGAGAGCTTCAAGGAGTTTCAGAGAGTGTCAGAGAGTGTCAGAGAGTTTCAGAGAGTGTCAGAGACTGTCAGAGACTGTCTGAGAGATACAGCGAGTGTTAGAGAGTGTCAGATAGTTTCAGGGACTGTCAGAGAGTTTCAGAGAGTGTCTGAGAGTGTCAGAGAGTGTCAGAGAGTTTCGGAGAGATTGTGAGTTTGTCAGAGAGTGTCAGAGATTGTCAGCGAATTTCAGAGAGTGTCACAGAGTGTCAGAGAGTGTCAGAGAGTTTCAGAGAGTGTCAGAGAATTTCGGAGAGTGTCAGAGAGTTTGAGAAAGTTTCAGAGAGCTTCAGAGAGTTTCAGAGAGTGTCAGAGAATTTCAGAGAGTGTCACAGAGCGTCAGAGAGTTTCAGAGAGCTTCCTGGAGTGTCAGAGAGTGTCAAAGATTGTCAGACAGTTTCAGAGAGTTTCAGAGAGTGTCAGAGAGTTTCAGAGAGAGTCAGACAGTGTCTGAGAGTGTCAAAGAGTGTCAAAGAGTTTCAGAGAGTGTCAGAGAGTTTCAGAGAGTGTCAGAGAGTTTCAGAGACTTTCTGAGAGTTTCAGAGAGTGCCAGAGAGTTTCTGAGAGTTTCTGAGTGTGTCGGAGTGTGTCTGAGAGCTTCAGAGTGTTTCTGAGAGTGTCACAGAGTGTCACAGAGTTTCAGAGATTTTCAGAGAGTTTCAGAGAAGTTCAGAGAGTGTCAGAGAGTGTCAGAAAGTTTCAGAGAGAGTCAGAGAGTGTCAGAGAGTGTCAGAGAGTGTCTGAGAGTGTCTGAGAGTGTCACAGAGTTGCAGAGTGTGTCAGAGAGTTTCTGAGAGTTTCATAAAGTGTCAGATAGTGTCAGAGAGTTTCAGAAAGAGTCAGAGAGTGTCAGAGAGTGTCTGAGAGTGTCAGAGAGTGTCAGAGGGTCTGAGAGAGTGTCACAGAGTTTCAGAGAGAGTCAGAGAGTGCCAGAAAGTTTCAGAGAGTGTCGCAGAGTGCCAGTGAGCTTCAGAGATATTCAGAGAGTGTCAGAGAGCTTCAGAGAGTTTCAGAGATTTTCAGAGATCTTCAGAGAGAGTCAGAGAGCGTCAGAGAGTTTCAGAGAGTGTCAGAGAGTGTCAGTGAGAGTCAGAGAGTTTCTGAGAGTGTCAGAGAGTGTCAGAGAGTCTCAGAGAGTTTCAGAAAGTGTCAGAGAGTGTCAGAGAGTTTCAGAAACCTTCTGAGCGTGTCAGAGAGTCCCAGAGAGTTTCTGAGAGTTTCTGAGTGTGTCGGAGTGTGTCTGAGAGTGTCAGAGAGTTTCTGAGAGTGTCAGCGAGTATCAGAGAGTGTCAGAGAGAGTCAGAGAGTGTCAGAGAGTGTCAGAGAGGGTCAGAGAGTGTCGAAGAGTTTCAGAGAGAGTCAGAGAGTGTCAGAGAGTGTCAGAGAATTTCAGAGAGTGTCACAGAGTGTCAGAGAGTGTCAGAGAGTGTCAGAGAGTTTCAGAGAGTTTCTGAGAGTGTCCGAGAGTTTCAGAAAGTTTCAGAGAACTTCAGAGAGTTTCAGAGAGTGTCAGAACATTTCAGATAGTGTCAGAGAGTGTCACAGAGTGCCAGAGAATTTCAGAGAGATTCAGAGAGTGTCAGAGAGTATCAGAGAGTGTCAGAGAGAGTCAGAGTGTGTCAGAGAGTGTCCGAGAGATTCAGAAAGTGTCAGATAGTGTCAGAGAGTTGCAGAAAGTGTCAGAGAGTGTCAGAGAGTGTCTGAGAGTGTCAGAGAGTGTCAGAGAGTGTCACAGAGTGTCAGAGAGTGTCGAAGAGTTTCAGAGAGATTCAGACAGTGTCTGAGAGGGTCAGAGAGTTTCAGAGAGTGTCAGAGACTGTCAGAGAGTGTCTGAGAGATACAACGAGTGTCAGAGAGTGTCAGATAGTTTCAGAGAGTGTCAGAGAGTTTCAGAGAGTGTCTGAGAGTGTCTGAGAGTGTCAGAGACTGTCAGAGAGTGTCCGAGAGATACAGCGGGTGTCAGAGAGTGTCAGATAGCTTCAGAGAGTGTCAGAGAGTTTCAGCGAGTATCAGAGAGTGTCAGAGAGAGTCAGAGAGTGTCAGAGAGTGTCGAAGAGTTTCAGAGAGAGTCAGAGAGTGTCGGAGAGTATCAGAGAGGGCCAGAGAGTGTCAGAGAGTGGCAGAGAGTGTCAGAGAGTGTCAGAAAGATTCATAAAGTGTCAGAGAATGTCAGAGAGTTTCTGAAAGTGTCAGAGATTGTCTGAGACTGTCAGAGAGTGTCTGAGAGATGCAGCGAGTGTCAGAGAGTGTCAGATAGTTTCAGAGAGTGTCAGAGAGTTACAGAGAGTGTCAGAGAGTGTCAGAATGTGTCAGCGAGTATCAGAGAGTGTCAGAGAGAGTCAGAGAGTGTCAGAGAGTGGCGAAGAGTTTCAGAGAGTGGCAGAGAGTGTCAGAGAGTGTCAGAAAGATTCATAAAGTGTCAGAGAGTGTCAGAGAGTTTCAGTAAGTGTCAGAGAGTGTCAGAGAGTGTCTGAGAGTGTCAGAGAGTGTCAGAGAGTTTCAGAGAGTTTCAGAGATTGCCAGAGAGCTTCAAGGAGTTTCAGAGAGTGTCAGAGAGTGTCAGAGAGTTTCAGAGAGTGTCATAGACTGTCAGAGACAGTCTGAGAGATACAGCGAGTGTTAGAGAGTGTCAGATAGTTTCAGGGACTGTCAGAGAGTTTCAGAGAGTGTCTGAGAGTGTCAGAGAGTGTCAGAGAGTTTCGGAGAGATTGTGAGTTTGTCAGAGAGTGTCAGAGATTGTCAGCGAATTTCAGAGAGTGTCACAGAGTGTCAGAGAGTGTCAGAGAGTTTCAGAGAGTGTCAGAGATTTTCGGAGAGTGTCAGAGAGTTTGAGAAAGTTTCAGAGATCTTCAGAGAGTTTCAGAGAGTGTCAGAGAATTTCAGAGAGTGTCACAGAGCGTCAGAGAGTTTCAGAGAGCTTCCTGGAGTGTCAGAGAGTGTCAAAGATTGTCAGACAGTTTCAGAGAGTTTCAGAGACTTTCTGAGAGTTTCAGAGAGTGCCAGAGAGTTTCTGAGAGTTTCTGAGTGTGTCGGAGTGTGTCTGAGAGCTTCAGAGTGTTTCTGAGAGTGTCACAGAGTGTCAGAGAGTTTCAGAGATTTTCAGAGAGTTTCAGAGAAGTTCAGAGAGTGTCAGAGAGTGTCAGAAAGTTTCAGAGAGAGTCAGAGAGTGTCAGGGAGTTACAGAGATATTCAGAGAGTTTCAGAGAGATTCAGAGAGTGTCAGAGAGTGTCAGAGAGTGTCTGAGAGTGTCTGAGAGTGTCACAGAGTTGCAGAGTGTGTCAGAGAGTTTCTGAGAGTTTCATAAAGTGTCAGATAGTGTCAGAGAGTTTCAGAAAGAGTCAGAGAGTGTCAGAGAGTGTCTGAGAGTGTCAGAGAGTGTCAGAGGGTCTGAGAGAGTGTCACAGAGTTTCAGAGAGAGTCAGAGAGTGCCAGAAAGTTTCAGAGAGTGTCGCAGAGTGCCAGTGAGCTTCAGAGATATTCAGAGAGTGTCAGAGAGCTTCAGAGAGTTTCAGAGATTTTCAGAGATCTTCAGAGAGAGTCAGAGAGCGTCAGAGAGTTTCAGAGAGTGTCAGAGAGTGTCAGTGAGAGTCAGAGAGTTTCTGAGAGTGTCAGAGAGTGTCAGAGAGTCTCAGAGAGTTTCAGAAAGTGTCAGAGAGTGTCAGAGAGTTTCAGAAACTTTCTGAGCGTGTCAGAGAGTCCCAGAGAGTTTCTGAGAGTTTCTGAGTGTGTCGGAGTGTGTCTGAGAGTGTCAGAGAGTTTCTGAGAGTGTCAGCGAGTATCAGAGAGTGTCAGAGAGGGTCAGAGAGTGTCGAAGAGTTTCAGAGAGAGTCAGAGAGCGTCAGAGAGTGTCAGAGAATTTCAGAGAGTGTCACAGAGTGTCAGAGAGTGTCAGAGAGTGTCAGAGAGTTTCAGAGAGTTTCTGAGAGTGTCCGAGAGTTTCAGAAAGTTTCAGAGAACTTCAGAGAGTTTCAGAGAGTGTCAGAACATTTCAGATAGTGTCAGAGAGTTTCAGAGAGTGTCACAGAGTGCCAGAGAATTTCAGAGAGATTCAGAGAGTGTCAGAGAGTATCAGAGAGTGTCAGAGAGAGTCAGAGTGTGTCAGAGAGTGTCCGAGAGATTCAGAAAGTGTCAGATAGTGTCAGAGAGTTGCAGAAAGTGTCAGAGAGTGTCAGAGAGTGTCTGAGAGTGTCAGAGAGTGTCAGAGAGTGTCACAGAGTGTCAGAGAGTGCCGAAGAGTTTCAGAGAGATTCAGAGAGTGTCAGAGAGTGTCAGAGAATTTCAGAGAGTGTCACAGAGTGTCAGAGAGTGTCAGAGAGTGTCAGAGAGTTTCAGAGAGTTTCTGAGAGTGTCCGAGAGTTTCAGAAAGTTTCAGAGAACTTCAGAGAGTTTCAGAGAGTGTCAGAACATTTCAGATAGTGTCAGAGAGTGTCACAGAGTGCCAGAGAATTTCAGAGAGATTCAGAGAGTGTCAGAGAGTATCAGAGAGTGTCAGAGAGAGTCAGAGTGTGTCAGAGAGTGTCCGAGAGATTCAGAAAGTGTCAGATAGTGTCAGAGAGTTGCAGAAAGTGTCAGAGAGTGTCAGAGAGTGTCTGAGAGTGTCAGAGAGTGTCAGAGAGTGTCACAGAGTGTCAGAGAGTGTCGAAGAGTTTCAGAGAGATTCAGACAGTGTCTGAGAGGGTCAGAGAGTTTCAGAGAGTGTCAGAGACTGTCAGAGAGTGTCTGAGAGATACAACGAGTGTCAGAGAGTGTCAGATAGTTTCAGAGAGTGTCAGAGAGTTTCAGAGAGTGTCTGAGAGTGTCTGAGAGTGTCAGAGACTGTCAGAGAGTGTCCGAGAGATACAGCGGGTGTCAGAGAGTGTCAGATAGCTTCAGAGAGTGTCAGAGAGTTTCAGCGAGTATCAGAGAGTGTCAGAGAGAGTCAGAGAGTGTCAGAGAGTGTCGAAGAGTTTCAGAGAGAGTCAGAGAGTGTCGGAGAGTATCAGAGAGGGCCAGAGAGTGTCAGAGAGTGGCAGAGAGTGTCAGAGAGTGTCAGAAAGATTCATAAAGTGTCAGAGAATGTCAGAGAGTTTCTGAAAGTGTCAGAGATTGTCTGAGACTGTCAGAGAGTGTCTGAGAGATGCAGCGAGTGTCAGAGAGTGTCAGATAGTTTCAGAGAGTGTCAGAGAGTTACAGAGAGTGTCAGAGAGTGTCAGAATGTGTCAGCGAGTATCAGAGAGTGTCAGAGAGAGTCAGAGAGTGTCAGAGAGTGGCGAAGAGTTTCAGAGAGTGGCAGAGAGTGTCAGAGAGTGTCAGAAAGATTCATAAAGTGTCAGAGAGTGTCAGAGAGTTTCAGTAAGTGTCAGAGAGTGTCAGAGAGTGTCTGAGAGTGTCAGAGAGTGTCAGAGAGTTTCAGAGAGTTTCAGAGATTGCCAGAGAGCTTCAAGGAGTTTCAGAGAGTGTCAGAGAGTGTCAGAGAGTTTCAGAGAGTGTCATAGACTGTCAGAGACAGTCTGAGAGATACAGCGAGTGTTAGAGAGTGTCAGATAGTTTCAGGGACTGTCAGAGAGTTTCAGAGAGTGTCTGAGAGTGTCAGAGAGTGTCAGAGAGTTTCGGAGAGATTGTGAGTTTGTCAGAGAGTGTCAGAGATTGTCAGCGAATTTCAGAGAGTGTCACAGAGTGTCAGAGAGTGTCAGAGAGTTTCAGAGAGTGTCAGAGATTTTCGGAGAGTGTCAGAGAGTTTGAGAAAGTTTCAGAGATCTTCAGAGAGTTTCAGAGAGTGTCAGAGAATTTCAGAGAGTGTCACAGAGCGTCAGAGAGTTTCAGAGAGCTTCCTGGAGTGTCAGAGAGTGTCAAAGATTGTCAGACAGTTTCAGAGAGTTTCAGAGACTTTCTGAGAGTTTCAGAGAGTGCCAGAGAGTTTCTGAGAGTTTCTGAGTGTGTCGGAGTGTGTCTGAGAGCTTCAGAGTGTTTCTGAGAGTGTCACAGAGTGTCAGAGAGTTTCAGAGATTTTCAGAGAGTTTCAGAGAAGTTCAGAGAGTGTCAGAGAGTGTCAGAAAGTTTCAGAGAGAGTCAGAGAGTGTCAGGGAGTTACAGAGATATTCAGAGAGTTTCAGAGAGATTCAGAGAGTGTCAGAGAGTGTCAGAGAGTGTCTGAGAGTGTCTGAGAGTGTCACAGAGTTGCAGAGTGTGTCAGAGAGTTTCTGAGAGTTTCATAAAGTGTCAGATAGTGTCAGAGAGTTTCAGAAAGAGTCAGAGAGTGTCAGAGAGTGTCTGAGAGTGTCAGAGAGTGTCAGAGGGTCTGAGAGAGTGTCACAGAGTTTCAGAGAGAGTCAGAGAGTGCCAGAAAGTTTCAGAGAGTGTCGCAGAGTGCCAGTGAGCTTCAGAGATATTCAGAGAGTGTCAGAGAGCTTCAGAGAGTTTCAGAGATTTTCAGAGATCTTCAGAGAGAGTCAGAGAGCGTCAGAGAGTTTCAGAGAGTGTCAGAGAGTGTCAGTGAGAGTCAGAGAGTTTCTGAGAGTGTCAGAGAGTGTCAGAGAGTCTCAGAGAGTTTCAGAAAGTGTCAGAGAGTGTCAGAGAGTTTCAGAAACTTTCTGAGCGTGTCAGAGAGTCCCAGAGAGTTTCTGAGAGTTTCTGAGTGTGTCGGAGTGTGTCTGAGAGTGTCAGAGAGTTTCTGAGAGTGTCAGCGAGTATCAGAGAGTGTCAGAGAGGGTCAGAGAGTGTCGAAGAGTTTCAGAGAGAGTCAGAGAGCGTCAGAGAGTGTCAGAGAATTTCAGAGAGTGTCACAGAGTGTCAGAGAGTGTCAGAGAGTGTCAGAGAGTTTCAGAGAGTTTCTGAGAGTGTCCGAGAGTTTCAGAAAGTTTCAGAGAACTTCAGAGAGTTTCAGAGAGTGTCAGAACATTTCAGATAGTGTCAGAGAGTTTCAGAGAGTGTCACAGAGTGCCAGAGAATTTCAGAGAGATTCAGAGAGTGTCAGAGAGTATCAGAGAGTGTCAGAGAGAGTCAGAGTGTGTCAGAGAGTGTCCGAGAGATTCAGAAAGTGTCAGATAGTGTCAGAGAGTTGCAGAAAGTGTCAGAGAGTGTCAGAGAGTGTCTGAGAGTGTCAGAGAGTGTCAGAGAGTGTCACAGAGTGTCAGAGAGTGCCGAAGAGTTTCAGAGAGATTCAGACATTGTCTGAGAGGGTCAGAGAGTTTCAGAGAGTGTCAGAGAGTGTCAGAGAGTGTCTGAGAGTGTCAGATAGTGTCAGAGAGTGTCACAGAGTGTCAGAGAGTGTTGAAGAGTTTCAGAGAGATTCAGACAGTGTCTGAGAGTGTCAGAGAGTTTCAGAGAGTGTCAGAGACTTTCAGAGAGTGTCTGAGAGATAAAGCGAGTGTCAGAGAGTGTCAGATAGTTTCAGAGAGTGTCAGAGAGTGTCAGAGAGTTTCAGAGAGTGTCTGAGAGTGTCAGAGACTGTCAGAGTGTGTCTGAGAGATACAGCGAGTGTCAGAGAGTGTCAGATAGTTTCAGAGAGTGTCAGTGAGTTTCATAGAGTGTCAGAGAGTGTCAGAATGTGTCAGCGAGTATCAGAGAGTGTCAGAGAGAGTCAGAGAGTGTCAGAGAGTGTCTGAGATTGTCAGAGAGTGTCAGAGAGTGTCAGAGAGTGTCAGAGAGTGTCAGAGAGTTTCAGAGAGTTTCAGAGAGTGCCAGAGAGCTTCAAGGAGTTTCAGAGAGTGTCAGAGAGTGTCAGAGAGTTTCAGAGAGTGTCAGAGACTGTCAGAGACTGTCTGAGAGATACAGCGAGTGTTAGAGAGTGTCAGATAGTTTCAGAGAGTGTCAGAGAGTTTCAGAGAGTGTCTGAGAGTGTCAGAGAGTGTCTGAGAGTTTCGGAGAGATTGTGAGTTTGTCAGAGAGTGTCAGAGATTGTCAGCGAATTTCAGAGAGTGTCACAGAGTGTCAGAGAGTGTCAGAGAGTTTCAGAGAGTGTCAGAGAATTTCGGAGAGTGTCAGAGAGTTTGAGAAAATTTCAGAGAGCTTCAGAGAGTTTCAGAGAGTGTCAGAAAATTTCAGATAGTGTCAGAGAATTTCAGAGAGTGTCACAGAGCGTCAGAGAGTTTCAGAGAGCTTCCTGGAGTGTCAGAGAGTGTCAGAGATTGTCAGACAGTTTCAGAGAGTTTCAGAGAGTGTCAGAGAGTTTCAGAGAGAGTCAGACAGTGTCTGAGAGTGTCAAAGAGTGTCAAAGAGTTTCAGAGAGTGTCAGAGAGTTTCAGAGAGTGTCAGAGAGTTTCAGAGACTTTCTGAGAGTTTCAGAGAGTGCCAGAGAGTTTCTGAGAGTTTCTGAGTGTGTCGGAGTGTGTCTGAGAGCTTCAGAGTGTTTCTGAGAGTGTCACAGAGTGTCAGAGAGTTTCAGAGATTTTCAGAGAGTTTCAGAGATGTTCAGAGAGTGTCAGAGAGTGTCAGAAAGTTTCAGAGAGAGTCAGAGAGTGTCAGGGAGTTACAGAGAAATCCAGAGAGTTTCAGAGAGATTCAGAGAGTGTCAGAGAGTGTCAGAGAGTGTCTGAGAGTGTCACAGAGTTGCAGAGTGTGTCAGAGAGTTTCTGAGAGTTTCATAAAGTGTCAGATAGTGTCAGAGAGTTTCAGAAAGAGTCAGAGAGTGTCAGAGAGTGTCTGAGAGTGTCAGAGAGTGTCAGAGGGTCTGAGAGAGTGTCACAGAGTTTCAGAGAGAGTCAGAGAGTGCCAGAAAGTTTCAGAGAGTGTCGCAGAGTGCCAGTGAGCTTCAGAGATATTCAGAGAGTGTCAGAGAGCTTCAGAGAGTTTCAGAGATTTTCAGAGATCTTCCGAGAGAGTCAGAGAGCTTCAGAGAGTTTCAGAGAGTGTCAGAGAGTGTCAGTGAGAGTCAGAGAGTTTCTGAGAGTGTCAGAGAGTGTCAGAGAGTCTCAGAGAGTTTCAGAAAGTGTCAGAGAGTGTCAGAGAGTTTCAGAAACTTTCTGAGCGTGTCAGAGAGTCCCAGAGAGTTTCCGAGAGTTTCTGAGTGTGTCAGAGTGTGTCTGAGAGTGTCAGAGAGTTTCTGAGAGTGTCAGCGAGTATCAGAGAGTGTCAGAGAGAGTCAGAGAGTGTCAGAGAGTGTCAGAGAGGGTCAGAGAGTGTCGAAGAGTTTCAGAGAGAGTCAGAGAGTGTCAGAGAGTGTCAGAGAGTATCAGAGAGTGCCAGAGAGAGTCACAGAGTGTCAGAGAGTTTCAGAGAGTTTCTGAGAGTTTCTGAGAGTGTCCGAGAGTTTCAGAAAGTTTCAGAGAGCTTCAGAGAGTTTCAGAGAGTGTCAGAAAATTTCAGAGAGTGTCAGAGAATTTCAGAGAGTGTCACAGAGTGTCAGAGCGTGTCAGAGAGTGTCAGAGAGTTTCAGAGAGTTTCTGAGAGTGTCAGAGAGTTTCAGAAAGTTTCAGAGAATTTCAGAGAGTTTCAGAGAATGTGAGAACATTTCACATAGTGTCAGAGAGTTTCAGAGAGTGTCACAGAGTGCCAGAGAATTTCAGAGAGATTCAGAGAGTGTCAGAGAGTATCAGAGAGTGTCAGAGAGAGTCAGAGTGTGTCAGAAAGTGTCCGAGAGATTCAGAAAGTGTCAGATAGTGTCAGAGAGTTGCAGAAAGTGTCAGAGAGTGTCAGAGAGTGTCTGTGAGTGTCAGAGAGTGTCAGAGAGTGTCACAGAGTGTCAGAGAGTGTCGAAGAGTTTCAGAGAGATTCAGACAGTGTCTGAGAGGGTCAGAGAGTTTCATAGAGTGTCAGAGAATGTCAGAGAGTGTCTGAGAGATACAGCGAGTGTCAGAGAGTGTCATATAGTTTCAGAGAGTGTCAGAGAGTTTCAGAGAGTGTCTGAGAGTGTCTGAGAGTGTCAGAGACTGTCAGAGAGTGTCTGAGAGATACAGCGGGTGTCAGAGAGTGTCAGATAGCTTCAGAGAGTGTCAGAGAGTTTCAGAGAGTGTCAGAGATTGTCAGAATGTATCAGCGAGTATCAGAGAGTGTCAGAGAGAGTCAGAGAGTGTCAGAGAGTGTCGAAGAGTTTCAGAGAGAGTCAGAGAGTGTCGGAGAGTATCAGAGAGGGCCAGAGAGAGTCAGAGAGTGGCAGAGAGTGTCAGAGAGTGTCAGAAAGATTCATAAAGTGTCAGAGAATGTCAGAGAGTTTCAGAAAGTGTCAGAGATTGTCTGAGACTGTCAGAGAGTGTCTGAGAGATGCAGCGAGTGTCAGAGAGTGTCAGATAGTTTCAGAGAGTGTCAGAGAGTTACAGAGAGTGTCAGAGAGTGTCAGAATGTGTCAGCGAGTATCAGAGAGTGTCAGAGAGAGTCAGAGAGTGTCAGAGAGTGTCGAAGAGTTTCAGAGAGAGTCAGAGAGAGTCGGAGAGTATCAGAGAGGTCCAGAGAGAGTCAGAGAGTGGCAGAGAGTTTCAGAAAGTGTCAGAGAGTGTCAGAGAGTGTCTGAGAGTGTCAGAGAGTGTCAGAGAGTGTCACAGAGTGTCAGAGAGTGTTGAAGAGTTTCAGAGAGATTCAGACAGTGTCTGAGAGTGTCAGAGAGTTTCAGAGAGTGTCAGAGACTTTCAGAGAGTGTCTGAGAGATAAAGCGAGTGTCAGAGAGTGTCAGATAGTTTCAGAGAGTGTCAGAGAGTGTCAGAGAGTTTCAGAGAGTGTCTGAGAGTGTCAGAGACTGTCAGAGTGTGTCTGAAAGATACAGCGAGTGTCAGAGAGTGTGAGATAGTTTCAGAGAGTGTCAGTGAGTTTCAGAGAGTGTCAGAGAGTGTCAGAATGTGTCAGCGAGTATCAGAGAGTGTCAGAGAGAGTCAGAGAGTGTCAGAGAGTGGCGAAGAGTTTCAGAGAGTGGCAGAGAGTGTCAGAGAGTGTCAGAAAGATTCATAAAGTGTCAGAGAGTGTCAGAGAGTTTCAGTAAGTGTCAGAGAGTGTCAGAGAGTGTCTGAGATTGTCAGAGAGTGTCAGAGAGTGTCAGAGAGTGTCAGAGAGTGTCAGAGAGTTTCAGAGAGTTTCAGAGAGTGCCAGAGAGCTTCAAGGAGTTTCAGAGAGTGTCAGAGAGTGTCAGAGAGTTTCAGAGAGTGTCAGAGACTGTCAGAGACTGTCTGAGAGATACAGCGAGTGTTAGAGAGTTTCAGATAGTTTCAGAGAGTGTCAGAGAGTTTCAGAGAGTGTCTGAGAGTGTCAGAGAGTGTCAGAGAGTTTCGGAGAGATTGTGAGTTTGTCAGAGAGTGTCAGAGATTGTCAGCGAATTTCAGAGAGTGTCACAGAGTGTCAGAGAGTGTCAGAGAGTTTCAGAGAGTGTCAGAGAATTTCGGAGAGTGTCAGAGAGTTTGAGAAAATTTCAGAGAGCTTCAGAGAGTTTCAGAGAGTGTCAGAAAATTTCAGATAGTGTCAGAGAATTTCAGAGAGTGTCACAGAGCGTCAGAGAGTTTCAGAGAGCTTCCTGGAGTGTCAGAGAGTGTCAGAGATTGTCAGACAGTTTCAGAGAGTTTCAGAGAGTGTCAGAGAGTTTCAGAGAGAGTCAGACAGTGTCTGAGAGTGTCAAAGAGTGTCAAAGAGTTTCAGAGAGTGTCAGAGAGTTTCAGAGAGTGTCAGAGAGTTTCAGAGACTTACTGAGAGTTTCAGAGAGTGCCAGAGAGTTTCTGAGAGTTTCTGAGTGTGTCGGAGTGTGTCTGAGAGTTTCAGAGTGTTTCTGAGAGTGTCACAGAGTGTCAGAGAGTTTCAGAGATTTTCAGAGAGTTTCAGAGATGTTCAGAGAGTGTCAGAGAGTGTCAGAAAGTTTCAGAGAGAGTCAGAGAGTGTCAGGGAGTTACAGAGAAATCCAGAGAGTTTCAGAGAGATTCAGAGAGTGTCAGAGAGTGTCAGAGAGTGTCTGAGAGTGTCACAGAGTTGCAGAGTGTGTCAGAGAGTTTCTGAGAGTTTCATAAAGTGTCAGATAGTGTCAGAGAGTTTCAGAAAGAGTCAGAGAGTGTCAGAGAGTGTCTGAGAGTGTCAGAGAGTGTCACAGGGTCTGAGAGAGTGTCACAGAGTTTCAGAGAGAGTCAGAGAGTGCCAGAAAGATTCAGAGAGTGTCACAGAGTGTCAGAGAGCTTCAGAGAGTTTCAGAGATTTTCAGAGATCTTCCGAGAGAGTCAGAGAGCTTCAGAGAGTTTCAGAGAGTGTCAGAGAGTGTCAGTGAGAGTCAGAGAGTTTCTGAGAGTGTCAGAGAGTGTCAGAGAGTCTCAGAGAGTTTCAGAAAGTGTCAGAGAGTGTCAGAGAGTTTCAGAAACTTTCTGAGCGTGTCAGAGAGTCCCAGAGAGTTTCCGAGAGTTTCTGAGTGTGTCAGAGTGTGTCTGAGAGTGTCAGAGAGTTTCTGAGAGTGTCAGCGAGTATCAGAGAGTGTCAGAGAGAGTCAGAGAGTGTCAGAGAGTGTCAGAGAGGGTCAGAGAGTGTCGAAGAGTTTCAGAGAGAGTCAGAGAGTGTCAGAGAGTGTCAGAGAGTATCAGAGAGTGCCAGAGAGAGTCACAGAGTGTCATAGAGTTTCAGAGAGTTTCTGAGAGTTTCTGAGAGTGTCCGAGAGTTTCAGAAAGTTTCAGAGAGCTTCAGAGAGTTTCAGAGAGTGTCAGAAAATTTCAGAGAGTGTCAGAGAATTTCAGAGAGTGTCACAGAGTGTCAGAGAGTGTCAGAGAGTGTCAGAGAGTTTCAGAGAGTTTCTGAGAGTGTCAGAGAGTTTCAGAAAGTTTCAGAGAATTTCAGAGAGTTTCAGAGAGTGTGAGAACATTTCACATAGTGTCAGAGAGTTTCAGAGAGTGTCACAGAGTGCCAGAGAATTTCAGAGAGATTCAGAGAGTGTCAGAGAGTATCAGAGAGTGTCAGAGAGAGTCAGAGTGTGTCAGAGAGTGTCCGAGAGATTCAGAAAGTGTCAGATAGTGTCAGAGAGTTGCAGAAAGTGTCAGAGAGTGTCAGAGAGTGTCTGTGAGTGTCAGAGAGTGTCAGAGAGTGTCACAGAGTGTCAGAGAGTGTCTAAGAGTTTCAGAGAGATTCAGACAGTGTCTGAGAGGGTCAGAGAGTTTCAGAGAGTGTCAGAGACTGTCAGAGAGTGTCTGAGAGATACAGCGAGTGTCAGAGAGTATCATATAGTTTCAGAGAGTGTCAGAGAGTTTCAGAGAGTGTCTGAGAGTGTCTGAGAGTGTCTGAGAGTGTCAGAGACTGTCAGCGAGTGTCTGAGAGATACAGCGGGTGTCAGAAAGTGTCAGATAGCTTCAGAGAGTGTCAGAGAGTTTCAGAGAGTGTCAGAGATTGTCAGAATGTATCAGCGAGTATCAGAGAGTGTCAGAGAGAGTCAGAGAGTGTCAGAGAGTGTCGAAGAGTTTCAGAGAGAGTCAGAGAGTGTCGGAGAGTATCAGAGAGGGCCAGAGAGAGTCAGAGAGTGGCAGAGAGTGTCAGAGAGTGTCAGAAAGATTCATAAAGTGTCAGAGAATGTCAGAGAGTTTCAGAAAGTGTCAGAGATTGTCTGAGACTGTCAGAGAGTGTCTGAGAGATGCAGCGAGTGTCAGAGAGTGTCAGATAGTTTCAGAGAGTGTCAGAGAGTTACAGAGAGTGTCAGAGAGTGTCAGAATGTGTCAGCGAGTATCAGAGAGTGTCAGAGAGAGTCAGAGAGTGTCAGAGAGTGTCGAAGAGTTTCAGAGAGAGTCAGAGAGAGTCAGAGAGTTTCTGAGAGTGTCAGAGAGTGTCAGAGAGTTTCAGAAACTTTCTGAGCGTGTCAGAGAGTCCCAGAGAGTTTCTGAGAGTTTCTGAGTGTGTCGGAGTGTGTCTGAGAGTGTCAGAGAGTTTCTGAGAGTGTCAGCGAGTATCAGAGAGTGTCAGAGAGAGTCAGAGAGTGTCAGAGAGTGTCAGAGAGGGTCAGAGAGTGTCGAAGAGTTTCAGAGAGAGTCAGAGAGTGTCTGAGAGTGTCGGAGAGTATCAGAGAGTGCCAGAGAGAGTCAGAGTCAGAGAGTGTCAGAAAGATTCAGAAAGTGTCAGTGAGTGTCAGAGAGTTTCAGAAAGTGTCAGAGAGTGTCACAGAGTGTCAGAGAGTTTCAGAGAGTTTCTGAGAGTTTCTGAGAGTGTCCGAGAGTTTCAGAAAGTTTCAGAGAGCTTCAGAGAGTTTCAGAGAGTGTCAGAAAATTTCAGATAGTGTCAGAGAGTTTCAGAGATTGTGAATAACTTGAAGATAGACAAGTCTCCCGGGCCTGACGGGGTATATCCAAGGATGTTATGGGAAGCAAGGGATGAAATTGCAGAGCCGCTGGCAATGATCTTTTCATCTTCTCTGCTGACGGGGGTGGTACCAGGTGATTGGAGGGTGGCAAATGTTGTGCCCCTGTTCAAGAAAGGGAATAGGAACAACCCTGGGAATTACAGGCCAGTTAGTCTTACTTCGGGGGTAGGCAAGTTGATGGAAAAGGTGCTGAGGGATAGGATTTCTGAGCATCTGGAAAGACACTGCTTGATTCGGGACAGTCAGCACGGTTTTGTGAGGGGTAGGTCTTGCCTCACAAGCCTGATTGAATTCTTTGAGCAGGTGACCAAGCAAGTGGATGAGGGTAAACCAGTGGATGTGGTGTACATGGATTTTAGTAAGGCATTTGATAAGGTCCCCCATGGTAGACTTATGGAGAAAGTCAGGAGGCATGGGATAGTGGGGAATGTGGCCAGTTGGATTAAGAATTGGCTAACTGATAGAAGGCAGAGAGTGGTCTTAGATGGTAAATACTCAGCCTGGAGCCCAGTTACCAGTGGCGTGCCGCAGGGATCAGTTCTGGGTCCTCTCCTGTTTGTGATTTTTATTAACGACTTGGATGAGGAAGTCGAAGGGTGGGTCAGTAAATTTGCAGATGATACAAAGGTTGGTGGAGTTGTGGATACCGAGGAGGGCTATTGTCGTCTGCAAAGGGACTTGGATAGGTTGCAGTGCTGGGCTGAAAAGTGGCAGATGGAGTTTAACCCTGAAAAGTGTGAGGTCGTCCATTTTGGAAGGACAAACATGAATGCAAAATACTGGGTTAACGGTAGGGTTCTTGGGCATGTGGAGGAGCAGAGAGACCTTGGGGTCTATGTGCATAGATCATTGAAAGTTGCAACTCAAGTGGATAGGGCTGTGAAGAAGGCATATGGGGTGTTAGCGTTCATTAGCAGAGGGATTGAATTTAAGAGCCGTGAGGTGATGATGCAGCTGTACAGGACCTTGGTAAGGCCTCATTTGGAGTACTGTGTGCAGTTCTGGTCGCCTCATTTTAGGAAGGATGTGGAAGCCTTGGAGAGGGTGCAGAGGAGATTTACCAGGATGTTGCCTGGAATGGAGAATAAGTCTTACGAGGAAAGGCTGAACATTCTAGGCCTCTTCTCATTAGAAAGGAGAAGGATGAGGGGTGACATGATAGAGGTTTATAAGATGATCAGGGGAATAGATAGGGTAGACAGTCAGAAACTTTTTCCCCGGGTGGAGCAAAGCGTTACAAGGGGTCATAAATTTAAGGTGAAGGGTGGGAGATATAAGGGGGATGTCAGGGGAAGGTTCTTTACCCAGAGAGTGGTCGAGGCATGGAATGCCTTGCCCGGGGAAGTTGTTGAGTCAGAAACTTTAGGGACTTTCAAAAGGCTTTTGGATAGGTATATGGATAAAGGAGAATGATGGGGTATAGATTAAATTGTCCTTGACAGAGGACAAAGGATCGGCACAACATTGTGGGCCGAAGGGCCTGTTCTGTGCTGTATGTTCTATGTTCTATGTTCTATGTTCTATGTCACAGAGAGCCAGAGAGTTTCAGAGAGATTCAAAGAGTGTCAGAGAGTGTCCGAGAGATTCAAAAAGTGTCAGATAGTGTCAGAGAGTTTCAGAAAGTGTCAGAGAGTGTCGGAGAGTGTCTGAGAGTGTCAGAGAGTGTCAGAGAGTGTCACAGAGTGTCAGTAAGTTTCACAGAGCTTCAGCGAGTGTCAGAGAGTTACAGAGAGATTCAGACAGTGTCTGAGAGTGTCAGAATGTGTCTGCGAGTATCGGAGAGTGTCAGAGAGAGTCAGAGAGTGTCAGAGACTGTCAGTGAGTGTCAGAGAGTGTCGAAGAGTTTCAGAGAGAGTCAGAGAGTGTCAGAGTGTGTCAGAGTGTGTCTGTGAGAGAGTCAGAGAGTTTCTGAGAGTGTCACAGAGTGTCAGAGAGTGTCAGAATGTGTCAGCGAGTATCAGAGAGTGTCAGAGAGAGAGTCAGAGAGTGTCAGAGAGTGTCAGAGAATTTCAGAGAGTGTCAGAGATTGTCTGAGAGATGCAGAGAGTGTCAGAGAGTGTCAGAGAGTTTCAGTGAGTGTCAGAGGGTTTCTGAGAGTTTGTGAGTTTGTCAGAGTGTGTCACAGAGTTTCAGAGAGTTTCAGAGAGTGTCAGAGAATTTCAGAGAGTGTCACAGAGTGTCAGAGAGTGTCAGAGAGTGTCAGAGAGTTTCAGAGAGTTTCTGAGTGTTTCTGAGAGTGTCAGAGAGTTTCAGAAAGTTTCAGAGAGCTTCAGAGAGTTTCAGAGAGTGTCAGAAAATTTCACATAGTGCCAGAGAGTTTCAGAGAGTGTCACAGAGTGCCAGAGAGTTTCAGAGAGATTCAGAGAGTATCAGAGAGTGTCAGAGAGAGTCAGAGAGTGTCAGAGAGTGTCCGAGAGATTCAGAAAGTGTCAGATAGTGTCAGACAGTTTCAGAAAGTGTCAGAGAGTGTCAGAGAGTGTCAGAGTGTCTGAGAGTGTCAGAGAGTGTCAGAGAGTGTCACAGAGTGTCAGAGAGTGTCGAAGAGTTTCAGAGAGATTCAGACAGTGTCTGAGAGTGTCAAAGAGTTTCAGAGAGTGTCAGAGACTGTCAGAGAGTGTCTGAGATTTACAGCGAGTGTCAGAGATTGTCAGATAGTTTCAGAGAGTGTCAGAGAGTTCCAGAGAGTGTCTGAGAGTGTCAGAGACTGTCAGAGAGTGTCTGAGAGATACAGCGAGTGTCAGACAGTGTCAGATAATTTCAGAGAGTGTCAGAGACTTTCAGAGAGTGTCAGAGAGTGTCAGAGAGTTTCAGTGAGTGTCAGAGAGTGTCAGAAATTTTCAGAGAGTGTCTGAGAGTGTCAGAGACTGTCAGAGAGTGTCTGAGAGATACAGCGAATGTCAGAGAGTGTCAGCGAGTATCAGAGAGTGTCAGAGAGAGTCAGAGAGTGTCAGAGAGTGTCAGAGAGTTTCAGTGAGTGTCAGAGAGTGTCCGAATTTTTCAGAGAGTGTCAGCGAGTGTCAGAGATTGTCTGAGAGATTCAGAGAGTGTCAGAGAGTTTCAGTGAGTGTCAGAGAGTTTCTGAAAGTTTGTGAGTTTGTCATAGAGTGTCAGAGATTGTCAGCGAATGTCAGAGAGTGGCAGAGAGTTTCATAGAGTTTCAGAGAGTTTCTGAGTGTTTCTGAGAGTGTCAGAGAGTTTCAGAAAGTTTCAGAGAGCTTCAGAGAGTGTCAGAGAGTTTCAGAGAGTTTCTGAGTGTTTCTGAGAGTGTCGGAGAGTTTCAGAAATTTTCAGAGAGCTTCAGAGAGTTTCAGAGAGTGTCAGAAAATTTCAGATAGTGCCAGAGAGTTTCAGAGAGTGTCACAGAGTGCCAGAGAGTTTCAGAGAGATTCAGAGAGTGTCAGAGAGTGTCAGAATGTGTCTGCGAGTATCAGAGAGTGTCAGAGAGAGTCAGAGAGTGTCAGAGACTGTCTGTGAGTTTCAGAGAGTGTCGAAGAGTTTCAGAGAGAGTCAGAGAGTGTCAGAGTGTGTCGGAGTGTGTCTGAGAGTGTCAGAGAGTTTCTGAGAGTGTCACAGAGTGTCAGAGAGTGTCAGAATGTGTCAGCGAGTATCAGAGAGTGTCAGAGAGAGTCAGAGAGTGTCAGAGAGTGTCAGAAATTTTCAGAGAGTGTCAGAGATTGTTTGAGAGATTCAGAGAGTGTCAGAGAGTGTCAGAGAGTTTCAGTGAGTGTCAGAGAGTTTCTGAGAGTTTGTGAGTTTGTCAGAGTGTCAGAGATTGTCAGCGAATGTCAGAGAGTTTCACAGAGTTTCAGAGAGTTTCAGAGAGTTTCAGAGAGTGTCAGAGAATTTCAGAGAGTTTCGCAGTGTTTCTGAGAGTGTCAGAGAGTTTCAGAAAGTTTCAGAGAGCTTCAGAGAGTTTCAGAGAGTGTCAGAAAATTTCACATAGTGTCAGAGAGTTTCAGAGAGTGTCACAGAGTGCCAGAGAGTTTCAGAGAGATTCAGAGAGTGTCAGAGAGTATCAGAGAGTGTCAGAGAGAGTCAGAGAGTGTCAGAGAGTGTCCGAGAGATTCAGAAAGTGTCAGATAGTGTCAGAGAGTTTCAGAAAGTGTCAGAGAGTGTCAGAGAGTGTCAGAGAGTGTCTGAGAGTGTCAGAGATTGTCAGAGAGTGTCACAGAGTGTCAGAGAGTGTCGAAGAGTTTCAGAGAGATTCAGACAGTGTCTGAGAGTGTTAAAGAGTTTCAGAGAGTGTCAGAGACTGTCAGAGAGTGTCTGAGAGTTACAGCGAGTGTCAGAGATTGTCAGATAGTTTCAGAGCGTGTCAGAGAGTTTCAGAGAGTGTCTGAGAGTGTCAGAGACTGTCAGAGAGTATCTGAGAGATACAGCGAGTGTCAGAGAGTGTCAGATAGTTTCAGAGAGTGTCAGAGAGTTTCAGAGAGTGTCAGAGAGTGTCAGAGAGTTTCAGTGAGTGTCAGAGAGTGTCAGAAATGTTCAGAGAGTGTCTGAGAGTGTCTGAGACTGTCAGAGAGTGTCTGAGAGATACAGCGAGTGTCAGAGAGTGTCAGCGAGTATCAGAGAGTGTCAGAGAGAGTGAGAGAGTGTCAGAGAGTGTCAGAGAGTTTCAGTGAGTGTCAGAGAGTGTCCGAAATTTTCAGAGAGTGTCAGCGAGTGTCAGAGATTGTCTGAGAGATTCAGAGAGTGTCAGAGAGTGTCAGAGAGTTTCAGTGAGTATCAGAGAGTTTCTGAGAGTTTGTGAGTTTGTCAGAGAGTGTCAGAGATTGTCAGCGAATGTCAGAGAGTGTCACAGAGTTTCAGAGAGTTTCAGAGAGTGTCAGAGAATTTCAGAGAGTGTCACAGAGTGTCAGAGAGTGTCAGAGAGTTTCAGAGAGTTTCTGAGTGTTTCTGAGAGAGTCCGAGAGTTTCAGAAAGTTTCAGAGAGCTTCAGCGAGTTTCAGAGAGTGTCAGAAAATTTCAGATAGTGTCAGAGAGTTTCAGAGAGTGTCACAGAGTGCCAGAGAGTTTCAGAGAGATTCAGAGAGTGTCAGAGAGTTTCAGAGAGTTTCAGTGAGTGTCAGAGAGTGTCAGAAATTTTCAGAGAGTGTCTGAGAGTGTCAGAGACTGTCAGAGAGTGTCTGAGAGATACAGCGAGTGTCAGACAGTGTCAGCGAGTATCAGAGAGTGTCAGAGAGAGTCAGAGAGTGTCAGAGAGTGTCAGAGAGTTTCAGTGAGTGTCAGAGAGTGTCAGAAATATTCAGAGAGTGTCAGCCAGTGTCAGAGATTGTCAGATAGTTTCAGAGAGTGTCAGAGAGTTTCAGAGAGTGTCTGAGATTGTCAGAGACTGTCAGAGAGTGTCTGAGAGATACAGCGAGTGTCAGAGAGTGTCAGATAGTTTCAGAGAGTGTCAGAGAGTTTCAGAGAGTGTCAGACAGTTTCAGTGAGTGTCAGAGAGTGTCAGAAATTTTCAGAGAGTGTCTGAGAGTGTCAGAGACTGTCACAGAGTGTCTGAGAGATACAGCGAGTGTCAGAGAGTGTCAGCGAGTATCAGAGAGTGTCAGAGAGAGTCAGAGAGTGTCAGAGAGTGTCAGAGAGTTTCAGTGAGAGTCAGAGAGTGTCCGAAATTTTCAGAGAGTGTCAGCGAGTGTCAGAGATTGTCTGAGAGATTCAGAGAGTGTCAGAGAGTGTCAGAGAGTTTCAGTGAGTGTCAGAGAGTTTCTGAGAGTTTGTGAGTTTGTCAGAGAGTGGCAGAGATTGTCAGCGAATGTCAGAGAGTGTCAGAGAGTTTCAGAGAGTGTCAGAGAATTTCAGAGAGTGTCACAGAGTGTCAGAGAGTGTCAGAGAGTGTCAGAGAGTTACAGAGAGTTCCTGAGAGTGTCAGAGAGTTTCAGAAACTTTCACAGAACTTCAGAGTTTCAGAGAGTGTCAGAAAATTTCAGATAGTGTCAGAGAATTTCAGAGAGTGTCACAGAGTGCCAGAGAGTTTCAGAGAGATTCAGAGAGTGTCAGAGAGTTTCAGAGAGTGTCAGAAAATGTCAGAGAGTGTCAGAGAGTTTCAGAGAGTTTCAGAGAGTTTCTGAGTGTTTCTGAGAGTGTCAGAGAGTTTCAGAAAGATTCAGAGAGCTTCAGAAAGTTTCAGAGAGTGTCAGAAAATTTCAGATAGTGCCAGAGAGTTTCAGAGAGTGTCACAGAGTGCCAGAGAGTTTCAGAGAGATTCAGAGAGTGTCAGAATGTGTCTGCGAGTATCAGAGAGTGTCAGAGAGAGTCAGAGAGTGTCAGAGACTGTCTGTGAGTTTCAGAGAGTGTCGAAGAGTTTCAGAGAGAGTCAGAGAGTGTCAGAGTGTGTCGGAGTGTGTCTGAGAGTGTCAGAGAGTTTCTGAGAGTGTCACAGAGTGTCAGAGAGTGTCAGAATGTGTCAGCGAGTATCAGAGAGTGTCAGAGAGAGTCAGAGAGTGTCAGAGAGTGTCAGAAATTTTCAGAGAGTGTCAGAGATTGTTTGAGAGATTCAGAGAGTGTCAGAGAGTGTCAGAGAGTTTCAGTGAGTGTCAGAGAGTTTCTGAGAGTTTGTGAGTTTGTCAGAGTGTCAGAGATTGTCAGCGAATGTCAGAGAGTGTCACAGAGTTTCAGAGAGTTTCAGAGAGTTTCAGAGAGTGTCAGATAATTTCAGAGAGTTTCTCAGTGTTTCTGAGAGTGTCAGAGAGTTTCAGAAAGTTTCAGAGAGCTTCAGAGAGTTTCAGAGAGTGTCAGAAAATTTCACATAGTGTCAGAGAGTTTCAGAGAGTGTCACAGAGTGCCAGAGAGTTTCAGAGAGATTCAGCGAGTGTCAGAGAGTATCAGAGAGTGTCAGAGAGAGTCAGAGAGTGTCAGAGAGTGTCCGAGAGATTCAGAAAGTGTCAGATAGTGTCGGAGAGTTTCAGAAAGTTTCAGAGAGTGTCAGAGAGTGTCAGAGAGTGTCTGAGAGTGTCAGAGATTGTCAGAGAGTGTCACAGAGTGTCAGAGAGTGTCGAAGAGTTTCAGAGAGATTCAGACAGTGTCTGAGAGTGTTAAAGAGTTTCAGAGAGTGTCAGAGACTGTCAGAGAGTGTCTGAGAGTTACAGCGAGTGTCAGAGATTGTCAGATAGTTTCAGAGCGTGTCAGAGAGTTTCAGAGAGTGTCTGAGAGTGTCAGAGACTGTCAGAGAGTGTCTGAGAGATACAGCGAGTGTCAGAGAGTGTCAGATAGTTTCAGAGAGTGTCAGAGAGTTTCAGAGAGTGTCAGAGAGTGTCAGAGAGTTTCAGTGAGTGTCAGAGAGTGTCAGAAATGTTCAGAGAGTGTCTGAGAGTGTCTGAGACTGTCAGAGAGTGTCTGAGAGATACAGCGAGTGTCAGAGAGTGTCAGCGAGTATCAGAGAGTGTCAGAGAGAGTGAGAGAGTGTCAGAGAGTGTCAGAGAGTTTCAGTGAGTGTCAGAGAGTGTCCGAAATTTTCAGAGAGTGTCAGCGAGTGTCAGAGATTGTCTGAGAGATTCAGAGAGTGTCAGAGAGTGTCAGAGATTTTCAGTGAGTATCAGAGAGTTTCTGAGAGTTTGTGAGTTTGTCAGAGAGTGTCAGAGATTGTCAGCGAATGTCAGAGAGTGTCACAGAGTTTCAGAGAGTTTCAGAGAGTGTCAGAGAATTTCAGAGAGTGTCACAGAGTGTCAGAGAGTGTCAGAGAGTTTCAGAGAGTTTCTGAGTGTTTCTGAGAGAGTCCGAGAGTTTCAGAAAGTTTCAGAGAGCTTCAGCGAGTTTCAGAGAGTGTCAGAAAATTTCAGATAGTGTCAGAGAGTTTCAGAGAGTGTCACAGAGTGCCAGAGAGTTTCAGAGAGATTCAGAGAGTGTCAGAGAGTTTCAGAGAGTTTCAGTGAGTGTCAGAGAGTGTCAGAAATTTTCAGAGAGTGTCTGAGAGTGTCAGAGACTGTCAGAGAGTGTCTGAGAGATACAGCGAGTGTCAGACAGTGTCAGCGAGTATCAGAGAGTGTCAGAGAGAGTCAGAGAGTGTCAGAGAGTGTCAGAGAGTTTCAGTGAGTGTCAGAGAGTGTCAGAAATATTCAGAGAGTGTCAGCCAGTGTCAGAGATTGTCAGATAGTTTCAGAGAGTGTCAGAGAGTTTCAGAGAGTGTCTGAGATTGTCAGAGACTGTCAGAGAGTGTCTGAGAGATACAGCGAGTGTCAGAGAGTGTCAGATAGTTTCAGAGAGTGTCAGAGAGTTTCAGAGAGTGTCAGAGAGTTTCAGTGAGTGTCAGAGAGTGTCAGAAATTTTCAGAGATTGTCTGAGAGTGTCAGAGACTGTCACAGAGTGTCTGAGAGATACAGCGAGTGTCAGAGAGTGTCAGCGAGTATCAGAGAGTGTCAGAGAGAGTCAGAGAGTGTCAGAGAGTGTCAGAGAGTTTCAGTGAGAGTCAGAGAGTGTCCGAAATTTTCAGAGAGTATCAGCGAGTGTCAGAGATTGTCTGAGAGATTCAGAGAGTGTCAGAGAGTGTCAGAGAGTTTCAGTGAGTGTCAGAGAGTTTCTGAGAGTTTGTGAGTTTGTCAGAGAGTGGCAGAGATTGTCAGCGAATGTCAGAGAGTGTCAGAGAGTTTCAGAGAGTGTCAGAGAATTTCAGAGAGTGTCACAGAGTGTCAGAGAGTGTCAGAGAGTGTCAGAGAGTTACAGAGAGTTGCTGAGAGTGTCAGAGAGTTTCAGAAACTTTCACAGAACTTCAGAGTTTCAGAGAGTGTCAGAAAATTTCAGATAGTGTCAGAGAATTTCAGAGAGTGTCACAGAGTGCCAGAGAGTTTCAGAGAGATTCAGAGAGTGTCAGAGAGTTTCAGAGAGTGTCAGAAAATGTCAGAGAGTGTCAGAGAGTTTCAGAGAGTTTCAGAGAGTTTCTGAGTGTTTCTGAGAGTGTCAGAGAGTTTCAGAAAGATTCAGAGAGCTTCAGAGAGTTTCAGAAAGTGTCAGAAAATTTCAGATAGTGTCAGAGAGTTTCAGAGAGTGTCACAGAGTGCCAGAGAGCTCCAGAGAGATTCAGAGAGTGTCAGAGAGTTTCAGAGAGTTTCAGTGAGTGTCAGAGAGTGTCAGAAATTTTCAGAGAGTGTCTGAGAGTGTCAGAGACTGTCAGAGACTGTCTGAGAGATACAGCGAGTGTCAGAGAGTGTCAGCGAGTATCAGAGAGTGTCAGAGAGAGTCAGAGAGTGTCAGAGAGTGTCAGAGAGTTTCAGTGAGTGTCAGAGAGTGTCAGAAATTTTCAGAGAGTGTCAGCGAGTGTCAGAGATTGTCTGAGAGATTCAGAGAGTGTCAGAGAGTGTCAGAGAGTTTCAGTGAGTGTCAGAGAGTTTCTGAGAGTTTGTGAGTTTGTCAGAGAGTGTCAGAGATTGTCAGCGAATGTCAGAGTGTGTCACAGAGTGTCAGAGAGTGTCAGAGAGTGTCAGAGAGTTTCAGAGAGTTTCTGAGTGTTTCTGAGAGTGTCAGAGAGTTTCAGAAAGTTTCAGAGAGCTTCAGAGAGTTTCAGAGAGTGTCAGAAAATTTCAGATAGTGCCAGATTTTTTCAGAGAGTGTCACAGAGTGCCAGAGAGTTTCACAGAGATTCAGAGATTGTCAGAGAGTTTCAGAGAGTTTCAGAGAGTGTCAGAAAATGTCAGATAGTGTCAGAGAGTTTCAGAGTGTGTCACAGAGTGCCAGAGAGTTTCAGAGAGATTCAGAGAGTGTCAGAGAGTATCAAAGAGTGTCAGCGAGAGTCAAAGAGTGTCAGAGAGTGTCCGAGAGATTCAAAAAGTGTCAGATAGTGTCAGAGAGTGTCAGAAAGTGTCAGAGAGTGTCGGAGAGTGTCTGAGAGTGTCAGAGAGTGTCACAGAGTGTCAGAGAGTGTCCGAGAGATTGAAAAAGTGTCAGATAGTGTCAGAGAGTGTCAGAAAGTTTCAAAGAGTTTCAGAGAGTGTCAGAGAGTTACAGAGAGATTCAGACAGGGTCTGAGAGTGTCAGAATGTGTCTGCGATTATCAGAAAGTGTCAGAGAGTGTCAGAGAGTGTCTGAGAGCGTCAGAGAGTGTCAGAGAGTTTCAGAGAGTGTTCCAGACTTTCAGAGAGTTTCAGAGAGTTTCAGAGAGATTCAGAGAGTGTCAGAGAGTATCAGAGAGTGTCAGAGAGAGTCAGAGAGTGTCAGAGAGTGTCCGAGAGATTCAGAAAGCGACAGATAGTGTCAGAGAGTTTCAGAATGTGTCAGAGAGTGTCAGAGAGTGTCTGAGAGTGTCAGAGAGTGTCACAGAGTGTCAGACAGTTTCAGAGAGTTTCAGAGAGTGTCAGAGAGTTTCAGAGAGATTCAGACAGTGTCTGAGAGTGTCAAAGAGTGCCAGAGAGTTTCTGAGACATTCTGAGTGTGTTGGAGTGTGTCTGAGAGGGTCAGAGAGTTTCTGAGAGTGTCACAGAGTGTCAGAGAGTGTCAGAGATTTTCAGAGAGTTTCAGTGATGTTCAGAGAGTGTCAGAGAGTGTCAGAAAGTTTCAGAGAGAGTCAGAGAGTGTCAGAATGTGTCTGCGAGTATCAGAGAGTGTCAGAGAAAGTCAGAGAGTGTCAGAGACTGCCAGTGAGTGTCAGAGAGTGTCGAAGAGTTTCAGAGAGAGTCAGAGAGTGTCAGAGTGTGTCGGAGTGTGTCTGAGAGTGTCAGAGAGTTTCTGAGATTGTCACAGAGTGTGAGAGAGTGTCAGAGATTTTCAGAGAGTTTCAGAGATGTTCAGAGAGTGTCAGGGAGTTACAGAGAAATTCAGAAAGTGTCAGAGATTGTCAGAGAGTGTCAGACAGTGTCACAGAGTGTCAGAGAGTTTCAGAGAGATTCAGAGAGAGTCAGAGAGTGTCAGAGAGTCTCTGAGAGTGTCACAGAGTTGCAGAGTGTGTCAGAGAGTGTCCGAGAGTTAAAGAAAGTGCCAGATAGTGTCAGAGAGTTTCAAAAAGTGTCAGAGAGTGTCAGAGAGTGTCTGAGAGTGTCAGAGAGTGTCAGAGTGTCTCAGAGAGTGTCACAGAGTCTCAGAGAGGGTCAGAGATTTTCAGAGATCTTCAGAGTGAGTCAGAGAGTGCCAGAACGTTTCAGAGAGTGTCAGAGTGTCAGAGAGCTTCAGTGAGATTCAGAGAGTGACACAGAATGTCAGTGAGAGTCAGAGAGTTTCAGAGAGTGTCAGAGAGTGTCAGAGAGTTTCAGAAAGTGTCAGAGAGTGTCAGAGAGTTTCAGAGATTTTCTGAGATTGTCAGAGTGTCCTAGAGAGTTTCTGAGAGTTTCTGAGTGTGTCGGAGTTTTTCTGTGAGTGTCAGAGTGTTTCTGAGAGTGTCAGCGAGTATCAGAGAGTGTCAGAGAGAGTCAGAGAGTGCCAGAGAGTGCCAGAGAGTGTCAGAGAGAGTCAGAGAGTGTCGAAAAGTTTCAGAGAGAGTCAGAGAGTGTCGGAGAGTATCAGAGAGTGCCAGAGAGAGTCAGAGTCAGAGAGTGTCAGAGAGTGTCAGAAAGATTCAGAAAGTGTCAGAGAGTGTCAGAGAGTTTCAGAGAGTGCCAGAGAGTTTCAGGGAGTTTCAGAGAGTGTCAGAGAGTGTCAGAGAGTTTCAGAAAGTGTCAGAGAGTGTCAGAGAGTGTCTGACCGATACAGTGAGTGGCAGAGATTGTCAGATAGTTTCAGAGAGTGTCAGAGAGTTCCAGAGAGTGACTGAGAGTTTCAGAGAGTGTCAGAGAGTTTCTGAGAGATTGTGAGTTTGTCAGAGATTTGTAAGAGATTGTCAGCGAATTTCAGAGAGTGTCACAGAGTGTCAGAGAGTTTCAGAGAGTTTCCGAGAGTTTCAGAGAGTGTCAGAGAATTTCAGAGAGTTTCACAGAGTGTCAGAGAGTTTCCGAGAGTGTCAGAGAGTTTCAGAAAGTTTCAGAGAGCTTCAGAGAGTTTCAGAGAGTGTCAGAAAATTTCAGATAGTGTCAGAGAGTTTCAGTGAGCGTCACTGAGAGTCAGAGAGTTTCAGTGAGCTTCCTGGAGTGTCAGAGAGTGTCAGAGATTGTCAGACAGTTTCAGAGAGTTTCAGAGAGTGTCAGAGAGTGCCAGAGAGTTTCTGAGAGTTTCTGAGTGTGTCTGAGTGTGTCTGAGAGTGTCAGAGAGTTTCTGAGAGTGTCACAGAGTGTCAGAGAGTTTCAGAGATTTTCAGAGAGTTTCAGAGATGTTCAGAGAGTGTCAGAGAGTGTCTGGGAGTTTCAGAGAAATTCAGAGAGTGTCAGAGAGAGTCAGAGAGTGTCAGAGAGAGAGTCCGAGAGTGTCAGAGAGTTTCAGAGAGATTCAGAGAGTGTCAGAGAGTGCCAGAGAGTTTCTGAGAGTTTCTGAGTGTGTCGGAGTGTGTCTGAGAGTGTTAGAGAGTTTCTGAGAGTGTCACAGAGCGTCAGAGAGTTTCAGAGATTTTCAGAGAGTTTCAGAGATGTTCAGAGAGTGTCAGAGAGTGTCAGAAAGTTTCAGAGAGAGTCAGAGAGTGTCTGGGAGTTTCAGAGAAATTCAGAGAGTGTCAGAGAGAGTCAGAGAGAGTCAGAGAGTGTCAGAGAGAGTCCGAGAGTGTCAGAGAGTTTCAGAGAGATTCAGAGAGTGTCAGAGAGTGTCAGAAAGTGTCTGAGAGTGTCACAGAGTTGCTGAGTGTGTCAGAGAGTGTCCGAGAGTTTCAGAAAGTGTCAGATAGTGTCAGAGAGTTTCAGAAAGTGTCAGAGAGTGTCAGAGAGTTTCTGAGAGTGTCTCAGAGAGTGTCAGAGAGTGTCAGAAAGTTTCAGAGAGAGTCAGAGAGTGTCAGGGAGTTTCAGAGAGATTCAGAGATTGTCAGAGATTGTCAGAGATTGTCAGAGAGTGTCAGAGATTGTCACCGTGTGTCAGAGAGCTTCAGAGAGATTCAGAGAGTGTCAGAGAGTGTCAGAGAGTGTCACAGAGTTGCAGAGTGTGTCAGAGAGTTTCAGAAAGTTTCAGATAGTTTCAGAGAGTTTCAGAAAGTGTCAGAGAGTGTCTGAGAGCGTCAGAGAGTGTCAGAGTGTTTCAGAGAATGTCACAGAGTTTCAGAGAGTTTCAGAGAGATTCAGAGAGTGTCAGAGAGTATCAGAGAGTGTCAGAGAGTATCAGAGAGTGCCAGAGAGAGTCAGAGAGTGTCAGAGAGTGTCCGAGAGATTCAGTAAGTGTCAGATAGTGTCAGAGAGTTTCAGAAAATGTCAGAGTGTGTCAGAGAGTGTCTGAGAGTGTCAGAGAGTGTCACAGAGTGTCAGACAGTTTCAGAGAGTTTCAGAGAGTGTCAGAGAGTTTCAGAGAGATTCAGACAGTGTCTGAGAGTGTCAAAGAGTGCCAGAGAGTTTCTGAGAGTTTCTGAGTGTGTCGGAGTGTGTCTGAGAGTGTCAGACAGTTTCTGAGAGTGTCACAGAGTGTCAGAGAGTGTCAGAGATTTTCAGAGAGTTTCAGAGATGTTCAGAGAGTGTCAGAGAGTGTCAGAAAGTTTCAGTGATAGTCAGAGAGTGTCAGAATGTGTCTGCGAGTATCAGAGTGTGTCAGAGAGAGTCAGAGAGTGTCAGAGACTGTCAGTGAGTGTCAGAGTGTGTCGGAGTGTGTCTGAGAGTGTCAGAGAGTTTCTGAGAGTGTCAGACAGTTTCAGAGAGTGTCAGAGATTTTCAGAGAGTTTCAGAGATGTTCAGAGAGTGTCAGAGAGTGTCAGAAAGTTTCAGAGAGAGTCAGAGAGTGTCATAGTGTGTCGGAGTGTGTCTGAGAGTGTCAGAGAGTTTCTGAGAGATTCAGAGAGTTTCAGAGAGTGTCAGAGATTTTCAGAGAGTTTCAGAGATGTTCAAAGAGTGTCAGAGAGTGTCAGAAAGTTTGAGAGAGAGTCAGAGAGTGTCAGAAATTTGTCAACGAGTATCAGAGAGTGTCAGAGAGAGTCAGAGAGTGTCAGAGAGTGTCAGAGAGAGTCAAAGAGTTTCAGAGAGAGTCAGAGAGTGTCAGAGAGTGTCGGAGAGTATCAGAGAGGGCCAGAGAGAGTCAGAGAGTGTCAGAGAGTGTCAGAGAGTTTCAGAAAGATTCAGAAAGTTTCAGAGAGTGTCAGAGTGTTTCAGTAAGTGTCAGAGAGTGTCAGAGAGTGTCTGAGAGTGTCAGAGCGTGTCTGAGAGTGTCAGAGAGTTTCAGAGAGTTTCAGAGAGTGCCAGAGAGTTTCAGGGAGTTTCAGAGAGTGTCAGAGAGTGTCAGAGAGTTTCAGAGAGTGTCAGAGACTGTCAGAGAGTGTCTGAGCGACACAGTGAGTGTCAGAGAGTGTCAGATAGTTTCAGAGAGTGTCAGAGTGTGTCAGAGAGTTTCAGAGAGTGTCAGAGATTGTCAGCGAATTTCAGAGTGTGTCACAGTGTGTCAGAGAGTTTCAGAGAGTTTCAAAGATTGTCAGAGAATTTCAGACAGTGTCAGAGAGTGTCAGAGAGTGTCAGAGAGTGTCAGAGAGTTTCAGAATGTTTCAGAGAGCTTCAGAGAGTTTCAGAGAGTGTCAGAAAATTTCAGATAGTGTCAGAGAGTTTCAGAGAGTGTCACAGAGTGTCAGAGAGTTTCAGAGAGCTTCCTGGAGTGTCAGAGAGTGTCAGAGATTGTCAGACAGTTTCAGAGAGTTTCAGAGAGTGTCAGAGAGTGCCAGAGAGTTTCTGAGTGTGTCGGAGTGTGTCTGAGAGTGTCAGAGAGTTTCTGAGAGTGTCACAGAGTGTCAGAGAGTTTCAGAGAGGGTCAGAAAGAGTCAAAGAGTTTCAGAGAGAGTCAGAGAGTGTCAGAGAGTGTCGGAGAGTATCAGAGAGGGCCAGAGAGAGTCAGAGAGTGTCAGAGAGTGTCAGAGAGTTTCAGAAAGATTCAGAAAGTTTCTGAGAGTGTCAGAGTGTTTCAGTGAGTGTCAGAGATTTTCAGAGAGTTGAAGAGATTTTGAGAGAGTCAGAGAGTGCCAGAAAATTTCAGAGTGTGTCACAGAGTGTCAGCGAGCTTCAGAGAGATTCAGAGAGATTGTGAGTTTGTCAGAGAGTGTAAGAGATTGTCAGCGAATTTCAGAGAGTCTCAGAGAGTGTCTGAGCGATACAGTGAGTGGCAGAGATTGTCAGATAGTTTCAGAGAGTGTCAGAGAGATTCAGAGAGAGACTGAGAATTTCAGAGAGTTTCAGAGAGTTTCTGAGAGATTGTGAGTTTGTCAGAGAGTGTAAGAGATTGTCAGCGAATTTCAGAGAGTGTCACAGAGTGTCAGAGAGTTTCAGAGAGTTTCAGAGAGTGTCAGAGAATTTCAGAGAGTGTCACAGAGTGTCAGAGAGTGTCAGAGAGTTTCAGAGAGGTTTTCAGTGTTTCCGAGAGTGTCAGAGAGTTTCAGAAAGTTTCAGAGAGCTTCAGAGAGTTTCAGAGAGTGTCAGAAAATTTCAGATAGTGTCAGAGAGTTTCAGAGAGCGTCACTGAGTGTCAGAGAGTTTCAGTGAGCTTCCTGGAGTGTCAGAGAGTGTCAGAGATTGTCAGACAGTTTCAGAGAGTTTCAGAGAGTGTCAGAGAGTGCCAAAGAGTTTCTGAGAGTTTCTGAGTGTGTCGGAGTGTGTCTGAGAGTGTCAGAGAGTTTCTGAGAGTGTCACAGAGTGTCAGAGTGTTTCAGAGATTTTCAGAGAGTTTCAGAGATGTTCAGAGAGTGTCAGAGAGTGTCTGGGCGTTTCAGAGAAATTCAGAGAGTGTCAGAGAGAGTCAGAGAGTGTCAGAGAGAGTCCGAGAGTGTCAGAGAGTTTCAGAGAGATTCAGAGAGTGTCAGAGAGTGCCAGAGAGTTTCTGAGAGTTTCTGAGTGTGTCGGAGTGTGTCTGAGAGTGTTAGAGAGTTTCTGAGAGTGTCACAGAGCGTCAGAGAGTTTCAGAGATTTTCAGAGAGTTTCAGAGATGTTCAGAGAGTGTCAGAGAGTGTCAGAAAGTTTCAGAGAGAGTCAGAGAGTGTCTGGGAGTTTCAGAGAAATTCAGAGAGTGTCAGAGAGAGTCAGAGAGAGTCAGAGAGTGTCAGAGAGAGTCCGAGAGTGTCAGAGAGTTTCAGAGAGATTCAGAGAGTGTCAGAGAGTGTCAGAAAGTGTCTGAGAGTGTCACAGAGTTGCTGAGTGTGTCAGAGAGTGTCCGAGAGTTTCAGAAAGTGTCAGATAGTGTCAGAGAGTTTCAGAAAGTGTCAGAGAGTGTCAGAGAGTTTCTGAGAGTGTCTCAGAGAGTGTCACAGAGTTTTGGAGAGTGTCAGAGATTTTCAGAGAGTGTCAGAGATCTTCAGAGACAGTCAGAGAGTGCCAGAACGTTTCAGAGAGTGTCACAGAGGGTCAGAGAGCTTCAGAGAGATTCAGAGAGTGTCACACATTGTCAGTGAGTGTCAGAGAGTTTCAGAGAGTGTCAGAGAGTGTCAGAGAGTTTCTGTAAGTGTCGGAGAGTGTCAGAGAGTTTCAGAAAGTGTCAGAGAGTCTCAGAGAGTGTCTGAGCGATACAGTGAGTGGCAGAGATTGTCAGATAGTTTCAGAGAGTGTCAGAGAGATTCAGAGAGAGACTGAGAGTTTCAGAGAGTGTCAGAGAGTTTCTGAGAGATTGTGAGTTTGTCAGAGAGTGCAAGAGATTGTCAGCGAATTTCAGAGAGTGTCACAGAGTGTCAGAGAGTTTCAGAGAGTTTCAGAGAGTGTCAGAGAATTTCAGAGACTGTCACAGACTGTCAGAGAGTGTCAGAGAGTTTCAGAGAGGTTTTCAGTGTTTCCGAGAGTGTCAGAGAGTTTCAGAAAGTTTCAGAGAGCTTCAGAGAGTTTCAGAGAGTGTCAGAAAATTTCAGATAGTGTCAGAGAGTTTCAGAGAGCGTCACTGAGTGCCAGAGAGTTTCAGAGAGCTTCCTGGAGTGTCAGAGAGTGTCAGAGATTGTCAGACAGTTTCAGAGAGTTTCAGAGAGTGTCAGAGAGTGCCAGAGAGTTTCTGAGAGTTTCTGAGTGTGTCGGAGTGTGTCTGAGAGTGTCAGAGAGTTTCTGAGAGTGTCACAGAGTGTCAGAGTGTTTCAGAGATTTTCAGAGAGTTTCAGAGATGTTCAGAGAGTGTCAGAGAGTGTCTGGGAGTTTCAGAGAAATTCAGAGAGTGTCAGAGAGAGTCAGAGAGTGTCAGAGAGAGTCCGAGAGTGTCAGAGATTTTCAGAGAGTTTCAGAGATCTTCAGAGAGAGTCAGAGAGTGCCAGAAAGTTTCAGAGAGTGTCACAGAGTGTCAAAGAGCTTCAGAGAGATTCAGAGAGTGTCACAGGTTGTCAGTGAGAGTCAGAGAGTTTCAGAGAGTGTCACAGAGTGTCAGAGAGTGTCAGAGAGTTTCAGAGAGTGTCACAGAGTGTCAGTGAGTGTCAGAGAGTTTCAGAGAGTGTCAGATAGTGTCAATGAGTGTCAGAGAGTATCAGAGAGTGTCAGAGAGTTTCAGAGATTTTCAGAGAGTTTCAGAGATGTTCAGAGAGTGTCAGAGAGTGTCAGAAAGTTTCAGTGAGAGTCAGAGAGTGTCAGGGAGTTTCAGAGAGATTCAGAGATTGTCAGAGATTGTCAGAGATTGTCAGAGAGTGTCAGAGATTGTCACCGTGTGTCAGAGAGCTTCAGAGAGATTCAGAGAGTGTCAGAGAGTGTCAGAGAGTGTCACAGAGTTGCAGAGTGTGTCAGAGAGTTTCAGAAAGTTTCAGATAGTTTCAGAGAGTTTCAGAAAGTGTCAGAGAGTGTCTGAGAGCGTCAGAGAGTGTCAGAGTGTTTCAGAGAGTGTCACAGAGTTTCAGAGAGTTTCAGAGAGATTCAGAGAGTGTCAGAGAGTATCAGAGAGTGTCAGAGAGTATCAGAGAGTGCCAGAGAGAGTCAGAGAGTGTCAGAGAGTGTCCGAGAGATTCAGTAAGTGTCAGATAGTGTCAGAGAGTTTCAGAAAATGTCAGAGTGTGTCAGAGAGTGTCTGAGAGTGTCAGAGAGTGTCACAGAGTGTCAGACAGTTTCAGAGAGTTTCAGAGAGTGTCAGAGAGTTTCAGAGAGATTCAGACAGTGTCTGAGAGTGTCAAAGAGTGCCAGAGAGTTTCTGAGAGTTTCTGAGTGTGTCGGAGTGTGTCTGAGAGTGTCAGACAGTTTCTGAGAGTGTCACAGAGTGTCAGAGAGTGTCAGAGATTTTCAGAGAGTTTCAGAGATGTTCAGAGAGTGTCAGAGAGTGTCAGAAAGTTTCAGTGATAGTCAGAGAGTGTCAGAATGTGTCTGCGAGTATCAGAGTGTGTCAGAGAGAGTCAGAGAGTGTCAGAGACTGTCAGTGAGTGTCAGAGTGTGTCGGAGTGTGTCTGAGAGTGTCAGAGAGTTTCTGAGAGTGTCAGACAGTTTCAGAGAGTGTCAGAGATTTTCAGAGAGTTTCAGAGATGTTCAGAGAGTGTCAGAGAGTGTCAGAAAGTTTCAGAGAGAGTCAGAGAGTGTCATAGTGTGTTGGAGTGTGTCTGAGAGTGTCAGAGAGTTTCTGAGAGATTCAGAGAGTTTCAGAGAGTGTCAGAGATTTTCAGAGAGTTTCAGAGATGTTCAAAGAGTGTCAGAGAGTGTCAGAAAGTTTCAGAGAGAGTCAGAGAGTGTCAGAAATTTGTCAACGAGTATCAGAGAGTGTCAGAGAGAGTCAGAGAGTGTCAGAGAGTGTCAGAGAGAGTCAAAGAGTGTCAGAGAGAGTCAGAGAGTGTCAGAGAGTGTCGGAGAGTATCAGAGAGGGCCAGAGAGAGTCAGAGAGTGTCAGAGAGTGTCAGAGAGTTTCACAAAGATTCAGAAAGTTTCAGAGAGTGTCAGAGTGTTTCAGTAAGTGTCAGAGAGTGTCAGAGAGTGTCTGAGAGTGTCAGAGCGTGTCTGAGAGTGTCAGAGAGTTTCAGAGAGTTTCAGAGAGTGCCAGAGAGTTTCAGGGAGTTTCAGAGAGTGTCAGAGAGTGTCAGAGAGTTTCAGAGAGTGTCAGAGACTGCCAGAGAGTGTCTGAGCGACACAGTGAGTGTCTGAGAGTGTCAGATAGTTTCAGAGAGTGTCAGAGTGTGTCAGAGAGTTTCAGAGAGTGTCAGAGATTGTCAGCGAATTTCAGAGAGTGTCACAGTGTGTCAGAGAGTTTCAGAGAGTTTCAAAGATTGTCAGAGAATTTCAGACAGTGTCACAGAGTGTCACAGAGTGTCAGAGAGTGTCAGAGAGTTTCAGAATGTTTCAGAGAGCTTCAGAGAGTTTCAGAGAGTGTCAGAAAATTTCAGATAGTGTCAGAGAGTTTCAGAGAGTGTCACAGAGTGTCAGAGAGTTTCAGAGAGCTTCCTGGAGTGTCAGAGAGTGTCAGAGATTGTCAGACAGTTTCAGAGAGTTTCAGAGAGTGTCAGAGAGTGCCAGAGAGTTTCTGAGTGTGTCGGAGTGTGTCTGAGAGTGTCAGAGAGTTTCTGAGAGTGTCACAGAGTGTCAGAGAGTTTCAGAGAGGGTCAGAGAGAGTCAAAGAGTTTCAGAGAGAGTCAGAGAGTGTCAGAGAGTGTCGGAGAGTATCAGAGAGGGCCAGAGAGAGTCAGAGAGTGTCAGAGAGTGTCAGAGAGTTTCAGAAAGATTCAGAAAGTTTCTGAGAGTGTCAGAGTGTTTCAGTGAGTGTCAGAGATTTTCAGAGAGTTGAAGAGATCTTGAGAGAGTCAGAGAGTGCCAGAAAATTTCAGAGTGTGTCACAGAGTGTCAGCGAGCTTCAGAGAGATTCAGAGAGTGTCACAGGTTGTCAGTGAGAGTCAGAGAGTTTCAGAGAGTTTCAGAAAGAGTCAGATAGTGCCAGAGAGTTTCAGAAATTATCTATGAGTGTCAGAGAGTGTCAGAGAGTTTCAGAGAGTGTCAGAGAGTGTCAGAGAGTTTCAGAGAGTGTCACAGAGGGTCAGTGACTGTCAGAGAGTTTCAGAGAGTGTCAGATAATGTCAGTGAGTGTCAGAGAGTATCAGAGAGTGTCAGAGACTTTCAGAGATTATCAGAGAGTTTCAGAGATGTTCAGAGAGTGTCAGAGAGTGTCAGAAAGTTTAAGAGAGTGTCAGAGAGTGTCAGGGAGTTTCAGAAAGTGTCAGAGAGTGTCAGAGAGTTTCAGAGAGTGTCAGAGATTTTCAGAGAGTTTCAGAGATCTTCAGAGAGAGTCAGAGAGTGCCAGAAAATTTCAGAGTGTGTCACAGAGTGTCAGAGAGCTTCAGAGAGATTCAGAGAGTGTCACAGGTTGTCAGTGAGAGTCAGAGAGTTTCAGAGAGTGTCAGAGAGTGTCAGAGAGTTTCAGAGAGTTTCAGAAAGAGTCAGATAGTGCCAGAGAGTTTCAGAAATTATCTGTGAGAGTCAGAGAGTGTCAGAGAGTTTCAGAGAGTGTCAGAGAGTGTCAGAGAGTTTCAGAGAGTGTCACAGAGTGTCAGTGACTGTCAGAGAGTTTCAGAGAGTGTCAGATAATGTCAGTGAGTGTCAGAGAGTATCAGAGAGTGTCAGAGACTTTCAGAGATTATCAGAGAGTTTCAGAGATGTTCAGAGAGTGTCAGAGAGTGTCAGAAAGTTTAAGAGAGAGTCAGAGAGTGTCAGGGAGTTTCAGAGTGATTCAGAGAGTGTCAGAGAGTGTCAGAGAGTGTCACCGTGTGTCAGAGAGTTTCAGAGAGATTCAGAGAGTTTCTGAGAGTGTCAGAGAGTGTCACAAAGTGTCACAGAGTTGCAGAGTGTGTCAGAGAGTGTCCCAGATTTTCAGAAAGTGTCAGATAGTATCAGAGAGTTTCAGAAAGTGTCAGAGAGGGTCAGAGAGTGTCTGAGAGCGTCAGAGAGTGTCAGAGTGTTTCAGAGAGTGTCACAGAGTTTCAGAGAGTATCAGAGATATTCAGAGAGTGTCACAGAGTTTCAGAGAGTGTCCGAGAGATTCAGAAAGTGTCAGATAGTGTCAGAGAGTTTCAGAAAGTGTCAGAGAGTGTCAGAGAGTGTCTGAGAGTGTCAGAGAGTTTCACAGAGTGTCAGACAGTTTCAGAGAGTTTCAGAGAGTGTCAGAGAGTTTCAGAGAGATTCAGACAGTATCTGAGAGTGTCAAAGAGTGCCAGAGAGTTTCAGTGATTTTCAGAGAGTGTCAGAGATTTTCAGAGAGTTTCAGAAAGATTCAGAGAGAGTCAGAGAGTGTCAGAATGTGTCTGCGAGTATCAGAGAGTGTCAGAGAGAGTCAGAGATTGGCAGAGACTGTCAGTGAGTGTCAGAGAGTGTCAAAGAGTTTCAGAGAGAGTCAGAGAGTGTCAGAGTGTGTCGGAGTGTGTCTGAGAGTGTCAGAGAGTTTCTCAGAGTGTCACAGAGTGTCAGAGAATGTCAGAGATTGTCAGAGAGTGTCAGAGAGTGTCAGAGAGTGTCGAAGAATTTCAGAGAGAGTCACAGAGTTTCAATGAGTGTCAGAGAGTATCAGAGAGTGTCAGAGACTTTCAGAGATTATCAGAGTTTCAGAGATGTTCAGAGAGTGTCAGAGAGTGTCAGAAAGTTTAAGAGAGAGTCAGAGAGTGTCAGGGAGTTTCAGAGAGATTCAGAGAGTGTCAGAGAGTTTCAGAGAGATTCAGAGAGTTTCTGAGAGTGTCAGATAGTGTCAGAGAGTTTCAGAAAGTGTCAGAGAGTGTCAGAGAGTTTCAGAGAGTGTCACAGAGTGTCAGAGAGTGTCAGAGATTTTCAGAGAGTGTCACAGAGTGTCAGTGATTGTCAGAGAGAGTCAGAGAGTGTCAGAGAGTTTCAGAAAGTGTCAGAGAGTGTCAGAGAGTGTCAGAGAGTTTCAGAGAGTGTCACAGAGTGTCAGTGATTGTCAGAGAGTTTCAGAGAGTGACAGATAGTGTCAATGAGTGTCAGAGAGTTTCAGTAAGTGTCAGAGAGTGTCAGAGAGTGTCTGAGAGTGTCAGAGAATGTCTGAGAGTGTCACAGAGTGTCAGAGAGTTTCAGAGAGTTTCAGAGAGTGCCAGAGAGTTTCAAGGAGTTTCAGAGAGTGTCAGACATTGTCCGAGAGTGTCAAAAAGTGTCAGATAGTGTCAGAGAGTTTCAGAAAGTGTCAGAGAGTTTCAGAGAGTGTCACAGAGTTTCAGTGATTGTCAGAGAGTTTCAGAGAGTGTCAGATAGTGTCAATGAGTGTCAGAGAGTGTCAGTAAGTGTCAGAGAGTGTCAGAGAGTGCCAGAGAGTTTCAAGGAGTTTCAGAGAGTGTCAGAGAGTGTCAGAGAGTTTCAGAGAGTGTCAGAGTCTTTCAGAGAGTGCCTGAGAGATACAGCGAGTGTCAGAGAGTGTCAGATAGTTTCACAGAGTGTCAGAGAGTTTCAGAGAGTGTGTGAGAGTGTCAGAGAGTGTCAGAGAGTTTCTGAGACATTGTGAGTTTGTCAGAGAGTGTCAGAGATTGTCAGCGAATTTCACAGTGTGTCACAGAGTGTCAGAGAGATTCAGAGAGTGTAAGAGAATTTCAGAGAGTGTCACAGAGTGTCAGAGAGTGTCAGAGATTTTCAGAGAGTGTCACAGAGTGTCAGTGATTGTCAGAGAGAGTCAGAGAGAGTCAGAGAGTTTCAGAAAGTGTCAGAGAGTGTCAGAGAGTGTCAGAGAGTTTCAGAGAGTGTCACAGAGTGTCAGTGATTGTCAGAGAGTTTCAGAGAGTGACAGATAGTGTCAATGAGTGTCAGAGAGTTTCAGTAAGTGTCAGAGAGTGTCAGAGAGTGTCTGAGAGTGTCAGAGAATGTCTGAGAGTGTCAGAGAGTGTCAGAGAGTTTCAGAGAGATTCAGAGAGTGCCAGAGAGTTTCAAGGACTTTCAGAGAGTGTCAGAGATTGTCCGAGAGTGCCAAAAAGTGTCAGATAGTGTCAGAGAGTTTCAGAAAGTGTCAGAGAGTGTCAGAGAGTGTCAGAGAGTTTCAGAGAGTGTCACAGAGTTTCCGTGATTGTCAGAGAGTTTCAGAGAGTGTCAGATAGTGTCAATGAGTGTCAGAGAGTGTCAGTAAGTGTCAGAGAGTGTCAGAGAGTGCCAGAGAGTTTCAAGGAGTTTCAGAGAGTGTCAGAGAGTGTCCGAGAGTTTCAGAGAGTGTGTGAGAGTGTCAGAGAGTGTCAGAGAGTTTCTGAGAGATTGTGAGTTTGTCAGAGAGTGTCAGAGATTGTCAGCGAATTTCACAGAGTGTCACAGAGTGTCAGAGAGTTTCAGAGAGTGTCAGAGAATTTCAGAGAGTGTCACAGAGTGTCACAGAGTGTCAGAGAGTGTCAGCGAGTTTCAGAGAGTTTCTGAGTGTTTCTGAGAGTGTCAGAGAGTTTCAGAAAGTTTCAGAGAGCTTCAGAGAGTATCAGAGAGTGTCAGAAAATTTCAGATAGTTTCAGAGAGTTTCAGAGAGTGTCACAGAGTGTCAGAGATTTTCAGAGAGCTTCCTGGAGTGTCAGAGAGTGTCAGAGATTGTCAGAGAGTTTCAGAGAGTGTCAGAGAGTTTCAGAGAATTTCTGAGATTGTCAGAGAGTTCCAGAGAGTTCCAGAGAGTTTCTGTGAGTTTCTGAGTGTGTCGGAGTGTGTCTGAGAGTGTCACAGAGTTTCTGAGAGTTTCACAGAGTGTCAGAGAGTTTCAGAGATTTTCAGAGAGTTTCAGAGATGTTCAGAGAGTGTCAGAGAGTGTCAGAAATTTTCAGAGAGTGTCAGAGAGTGTCAGAGAGTGTCAGAGAGTGTCACAGAGTGTCAGAGAGTTTCAGAGAGATTCAGAGAGTGTCAGAGAGTGTCAGATAGTGTCTGAGAGCGTCACAGAGTTGCAGAGTGTGTCAGAGAGTGTCCGAGAGTTTCAGAAAGTGTCAGATATTGTCAGAGAGTTTCAGAAAGTGTCAGAGAGTGTCAGAGAGTGTCTGAGAGTGTCTGAGAGTGTCAGAGAGTCTCAGACAGTGTCGCACAGTTTCAGAGAGTGTCAGAGAGTTTCAGAGATGTTCAGAGAGTGTCAGAGAGTGTCAGAAAGTTTCAGAGAGAGTCAGAGAGTGTCAGAATGTGTCTGCGAGTATCAGAGAGTGTCAGAGAGAGTCAGAGAATGGCAGAGACTGTCAGTGAGTGTCAGAGAGTGTCAAAGAGTTTCAGAGAGTGTCAGAGTGTGTCGGAGTGTGTCTGAGAGTGTCAGAGAGTTTCTCAGAGTGTCACAGAGTGTCAGAGAATGTCAGAAAGTTTCAGAGAGAGTCAGAGAGTGTCAGAATGTGTCAGCGAGTATCAGAGAGTGTCAGTGAGAGTCAGAGAGTGTCAGAGAGTGTCAGAGAGTGTCAGAGATTGTCGAAGAGTTTCAGAGAGAGTCACAGAGTGTCAGAGACTGTCGGAGAGTGTCAGAGAGTGTCAGAAAGATTCAGAAAGTGTCAGAGAGTGTCAGAGAGTTTCAGTAAGTGTCAGAGAGTGTCAGAGAGTGTCTGAGAGTGTCTGAGAGTATCAGAGAGTGTCAGAGAGTTTCAGAGAGTTTCAGAGAGTGCCAGAGAGTTTCAAGGAGTTTCAGAGAGTCTCAGAGAGTGTCAGAGAGTGTCTGAGAGTGTCTCAGAGAGTGTCACAGGGTTTCAGCGAGTGTCAGAGAGTTTCAGAGATCTTCAGAGAGAGTCAGAGAGAGCCAGAAAGTTTCAGAGAGTGTCACATAGTGTCAGAGAGCTTCAGAGAGATTCAGAGAGTGTCACAGATTGTCAGTGAGAGTCAGAGAGTTTCAGAGAGTGTCAGAGAGTTTCAGAGAGTTTCAGAAAGGGTCAGATAGTGCCAGAGAGTTTCAGAAATTATCTGTGACTGTCAAGAGTGTCAGAGAGTTTCAGAGAGTATCACAGAGTGTCAGTGATTGTCAGAGAGTTTCAGAGAGCGTCAGATAGTGTCAATGAGTGTCAGAGAGTATCAGAGTGCGTCAAAGACGTTCAGAGATTATCAGAGTTTCAGAGATGTTCAGAGAGTGTCAGAGAGTGTCAGAAAGTTTAAGAGAGAGTCAGAGAGTGTCAGGGAGTTTCAGAGAGATTCAGAGAGTGTAAGAGAGTGTCAGAGAGTGTCACCGTGTGTCAGAGAGTTTCAGAGAGATTCAGAGATTTTCTGAGAGTGTCAGATAGTGTCAGAGAGTTTCAGAAAGTGTCAGAGAGTGTCAGAGAGTTTCAGAGAGTGTCACAGAGTGTCAGAGAGTGTCAGAGATTTTCAGAGAGTGTCACAGAGTGTCAGTGATTGTCAGAGAGAGTCAGAGAGTGTCAGATAGTGTCAGAGAGTTTCAGAAAGTATCAGAGAGTGTCAGAGAGTTTCAGAGAGTGTCACAGAGTGTCAGTGATTGTCAGAGAGTTTCAGAGAGTGTCAGATAGTGTCAATGAGTGTTAGAGAGTTTCAGTAAGTGTCAGAGAGTGTCAGAGAGTGTCTGAGAGTGTCAGAGAATGTCTGAGAGTGTCATAGAGTGTCAGAGAGTTTCAGAGAGTTTCAGAGAGTGCCAAAGAGTTTAATGGAGTTTCAGAGAGTGTCAGAGATTGTCCGAGAGTTTCAGAAAGTGTCAGATAGTGTCAGAGAGTTTCAGAAAGTGTCAGAGAGTGTCAGAGAGTTTCAGAGAGTGTCACAGAGTGTCAGTGATTGTCAGAGAGTTTCAGAGAGTGTCAGATAGTGTCAATGAGTGTCAGAGAGTTTCAGTAAGTGTCAGAGAGTGTCAGAGAGTGTCTGAGAGTGTCAGAGAGTGTCAGAGAGTTTCAGAGAGTGCCAGAGAGTTTCAAGGAGTTTCAGAGAGTGTCAGAGAGTTTCAGAGAGTGTCAGAGTCTGTCAGAGAGTGTCTGAGAGATACAGCGAGTGTCAGAGAGTGTCAGATAGTTTCAGAGAGTGTCAGAGAGTTTCAGAGAGTGTGTGAGAGTGTCAGAGAGTGTCAGAGAGATTCTGAGAGATTGTGAGTTTGTCAGAGAGTGTCAGAGATTGTCAGAGAATTTCAGAGAGTGTCACAGAGTGTCAGAGAGTTTCAGAGAGTTTCAGAGAGTGTCAGAGAATTTCATAGAGTGTCACAGAGTGTCAAAGAGTGTCAGAGAGTTTCAGAGAGTTTCTGAGTGTTTCTGAGTGTGTCAGAGAGTTTCAGAAAGTTTCAGAGAGCTTCAGAGAGTTTCAGAGAGTTTCAGAAAATTTCAGATAGTTTCAGACAGTTTCAGAGAGTGTCACAGAGTGTCAGAGATTTTCAGAGAGCTTCCTGGAGTGTCAGAGAGTGTCAGAGATTGTCAGACAGTTTCAGAGAGTTTCAGAGAGTGTCAGAGAGTTTCAGAGAGAGTCAGACAGTGTCTGAGAGTATCAAAGAGTGTCAAAGAGTTTCAGAGAGTGTCAGAGAGTGTCAGAGAGTTTCAGAGCGTGTCAGAGAGTTTCAGAGAATTTCTGAGATTGTCAGAGAGTTCCAGAGAGTTTCTGAGAGTTTCTGAGTGTGTCGCAGTGTGTCTGAGAGTGTCAGAGAGTTTCTGAGAGTTTCACAGAGTGTCAGAGAGTTTCAGAGATTTTCAGAGAGTTTCAGAGATTTTCAGAGAGTGCCAGAGAGTGTCAGAAATTTTCAGAGAGAGTCAGAGAGTGTCAGGGAGTTTCAGAGAAATTCAGAGAGTGTCAGAGAGTGTCACAGAGTGTCAGAGAGTTTCACAGAGTGTCAGAGAGTTTCAGAGAGATTCAGAGAGTGTCAGAGAGTGTCAGAGAGTGTCTGAGAGCGTCACAGAGTTGCAGATGGTGTCAGAGAGTGTCCGAGAGTTTCAGAACGTGTCAGATATTGTCAGAGAGTTTCAGAAAGTGTCAGAGAGTGTCAGAGATTGTCAGAGAGTGTCTGAGAGTGTCTGAGAGAGTCAGAGAGTGTCAGAGAGTGTCAGAGAGTGTCGAAGAATTTCAGAGAGAGTCAGAGAGTGTCAGAGTGTGTCAGAGAGTGTCAGAGAGTGTCTGAGAGTGTCACAGAGTTCCAGAGTGTGTCAGAGAGTGTCCGAGAGTTTCAGAAAGTGTCCGATAGTGTCAGAGAGTTTCAGAAAGTGTCAGAGAGTGTCAGAGAGTGTCTGAGAGTGTCAGCGAATTTCACAGAGTGTCACAGAGTGTCAGAGAGTTTCAGAGAGTTTCAGAAAGTGTCAGAGAATTTCAGAGAGTGTCACAGAGTGTCAAAGAGTGTCAGAGAGTTTCAGAGAGTTTCTGAGTGTTTCTGAGAGTGTCAGAGTGTTTCAGAAAGTTTCAGAGAGCTTCAGAGAGTTTCAGAGAGTGTCAGAAAATTTCAGATCGTTTCAGAGAGTTTCAGAGAGTGTCACAGAGTGTCAGAGATTTTCAGAGAGCTTCCTGGAGTGTCAGAGAGTGTCAGAGATTGTCAGACAGTTTCAGAGAGTTTCAGGGAGTGTCAGAGAGTTTCAGAGAGAGTCAGACAGTGTCTGAGAGTGTCAAAGAGTGTCAAAGAGTTTCATAGAGTGTCAGAGAGTGTCAGAGAATTTCTGAGATTGTCAGAGAGTTCCAGAGAGTTTCTGAGAGTTTCTGAGTGTGTCACAGTGTGTCTGAGAGTGTCAGAGAGTTTCTGAGAGTTTCACAGATTGTCAGAGAGTGTCAGAAATTTTCAGAGAGAGTCAGAGAGTGTCACGGAGTTTCAGAGAAATTCAGAGAGTGTCAGAGAGTGTCACAAAGTGTCAGAGAGTGTCACAGAGTGTCAGAGAGTTTCAGAGAGATTCAGAAAGTGTCAGAGAGTGTCAGAGAGTGTCTGAGAGCGTCACAGAGTTCCAGAGTGTGTCAGAGAGTGTCCGAGACTGTCCGAGAGTTTCAGAACGTGTCAGATATTGTCAGAGAGTTTCAGAAAGTGTCAGAGAGTGTCAGAGAGTTTCAGAGAGTGTCAGAGAGTGTCAGAGAGTGCCAGAGAGTTTCAGAAAGTGTCAGAGAGTTTCAGAGACTTTCTGAGAGTGTCAGAGAGTGCCAGAGAGTTTCTGAGAGTTTCTGAGTGTTTCGAAGTGTGTCTGAGATTGACAGAGAGTTTCTGAGAGTGTCACAGAGTGTCAGAGAGTGTCAGAGATGTTCAGAGAGTGTCAGAGAGTGTCAGAATGTTTCAGAGAGAGTCAGAGAGTGTCAGAATGTGTCAGCGAGTATCAGAGAGAGTCACAGAGAGTCAGAGAGTGTCAGAGAGTGTCGAAGAGTTTCAGAGAGAGGCAGAGAGTGTCAGAGTGTGTCGGAGTGTGTCTGAGAGTGTCAGAGAGTTTCTGAGAGTGTCACAGCGTGTCAGAGAGTGTCAGAGATTTTCAGAGAGTTTCCGAGATGTTCAGAGAGTGTCAGAGAGTGTCCGAAAGTTTCAGTGAGAGTCAGAGAGTGTCAGAATGTGTCAGCGAGTATCAGAGAGTGTCAGAGAGAGTCAGAGAGAGTCAGAGACTTTCAGAGAGTGTCGGAGAGTTTCAGAGAGTGCCAGAAAGAGTCATCGAGTGTCAGAGAGTGTCAGAAAGATTCAGAAAGTGTCTGAGAGTGTCAGAGAGGGTCTGAGAGTGTCAGAGATTGTCAGAGAGTTTCAGAGAGTTTCTGAGAGTTTCAGGGAGTTTCAGAGAGTGTCAGAGAGTGTCAGAGAGTTTCAGAAAGTTTCCGAGAGCTTCAGAGAGCTTCAGAGAGTTTCAGAGAGTGTCAGAAATTTTCAGAAAGTGTCACAGAGTTTCAGAGAGTGTCACAGAGTGTCAAAGAGTTTCAGAGAGCTTCCTGGAGTGTCAGAGAGTGTTAGAGATTGTCAGACAGTTTCAGAGATTTTCAGAGAGTGTCAGAGAGTTTCAGAGAGAGTCAGAAAATGTCTGAGAGTGTCAAAGAGTGTCAAAGAGTTTCAGAGAGTTTCAGAGATTGTCAGAGAGTTTCAGAGAGTGTCAGAGAGTTTCAGAGAATTTCTGCGAGTGTCAGAGAGTGCCAGAGAGTTTCTGAGAGTTTCTGAGTGTGTCGGACTGTGTCTGAGAGTGTCCGAGAGTTTCAGAAAGTGTCCGATAGTGTCAGAGAGTTTCAGAAAGTGTCAGAGAGTGTCAGGGAGTGTCTGAGAGTGTCAGAGAGTGTCAGAGTGTCTCAGAGAGTGTCACAGAGTTTCAGAGAGTGTCAGAGATTTTCAGAGAGTTTCAGAGATCTTCAGAGAGAGTCAGAGAGTGCCAGAAAGTTTCATAGAGAGTTACAGAGTGTCAGAGAGCTTCAGAGCGATTCAGAGAGTGTCACAGAGTGTCAGTGAGTGTCAGAGAGTTTCAGAAAGTGTCAGATAGTGTCAGAGAGTTTCAGAAATTATCTGTGAGTGTCAGAGAGTGTCAGAGAGTTTCAGAGTGTCAGAGAGGGTCAGAGAGTTTCAGAGAGTGTCAGATAGTGTCAGTGAGTGTCAGAGAGTATCGGAGAGTGTCAGCGAGTGTCAGAGAGTGTCAGCGAGTGTCAGAGAGTTTCTGAGCGTGTCACAGAGTGTCACAGAGTGTCAGAGAGTTTCAGAGAGATTCAGAGAGTTTCAGAGATGTTCAGAGAGTGTCAGAGAGTGTCAGAGAGTGTCACAGAGTGTCAGAGAGTGTCAGGGAGTTTCAGAGAAATTCAGAGAGTGTCAGAGAGTGTCAGAGAGTGTCACAGAGTGTCAGAGAGTTTCAGAGAGATTCAGAGAGTGTCAGAGAGTGTCAGAGAGTGTCTGAGAGTGTCTGAGAGTGTCAGAGAGTCTCAGAGAGTGTCACAGAGTTTCAGAGAGTGTCAGAGATTTTCAGAGAGTTTCAGAGATCTTCAGAGAGAGTCAGAGAGTGCCAGAAAGTTTCAGAGAGTGTTACAGAGTTGCAGAGTGTGTCTGAGAGTGTCCGAGAGTTTCAGAATATGTCAGATATTGTCAGAGAGTTTCAGAAAGTGTCAGATATTGTCAGAGAGTTTCAGAAAGTGTCAGAGAGTGTCAGAGAGTGTCTGAGAGTGTCTGAGAGTGTCAGAGAGTCTCAGAGAGTGTCACAGAGTTTCAGAGAGTGTCAGAGATTTTCAGAGAGTTTCAGAGATCTTCAGAGAGAGTCAGAGAGTGCCAGAAAGTTTCAGAGAGTATCACAGAGTGTCAGAGAGCTTCAGAGAGTTTCAGAGAGTTTCACAGAGTGTCAGTGAGAGTCAGAGAGTTTCAGAGAGTGTCAGAGAGTGTCAGAGAGTTTCAGAAAGTGTCATTGAGTGTCAGAGAGTTTCAGAGACTTTCTGAGAGTGTCAGAGAGTGCCAGAGAGTTTCTGAGAGTTTCTGAGTGTGTCGGAGTGTGCCTGAGATTGTCAGATAGTTTCCGAGAGTGTCACAGAGTGTCACAGAGTGTCAGAGACTTTCAGAGATTTTCAGAGAGTTTCAGAGATGTTCAGAGAGTGTCAGAGAGTGTCAGAATGTTTCAGAGAGAGTCAGAGATTGTCAGAATGTGTCAGCGAGTATCAGAGAGAGTCACAGAGAGTCAGAGAGTGTCAGAGAGTGTCACAGAGTGTCAGAGAGTTTTAGAGAGATTCAGAGAGTGTCAGAGAGTGTCAGTTAGTGTCTGAGAGCGTCACAGAGTTGCAGAGTGTGTCAGAGAGTGTCCGAGAGTTTCAGAAAATGTCAGATATTGTCAGAGTTTCAGAAAGTGTCAGATATTGTCAGAGAGTTTCAGAAAGTGTCAGAGAGTGTCAGAGAGTGTCTGAGAGTGTCTGAGAGTGTCTGAGAGTGTCAGAGAGTCTCAGAGAGTGTCACAGAGTTTCAGAGAGTGTCAGAGATTTTCAGAGAGTTTCAGAGATCTTCAGAGAGAGTCAGAGAGTGCCAGAAAGTTTCAGAGAGTATCACAGAGTGTCAGAGAGCTTCAGAGAGATTCAGAGAGTTTCACAGAGTGTCAGTGAGAGTCAGAGAGTTTCAGAGAGTGTCAGAGAGTGTCAGAGAGTTTCAGAAAGTGTCAGAGAGTGTCAGAGAGTTTCAGAGACTTTCTGAGAGTGTCAGAGAGTGCCAGAGAGTTTCTGAGTGTGTCGGAGTGTGTCTGAGATTGTCAGAGAGTTTCTGAGAGTGTCACAGAGTGTCACAGAGTGTCAGAGACTTTCAGAGATTTTCAGAGAGTTTCAGAGATGTTCAGAGAGTGTCAGAGAGTGTCAGAATGTTTCAGAGAGAGTCAGAGAGTGTCAGAATGTGTCAGCGAGTATCAGAGAGAATCACAGAGAGTCAGAGAGTGTCAGAGAGTGTCAGAGAGTGTCAGAGAGTGTCGAAGAGCTTCTGAGAGTGTCAGAGTGTGTCGGAGTGTGTCTGAGAGTGTCAGAGAGTTTCTGAGAGTGTCACAGAGTGTCAGAGAGTGTCAGAGATTTTCAGAGAGTTTCCGAGATGTTCAGAGAGTGTCAGAGAGTGTCCGAAAGTTTCAGTGAGAGTCAGAGAATGTCAGAATGTGTCAGCGAGTATCAGAGAGTGTCAGAGAGAGTCAGAGAGAGTCAGAAAGTGTCAGAGAGTGTCAGAGAGTGTCAGAGAGTGTCTGAGAGTGACAGAGATGGTCGGAGAGTATCAGAGAGTGCCAGAGAGAGTCGGAGAGTGTCAGAGAGTGTCAGAGAGTTTCAGGGAGTTTCAGAAAGTGTCAGAGAGTGTCAGAGAGTGTCAGAGAGAGTCTGAGAGTGTCAGAGAGGGTCTGAGAGAGTCAGAGAGTGTCAGAGAGTGTCAGAGAGCTTCAGAGAGATTCCGAGAGTGTCACAGAGTGTCAGTGAGTGTCAGAGAGTTTCTGAGCGTGTCACAGAGTGTCACAGAGTGTCAGAGAGTGCCAGAAAGATTCAGAGTGTTTCAGAGAGTGTCAGAGAGTTTCAGAGAGTGTCAGAAAGTTTCAGAGAGAGTCAGAGAATGTCAGGGAGTTTCAGAGAAATTCAGAGAGTGTCTGAGAGTGTCAGAGAGTCTCAGAGAGTGTCACAGAGTTTTTTGAGAGTGTCAGAGATTTTCAGAGAGTTTCAGAGATCTTCAGAGAGAGTCAGAGAGTGCCAGAAAGTTTCAGAGAGTATCACAGAGTGTCAGAGAGCTTCAGAGAGATTCAGAGAGTTTCACAGAGTGTCAGTGAGAGTCAGAGAGTTTCAGAGATTTTCAGAGAGTGTCAGAGAGTTTCAGAGAGAGTCAGACAGTGTCTGAGAGTGTCAAAGAGTGTCAAACAGTTTCAGAGAGTTTCAGAGATTGTCAGAGAGTTTCAGAGAGTGCCAGAGAGTTTCTGAGAGTTTCTGAGAATGTCGGAGTGTGTCTGAGAGTGTCAGAGATTTTCAGAGATTTTCAGAGAGTGTCAGAGATTTTCAGAGATTTTCAGAGAGTTTCAGAGATGTTCAGAGAGTGTCAGAGAGTGTCAGAAAGTTTCAGAGAGAGTCAGAGAGTGTCAGGGAGTTTCAGAGAAATTCAGAGAGTGTCAGAGAGTGTCAGAGAGTGTCACAGACTGTCAGAGAGTTTCAGAGAGATTCAGAGAGTATCAGAGTGTGTCTGAGAGTGTCACAGATTTGCAGAGTGTGTCAGAGAGTGTCAGAGAGTTTCAGAAAGTGTCAGAGAGTGTCAGAGAGTGTCTGAGAGTTTCAGAGAATGTCAGAGTGTCTCAGAGAGGGTCACAGAGTTTCAGAGAGTGTCAGAGATTTTCAGAGAGTTTCAGAGATCTTCAGAGAGAGTCAGAGAGTGCCAGAAAGTTTCAGAGAGTGTTACAGAGGGTCAGAGAGCTTCAGAGAGATTCAGAGAGTGTCACAGAGTGTCAGTGAGTGTCAGGGAGTTTCAGAAAGTGTCAGATAGTGTCAGAGAGTTTCAGAAATTATCTGTGAGTGTCAGAGAGTGTCAGAGAGTTTCAGAGTGTCAGAGAGTGTCAGAGAGTTTCACAGAGTGCCACAGAGTGTCTGTGAGTGTCATGGAGTTTCAGAGAGTGTCAGATAGTGTCAGTGAGTGTCAGAGAGTATCAGAGAGTGTCAGCGAGTGTCAGAGAGTGTCAGCGAGTGTCAGAGAGTTTCTGAGCGTGTCACAGAGTGTCACAGAGTGTCAGAGAGTGCCAGAAAGATTCGGAGTGTTTCACAGAGTGTCAGAGAGTTTCAGAGTGATTCAGAGAGTTTCAGAGATGTTCAGAGAGTGCCAGAGAGTGTCAGAAAGTGTCAGAGAGTGTCACAGAGTGTCAGAGAGTATCAGAGAGATTCAGAGAGTGTCAGAGAGTGTCAGAGAGTGTCTGAGAGCGTCACAGAGTTGCAGAGTTAGTCAGAGAGTGTCCGAGAGTTTCAGAAAGTGTCAGATATTGTCAGAGAGTTTCAGAAAGTGTCAGAGAGTGTCAGAGAGTGTCTGAGAGTGTCTGAGAGTGTCTGAGAGTGTCTGAGAGTGTCAGAGAGTCTCAGAGAGTGTCACAGAGTTTCAGAGAGTGTCAGAGATTTTCAGAGATTTTCAGAGAGTTTCAGAGATGTTCAGAGAGTGTCAGAAAGTTTCAGAGAGATTCAGAGAGTGTCAGGGAGTTTCAAAGAAATTCAGAGAGTGTCAGAGAGTGTCAGAGAGTGTCACAGACTGTCAGAGAGTTTCAGAAAGATTCAGAGAGTGTCAGAGAGTGTCTGGGAGTGTCACAGAGTTGCAGAGTGTGTCTGAGAGTGTCCGAGAGTTTCAGAAAGTGTCCGATAGTGTCAGAGAGTTTCAGAAAGTGTCAGAGAGTGTCACAGAGTTTCAGAGAGTGTCAGAGATTTTCAGAGAGTTTCAGAGATCTTCAGAGAGAGTCAGAGAGTGCCAGAAAGTTTCAGAGAGTGTTACAGAGTGTCAGAGAGCTTCAGAGAGATTCAGAGAGTGTCACAGAGTGTCAGTGAGTGTCAGAGAGTTTCAGAAAGTGTCAGATAGTGCCAGAGAGTTACAGAAATTATCTGTGAGTGTCAGAGAGTGTCAGAGAGTTTCAGAGTGTCAGAGAGGGTGAGAGAGTTTCAGAGAGTGTCAGATAGTGTCAGTGAGTGTCAGAGAGTATCGGAGAGTGTCAGCGAGTGTCAGAGAGTGTCAGCGAGTGTCAGAGAGTTTCTGAGCGTGTCACAGAGTGTCACAGAGTGTCAGAGAGTGCCAGAAAGATTCAGAGTGTTTCACAAAGTGTCAGAGAGTTTCAGAGAGATTCAGAGAGTTTTAGAGATATTCAGAGAGTGTCAGAGAGTGTCAGAAAATTCAGAGAGAGTCAGAGAGTGTCAGGGAGTTTCAGAGAAATTCAGAGAGTGTCAGAGAGTGTCAGAGAGTGTCACAGAGTGTGAGAGAGTTTCAGAGAGATTCAGAGAGTGTCAGAGAGTGTCTGAGAGCGTCACAGAGTTGCAGAGTGTGTCAGAGAGTGTCCGAGAGTTTCAGAAAGAGTCAGATATTGTCAGAGAGTTTCAGAAAGTGTCAGATATTGTCAGAGAGTTTCAGAAAGTGTCAGAGAGTGTCAGAGAGTGTCTGAGAGTGTCTGAGAGTGTCAGAGAGTCCCAGAGAGTGTCACAGAGTTTCAGAGAGTGTCAGAGATTTTCAGAGAGTTTCAGAGATCTTCAGAGAGAGTCAGAGAGTGCCAGAAAGTTTCAAAGAGCATCATAGAGTGTCAGAGAGCTTCAGAGAGATTCAGAGAGTTTCACAGAGTGTCAGTGAGAGTCAGAGAGTTTCAGAGAGTGTCAGAGAGTGTCAGAGAGTGTCAGAGAGTTTCAGAAAGTGTCAGAGAGTGTCAGAGAGTTTCAGAGACTTTCTGAGAGTGTCAGAGAGTGCCAGAGAGTTTCTGAGAGTTTCTGAGTGTATCGGAGTGTGTCTGAGATTGTCAGAGAGTTTCTGAGAGTGTCACAGAGTGTCACAGAGTGTCAGAGACTTTCAGAGATTTTCAGAGAGTTTCAGAGATGTTCAGAGAGTGTCAGAGAGTGTCAGAATGTTTCAGAGACAGTCAGAGAGTGTCAGAATGTTTCAGCGAGTATCAGAAGAGTCACAGAGAGTCAGAGAGTGCCAGTGAGAGTCGGAGAGTGTCAGAGAGTGTCAGAGAGTTTCAGGGACTTTCAGAAAGTGTCAGAGAGTGTCAGAGAGTGTCAGAGAGTGTCTGAGAGTGTCAGAGAGGGTCTGAGAGTGTCAGAGAGTGTCAGAGAGTGTCAGAGAGATTCAGAGAGATTCAGAAAGTGCCACAGAGTGTCAGTGAGTGTCATGGAGTTTCAGAGAGTGTCAGATAGTGTCAGTGAGTGTCAGAGAGTATCAGGGAGTGTCAGCGAGTGTCAGAGAGTGTCAGCGAGTGTCAGAGAGTTTCTGAGCGTGTCACAGAGTGTGACAGAGTGTCAGAGAGTGCCAGAAAGATTCAGAGTGTTTCACAGAGTGTCAGAGAGTTTCAGAGAGATTCAGAGAGTTTCAGAGATGTTCAGAGAGTGTCAGAGAGTGTCAGAAAGTGTCAGAGAGTGTCACAGAGTGTCAGAGAGTTATGGAGAGATTCAGAGAGTGTCAGAGAGTGTCAGAGAGTGTCTGAGAGCGTCACAGAGTTGCAGAGTGTGTCAGAGAGTGTCCGAGAGTTTCAGAAAGAGTCAGATATTGTCAGAGAGTTTCAGAAAGTGTCACAGAGTGTCAGAGAGTGCCAGAAAGATTCAGAGTGTTTCACAAAGTGTCAGAGAGTTTCAGAGAGATTCAGAGAGTTTTAGAGATATTCAGAGAGTGTCAGAGAGTGTCAGAAAATTCAGAGAGAGTCAGAGAGTGTCAGGGAGTTTCAGAGAAATTCAGAGAGTGTCAGAGAGTGTCAGAGAGTGTCACAGAGTGTGAGAGAGTTTCAGAGAGATTCAGAGAGTGTCAGAGAGTGTCTGAGAGCGTCACAGAGTTGCAGAGTGTGTCAGAGAGTGTCCGAGAGTTTCAGAAAGAGTCAGATATTGTCAGAGAGTTTCAGAAAGTGTCAGATATTGTCAGAGAGTTTCAGAAAGTGTCAGAGAGTGTCAGAGAGTGTCTGAGAGTGTCTGAGAGTGTCAGAGAGTCCCAGAGAGTGTCACAGAGTTTCAGAGAGTGTCAGAGATTTTCAGAGAGTTTCAGAGATCTTCAGAGAGAGTCAGAGAGTGCCAGAAAGTTTCAAAGAGCATCATAGAGTGTCAGAGAGCTTCAGAGAGATTCAGAGAGTTTCACAGAGTGTCAGTGAGAGTCAGAGAGTTTCAGAGAGTGTCAGAGAGTGTCAGAGAGTGTCAGAGAGTTTCAGAAAGTGTCAGAGAGTGTCAGAGAGTTTCAGAGACTTTCTGAGAGTGTCAGAGAGTGCCAGAGAGTTTCTGAGAGTTTCTGAGTGTATCGGAGTGTGTCTGAGATTGTCAGAGAGTTTCTGAGAGTGTCACAGAGTGTCACAGAGTGTCAGAGACTTTCAGAGATTTTCAGAGAGTTTCAGAGATGTTCAGAGAGTGTCAGAGAGTGTCAGAATGTTTCAGAGACAGTCAGAGAGTGTCAGAATGTTTCAGCGAGTATCAGAAGAGTCACAGAGAGTCAGAGAGTGCCAGTGAGAGTCGGAGAGTGTCAGAGAGTGTCAGAGAGTTTCAGGGACTTTCAGAAAGTGTCAGAGAGTGTCAGAGAGTGTCAGAGAGTGTCTGAGAGTGTCAGAGAGGGTCTGAGAGTGTCAGAGAGTGTCAGAGAGTGTCAGAGAGATTCAGAGAGATTCAGAAAGTGCCACAGAGTGTCAGTGAGTGTCATGGAGTTTCAGAGAGTGTCAGATAGTGTCAGTGAGTGTCAGAGAGTATCAGGGAGTGTCAGCGAGTGTCAGAGAGTGTCAGCGAGTGTCAGAGAGTTTCTGAGCGTGTCACAGAGTGTGACAGAGTGTCAGAGAGTGCCAGAAAGATTCAGAGTGTTTCACAGAGTGTCAGAGAGTTTCAGAGAGATTCAGAGAGTTTCAGAGATGTTCAGAGAGTGTCAGAGAGTGTCAGAAAGTGTCAGAGAGTGTCACAGAGTGTCAGAGAGTTATGGAGAGATTCAGAGAGTGTCAGAGAGTGTCAGAGAGTGTCTGAGAGCGTCACAGAGTTGCAGAGTGTGTCAGAGAGTGTCCGAGAGTTTCAGAAAGAGTCAGATATTGTCAGAGAGTTTCAGAAAGTGTCAGAGAGTGTCAGAGAGTGTCAGAGAGTGTCTGAGAGTGTCTGAGAGTGTTAGAGAGTCTCAGAGAGTGTCACAGAGTTTCAGAGAGTGTCAGAGATTTTCAGAGATTTTCAGAGAGTTTCAGAGATGTTCAGAGAGTGTCAGAAAGTTTCAGAGAGAGTCAGAGAGTGTCAGGGAGTTTCAGAGAAATTCAGAGAGTGTCAGAGAGTGTCAGAGAGTGTCACAGACTGTCAGAGAGTTTCAGAGAGATTCAGAGAGTGTCAGAGAGTGTCTGGGAGTGTCACAGAGTTGCAGAGTGTGTCTGAGAGTGTCCGAGAGTTTCAGAAAGTGTCCGATAGTGTCAGAGAGTTTCAGAAAGTGTCAGAGAGTGTCACAGAGTTTCAGAGAGTGTCAGAGATTTTCAGAGAGTTTCTGAGATCTTCAGAGAGAGTCAGAGAGTGCCAGAAAGTTTCAAAGAGTGTTACAGAGTGTCAGAGAGCTTCAGAGAGATTCAGAGAGTGTCACAGAGTGTCAGTGAGTGTCAGAGAGTTTCAGAAAGTGTCAGATAGTGTCAGAGAGTTTCAGAAATTATCTGTGAGTGTCAGAGAGTGTCAGAGAGTTTCAGAGTGTCAGAGAGGGTCAGAGAGTTTCAGAGAGTGTCAGATAGTGTCAGTGAGTGTCAGAGAGTATCGGAGAGTGTCAGCGAGTGTCAGAGAGTGTCAGCGAGTGTCAGAGAGTTTCTGAGCGTGTCACAGAGTGTCACAGAGTGTCAGAGAGTGCCAGAAAGATTCAGAGTGTTTCACAAAGTGTCAGAGAGTTTCAGAGAGATTCAGAGAGTTTCAGAGATATTCAGAGAGTGTCAGAGAGTGTCAGAAAATTCAGAGAGAGTCAGAGAGTGTCAGGGAGTTTCAGAGAAATTCAGAGAGTGTCAGAGAGTGTCAGAGAGTGTCGCAGAGTGTGAGAGAGTTTCAGAGAGATTCAGAGAGTGTCAGAGAGTGTCTGAGAGCGTCACAGAGTTGCAGAGTGTGTCAGAGAGTGTCCGAGAGTTTCAGAAAGAGTCAGATATTGTCAGAGAGTTTCAGAAAGTGTCAGATATTGTCAGAGAGTTTCAGAAAGTGTCAGAGAGTGTCAGAGAGTGTCTGAGAGTGTCTGAGAGTGTCAGAGAGTCTCAGAGAGTGTCACAGAGTTTCAGAGAGTGTCAGAGATTTTCAGAGAGTTTCAGAGATCTTCAGAGAGAGTCAGAGAGTGCCAGAAAGTTTCAGAGAGCATCATAGAGTGTCAGAGAGCTTCAGAGAGATTCAGAGAGTTTCACAGAGTGTCAGTGAGAGTCAGAGAGTTTCAGAGAGTGTCAGAGAGTGTCAGAGAGTGTCAGAGAGTTTCAGAAAGTGTCAGAGAGTGTCAGAGAGTTTCAGAGACTTTCTGAGAGTGTCAGAGAGTGCCAGAGAGTTTCTGAGAGTTTCTGAGTGTATCGGAGTGTGTCTGAGATTGTCAGAGAGTTTCTGAGAGTGTCACAGAGTGTCACAGAGTGTCAGAGACTTTCAGAGATTTTCAGAGAGTTTCAGAGATGTTCAGAGAGTGTCAGAGAGTGTCAGAATGTTTCAGAGAGAGTCAGAGAGTGTCGGAATGTGTCAGCGAGTATCAGAGAGAGTCACAGAGAGTCAGAGAGTGCCAGAGAGAGTCGGAGAGTGTCAGAGAGTGTCAGAGAGTTTCAGGGAGTTTCAGAAAGTGTCAGAGAGTGTCAGACAGTGTCAGAGAGTGTCTGAGAGTGTCAGAGAGGGTCTGAGAGTGTCAGAGAGTGTCAGAGAGTGTCAGAGAGCTTCAGAGAGATTCAGAGAGTGTCACAGAGTGTTAGTGAGTGTCAGAGAGTTTCAGAAAGTGTCAGATAGTGTCAGAGGGTTTCAGAAATTATCTGTGAGTGTCGGAGAGTGTCAGAGAGTTTCAGAGTGTCAGAGAGTTTCAGAGAGTGTCACAGAGTCTCAGTGAGTGTCATAGAGTTTCAGTGAGTGTCAGATAGTGTCACTGAGTGTCAGAGAGTATCAGAGAGTGTCAGCGAGTGTCAGAGAGTGTCAGCGAGTGTCAGAGAGTGTCAGAGAGTTTCTGAGCGTGTCACACAGTGTCAGAGAGTGTCAGAGAGTGTCAGAGAGTTTCAGGGAGTTTCAGAAAGTGTCAGAGAGTGTCAGAGAGTGTCTGAGAGCGTCAGAGAGGGACTGAGAGTGTCAGAGAGTGTCAGAGAGTGTCAGGGAGTTTCAGAGAAATTCAGAGAGTGTCAGAGAGTGTCAGAGAGTGTCACAGAGTGTCAGAGAGTTTCAGAGAGATTCAGGGAGTGTCAGAGAGTGTCAGAGAGTGTCAGAGAGCGTCACAGAGTTGCAGAGTGTGTCAGAGAGTGTCCGAGAGTTTCAGAAAGTGTCAGATATTGTCAGAGAGTTTCAGAAAGTGTCAGAGAGTGTCAGAGAGTGTCTGAGAGTGTCTGAGAGTGTCAGAGAGTCTCCGAGAGTGTCACAGAGTTTCAGAGAGTGTCAGAGATTTTCAGAGAGTTTCAGAGATGTTCAGAGAGTGTCAGAAAGTTTCAGAGAGAGTCAGAGAGTGTCAGAATGTGTCTGCGAGTATCAGAGAGTGTCAGAGAGAGTCAGAGAATGGCAGAGACTGTCAGTGAGTGTCAGAGAGTGTCAAAGAGTTTCAGAGAGAGTCAAAGAGTGTCAGAGTGTGTCGGAGTGTGTCTGAGAGTGTCAGAGAGTTTCTCAGAGTGTCACAGAGTGTCAGAGAATGTCAGAAAGTTTCAGAGAGAGTCAGAGAGTGTCAGAATGTGTCAGCGAGTATCAGAGAGTGTCAGAGAGAGTCAGAGAGTGTCAGAGAGTGTCAGAGAGTGTCAGAGAGTGTCGAAGAGTTTCAGAGATTGTCAGAGAGTGTCAGAGAGTGTCAGAAAGATTCAGAAAATGTCAGAGAGTGTCAGAGAGTTTCAGTAAGTGTCAGAGAGTGTAAGAGAGTGTCTGAGACTGTCAGAGAGTGTCTGAGAGTGTCAGAGAGTGTCAGAGAGTTTCAGAGAGTTTCAGAGAGTGCCAGAGAGTTTCAAGGAGTTTCAGAGAGTCTCAGTAAGTGTCAGAGAGTGTAAGAGAGTGTCTGAGACTGTCAGAGAGTGTCAGAGAGTGTCAGAGAGTTTCAGAGAGTTTCAGAGAGTGCCAGAGAGTTTCAAGGAGTTTCAAAGAGTCTCAGAGAGTGTCAGAGAGTGTCAGAGAGTGTCTGAGAGTGTCTCAGAGAGTGTCACAGAGTGTCAGAGAGCTTCAGAGAGATTCAGAGAGTGTCACAGATTGTCAGTGAGAGTCAGAGAGTTTCAGAGAGTGTCAGAGAGTTTCAGAGAGTTTCAGAGAGTGCCAGAGAGTTTCAAGGAGTTTCAGAGTGTGTCAGAGAGTGTCAGAGAGTTTCAGAGAGTGTCAGAGTCTGTCAGAGAGTGTCTGAGAGATACAGCGAGTGTCAGAGAGTGTCAGATAGTTTCAGAGGGTGTCAGAGAGTTTCAGAGAGTGTTTTAGAGTGTCAGAGAGTGTCAGAGAGATTCTGAGAGATTGTGAGTTTGTCAGAGAGTGTGAGAGATTGTCAGCGAATTTCACAGAGTGTCAGAGAGTTTCAGAGAGTGTCAGAGAATTTCAGAGAGTGTCACAGAGTGTCAGAGATTTTCAGAGAGCTTCCTGGAGTGTCAGAGAGTGTCAGAGATTGTCAGACAGTTTCAGAGAGTTTCAGGGAGTGTCAGAGAGTTTCAGAGAGAGTCAGACAGTGTCTGAGAGTGTCAAAGAGTGTCAAAGAGTTTCAGAGAGTGTCAGAGAGTGTCAGAGAGTTTCAGAGAGTGTCAGAGAGTTTCAGAGAATTTCTGAGATTGTCGCAGTGTGTCTGAGAGTGTCAGAGAGTTTCTGAGAGTTTCACAGAGTGTCAGAGAGTTTCAGAGATTTTCAGAGAGTTTCAGAGATGTTCAGAGAGTGTCAGAGAGTGTCAGAAATTTTCAGAGAGAGTCAGAGAGTGTCAAGGAGTTTCAGAGAAATTCAGAGAGTGTCAGAGAGTGTCACAGAGTGTCAGAGAGTGTCACAGAGTGTCAGAGAGTTTCAGAGAGATTCAGAGAGTGTCAGAGAGTGTCAGAGAGTGTCTGAGAGCGTCACAGAGTTGCAGAGTGTGTCAGAGAGTGTCCGAGAGTTTCAGAACGTGTCAGATATTGTCAGAGAGTTTCAGAAAGTGTCAGAGAATGTCAGAGATTGTCAGAGAGTGTCTGAGAGTGTCAGAGAGTCTCAGAGAGTGTCACAGAGTTTCAGAGAGTGTCAGAGATTTTCAGAGAGTTTCAGAGATCTTCAGAGAGAGTCAGAGAGTGCCAGAAAGTTTTAGAGAGTATCACAGAGTGTCAGAGAGCTTCAGAGAGATTCAGAGATTTTCACAGAGTGTCAGTGAGAGTCAGAGTGTTTCGGAGAGTGTCAGAGAGTGTCAGAGAGTGCCAGAGAGTTTCAGAAAGTGTCAGAGAGTGTCAGAGAGTTTCAGAGACTTTCTGAGAGTGTCAGAGAGTGCCAGAGAGTTTCTGAGAGTTTCTGAGTGTGTCGAAGTGTGTCTGAGATTGACAGAGAGTTTCTGAGAGTGTCACAGAGTGTCAGAGAGTGTCAGAGATGTTCAGAGAGTGTCAGAGAGTGTCAGAATGTTTCAGAGAGAGTCAGAGAGTGTCAGAATGTGTCAGCGAGTATCAGAGAGAGTCACAGAGAGTCAGAGAGTGTCAGAGAGTGTCGAAGAGTTTCAGAGAGAGGCAGAGAGTGTCAGAGTGTGTCGGACTGTGTCTGAGAGTGTCAGAGAGTTTCTGAGAGTATCACAGAGTGTCAGAGATTTTCAGAGAGTTTCCGAGATGTTCAGAGAGTGTCAGAGAGTGTCCGAAAGTTTCAGTGAGAGTCAGAGAGTGTCAGAATGTGTCAGCGAGTATCAGAGAGTGTCAGAGAGAGTCAGAGAGAGTCAGAGAGTGTCAGAGAGTGTCGGAGAGTTTCAGAGAGTGCCAGAAAGAGTGATAGATTGTCAGAGAGTGTCAGAAAGATTCAGAAAGTGTCAGAGAGTGTCAGAGAGTTTCAGAAAGTTTCAGAGAGTGTCAGAAAGTGTCTGAGAGTGTCAGAGAGGGTCTGAGAGTGTCAGAGATTGTCAGAGAGTTTCAGAGAGTTTCTGAGAGTTTCAGGGAGTTTCAGAGAGGGTCAGAGAGTGTCAGAGTGTTTCAGAGAGTTTCAGAGAGAGTCAGACAATGTCTGAGAGCGTCAAAGAGTGTCAAAGAGTTTCAGAGAGTTTCAGAGAGTTTCAGAGAGATTCAGAGAGTGTCAGAGAGTGTCAGAGAGTGTCTGAGAGCGTCACAGAGTTGCAGAGTGTGTCAGAGAGTGTCCGAGAGTTTCAGAACGTGTCAGATATTGTCAGAGAGTTTCAGAAAGTGTCAGAGAGTGTCAGAGATTGTCAGAGAGAGTCTGAGAGTGTCTGAGAGTGTCAGAGAGTCTCAGAGAGTGTCACAGAGTTTCAGAGAGTGTCAGAGAGTGTCAGAGAGCTTCAGAGATCTTCAGAGAGAGTCAGAGAGTGCCAGAAAGTTTCAGAGAGTATCACAGAGTGTCAGAGAGCTTCAGAGAGATTCAGAGAGTTTCACAGAGTGTCAGTGAGAGTCAGAGAGTGTCAGAGAGTGTCAGAGAGTGTCAGAGAGTGCCAGAGAGTTTCAGAAAGTGTCAGAGAGTGTCAGAGAGTTTCAGAGACTTTCTGAGAGTGTCAGAGAGTGCCAGAGAGTTTCTGAGAGTTTCTGAGTGTGTCGAAGTGTGTCTGAGATTGACAGAGAGTTTCTGAGAGTGTCACAGAGTGTCAGAGAGTGTCAGAGATGTTCAGAGAGTGTCAGAGAGTGTCAGAATGTTTCAGAGTGAGTCAGAGAGTGTCAGAATGTGTCAGCGAGTATCAGAGAGTGTCAGAGAGAGTCAGAGAGAGTCAGAGAGTGTCAGAGAGTGTCGGAGAGTTTCAGAGAGTGCCAGAAAGAGTCACAGAGTGTCAGAGAGTGTCAGAAAGATTCAGAAAGTGTCAGAGAGTGTCAGAGAGATTCAGAAAGTTTCAGAGAGTGTCAGAAAGTGTCTGAGAGTGTCAGAGAGGGTCTGAGAGTGTCAGAGATTGTCAGAGAGTTTCAGAGAGTTTCTGAGAGTTTCAGGGAGTTTCAGAGAGTGTCAGAGAGTGTCAGAGAGTTTCAGAAAGTTTCCGAGAGCTTCAGAGAGCTTCAGAGAGTTTCAGAGAGTGTCAGAAATTTTCAGAAAGTGTCACAGAGTTTCAGAGAGTGTCACAGAGTGTCAAAGAGTTTCAGAGAGCTTCCTGGAGTGTCAGAGAGTGTCAGAGATTGTCAGACAGTTTCAGAGATTTTCAGAGAGTGTCAGAGAGTTTCAGAGAGAGTCAGACAATGTCTGAGAGTGTCAAAGAGTGTCAAAGAGTTTCAGAGAGTTTCAGAGAGTTTCAGAGAGATTCAGAGAGTGTCAGAGAGTGTCAGAGAGTGTCTGAGAGCGTCACAGAGTTGCAGAGTGTGTCAGAGAGTGTCCGAGAGTTTCAGAACGTGTCAGATATTGTCAGAGAGTTTCAGAAAGTGTCAGAGAGTGTCAGAGATTGTCAGAGAGAGTCTGAGAGTGTCTGAGAGTGTCAGAGAGTCTCAGAGAGTGTCACAGAGTTTCAGAGAGTGTCAGAGATTTTCAGAGAGTTTCAGAGATCTTCAGAGAGAGTCAGAGAGTGCCAGAAAGTTTCAGAGAGTATCACAGAGTGTCAGAGAGCTTCAGAGAGATTCAGAGAGTTTCACAGAGTGTCAGTGAGAGTCAGAGAGTTTCAGAGAGTGTCAGAGAGTGTCAGAGAGTGCCAGAGAGTTTCAGAAAGTGTCAGAGAGTGTCAGAGAGTTTCAGAGACTTTCTGAGAGTGTCAGAGAGTGCCAGAGAGTTTCTGAGAGTTTCTGAGTGTGTCGAAGTGTGTCTGAGATTGACAGAGAGTTTCTGAGAGTGTCACAGAGTGTCAGAGAGTGTCAGAGATGTTCAGAGAGTGTCAGAGAGTGTCAGAATGTTTCTGAGAGAGTCAGAGAGTGTCAGAATGTGTCAGCGAGTATCAGAGAGTGTCAGAGAGAGTCAGAGAGAGTCAGAGAGTGTCAGAGAGTGTCGGAGAGTTTCAGAGAGTGCCAGAAAGAGTCATAGAGTGTCAGAGAGTGTCAGAAAGATTCAGAAAGTGTCAGAGAGTGTCAGAGAGTTTCAGAAAGTTTCAGAGAGTGTCAGAAAGTGTCTGAGAGTGTCAGAGAGGGTCTGAGAGTGTCAGAGATTGTCAGAGAGTTTCAGAGAGTTTCTGAGAGTTTCAGGGAGTTTCAGAGAGTGTCAGAGAGTGTCAGAGTGTTTCAGAAAGTTTCAGAGAGCTTCAGAGAGTTTCAGAGAGTGTCAGAAATTTTCAGAAAGTGTCACAGAGTTTCCGAGAGTGTCACAGAGTGTCAAAGAGTTTCAGAGAGCTTCCTGGATTGTCAGAGAGTGTCAGAGATTGTCAGACAGTTTCAGAGATTTTCAGAGAGTGTCAGAGAGTTTCAGAGAGAGTCAGACAATGTCTGAGAGTGTCAAAGAGTGTCAAAGAGTTTCAGAGAGTTTCAGAGAGTTTCAGAGAGATTCAGAGAGTGTCAGAGAGTGTCAGAGAGTGTCTGAGAGCGTCACAGATTTGCAGAGTGTGTCAGAGAGTGTCCGAGAGTTTCAGAACGTGTCAGATATTGTCAGAGAGTTTCAGAAAGTGTCAGAGAGTGTCAGAGATTGTCAGAGAGAGTCTGAGAGTGTCTGAGAGTGTCAGAGAGTCTCAGAGAGTGTCACAGAGTTTCAGAGAGTGTCAGAGATTTTCAGAGAGTTTCAGAGATCTTCAGAGAGAGTCAGAGAGTGCCAGAAAGTTTCAGAGAGTATCACAGAGTGTCAGAGAGCTTCAGAGAGATTCAGAGAGTTTCACAGAGTGTCAGTGAGAGTCAGAGAGTTTCAGAGAGTGTCAGAGAGTGTCAGAGAGTGCCAGAGAGTTTCAGAAAGTGTCAGAGAGTTTCAGAGACTTTCTGAGAGTGTCAGAGAGTGCCAGCGAGTTTCTGAGAGTTTCTGAGTGTGTCGAAGTGTGTCTGAGATTGACAGAGAGTTTCTGAGAGTGTCACAGAGTGTCAGAGAGTGTCAGAGATGTTCAGAGAGTGTCAGAGAGTGTCAGAATGTTTCAGAGTGAGTCAGAGAGTGTCAGAATGTGTCAGCGAGTATCAGAGAGTGTCAGAGAGAGTCAGAGAGAGTCAGAGAGTGTCAGAGAGTGTCGGAGAGTTTCAGAGAGTGCCAGAAAGAGTCATAGAGTGTCAGAGTGTGTCAGAAAGATTCAGAATGTGTCAGAGAGTGTCAGAGAGTTTCAGAAAGTTTCAGAGAGTGTCAGAAAGTGTCTGAGAGTGTCAGAGAGGGTCTGAGAGTGTCAGACATTGTCAGAGAGTTTCAGAGAGTTTCTGAGAGTTTCAGGGAGTTTCAGAGAGTGTCAGAGAGTGTCAGAGAGTTTCAGAAAGTTTCAGAGAGCTTCAGAGAGCTTCAGAGAGTTTCAGAGAGTGTCAGAAATTTTCAGAAAGTGTCACAGAGTTTCAGAGAGTGTCACAGAGTGTCAAAGAGTTTCAGAGAGCTTCCTGGAGTGTCAGAGAGTGTCAGAGAGAGTCTGAGAGTGTCTGAGAGTGTCAGAGAGTCTCAGAGAGTGTCACAGAGTTCCAGAGAGTGTCAGAGATTTTCAGAGAGATTCAGAGATCTTCAGAGAGAGTCAGAGAGTGCCAGAAAGTTTCAGAGAGTATCACAGAGTGTCAGAGAGCTTCAGAGAGATTCAGAGAGTTTCACAGAGTGTCAGTGAGTGTCAAAGAGTTTCAGAGAGTGTCAGAGAGTGTCAGAGAGTGCCAGAGTTTCAGAAAGTGTCAGAGAGTGTCAGAGAGTTTCAGAGACTTTCTGAGAGTGTCAGAGAGTGCCAGAGAGTTTCTGAGAGTTTCTGAGTGTGTCGAAGTGTGTCTGAGATTGACAGAGAGTTTCTGAGAGTGTCACAGAGTGTCAGAGAGTGTCAGAGATGTTCAGAGAGTGTCATAGAGTGTCAGAATGTTTCTGAGAGAGTCAGAGAGTGTCAGAATGTGTCAGCGAGTATCAGAGAGTGTCAGAGAGAGTCAGAGAGAGTCAGAGAGTGTCAGAGAGTGTCGGAGAGTTTCAGAGAGTGCCAGAAAGAGTCATAGAGTGTCAGAGAGTGTCAGAAAGATTCAGAAAGTGTCAGAGAGTGTCAGAGAGTTTCAGAAAGTTTCAGAGAGTGTCAGAAAGTGTCTGAGAGTGTCAGAGAGGGTCTGAGAGTGTCAGAGATTGTCAGAGAGTTTCGGAGAGTTTCTGAGAGTTTCAGGGAGTTTCAGAGAGTGTCAGAGAGTGTCAGAGAGTTTCAGAGAGCTTCAGAGAGCTTCAGAGAGTTTCAGAGAGTGTCAGAAATTTTCAGAAAGTGTCACAGAGTTTCCGAGAGTGTCACAGAGTGTCAAAGAGTTTCAGAGAGCTTCCTGGAGTGTCAGAGAGTGTCAGAGATTGTCAGACAGTTTCAGAGATTTTCAGAGAGTGTCAGAGAGTTTCAGAGAGAGTCAGACAATGTCTGAGAGTGTCAAAGAGTGTCAAAGAGTTTCAGAGTGTTTCAGAGATTGTCAGAGAGTTTCAGAGAGTGTCAGAGAGTTTCAGAGAATTTCTGCGAGTGTCAGAGAGTGCTAGAGAGTTTCTGAGTGTGTCGGAGTGTGTCTGAGAGTGTCAGAGAGTTTCTGAGAGTGTCACAGAGTGTCAGAGAGTGTCCGAAATTTTCAGTGAGAGTCAGAGAGTGTCAGAGAGAGTCAGAGAGAGTCAGAGAGTGTCAGAGAGTGCCGGAGAGTATCAGAGAGTGCCAGAAAGAGTCAGAGAGTGTCAGAAAGATTCAGAAAGTGTCAGAGAGTGTCAGAGAGTTTCAGAAAGTTTCAGAGAGTGTCAGAAAGTGTCTGAGACTGTCAGAGAGGGTCTGAAAGTGTCAGAGACTTTCAGAGAGTTTCTGAGAGTTTCAGGGTGTTTCAGAGAGTGTCAGAGAGTGTCAGAGAGTTTCAGAAAGTTTCAGAGAGCTTCAGAGAGTTTCAGAGAGTGTCAGAAATTTTCAGAAAGTGTCACAGAGTTTCAGAGAGTGTCACAGAGTGTCAGAGAGTTTCAGAGAGCGTCCTGGAGTGTCAGAGAGTGTCAGAGATTGTCAGACAGTTTCTGAGAGTGTCAGAGAGTTTCAGAGAATTTCTGCGAGTGTCAGAGAGTGCCAGAGAGTTTCTGAGAGTTTCTGAGTGTGTCGGAGTGTGTCTGAGAGAGTCAGAGATTTTCAGAGATTTTCAGAGAGTGTCAGAGATTTTCAGAGATTTTCAGAGTGTTTCAGAGATGTTCAGAGAGTGTCAGAGAGGGTCAGAAGGTTTCAGAGAGTTTCAGAGAGTGTCAGGGAGATTCAGAGAAATTCAGAGATTGTCAGAGAGTGTCAGAGAGTGTCACAGACTGTCAGAGAGTTTCAGATAGATTCAGAGAGTGTCAGAGTGTGTCTGAGAGTGTCACAGAGTTTCAGAGAGTGTCAGAGATTTTCAGAGAGTGCCAGAGATCTTCAGAGAGTGTCAGAGAGTGCCAGAAAGTTTCAGAGAGTGTCAGAGAGTGTCAGAGAGTGTCTGAGAGTGTCAGAGAGTGTCAGAGCTTTTCAGAGAGATTCAGAGAATGTCAGAGAATGTCACAGAATGTCATAGAGTTGCAGAGTGTGTCAGAGAGTGTCCGAGAGTTTCAGAAAGAGTCAGATAGTGTCAGAGAGTTTCAGAAAGTGTCAGAGAGTGTCAGAGAGTGTCTGAGAGTGTCAGAGATTGTCAGAGTCTTTCAGAGAGTGTCACAGAGTTTCAGAGAGTGTCAGAGATTTTCAGAGAGTGCCAGAGATCTTCTGAGAGTGTCAGAGAGTGCCTGAGAGTTTCTGACAGTTTCTGAGACTGTCAGAGAGTGTCAGAGTGTTTCAGAGAATGTGACAGAGTTTCAGAGAGTGTCAGAGATTTTCAGAGAGTTTCAGAGATCTTCAGAGAGTGTCAGTGAGTGCCACAGAGTGTCAGTGAGTGTCAGAGAGTTCCAGAGAGTGTCAGAGATCTTCAGAGAGTGTCAGAGAGTGCCAGAAAGTTTCAGAGAGTGTCACAGATTGTCGGCGAGTTTCGGAGAGATTCAGAGAGTGTCCGAGAGATTCAGAGAGTGTCTGAGAGTGTCAGAGATTGTCGGAGAGTTTCAGAGAGTGTCAGAAAGTGTCAGAGAGTGTCAGTGAGCTTCAGACAGTGTCAGGGAGTGTCAGAGTGTGTCAGAGAGTTTCAGATAGAGTCAGACAGTGTCTGAGATTGTCAAAGGATGTCAAAGAGTTTCAGAGAGTTTCAGAGAGTGTCGGAGAGTTTCAGAGAGTGTCAGGGAGTGTCAGAGAGTGTCAGAGATTTTCAGAGAGTTTCAGAGATCTTCAGAGAATGTCAGTGAGTGCCACAGAGTGTCAGTGAGTGTCAGAGAATTTCAGAGAGTGTCAGAGAGCGTCAGAGAGTGTCAGAGAGTTTCAGAGAGTGTCAGAGTGTTTCAGAGACTTTCTGAGAGTGTCAGAGAGTTCCAGAGAGTTTCTGAGAGTTTCTGAGTGTGTCGGAGTGTGTCAGAGAGAGTCAGAGAGTATCTGAGAGTGTCACAGAGTGTCAGAGAGTGTCAGAGATTTTCAGAGAGTTTCAGAGATGTTCAGAGAGTGTCAGAGAGTGTCAGAAAGTTTCAGAGAGAGTCAGAGAGTGTCAGGGAGATTCAGAGAGTTTCAGAGAGTGTCACCGAGTGTCAGAGCTTTTCAGAGAGATTCAGAGAGTGTCAGAGAGTGTCACAGAGTGTCATAGAGTTGCAGAGTGTGTCAGAGAGTGTCCGAGAGTTTCAGAAAGAGTCAGATAGTGTCAGAGAGTTTCAGAAAGTGTCAGAGAGTGTCAGAGAGTGTCTGAGAGTGTCAGAGTGTGTCAGAGAGAGTCAGAGAGTGTCAGAGAGTTTCAGAGAGTTTCAGAGAGTGTCAGAGAGTGTCTGAGAGTGTCAGAGAGTGTCAGGGAGTTTCAGAGAGTTTCAGAGAGTGTCACAGAGTGTCAGAGCTTTTCAGAGAGATTCAGAGAATGTCAGAGAGTGTCACAGAATGTCATAGAGTTGCAGAGTGTGTCAGAGAGTGTCCGAGAGTTTCAGAAAGAGTCAGATCGTGTCAGAGAGTTTCAGAAAGTGTAAGAGAGTCTCAGAGAGTGTCTGAGAGTGTCACAGATTGTCAGAGTCTTTCAGAGAGTGTCAGAGAGTTTCAGAGAGTGTCAGAGAGTGTCAGTGAGCTTCAGACAGTGTCAGGGAGTGTCAGAGTGTGTCAGAGAGTTTCAGATAGATTCAGACAGTGTCTGAGATTTTCAAAGAGTGTCAAAGAGTTTCAGAGAGTTTCAGAGAGTGTCGGAGAGTTTCAGAGAGTGTCAGGGAGTGTCAGAGAGTGTCAGAGAGTTTCAGAGTTCTTCAGAGAATGTCAGTGAGTGCCACAGAGTGTCAGTGAGTGTCAGAGAACTTCAGAGAGTGTCAGAGATTTTCAAAGAGTTTCAGAGATCTTCAGTGTGCCAGAAAGTTTCAGAGAGTGTCACAGAGTGTCGGAAAGTTTCGGAGAGATTCAGAGAGTGTCCGAGAGATTCAGAAAGTGTCAGATAGTGTCAGAGAGTTTCGGAATGTGTCAGACAGTGTCAGAGAGTGTCTGAGAGTGTCAGAGATTGTCAGAGAGTGTTAGAGAGCTTCAGACAGTGTCAGGGAGTGTCAGAGAGTGTCAGAGAGTTTCTGATAGACTCAGGCAGTGTATGAGATTTTCAAAGAGTGTCAAAGAGTTTCAGAGAGTGTCAGAGAGTTTCAGAGAGAGTCAGACAGTGTCTGAGAGTGTCAAAGAGTGTCAAAGTGTTTCAGAGGGTGTCAGAGAGTGTCAGAGAGTTTCAGAGAGTGTCAAAGAGTTTCAGAGAGGTTCTGAGAGTGTCAGAGAGTGCCAGAGAGTTTCTGAGAGTTTCTGAGTGTGTCGAAGTGTGTCTGCGGGAGTCAGAGAGTATCTGAGAGTGTCACAGAGTGTCAGAGAGTGTCAGAGATTTTCAGAGAGTTTCAGAGATGTTCAGAGAGTCTCAGAGAGTGTCAGGGAGTTTCAGAGAGTTACAGAGTGTCACAGAGTGTCAGAGAGTTTCAGAGAGTTTCAGAGAGTGTCAGAGAGTGTCGGAGAGTGTCAGAGAGTTTCAGAGAGTTTCAGAGAGCTTCAGAGAGTTTCAGAGAGTGTCAGAAAGTTTCAGAGAGTGTCACAGACTGTCAGAGTGATTCAGAGAGATTCAGAGAGTGTCAGAGATTGTCATAGATTTTCAGAGAGTGTCAGAGAGTTTCAGAGAGTGTCACAGACTGTCAGAGTGATTCAGAGAGTTTCAGAGAGTGTCAGAGAGTTTCAGAGAGAGTCAGTGAGCGTCAGAGAGTGTCAAAGAGTGTCACAGAGTTTCAGAGAGTGTCGGAGAGCGGCAGAGAGTGTCAGAGAGTTTCAGAGAGTGTCAGAGTGTTTCAGAGACTTTCTGAGAGTGTCAGAGAGTTCCAGAGAGTTTCTGAGAGTTTCTGAGTGTGTCGGAGTGTGTCTGAGAGAGTCAGAGAGTATCTGAGAGTGTCACAGAGTGTCAGAGAGTGTCAGAGATTTTCAGAGAGTTTCAGAGATGTTCAGAGAGTGTCAGAGAGTGTCAGAAAGTTTCAGAGAGAGTCAGAGAGTGTCAGGGAGTTTCAGAGAGTTTCAGAGAGTTTCAGAGAGTATCACCGAGTGTCAGAGCTTTTGAGAGACATTCAGAGAGTGTCACAGAGTGTCATAGAGTTGCAGAGTGTGTCAGAGAGTGTCCGAGAGTTTCAGAAAGAGTCAGATAGTGTCAGAGAGTTTCAGAAAGTGTCAGAGAGTGTCAGAGAGTGTCTGAGAGTGTCAGAGTGTGTCAGAGAGAGTCAGAGAATGTCAGGGAGTTTCAGAGAGTTTCAGAGAGTGTCACAGAGTGTCAGAGCTTTTCAGAGAGATTCAGAGAGTGTCAGAGATTGTCACAGAATGTCATAGAGTTGCAGAGTGTGTCAGATAGTGTCAGAGAGTTTCAAAAAGTGTCAGAGAGTGTCAGAGAGTGTCTGAGAGTGTCAGAGATTGTCAGAGTCTTTCAGAGAGTGTCACAGAGTTTCAGAGAGTGTCAGAGGTTTTCAGTGAGTGCCAGAGATCTTCAGAGAGTGTCAGACAGTGCCAGAAAGTTTCAGAGAGTGTCAGAGAGTGTCTGAGAGTGTCAGAGAGTGTCAGAGAGTGTCAGAGAGTGTCACAGAATGTCATAGAGTTGCAGAGTGTGTCAGAGAGTGTCCGAGAGTTTCAGAAAGAGTCAGATAGTGTCAGAGAGTTTCAAAAAGTGTCAGAGAGTGTCAGAGAGTGTCTGAGAGTGTCAGAGATTGTCAGAGTCTTTCAGAGAGTGTTACAGAGTTTCAGAGAGTGTCAGAGGTTTTCAGAGAGTGCCAGAGATCTTCAGAGAGTGTCAGAGAGTGCCAGAAAGTTTCAGGGAGTGTCAGAGAGTGTCAGAGAGTGTCTGAGAGTGTCACAGAGTGTCGGAGAGAGTCAGAGAGTGTCAGGGAGTTTCAGAGAGTTTCAGAGAGTGCCAGAGATCCTCTGAGAGTGTCAGAGAGTGCCTGAGAGTTTCTGACAGTTTCTGAGTGTGCCGGAGAGTGTCAGAGAGTGTCAGAGTGTTTCAGAGAGTGTCACAGAGTTTCAGAGAGTGTCAGAGATTTTCAGAGAGTTTCAGAGATCTTCAGAGAATGTCAGTGAGTGCCACAGAGTGTCAGTGAGTGTCAGAGAGTTTCAGAGAGTGTCAGAGATTTTCAGAGAGTTTCAGAGATCTTCAGAGAGTGTCAGAGAGTGCCAGAAAGTTTCAGAGAGTGTCACAGAGTGTCGGCGAGTTTCAGAGAGATTCAGAGAGTGTCCGAGAGATTCAGAAAGTGTCAGATAGTGTCAGAGAGTTTCAGAAAGTGTCACAGAGTGTCAGAGAGTGTCTGAGAGTGTCAGAGAGTGTCAGAGAGTTTCAGAGAGTGTCAGAGAGGGTCAGAGAGTTTCAGAGAGTGTCAGAGAGTTTCAGAGTGTCTCAGATAGTGTCAGAGAGTGTCAGAGAGTGTCTGAGAGTGTCTGAGAGTTTCAGAGAGTGTCAGAGAGTTTCAGAGAACTTCTGAGAGTTTCTGAGAGTGTCAGAGAGTTACAAAGAGTTTCAGAGAGTTGCAGAGAGTGTCAGAAAGTTTCAGAGAGTGTCCGAGAGTTTCAGAGAGTTTCAGAGGGTGTCACAGAGTGTCAGAGAGTTTCAGAAAGCTTCAGAGAGTGTCAGGGAGTGTCAGAGAGTTTCAGAGATTGTCAGAGAGTGTCAGAGAGTGTCAGAGGGTTTCAGAGAGTGTCAGAGAGTTTCAGAGAATTTCTGAGAGTGTCAGAGAGTGCCTGAGAGTTTCTGACAGTTTCTGAGTGTGCCGGAGAGTGTCAGAGAGTGTCAGAGTGTTTCAGAGAGTGTCACAGAGTTTCAGAGAGTGTCAGAGATTTTCAGAGAGTGCCAGAGATCCTCTGAGAGTGTCAGAGAGTGCCTGAGAGTTTCTGACAGTTTCTGAGTGTGCCGGAGAGTGTCAGAGAGTGTCAGAGTGTGTCACAGAGTTTCAGAGAGTGTCAGAGATTTTCAGAGAGTTTCAGAGATCTTCAGAGAATGTCAGTGAGTGCCACAGAGTGTCAGTGAGTGTCAGAGAGTTTCAGAGAGTGTCAGAGATTTTCAGAGAGTTTCAGAGATCTTCAGAGAGTGTCAGAGAGTGCCAGAAAGTTTCAGAGAGTGTCACAGAGTGTCCGCGAGTTTCAGAGAGATTCAGAGAGTGTCCGAGAGATTCAGAAAGTGTCAGATAGTGTCAGAGAGTTTCAGAAAGTGTCACAGAGTGTCAGAGAGTGTCTGAGAGTGTCAGAGAGTGTCAGAGAGTTTCAGAGAGTGTCAGAGAGGGTCAGAGAGTTTCAGAGAGTTTCAGAGATTGTCAGAGAGTTTCAGAGTGTCTCAGATAGTGTCAGAGAGTTTCAGAGAACTTCTGAGAGTTTCTGAGAGTGTCAGAGAGTTACAAAGAGTTTCAGAGAGTTGCAGAGAGTGTCAGAAAGTTTCAGAGAGTGTCCGAGAGTTTCAGAGAGTTTCAGAGAGTGTCACAGAGTGTCAGAGAGTTTCAGAAAGCTTCAGAGAGTGTCAGGGAGTGTCAGAGAGTTTCAGAGATTGTCAGAGAGTGTCAGAGAGTGTCAGAGGGTTTCAGAGAGTGTCAGAGAGTTTCAGAGAATTTCTGAGAGTGTCAGAGAGTGCCTGAGAGTTTCTGACAGTTTCTGAGTGTGCCGGAGAGTGTCAGAGAGTGTCAGAGTGTTTCAGAGAGTATCACAGAGTTTCAGAGAGTGTCAGAGATTTTCAGAGAGTTTCAGAGATCTTCAGAGAATGTCAGTGAGTGCCACAGAGTGTCAGTGAGTGTCACAGAGTTTCAGAGAGTGTCACAGAGTTTCAGAGAGTGTCAGAGATTTTCAGAGAGTTTCAGAGATCTTCAGAGAGTGTCAGTGAGTGCCACAGAGTGTCAGTGAGTGTCAGAGATTTCCAGAGAGTGTCAGAGATTTTCAGAGACTTTCAGAGATCTTCCGAGAGTGTCAGAGAGTGCCAGAAAGTTTCAGAGAGTGTCACAGAGTGTCGGCGAGTTTCAGAGAGATTCAGAGAGTGTCAGAGAGATTCAGAAAGTGTCAGATAGTGTCAGAGATTTTCAGAATGTGTCAGAGAGTGTCAGAGAGTGTCTGAGAGTGTCAGAGATTGTCAGAGAGTTTCAGAGAGTGTCAGAGAGTGTCAGAGAGTTTCAGAGAGTGTCAGAGAGTGTCAGAGAGCTTCAGACAGTGTCAGGGAGTGTCAGAGATTGTCAGAGAGTTTCAGATAGAGTCAGACAGTGTCTGAGATTGTCAAAGAGTGTCAAAGAGTTTCAGAGAGTGTCAGAGAGTGTCAGAGAGTTTCAGAGAGTGTCAGGGAGTGTCAGAGAGTGTCACAGAGTGTCAGAAAGTTTCAGAGAGAGTCAGAGAGTGTCAGGGAGTTTCAGAGAGTTTCACAGAGTGTCACAGAGTGTCAGAGCTTTTCAGAGAGATTCAGAGAGTGCCAGAGAGTGTCACAGAGTGTCATAGAGTTGCAGAGTGTGTCAGAGATTGTCCGAGAGTTTCAGAAAGAGTCAGATAGTGTCAGAGAGTTTCAGAAAGTGTCAGAGAGTGTCAGAGAGTGTCACAGAGTGTCAGAGAGTTTCAGAGAGATTCAGAGAATGTCCGAGAGATTCAGAAAGTGTCAGATAGTGTCAGAGAGTTTCAGAAAGTGTCACAGAGTTTCAGAGAGTGTCAGAGATTTTCAGAGAGTTTCAGAGATCTTCAGAGAGTGTCAGTGAGTGCCACAGAGTGTCAGTGAGTGTCAGAGAGTTCCAGAGAGTGTCAGAGATTTTCAGAGACTTTCAGAGATCTTCCGAGAGTGTCAGAGAGAGCCAGAAAGTTTCAGAGAGTGTCACAGAGTGTCGGTGAGTTTCAGAGAGATTCAGAGAGTGCCAGAGAGATTCAGAAAGTGTCAGATAGTGTCAGAGATTTTCAGAATGTGTCAGAGAGTGTCAGAGAGTGTCTGAGAGTGTCAGAGATTGTCAGAGAGTTTCAGAGAGTGTCAGAGAATGTCAGAGAGTTTCAGAGAGTTTCAGAGAGTGTCAGAGAGTGTCAGAGAGCTTCAGACAGTGTCAGGGAGTGTCAGAGATTGTCAGAGAGTTTCAGATAGAGTCAGACAGTGTCTGAGATTGTCAAAGAGTGTCAAAGAGTTTCAGAGAGTGTCAGAGAGTGTCGGAGAGTTTCAGAGAGTGTCAGGGAGTGTCAGAGAGTGTCAGAGAGTGTCAGAAAGTTTCAGAGAGAGTCAGAGATTGTCAGGGAGTTTCAGAGATTTTCATAGAGTGTCACAGAGTGTCAGAGCTTTTCAGAGAGATTCAGAGAGTGCCAGAGAGTGTCACAGAGTGTCATAGAGTTGCAGAGTGTGTCAGAGAGTGTCCGAGAGATTCAGAAAGAGTCAGATAGTGTCAGAGAGTTTCAGAAAGTGTCAGAGAGTGTCAGAGAGTGTCACAGAGTGTCAGAGAGTTTCAGAGAGATTCAGAGAGTGTCAGAGAGTTTCAGAGAGTGTCAGAGAGGTTCAGAGTGTCTCAGATAGTGTCAGAGAGTGTCAGAGAGTGTCTGAGAGTGTCAGAGAGTGTCAGAGAGTTTCAGAGAGTTTCAGATAGTGTCGGAGAGTGTCAGAGAGTGTCTGAGAGTGTCTGAGAGTTTCAGAGAGTGTCAGAGAGTGTCAGAGAGTTTCAGAGAGCTTCTGAGAGTTTCTGAGAGTGTCAGAGAGTTACAAAGAGTTTCAGAGAGTTGCAGAGAGTGTCAGAAAGATTCAGAGAGTGTCCGAGAGTTTCAGAGAGTTTCAGAGGGTATCACAGAGTGTCAGAGAGTTTCAGAAAGCTTCAGAGAGTGTCAGGGAGTGTCAGAGAGTTTCAGAGATTGTCAGAGAGTGTCAGAGAGTGTCAGAGGGTTTCAGAGAGTGTCAGAGAGTTTCAGAGAATTTCTGAGAGTGTCAGAGTGTGCCTGAGAGTTTCTGACAGTTTCTGAGTGTGCCGGAGAGTGTCAGAGAGTGTCAGAGTGTTTCAGAGAGTGTCACAGAGTTTCAGAGAGTGTCAGAGATTTGCAGAGATCTTCAGAGAATGTCAGTGAGTGCCACAGAGTGTCAGTGAGTGTCAGAGAGTTTCAGAGAGTGTCACAGAGTTTCAGAGAGTGTCAGAGATTTTCAGAGAGTTTCAGAGACTGTCACAGAGTGTAAGAGAGTGTCTGAGAGTGTCAGAGAGTGTCAGAGAGTTTCAGAGAATTTCAGAGAGTGTCAGAGAGTTTCAGAGTGTCTCAGATAGTGTCAGAGAGTGTCAGAGAGTGTTTGAGAGTGTCTGAGAGATTCAGAGAGAGTCAGAGAGTGTCAGAGAGTTTCAGAGAGCTTCTGAGAGTTTCTGAGAGTGTCAGAGAGTTACAAAGAGTTTCAGAGAGTTGCAGAGAGTGTCAGAAAGTTTCAGAGAGTGTCCGAGAGTTTCAGAGAGTTTCAGAGAGTGTCAGAGAGATTCAGAAAGTGTCAGATAGTGTCAGAGATTTTCAGAATGTGTCAGAGAGTGTCAGAGAGTGTCTGAGAGTGTCAGAGATTGTCAGAGAGTTTCAGAGAGTGTCAGAGAGTGTCAGAGAGTTTCAGAGAGTTTCAGAGACTGTCAGAGAGTGTCAGAGAGCTTCAGACAGTGTCAGGGAGTGTCAGAGATTGTCAGAGAGTTTCAGATAGAGTCAGACAGTGTCTGAGATTGTCAAAGAGTGTCAAAGAATTTCAGAGAGTGTCAGAGAGTGTCAGAGAGTTTCAGAGAGTGTCAGGGAGTGTCATAGAGTGTCAGAGAGTGTCAGAAAGTTTCAGAGAGAGTCAGAGAGTGTCAGGGAGTTTCAGAGAGTGTCACAGAGTGTCAGAGCTTTTCAGAGAGATTCAGAGAGTGTCACAGAGTGTCACAGAGTGTCATAGAGTTGCAGAGTGTGTTAGAGAGTGTCCGAGAGTTTCAGAAAGAGTCAGATAGTGTCAGAGAGTTTCAGAGAGATTCAGAGAATGTCCGAGAGATTCAGAAAGTGTCAGATAGTGTCAGAGAGTTTCAGAAAGTGTCACAGAGTGTCAGAGAGTGTCTGAGAGTGTCAGAGAGTGTCAGAGAGTTTCAGAGAGTGTCAGAGAGTTTCAGAGAGTTTCAGATAGTGTCGGAGAGTGTCTGAGAGTGTCTGAGAGTGTCTGAGAGTTTCAGAGAGTGTCAGAGAGTGTCAGAGAGTTTCAGAGAGCTTCTGAGAGTTTCTGAGAGTGTCAGAGAGTTACAAAGAGTTTCAGAGAGTTGCAGAGAGTGTCAGAAAGATTCAGAGAGTGTCCGAGAGTTTCAGAGAGTTTCAGAGGGTGTCACAGAGTGTCAGAGAGTTTCAGAAAGCTTCAGAGATTGTCAGAGAGTGTCAGAGAGTGTCAGAGAGTGTCAGAGGGTTTCAGAGAGTGTCAGAGAGTTTCAGAGAATTTCTGAGAGTGTCAGAGTGTGCCTGAGAGTTTCTGACAGTTTCTGAGTGTGCCGGAGAGTGTCAGAGAGTGTCAGAGTGTTTCAGAGAGTGTCACAGAGTTTCAGAGAGTGTCAGAGATTTGCAGAGATCTTCAGAGAATGTCAGTGAGTGCCACAGAGTGTCAGAGATTGTCAGAGAGTTTCAGAGAGTGTCAGAGAGTGTCAGAGAGTTTCAGAGAGTTTCAGAGAGTGTCAGAGAGCTTCAGACAGTGTCAGGGAGTGTCAGAGATTGTCAGAGAGTTTCAGATAGAGTCAGACAGTGTCTGAGATTGTCAAAGAGTGTCAAAGAGTTTCAGAGAGTGTCAGAGAGTGTCAGAGAGTGTCAGAGAGTGTCAGAAAGTTTCAGAGAGAGACAGAGAGTGTCAGGGGGTTTCACAGAGTTTCAGAGAGTGTCACAGAGTGTCAGAGCTTTTCAGAGAGATTCAGAGAGCGTCAGAGAGTGTCAAAAAGTGTCAGATAGTGTCAGAGAGTTTCAGAAAGTGTCACAGAGTGTCAGAGAGTGTCTGAGAGTGTCAGAGAGTTTCAGAGAGTTTGAGAGAGTGTCAGAGAGTTTCAGAGAGTTTCAGAGAGTCTCAGATAGTGTCAGAGAGTTTCAGAGAGTTTCAGAGAGTCTCAGATAGTGTCAGAGAGTGTCAGAGAGTGTCAGAGAGTGTCTGAGAGTTTCAGAGAGTGTCAGAGAGTTTCAGAGAGCTTCTGAGAGTTTCAGAGAGTTTCAGAGGGTGTCACAGAGTGTTAGAGAGTTTCAGAAAGCTTCAGAGAGTGTCAGGGAGTGTCAGAGAGTTTCAGAGAGAGTCAGACAGTGTCTGAGAGTGTCAAAGAGTGTCAAATAGTTTCTGAGAGTGTCAGAGAATGCCAGAGGGTTTCAGACACTTTCTGAGTGTGCCGGAGAGTGTCAGAGAGTGTCAGAGTGTTTCAGAAAGTGTCAGAGAGTGTCAGAGAGTGTCACAGAGTGTCAGAGAGTTTCAGAGAGATTCAGAGAATGTCCGAGAGATTCAGAAAGTGTCAGATAGTGTCAGAGAGTTTCAGAAAGTGTCACAGAGTTTCAGAGAGTGTCAGAGATTTTCAGAGAGTTTCAGAGATCTTCAGAGAGTGTCAGAGAGAGCCAGAAAGTTTCAGAGAGTGTCACAGAGTGTCGGTGAGTTTCAGAGAGATTCAGAGAGTGCCAGAGAGATTCAGAAAGTGTCAGATAGTGTCAGAGATTTTCAGAATGTGTCAGAGAGTGTCAGAGAGTGTCTGAGAGTGTCAGAGATTGTCAGAGAGTTTCAGAGAGTGTCAGAGAATGTCAGAGAGTTTCAGAGAGTTTCAGAGAGTGTCAGAGAGTGTCAGAGAGCTTCAGACAGTGTCAGGGAGTGTCAGAGATTGTCAGAGAGTTTCAGATAGAGTCAGACAGTGTCTGAGATTGTCAAAGAGTGTCAAAGAGTTTCAGAGAGTGTCAGAGAGTGTCGGAGAGTTTCAGAGAGTGTCAGGGAGTGTCAGAGAGTGTCAGAGAGTGTCAGAAAGTTTCAGAGAGAGTCAGAGATTGTCAGGGAGTTTCAGAGATTTTCATAGAGTGTCACAGAGTGTCAGAGCTTTTCAGAGAGATTCAGAGAGTGCCAGAGAGTGTCACAGAGTGTCATAGAGTTGCAGAGTGTGTCAGAGAGTGTCCGAGAGATTCAGAAAGAGTCAGATAGTGTCAGAGAGTTTCAGAAAGTGTCAGAGAGTGTCAGAGAGTGTCACAGAGTGTCAGAGAGTTTCAGAGAGTGTCAGAGAGGTTCAGAGTGTCTCAGATAGTGTCAGAGAGTGTCAGAGAGTGTCTGAGAGTGTCAGAGAGTGTCAGAGAGTTTCAGAGAGTTTCAGATAGTGTCGGAGAGTGTCAGAGAGTGTCTGAGAGTGTCTGAGAGTTTCAGAGAGTGTCAGAGAGTGTCAGAGAGTTTCAGAGAGCTTCTGAGAGTTTCTGAGAGTGTCAGAGAGTTACAAAGAGTTTCAGAGAGTTGCAGAGAGTGTCAGAAAGATTCAGAGAGTGTCCGAGAGTTTCAGAGAGTTTCAGAGGGTATCACAGAGTGTCAGAGAGTTTCAGAAAGCTTCAGAGAGTGTCAGGGAGTGTCAGAGAGTTTCAGAGATTGTCAGAGAGTGCCAGAGAGTGTCAGAGGGTTTCAGAGAGTGTCAGAGAGTTTCAGAGAATTTCTGAGAGTGTCAGAGTGTGCCTGAGAGTTTCTGACAGTTTCTGAGTGTGCCGGAGAGTGTCAGAGAGTGTCAGAGTGTTTCAGAGAGTGTCACAGAGTTTCAGAGAGTGTCAGAGATTTGCAGAGATCTTCAGAGAATGTCAGTGAGTGCCACAGAGTGTCAGTGAGTGTCAGAGAGTTTCAGAGAGTGTCACAGAGTTTCAGAGAGTGTCAGAGATTTTCAGAGAGTTTCAGAGACTGTCACAGAGTGTAAGAGAGTGTCTGAGAGTGTCAGAGAGTGTCAGAGAGTTTCAGAGAATTTCAGAGAGTGTCAGAGAGTTTCAGAGTGTCTCAGATAGTGTCAGAGAGTGTCAGAGAGTGTTTGAGAGTGTCTGAGAGATTCAGAGAGAGTCAGAGAGTGTCAGAGAGTTTCAGAGAGCTTCTGAGAGTTTCTGAGAGTGTCAGAGAGTTACAAAGAGTTTCAGAGAGTTGCAGAGAGTGTCAGAAAGTTTCAGAGAGTGTCCGAGAGTTTCAGAGAGTTTCAGAGAGTGTCAGAGAGATTCAGAAAGTGTCAGATAGTGTCAGAGATTTTCAGAATGTGTCAGAGAGTGTCAGAGAGTGTCTGAGAGTGTCAGAGATTGTCAGAGAGTTTCAGAGAGTGTCAGAGAGTGTCAGAGAGTTTCAGAGAGTTTCAGAGACTGTCAAAGAGTGTCAGAGAGCTTCAGACAGTGTCAGGGAGTGTCAGAGATTGTCAGAGAGTTTCAGATAGAGTCAGACAGTGTCTGAGATTGTCAAAGAGTGTCAAAGAATTTCAGAGAGTGTCAGAGAGTGTCAGAGAGTTTCAGAGAGTGTCAGGGAGTGTCATAGAGTGTCAGAGAGTGTCAGAAAGTTTCAGAGAGAGTCAGAGAGTGTCAGGGAGTTTCAGAGAGTGTCACAGAGTGTCAGAGCTTTTCAGAGAGATTCAGAGAGTGTCACAGAGTGTCACAGAGTGTCATAGAGTTGCAGAGTGTGTTAGAGAGTGTCCGAGAGTTTCAGAAAGAGTCAGATAGTGTCAGAGAGTTTCAGAGAGATTCAGAGAATGTCCGAGAGATTCAGAAAGTGTCAGATAGTGTCAGAGAGTTTCAGAAAGTGTCACAGAGTGTCAGAGAGTGTCTGAGAGTGTCAGAGAGTGTCAGAGAGTTTCAGAGAGTGTCAGAGAGTTTCAGAGAGTTTCAGATAGTGTCGGAGAGTGTCTGAGAGTGTCTGAGAGTGTCTGAGAGTTTCAGAGAGTGTCAGAGAGTGTCAGAGAGTTTCAGAGAGCTTCTGAGAGTTTCTGAGAGTGTCAGAGAGTTACAAAGAGTTTCAGAGAGTTGCAGAGAGTGTCAGAAAGATTCAGAGAGTGTCCGAGAGTTTCAGAGAGTTTCAGAGGGTGTCACAGAGTGTCAGAGAGTTTCAGAAAGCTTCAGAGATTGTCAGAGAGTGTCAGAGAGTGTCAGAGAGTGTCAGAGGGTTTCAGAGAGTGTCAGAGAGTTTCAGAGAATTTCTGAGAGTGTCAGAGTGTGCCTGAGAGTTTCTGACAGTTTCTGAGTGTGCCGGAGAGTGTCAGAGAGTGTCAGAGTGTTTCAGAGAGTGTCACAGAGTTTCAGAGAGTGTCAGAGATTTGCAGAGATCTTCAGAGAATGTCAGTGAGTGCCACAGAGTGTCAGAGATTGTCAGAGAGTTTCAGAGAGTGTCAGAGAGTGTCAGAGAGTTTCAGAGAGTTTCAGAGAGTGTCAGAGAGCTTCAGACAGTGTCAGGGAGTGTCAGAGATTGTCAGAGAGTTTCAGATAGAGTCAGACAGTGTCTGAGATTGTCAAAGAGTGTCAAAGAGTTTCAGAGAGTGTCAGAGAGTGTCAGAGAGTGTCAGAGAGTGTCAGAAAGTTTCAGAGAGAGACAGAGAGTGTCAGGGGGTTTCACAGAGTTTCAGAGAGTGTCACAGAGTGTCAGAGCTTTTCAGAGAGATTCAGAGAGCGTCAGAGAGTGTCAAAAAGTGTCAGATAGTGTCAGAGAGTTTCAGAAAGTGTCACAGAGTGTCAGAGAGTGTCTGAGAGTGTCAGAGAGTTTCAGAGAGTTTGAGAGAGTGTCAGAGAGTTTCAGAGAGTTTCAGAGAGTCTCAGATAGTGTCAGAGAGTTTCAGAGAGTTTCAGAGAGTCTCAGATAGTGTCAGAGAGTGTCAGAGAGTGTCAGAGAGTGTCTGAGAGTTTCAGAGAGTGTCAGAGAGTTTCAGAGAGCTTCTGAGAGTTTCAGAGAGTTTCAGAGGGTGTCACAGAGTGTTAGAGAGTTTCAGAAAGCTTCAGAGAGTGTCAGGGAGTGTCAGAGAGTTTCAGAGAGAGTCAGACAGTGTCTGAGAGTGTCAAAGAGTGTCAAATAGTTTCTGAGAGTGTCAGAGAATGCCAGAGGGTTTCAGACACTTTCTGAGTGTGCCGGAGAGTGTCAGAGAGTGTCAGAGTGTTTCATAGAGTGTCACAGAGTTTCAGAGAGTGTCAGAGATTTTCAGAGAGTTTCAGAGATCTTCAGAGAGTATCAGTGAGTGCCACAGAGTGTCAGTGAGTGTCAGAGAGTTCCAGAGAGTGTCAGAGATTTTCAGAGAGTTTCAGAGATCTTCAGAGAGTGTCAGAGAGTGCCAGAAAGTTTCAGAGAGTGTCACAGAGTGTCGGCGAATTTCAGAGAGATTCAGAGAGTGTCCGAGAGATTCAGAAAGTGTCAGATAGTGTCAGAGGGTTTCAGAATGTGTCAGAGAGTGTCAGAGAGTGTCTGAGAGTGTCAGAGAGTTTCAGAGATTGTCCGAGAGTGTCAGAGAGTTTCAGAGAGTTTCAGAGAGTGTCAGAGATTGTCAGTGAGCTTCAGACAGTGTCAGGGAGTGTCAGAGTGTGTCAGAGAGTTTCAGATAGAGTCAGACAGTGTCTGAGATTGTCAAAGAGTGATTCAGAGAGATTCAGAGAGTGTCAGAGATTGTCAGAGAGTTTCAGACAGTTTCAGAGAGTTTCAGAGAGTGTCAGAGATTTTCAGAGAGAGTCAGTGAGTGTCAGAGAGTGTCAAAGAGTGTCACAGAGTTTCAGAGAGTGTCAGAGAGCGGCAGAGAGTGTCAGAGAGTTTCAGAGAGTGTCAGAGTGGTTCAGAGTCTTTCTCAGAGTGTCAGAGAGTTCCAGAGAGTTTCTGAGAGTTTCTGAGTGTGTCGGAGTGTGTCTGAGAGAGTCAGAGAGTATCTGAGAGTGTCACAGAGTGTCACAGAGTGTCAGAGATTTTCAGAGAGTTTCAGAGCTGTTCAGAAAGTGTCAGAGAGTGTCAGAAAGTTTCAGAGAGAGTCACAGAGTGTCAGGGAGTTTCAGAGAGTTTCAGAGAGTGTCACAGAGTGTCAGAGCTTTCCAGAGAGATTCAGAGAGTGTCAGAGAGTGTCGGCGCCTTTCAGAAAGAGTCAGATAGTGTCAGAGAGTTTCAGAAAGTGTCAGAGAGTGTCAGAGAGTGTCTGAGAGTGTGAGAGCATGTCAGAGTCTTTCAGAGAGTGTGACAGAGTTTCAGAGAGTGTCAGAGATTTTCAGAGAGTGCCAGAGATCTTCAGAGAGTGTCAGAGAGTGCCAGAAAGTTTCAGAGAGTGTCAGAAAGTGTCAGAGAGTTTCAGAGAGTTTCAGAGAGTGTCAGAGAGTGTCAGTGAGCTTCAGACAGTGTCAGGGAGTGTCAGAGTGTGTCAGAGAGTTTCAGATAGAGTCAGACAGTGTCTGAGATTGTCAAAGAGTGTCAAAGAGTTTCAGAGAGTTTCAGAGAGTGTCGGAGAGTTTTAGAGAGTGTCAGGGCGTGTCAGAGAGTGTCAGAGAGTTTCAGAGAGAGTCAGACAGTGTCTGAGAGTGTCAAAGAGTGTCAAAGAGTTTCAGAGGGTGTCAGAGAGTGTCAGAGAGTGTCAGAGAGTTTCAGAGAGTGTCAAAGAGTTTCAGAGAGTTTCTGAGAGTGTCAGAGAGTGCCAGAGAGTTTCTGAGAGTTTCTGAGTGTGTCGAAGTGTGTCAGAGAGTGTCAGAGATTTTCAGAGAGTTTCAGAGATGTTCAGAGAGTGTCAGAGAGAGTTAGAAAGTTGCACAGAGTGTCAGGGAGTGTCAGGGAGTTTCAGAGAGTTACAGAGTGTCACAGAGTGTCAGAGAGTTTCAGAGAGATTCAGAGAGTGTCAGAGAGTGTCACAGAGTGACACAGAGTTGCAGAGTGTGTCAGAGAGTGTCCGAGAGTTTCAATAAGTGTCAGATACTGTCAGAGAGTTTCAGAAAGTGTCAGACAGTGTCAGAGAGTGCCTGAGAATGTCAGAGAGTGTCAGAGTGTTTCAGAGAGTTTCACAGAGTTTCAGAGAGTGTCAGAGATTTTCAGAGAGTTTCAGAGATCTTCAGAGAGTGTCAGTGAGTGCGAGAAAGTTTCAGAGAATGTCGGAGAGTTTCAGAGAGATTCAGAGAGTGTCCGAGAGATTCAGAAAGTGTCAGATTGTGTCAGAGAGTTTCAGAGATCTTGAGAGAGTGTCTGAGAGTGTCTGAGAGTGCCAGAGATTGTCAGAGAGTTTCAGAGGGTGTCAGAGAGTGTCAGAGAGTTTCAGAGAGTTTCAGAGAGCTTCAGAGAGTTTCAGAGAGTGTCAGAAAGTTTCAGAGAGTGTCAGAGAGTTTCAGAGAGTGTCACAGAGTGTCAGAGTGATTCAGAGAGATTCAGAGATTGTCAGAGAGTTTCAGACAGTTTCAGAGAGTTTCAGAGAGTGTCAGAGATTTTCAGAGAGAGTCAGTGAGTGTCAGAGAGTGTCAAAGAGTGTCACAGAGTTTCAGAGAGTGTCAGAGAGCGGCAGAGAGTGTCAGAGAGTTTCAGAGAGTGTCAGAGTGTTTCAGAGACTTTCTGAGAGTTTCAGAGAGTGTCAGAGATTTTCAGAGAGTTTCAGAGAGTGTCACAGAGTGTAAGAGAGTGTCTGAGAGTGTCAGAGAGTGTCAGAGAGTTTCAGAGAGTTTCAGAGAGTGTCAGAGAGTTTCAGAGAGTTTCAGAGTGTCTCAGATAGTGTCAGAGAGTGTCAGAGAGTGTTTGAGAGTGTCTGAGAGTTTCAGAGAGAGTCAGAGAGTGTCAGAGAGTTTCAGAGAGCTTCTGAGAGTTTCTGAGAGTGTCAGAGAGTTACAAAGAGTTTCAGAGAGTTGCAGAGAGTGTCAGAAAGTTTCAGAGAGTGTCCGAGAGTTTCAGAGAGTTTCAGAGGGTGTCACAGAGTGTCAGAGAGTTTCAGAGATTGTCAGAGAGTGTCAGAGAGAGTCAGAGGGTGTCACAGAGTGTCAGAGAGTTTCAGAGATTGTCAGAGAGTGTCAGAGAGAGTCAGAGAGTTTCAGAAAGTGTCAGAGAGTGTCAGAGAAAGTCTGAGAATGTCAGAGAGTGTCAGAGTGTTTCAGAGAGTTTCACAGAGTTTCAGAGAGTGTCAGAGATTTTCAGAGAGTTTCAGAGATCTTCAGAGAGTGTCAGAGAGTGTGAGAAAGTTTCAGAGAGTGTCACAGTGTGTCGGAGAGTTTCAGAGAGATTCAGAGAGTGTCCGAGAGATTCAGAAAGTGTCAGATAGTGTCAGAGAGTTTCAGAGATCTTCAGAGAGTGTCTGAGAGTGCCAGAGAGTGTCAGAGAGTTTCAGAGAGTTTCAGAGAGTGTCAGAGAGTGTCAAAGAGTTTCAGAGAGTTTCAGAGAGCTTCAGAGAGTTTCAGAGAGTGTCAGAAAGTTTCAGAGAGTGCCAGAGAGTTTCAGAGAGAGTCACAGAGTGTCAGAGTGATTCAGAGAGATTCAGAGAGTGTCAGAGATTGTCAGAGAGTGTCAGACAGTTTCAGAGAGTTTCAGAGAGTGTCAGAGTGTTTCATAGAGTGTCAGTGAGTGTCAGAGAGTGTCAAAGAGTGTCACAGAGTTTCAGAGAGCGTCAGAGAGAGTCAGAGAGTTTCAGAGAGCGTCAGAGTGTTTCAGAGACTTTCTGAGAGTGTCAGAGAGTTCCAGAGAGTTTCTGAGAGTTTCTGAGTGTCTCGGAGTGTGTCTGAGAGAGTCAGAGAGTATCTGAGAGTGTCACATTGTGTCAGAGAGTGTCAGAGATTTTCAGAGAGTTTCAGAGATGTTCAGAGAGTGTCAGAGAGTGTCAGAAAGTTTCAGAGAGAGTCAGAGAGTGTCAGGGAGTTTCAGAGAGTTTCAGAGAGTGTCACAGAGTGTCAGAGCTTTTCAGAGAGATTCAAAGAGTGTCAGAGAGTGTCACAGAGTGTCATAGAGTTGCAGAGTGTGTCAGAGAGTGTCCGAGAGTTTCAGAAAGAGTCAGATAGTGTCAGAGAGTTTCAGAAAGAGTCAGAGAGTGTCAGAGAGTGTCTGAGACTGTCTGAGAGTGTCAGAGTCTTTCAGAGAGTGTCACAGAATTTCAGAGAGTGTCAGAGATTTTCAGAGAGTGCCAGAGATCTTCAGAGAGTGTCAGAGAGTGCCAGAAAGTTTGAGAGAGTGTCACAGAGTGTCAGAGAGATTCAGAGAGTGTCCGAGAGATTCAGAAAGTGTCAGATAGTGTCAGAGAGTTTCAGAAAGTGTCACAGAGTGTCAGAGAGTGTCTGAGAGTGTCAGAGAGTGTCAGAGAGTTTCAGAGAGTGTCAGAGAGTTTCAGAGAGTCTCAGATAGTGTCAGAGAGTGTCAGAGAGTTTCAGAGAGTCTCAGATAGTGTCAGAGAGTGTCAGAGAGTGTCTGAGAGTTTCAGAGAGTGTCAGAGAGTGTCAGAGAGTTTCAGTGAGCTTCTGAGAGTTTCTGAGTGTGTCAGAGAGTTACAAAGAGTTTCAGAAAGCTTCAGAGAGTGTCAGGGAGTGTCAGAGAGTGTCAGAAAGTGTCAGAGAGTGTCAGAGAGTGTCTGAGAGTGTGAGAGAGTGTCAGAGTCATTCAGAGAGTGTCACAGAGTTTCAGAGAGTGTCAGAGATTTTCAGAGAGTGTCAGAGATCTTCTGAGAGTGTCAGAGAGTGCCAGAAAGTTTCAGAGAGTGTCACAGAGTGTCGGAGAGTTTCATAGAGATTCAGAGAGTGTCCGAGAGTTTCAGAAAGTGTCAGATAGTGTCAGAGAGTTTCAGAAAGTGTCAGAGAGTGTCAGAGAGTGTCTGAGAGTGTCAGAGAGTGTCAGAGAGTGTCAGAGAGTGTCAGAGAATATCAAAGAGTTTCAGAGAGTTTCAGAGAGTGTCACAGAGTTTCAGAGAATCTCAGATAGTGTCAGAGAGTGTCAGAGAGTGTCTGAGAGTGTCTGAGAGTTTCAGAGAGTGTCAGAGAGTGTCAAATAGTTTCAGAGAGCTTCTGAGAGTTTCTGAGAGTGCCAGAGATTTACAAAGAGTTTCAGAGAGTTTCAGAGAGTTTCAGAATGTTTCAGAGAGTGTCCGAGAGATTCAGAGAGTTTCAGAGGGTGTCACAGAGTGTCAGAGAGTTTCAGAAAGCTTCAGAGAGTGCCAGGGAGTGTCAGAGAGTGTCAGAGAGTTTCAGAGAGTTTCAGAGAGAGTCAGACAGTGTCTGAGAGTGTCAGGGAGTGTCAGAGAGCGTCAGAGAGTTTCAGATAGAGTCAGACAGTGTCTGAGATTGTCAAAGAGTGTCAAAGAGTTTCAGAGAGTGTCAGAGAGTGTCAGAGAGCTTCAGAGAGTGTCAGGGAGTGTCAGAGAGTGTCAGAGAGTTTCAGAGAGAGTCAGACAGTGTCTGAGAGTGTCAAAGAGTGTCAAAGTGTTTCAGAGGGTGTCAGAGAGTGTCAGAGAGTGTCTGAGAGTGTCAAAGAGTTTCAGAGAGTTTCTCTGCAGGGAGGTGGAAGAGCAGATTGGGAAACAGATTTTGGAAAGGAGCAGAAGTCACAGGGTAGTAATTATGGGGGATTTCAACTTCCCAAATATTGATTGGCAACTCTTTAGATCGAATAGTTTGGATGGGGTAGTGTTTGTGCAGTATGTCCAGGAAGCTTTTCTGACTCAGTATGTAGACTGCCCGACCAGAGGTTAGGCAATATTGGATTTGGTACTAGGTAATGAACCAGGGCAAGTGATAGAGCTGTTGGTGGGCGAGCACTTTGGAGATAGTGATCACAATTCTGTAGCATTCACTGTGGTAATGGAGAGGGATAGGTATGTGCAACAGGGCAAGGTTTACAATTGGGGGAAGGGTAGATATGATGCTGTCAGGCAGGAACTGAGGAGCATAAGTTGGGAGCATATGCTGGCAGGGAAGGGCACGGTCGAAATGTGGAACTTTTTCAAGGAGCAGATAGTAGGGGCCATTGATAAGCATGTCCCTGTCAGACAGGGAAGGGATGGTCATGTGAGGGAACCGTGGTTGACAAGAGAGGTTGAGAGTCTTGTTAGGAAGAAGAAGGATGCGTATATAAGGTTGAGGAAAAAGGGCACAGGCATAGCTCTGGAGGGATACAAGATGGCCAGGAAGGACCTGAAGAAAGGGATTAGGAGAGCTAAGAGAGGGCATGAAAAATGCTTGGCGGGTAGGATAAAAGAAAACCCCAAGGCCTTTTACGCGTATGTCAGAAATATGAGGATGACTAGGGGGACCGTAGGTCCGGTCAAGGACAATAGCGGGAGACTGTGTGTTGAGCCGGAAGAGATAAGTGAGGTTTTGAATGAGTACTTCTCTTCGGTATTTACGAATGAGAAGGGGTGTATTACTGAAGAGGACGGTGTGAAACAGACTGGTAAGCTCGAGGAAGTGCTCGTTAGGAGGGAAGATGTGTTGGGGTTTTTGAATAACTTGAAGATAGACAAGTCTCCCGGGCCTGACGGGGTATATCCAAGGATGTTATGGGAAGCAAGGGATGAAATTGCAGAGCCGCTGGCAATGATCTTTTCATCTTCTCTGTTGACGGGGGTGGTACCAGGTGATTGGAGGGTGGCAAATGTTGTGCCCCTGTTCAAGAAAGGGAATAGGAACAACCCTGGGAATTACAGGCCAGTTAGTCTTACTTCGGTGGTAGGCAAGTTGATGGAAAAGGTGCTGAGGGATAGGATTTCTGAGCATCTGGAAAGACACTGCTTGATTCGGGACAGTCAGCACGGTTTTGTGAGGGGTAGGTCTTGCCTCACAAGCCTGATTGAATTCTTTGAGCAGGTGACCAAGCAAGTGGATGAGGGTAAACCAGTGGATGTGGTGTACATGGATTTTAGTAAGGCATTTGATAAGGTCCCCCATGGTAGACTTATGGAGAAAGTCAGGAGGCATGGGATAGTGGGGAATGTGGCCAGTTGGATTAAGAATTGGCTAACTGATAGAAGGCAGAGAGTGGTCTTAGATGGTAAATACTCAGCCTGGAGCCCAGTTACCAGTGGCGTGCCACAGGGATCAGTTCTGGGTCCTCTCCTGTTTGTGATTTTTATTAACGACTTGGATGAGGAAGTCGAAGGGTGGGTCAGTAAATTTGCAGATGATACAAAGGTTGGTGGAGTTGTGGATACCGAGGAGGGCTATTGTCGTCTGCAAAGGGACTTGGATAGGTTGCAGTGCTGGGCTGAAAAGTGGCAGATGGAGTTTAACCCTGAAAAGTGTGAGGTCGTCCATTTTGGAAGGACAAACACGAATGCAAAATACTGGGTTAACGGTAGGGTTCTTGGGCATGTGGAGGAGCAGAGAGACCTTGGGGTCTATGTGCATAGATCGTTGAAAGTTGCAACTCAAGTGGATAGGGCTGTGAAGAAGGCATATGGGGTGTTAGCGTTCATTAGCAGAGGGATTGAATTTAAGAGCCGTGAGGTGATGATGCAGCTGTACAGGACCTTGGTAAGGCCTCATTTGGAGTACTGTGTGCAGTTCTGGTCGCCTCATTTTAGGAAGGATGTGGAAGCCTTGGAGAGGGTGCAGAGGAGATTTACCAGGATGTTGCCTGGAATGGAGAATAAGTCTTACGAGGAAAGGCTGAACATTCTAGGCCTCTTCTCATTAGAACGGAGAAGGATGAGGGGTGACATGATAGAGGTTTATAAGATGATCAGGGGAATAGATAGGGTAGACAGTCAGAAACTTTTTCCCCGGGTGGAGCAAAGCGTTACAAGGGGTCATAAATTTAAGGTGAAGGGTGGGAGATATAAGGGGGATGTCAGGGGAAGGTTCTTTACCCAGAGAGTGGTCGGGGCATGGAATGCCTTGCCTGGGGAAGTTGTTGAGTCAGAAACTTTAGGGACTTTCAAACGGCTTTTAGATAGGTATATGGATAAAGGAGAATGATGGGGTATAGATTAAATTGTCCTTGACAGAGGACAAAGGATCGGCACAACATCGTGGGCCGAAGGGCCTGTTCTGTGCTGTATTTTCTATGTTCTATGTTCTATGTTCTATGTTCTGAGAGTGTCAGAGAGTGCCAGAGAGTTTCTGAGAGTTTCTGAGCGTGTCGAAGTGTGTCTGCGGGAGTCAGAGCGTATCTGAGAGTGTCACAGAGTGTCAGAGCGTGTCAGAGATTTTCAGAGAGTTTCAGAGATGTTCAGAGAGTGTCAGAGAGTGTCAGGGAGTTTCAGAGAGAGTCAGTGAGTGTCAGAGTGTTTCATAGAGAGTCAGTGAGTGTCAGAGAGTGTCAAAGAGTGTCACAGAGTTTCAGAGAGCGTCAGAGAGAGTCAGAGAGTTTCAGAGAGTGTCAGAGTGTTTCAGAGACTTTCTGAGAGTGTCAGAGAGTTCCAAAGAGTTTCTGAGAGTTTCTGAGTGTCTCGGAGTGTGTCTGAGAGAGTCAGAGAGTATCTGAGAGTGTCACAGTGTGTCAGAGAGTGTCAGAGATTTTCAGAGAGTTTCAGAGATGTTCAGAGAGTGTCAGAGAGTGTCAGAAAGTTTCAGAGAGAGTCAGAGAGTGTCAGGGAGTTTCAGAGAGTTTCAGAGAGTGTCACAGAGTGTCAGAGCTTTTCAGAGAGATTCAAAGAGTGTCAGAGAGTGTCACAGAGTGTCATAGAGTTGCAGAGTGTGTCAGAGAGTGTCCGAGAGTTTCAGAAAGAGTCAGATAGTGTCAGAGAGTTTCAGAAAGAGTCAGAGAGTGTCAGAGAGTGTCTGAGACTGTCTGAGAGTGTCAGAGTCTTTCAGAGAGTGTCACAGAATTTCAGAGAGTGCCAGAGATCTTCAGAGAGTGTCAGAGAGTGCCAGAAAGTTTCAGAGAGTGTCACAGAGTGGCGGAGAGATTCAGAGAGTGCCCGAGAGATTCAGAAAGTGTCAGATAGTGTCAGAGAGTTTCAGAAAGTGTCACAGAGTGTCAGAGAGTGTCTGAGAGTGTCAGAGAGTGTCAGAGAGTTTCAGAGAGTGTCAGAGAGTTTCAGAGAGTCTCAGATAGTGTCAGAGAGTGTCAGAGAGTTTCAGAGAGTCTCAGATAGTGTCAGAGAGTGTCAGAGAGTGTCTGAGAGTTTCTGAGAGTGTCAGAGAGTTACAAAGAGTTTCAGAAAGCTTCAGAGAGTGTCAGGGAGTGTCAGAGAGTTTCAGAAAGTGTCAGAGAGTGTCAGAGAGTGTCTGAGAGTGTGAGAGAGTGTCAGAGTCATTCAGAGAGTGTCACAGAGTTTCAGAGAGTGCCAGAAAGTTTCAGAGAGTGTCAGAGAGTTTCAGAAAGTGTCAGAGAGTGTCAGAGAGTGTCTGAGAGTGTCAGAGAGTGTCAGAGAGTGTCAGAGAGTGTCAGAGAATATCAAAGAGTTTCAGAGAGTTTCAGAGAGTGTCACAGAGTTTCAGAGAGTCTCAGATAGTGTCAGAGAGTGTCAGAGAGTGTCTGAGAGTGTCTGAGAGTTTCAGAGAGTCTCAGAGAGTGTCAAAGAGTTTCAGAGAGCTTCTGAGAGTTTCTGAGAGTGCCAGAGATTTACAAAGAGTTTCAGAGAGTTTCAGAGAGTTTCAGAATGTTTCAGAGAGTGTCCGAGAGATTCAGAGAGTTTCAGAGGGTGTCACAGAGTGTCAGAGAGTTTCAGAAAGCTTCAGAGAGTGCCAGGGAGTGTCAGAGAGTGTCAGAGAGTTTCAGAGAGAGTCAGACAGTGTCTGAGAGTGTCAGGGAGTGTCAGAGAGCGTCAGAGAGTTTCAGATAGAGTCAGACAGTGTCTGAGATTGTCAAAGAGTGTCAAAGAGTTTCAGAGAGTGTCAGGGAGTGTCAGAGAGTGTCAGAGAGTTTCAGAGAGAGTCAGACAGTGTCTGAGAGTGTCAAAGAGTGTCAAAGTGTTTCAGAGGGTGTCAGAGAGTGTCAGAGAGTGTCTGAGAGTGTCAAAGAGTTTCAGAGAGTTTCTGAGAGTGTCAGAGAGTGCCAGAGAGTTTCTGAGAGTTTCTGAGCGTGTCGAAGTGTGTCTGCGGGAGTCAGAGCGTATCTGAGAGTGTCACAGAGTGTCAGAGCGTGTCAGAGATTTTCAGAGAGTTTCAGAGATGTTCAGAGAGAGTCAGAGAGTGTCAGGGAGTTTCAGAGAGTTACAGATTTTCACAGAGTGTCAGAGAGATTCAGAGAGTGTCAGAGAGTGTCACAGAGTGACACAGAGTTGCAGAGTGTGTCAGAGAGTGTCCGAGAGTTTCCGAAAGTGTCAGATACTGTCAGAGAGTTTCAGAAAGTGTCAGAGAGTGTCAGAGAGTGTCAGAGATTTTCAGAGAGTTTCAGAGATCTTCAGAGAGTGTCAGAGAGTGTGAGATTTTCAGAGAGTGTCACAGTGTGTCGGAGAGTTTCAGAGAGATTCAGAGAGTGTCCGAGAGATTCAGAAAGTGTCAGATAGTGTCAGAGAGTTTCAGAGATTTTCAGAGAGTGTCTGAGAGTGTCTGAGAGTGCCAGAGAGTGTCAGAGAGCTTCAGAGAGTTTCAGAGAGTGTCAGAGAGTGTCAGAGAGTTTCAGAGAGTTTCAGAGAGCTTCAGAGAGTTTCAGAGAGTGTCAGAAAGTTTCAGAGAGTGTCAGAGAGTTTCAGAGAGTGTCACAGAGTGTCAGAGTGATTCAGAGAGATTCAGAGAGTTTCAGAGATTGTCAGAGAGTGTCAGACAGTTTCAGAGAGTTTCAGAGAGTGTCAGAGTGTTTCATAGAGAGTCAGTGAGTGTCAGAGAGTGTCAAAGAGTGTCACAGAGTGTCATAGAGTTGCAGAGTGTGTCAGAGAGTGTCCGAGAGTTTCAGAAAGAGTCAGATAGTTTCAGAGAGTTTCAGAAAGAGTCAGAGAGTGTCAGAGAGTGTCTGAGACTGTCTGAGAGTGTTAGAGTCTTTCAGAGAGTGTCACAGAATTTCAGAGAGTGTCAGAGATTTTCAGAGAGTGCCAGAGATCTTCAGAGAGTGTCAGAGAGTGCCAGAAAGTTTCAGAGAGTGTCACAGAGTGTCGGAGAGTTTCAGAGAGATTCAGAGAGTGTCCGAGAGATTCAGAAAGTGTCAGATAGTGTCAGAGAGTTTCAGAAAGTGTCACAGAGTGTCAGAGAGTGTCTGAGAGTGTCAGAGAGTGTCAGAGAGTTTCAGAGAGTGTCAGAGAGTTTCAGAGAGTCTCAGATAGTGTCAGAGAGTGTCAGAGAGTGTCTGAGAGTTTCAGAGAGTGTCAGAGAGTGTCAGAGAGTTTCAGTGAGCTTCTGAGAGTTTCTGAGAGTGTCAGAGAGTTTCAGAGAGTTTCAGAGAGAGTCAGACAGTGTCTGAGAGTGTCAAAGCGTGTCAAAGAGTTTCAGAGAGTGTCAGAGAGTGTCAGAGATTGTCAGAGGGTTTCAGAGAGTGTCAGAGAGTTTCAGAGAATTTCTTTGAGTGTCAGAGAGTGCCTGAGAGTTTCTGACAGTTTCTGAGTGTGCCGGAGAGTGTCAGAGAGTGTCAGAGTGTTTCAGAGAGTGTCACAGAGTTTCAGAGAGTGTCAGAGATTTTCAGAGAGTTTCAGAGATCTTCAGAGAGTGTCAGTGAGTGCCACAGAGTGTCAGTGAGTGTCAGAGAGTTTCAGATAGAGTCAGACAGTGTCTGAGATTGTCAAAGAGTGTCAAAGAGTTTCAGAGAGTGTCAGAGAGTGTCAGAGAGCTTCAGAGAGTGTCAGGGAGTGTCAGAGAGTGTCAGAGAGATTCAGAGATAGTCAGACAGTGTCTGAGAGTGTCAAAGAGTGTCAAAGTGTTTCAGAGGGTGTCAGAGAGTTTCAGAGAGTGTCTGAGAGGTTCAGAGAGTGTCAGAGAGTGTCAGAGAGTTTCAGAGAGCTTCTGAGAGTTTCTGAGAGTTCCTGAGAGTTTCGGACAGTTTCTGAATGTGCCGGAGAGTGTCAGAGAGTGTCAGAGTGTTTCAGAGAGTGTCACGGCGTTTCAGAGAGTGTCAGAGATTTTCAGAGAGTTTCAGAGATCTTCAGAGAGTGTCAGAGAGTGCCAGAAAGTTTCAGAGAGTGTCACAGAGTGTTGGAGAGTTTCACAGAGATTCAGAGAGTGTCCGAGAGATTCAGAAAGTGTCCGATAGTGTCAGGGAGTTTCAGAAAGTGTCAGAGAGTGTCAGAGAGTGTCTGAGAGTGTCAGAGCTTGTCAGAGAGTTTCAGAGAGTGTCAGAGCGTGTCAGAGAATTTCAGAGAGTTTCAGAGAGTGTCAGAGAGTGTCAGAGTGTTTCAGAGCGTGTCACAGAGTTTCAGAGAGTGTCAGAGATTTTCAGAGAGTTTCAGAGATCTTCAGAGAGTGTCAGTGAGTGCCACTGAATGTCAGTGAGTGTCAGAGAGTTTCAGAGAGTGTCAGAGGTTTTCAGAGAGTTTCAGAGATCTTCAGAGAGTGTCAGAGTGCGCCAGAAAGTTTCAGAGTGTGTCTCAGAGTTTCGGAGAGTTTCAGAGAGATTCAGAGAGTGTCCGAGAGATTCAGAAAGTGTCAGATAGTGTCAGAGAGTTTCAGAAAGTGTCAGAGAGTGTCAGAGAGTGTCTGAGAGTGTCAGAGATTGTCAGAGAGTTTCAGAGAGTGTCAGAGAGTGTCAGAGAGTTTCAGAAAGTTTCAGAGAGTGTCAGAGAGCTTCAGACAGTGTCAGGGAGTGTCAGAGAGTGTCAGAGAGTTTCAGATAGAGTCAGACAGTGTCTGCGATTGTCAAAGAGATTCAAAGAGTTTCAGAGAGTGTCAGAGAGTTTCAGAGAGTGTCAGGGAGTGTCAGAGAGTGTCAAAGAGTGTCAAAGAGTTTCAGAGAGTGTCAGAGAGTGTCAGAGAGTTTCAGAGAGTTTCAGAGAATGTCAAAGAGTTTCAGAGAGTTTCTGAGAATGTCAGAGATGCCAGAGGGTTTCTGAGAGTTTCTGAGTGTGTCGAAGTGTGTCTGCGGGAGTCAGAGAGTATCTGAGAGTGTCACAGAGTGTCAGAGAGTGTCAGAGATTTTCAGAGAGTTTCAGAGATGTCCAGAGAGTGTCAGAGAGTGTCAGAAATTTTCAGAGAGTGTCAGAGAGTGTCAGGGAGTTTCAGAGAGTTACAGAGTGTCACAGAGTGTCACAGAGTTTCAGAGAGATTCAGAGAGTGTCAGAGAGTGTCACAGAGTGACACAGAGTTGCAGAGTGTGTCAGAGAGTGTCCGAGAGTTTCAGAAAGTGTCAGATACTGTCAGAGAGTTTCAGAAAGTGTCAGAGAGTGTCAGAGAGTGTCTGAGAATGTCAGCGAGTGTCAGAGTGTTTCACAGAGTTTCACAGAGTTTCAGAGAGTGTCAGAGATTTTCAGAGAGTTTCAGAGATCTTCAGAGAGTGTCAGAGAGTGCGAGAAAGTTTCAGAGAGTGTGACAGAGTTGACGGAGAGTTTCAGAGAGATTCAGAGAGTGTCCGAGAGATTCAGAAAGTGTCAGAGAGTGTCAGAGAGTTTCAGAGATCTTCAGAGAGTGTGTGAGAGTGTCTGAGAGTGCCAGAGATTGTCAGAGAGTTTCAGAGAGTGTCAGAGAGTGTCAGAGAGTTTCAGAGAGTTTCAGAGAGTGTCAGAGAGTTTCAGGGAGTTTCAGAGAGTTTCAGAGAGCTTCAGAGAGTTTCAGAGAGTGTCAGAAAGTTTCAGAGAGTGTCAGAGAGTTTCAGAGAGTGTCACAGAGTGTCAGAGTGATTCAGAGAGATTCAGAGAGTGTCAGAGATTGTCAGAGAGTGTCAGACAGTTTCAGAGAGTTTCAGAGAGTGTCAGAGAGTTTCAGAGAGAGTCAGTGAGTGTCAGAGAGTGTCAAAGAGTGTCACAGAGTTTCAGAGAGTGTCAGAGAGCGTCAGAGAGTGTCAGAGAGTTTCAGAGAGTGTCAGAGTGTGTCTGAGAGTCAAACAGTATCTGAGAGTGTCACAGAGTGTCAGAGAGGGTCAGAGAGTGTCAGATAGTGTCAGAGAGTTTCAGAGAGGGTCAGAGTGTTTCAGAGACTTTCTGAGAGTGTCAGAGAGTTCCAGAGAGTTTCTGAGAGTTTCTGAGTGTGTCGGAGTGTGTCTGAAAGAGTCAGAGAGTATCTGAGAGTGTCACAGATTGTCAGAGATTTTCAGAGAGTTTCAGAGATGTTCAGAGAGTGTCAGAGAGTGTCAGAAAGTTTCAGAGAGAGTCAGAGAGTGTCAGGGCGTTTCAGAGAGTTTCAGAGAGTGTCACAGAGTGTCAGAGCTTTTCAGAGAGATTCAGAGAGTGTCAGAGAGTGTCACAGAGTGTCATAGAGTTGCAGAGTTTGTCAGAGAGTGTCCGAGAGTTTCAGAAAGAGTCAGATAGTGTCAGAGATTTTCAGAAAGTGTCAGAGAGTGTCAGAGAGTGTCTGAGAGTGTAAGAGAGTGTCAGAGTCTTTCAGAGAGTGTCACAGAGTGTCGGAGAGTTTCAGAGATCTTCAGAGAGTGTCAGAGAGTGCCAGAAAGTTTCAGATAGTGTCACAGAGTGTCGGAGAGTTTCAGAGATATTCAGAGAGTGTCCGAGAGATTCAGAAAGTGTCAGATAGTGTCAGAGAGTTTCAGAGAATTTCAGAGAGTGTCAGAGAGTTTCAGAGACTCTCAGATAGTGTCAGAGAGTGTCAGAGAGTGTCTGAGAGTGTCTGAGAGTTTCAGAGATTGTCAGAGAGTTTCAGTGAGCTTCTGAGAGTTTCTGAGAGTGTCAGAGAGTTACAAAGAGTTTCAGAGAGTTTCAGAGAGTGTCAGAAAGTTTCAGAGATTGTCCGAGAGTTTCAGAGAGTTTCAGAGGGTGTCACAGAGTGTCAGAGAGTTTCAGAAAGCTTCAGAGAGTATCAGGGAGTGTCAGAGAGTGTCAGAGAGTTTCAGAGAGTTTCAGAAAGTGTCAGAGAGTGTCAGAGAGTGTCTGAGAGTGTCATAGAGTGTCAGAGTGTTTCAGAGAGTGTCACAGAGTTTCAGAGAGTGTCAGAGATTTTCAGAGAGTTTCAGAGATCTTCAGAGAGTGTCAGAGTGTGCCAGAAAGTTTCAGAGTGTGTCAGAGGTTTTCAGAGAGTTTCAGAGATCTTCAGAGAGTGTCAGAGTGTGCCAGAAAGTTTCAGAGTGTGTCTCAGAGTGTCGGAGAGTTTCAGAGAGATTCAGAGAGTGTCCGAGAGATTCAGAAAGTGTCAGATAGTGTCAGAGAGTTTCAGAAAGTGTCAGAGAGTGTCAGAGGTTTTCAGAGAGTTTCAGAGATCTTCAGAGAGTGTCAGAGTGTGCCAGAAAGTTTCAGAGTGTGTCTCAGAGTGTCGGAGAGTTTCAGAGAGATTCAGAGAGTGTCCGAGAGATTCAGAAAGTGTCAGATAGTGTCAGAGAGTTTCAGAAAGTGTCAGAGAGTGTCTGAGAGTGTCAGAGATTGTCAGAGAGTTTCAGAGCGTGTCAGAGAGTGTCAGAGATTTTCAGAAAGTTTCAGAGAGTGTCAGAGAGTGTCAGAGAGCTTCAGACAGTGTCAGGGAGTGTCAGAGAGTGTCAGAGAGTTTCAGATAGAGTCAGACAGTGTCTGAGATTGTCAAAGAGATTCAAAGAGTTTCAGAGAGTGTCAGAGAGTTTCAGAGAGTTTCAGGGAGTGTCAGAGAGTGTCAAAGAGTGTCAAAGAGTTTCAGAGAGTGTCAGAGAGTGTCGGAGAGTTTCAGAGAGTTTCAGAGAGTGTCAAAGAGTTTCAGAGAGTTTCTGAGAATGTCAGAGATGCCAGAGGGTTTCTGAGAGTTTCTGAGTGTGTCGAAGTGTGTTTGCGGGAGTCAGAGAGTATCTGAGAGTGTCACAGAGTGTCAGAGAGTGTCAGAGATTTTCAGAGAGTTTCAGACATGTTCAGAGAGTGTCAGAGATTGTCAGAAAGTTTCAGAGAGTGTCAGAGAGTGTCAGGGAGTTTCAGAGAGTTACAGAGTGTCACAGAGTGTCAGAGAGTTTCAGAGAGATTCAGAGAGTGTCAGAGAGTGTCACAGAGTGACACAGAGTTGCAGAGTGTGTCAGAGAGTGTCCGAGAGTGTCTGAGAATGACAGAGAGTGTCAGAGTGTTTCAGAGAGTTTCACAGAGTTTCAGAGAGTGTCAGAGATTTTCAGAGAGTTTGAGAGAGATTCAGAGAGTGTCCGAGAGATTCAGAAAGTGTCAGATAGTGTCAGAGAGTTTCAGAGATCTTCAGAGAGTGTTTGAGAGTGTCTGAGAGTGCCAGAGAGTGTCAGAGAGTTTCAGAGAGTGTCAGAGAGTGTCAGAGAGTTTCAGAGAGTTTCAGAGAGTGTCAGAGAGTGTCAGAGAGTTTCAGAGAGTTTCAGAGAGTTTCAGAGAGTGTCACAGAGTGTCAGAGTGATTCAGAGAGATTCAGAGAGTGTCAGAGATTGTCAGAGAGTTTCAGTCAGTTTCAGAGAGTTTCAGAGAGTGTCGGAGAGTTTCAGAGAGAGTCAGTGAGTGTCAGAGAGTGTCAAAGTGTGTCACAGAGTTTCAGAGAGTGTCAGAGAGCGTCAGATAGTGTCAGAGAGTTTCAGAGAGGGTCAGAGTGTTTCAGAGACTTTCTGAGAGTGTCAGAGAGTTCCAGAGAGTTTCTGAGTGTGTCGGAGTGTGTCTGAGAGAGTCAGAGAGTATCTGAGAGTGTCACAGATTGTCAGAGATTTTCAGAGAGTTTCAGAGATGTTCAGAGAGTGTCAGAGAGTGTCAGAAAGTTTCAGAGAGAGTCAGAGAGTGTCAGGGACTTTCAGAGAGTTTCAGAGAGTGTCACAGAGTGTCAGAGCATTTCAGAGAGATTCAGAGAGTGTCAGAGAGTGTCACATAGTGTCATAGAGTTGCAGAGTGTGTCAGAGAGTGTCCGAGAGTTTCAGAAAGAGTCAGATAGTGTCAGAGAGTTTCAGAGATCTTCAGAGAGTGTCTGAGAGTGACTGAGAGTGCCAGAGATTGTCAGAGAGTTTCAGAGAGTGTCAGAGAGTGTCAAAGAGTTTCAGGGAGTTTCAGAGAGTGTCAGAGAGTGTCAGAGAGTTTCAGAGAGTTTCAGAGAGCTTCAGAGAGTTTCAGAGAGTGTCAGAAAGTTTCAGAGAGTGTCAGAGAGTTTCAGAGAGTGTCACAGAGTGTCAAAGAGTGTCACAGAGTTTCAGAGAGTGTCACAGAGCGTCAGAGAGTGTCAAAGAGTGTCAAAGAGTTTCAGAGAGTGTCAGAGAGTTTCAGAGACTTTCTGAAAGTGTCAGAGAGTTCCAGAGAGTTTCTGAGAGTTTCTGAGTGTGTCGGAGTGTGGCTGAGTGGGTCAGAGCGTACCTGAGAGTGTCACAGATTGTCAGAGATTTTCAGAGAGTTTCAGAGATGTTCAGAGAGTGTCAGAGAGTGTCAGAAAGTTTCAGAGAGATTCAGAGAGTGTCAGGGAGTTTCAGAAAGTGTCAGAGAGTGTCAGAGAGTGTCTGAGAGTGTCAGAGAGTGTCAGAGTTTTTCAGAGAGTGTCACAGAGTTTCAGAGAGTGTCAGAGATTTTCACAGAGTGCCAGAGATCTTCAGAGAGTGTCAGAGAGTGCCAGAAAGCTTCAGAGAGTGTCACAGAGTGTCGGAGAGTTTCAGAGAGATTCAGAGAGTGTCCGAGAGATTCAGAAAATGTCAGATTGTGTCAGAGAGTTTCAGAAAGTGTCACAGAGTATCAGAGAGTGTCTGAGAGTGTCAGAGAGTGTCAGAGAGTTTCAGAGAGTGTCAGAGAGTGTCAGAGAGTTTCAGAGAATTTCAGAGAGTGCCAGACAGTTTCAGAGAGTTTCAGAGAGTGTCAGAGAGTTTCAGAGAGAGTCAGTGATTATCAGAGAGTGTCAAAGAGTGTCACAGAGTTTCAGAGAGTGTCAGAGAGCGTCAGAGAGTGTCAGAGAGTTTCAGAGAGTGTCAGACAGTTTCAGAGAGTTTCTGAGAGTGTCAGAGAGTGCCTGAGAGTGTCAGAGATTTTCAGAGAGTTTCAGAGATGTTCAGAGAGTGTCAGAGGATGTCTGAGAGTGTTACAGAGTGTCAGAGTCTTGCAGAGAGTGTCACAGAGTTTCAGAGAGTGTCAGAGATTTTCAGAGAGTGTCACAGAGTGTCACAGAGTGTCATAGAGTTGCAGAGTGTGTCAGAGAGTGTGCGAGAGTTTCAGAAAGAGTCAGATAGTGTCAGAGAGTTTCAGAAAGTGTCAGAGAGTGTCAGAGAGTGTCTGAGAGTGTCAGAGAGTGTCAGAGTTTTTCAGAGAGTGTCACAGAGTTTCAGAGAGTGTCAGAGATTTTCACAGAGTGCCAGAGATCTTCAGAGAGTGTCAGAGAGTGCCAGAAAGCTTCAGAGAGTGTCACAGAGTGTCGGAGAGTTTCAGAGAGATTCAGAGAGTGTCCGAGAGATTCAGAAAGTGTCAGATAGTGTCAGAGAGTTTCAGAAAGTGTCACAGAGTATCAGAGAGTGTCTGAGAGTGTCAGAGAGTGTCAGAGAGTTTCAGAGAGTGTCAGAGAGTGTCAGAGAGTGTCAGAGAGTTTCAGAGAGTTTCAGAGAGTGTCAGAGAGTGTCAGAGAGTTTCAGAGAGTTTCAGAGAGGTTCAGAGAGTGTCACAGAGTGTCAGAGTGATTCAGAGAGATTCAGAGAGTGTCAGAGATTGTCAGAGAGTTTCAGACAGTTTCAGAGAGATTCAGAGAGTGTCAGAGAGTGTCACATAGTGTCATAGAGTTGCAGAGTGTGTCAGAGAGTGTCCGAGAGTTTCAGAAAGAGTCAGATAGTGTCAGAGAGTTTCAGAGATCTTCAGAGAGTGTCTGAGAGTGACTGACAGTGCCAGAGATTGTCAGAGAGTTTCAGAGAGTGTCAGAGAGTGTCAAAGAGTTTCAGGGAGTTTCAGAGAGTGTCAGAGAGTGTCAGAGAGTTTCAGAGAGTTTCAGAGAGTTTCAGAGAGTGTCACAGAGTGTCAGAGTGATTCAGAGAGATTCAGAGAGTGTCAGAGATTGTCAGAGAGTTTCTGACAGTTTCAGAGAGATTCAGAGAGTGTCAGAGAGTGTCACATAGTGTCATAGAGTTGCAGAGTGTGTCAGAGAGTGTCCGAGAGTTTCAGAAAGAGTCAGATAGTGTCAGAGAGTTTCAGAGATCTTCAGAGAGTGTCTGAGAGTGACTGAGAGTGCCAGAGATTGTCAGAGAGTTTCAGAGAGTGTCAGAGAGTGTCAAAGAGTTTCAGGGAGTTTCAGAGTGTGTCAGAGAGTGTCAGAGAGTTTCAGAGAGTTTCAGAGAGCTTCAGAGAGTTTCAGAGAGTGTCAGAAAGTTTCAGAGAGTGTCAGAGAGTTTCAGAGAGTGTCACAGAGTGTCAAAGAGTGTCACAGAGTTTCAGAGAGTGTCACAGAGCGTCAGAGAGTGTCAAAGAGTGTCAAAGAGTTTCAGAGAGTGTCCGAGAGATTCAGAAAGTGTCAGATAGTGTCAGAGAGTTTCAGAAAGTGTCACAGAGTATCAGAGAGTGTCTGAGAGTGTCAGAGAGTGTCAGAGAGTTTCAGAGAGTGTCAGAGAGTGTCAGAGAGTGTCAGAGAGTTTCAGAGAGTTTCAGAGAGTGTCAGAGAGTGTCAGAGAGTTTCAGAGAGTTTCAGAGAGTTTCAGAGAGTGTCACAGAGTGTCAGAGTGATTCAGAGAGATTCAGAGAGTGTCAGAGATTGTCAGAGAGTTTCAGACAGTTTCAGAGAGTTTCAGAGAGTGTCAGAGAGTTTCAGAGAGAGTCAGTGAGTGTCAGAGAGTGTCAAAGTGTGTCACAGAGTTTCAGAGAGTGTCAGAGAGCGTCAGATAGTGTCAGAGAGTTTCAGAGAGGGTCAGAGTGTTTCAGAGACTTTCTGAGAGTGTCAGAGAGTTCCAGAGAGTTTCTGAGAGTTTCTGAGTGTGTCGGAGTGTGTCTGAGAGAGTCAGAGAGTATCTGAGAGTGTCACAGATTGTCAGAGATTTTCAGAGAGTTTCAGAGATGTTCAGAGAGTGTCAGAGAGTGTCAGAAAGTTTCAGAGAGAGTCAGAGAGTGTCAGGGACTTTCAGAGAGTTTCAGAGAGTGTCACAGAGTGTCAGAGCATTTCAGAGAGATTCAGAGAGTGTCAGAGAGTGTCACATAGTGTCATAGAGTTGCAGAGTGTGTCAGAGAGTGTCCGAGAGTTTCAGAAAGAGTCAGATAGTGTCAGAGAGTTTCAGAGATCTTCAGAGAGTGTCTGAGAGTGACTGAGAGTGCCAGAGATTGTCAGAGAGTTTCAGAGAGTGTCAGAGAGTGTCAAAGAGTTTCAGGGAGTTTCAGAGAGTGTCAGAGAGTGTCAGAGAGTTTCAGAGAGTTTCAGAGAGCTTCAGAGAGTTTCAGAGAGTGTCAGAAAGTTTCAGAGAGTGTCAGAGAGTTTCAGAGAGTGTCACAGAGTGTCAAAGAGTGTCACAGAGTTTCAGAGAGTGTCACAGAGCGTCAGAGAGTGTCAAAGAGTGTCAAAGAGTTTCAGAGAGTGTCAGAGAGTTTCAGAGACTTTCTGAAAGTGTCAGAGAGTTCCAGAGAGTTTCTGAGAGTTTCTGAGTGTGTCGGAGTGTGGCTGAGTGGGTCAGAGCGTACCTGAGAGTGTCACAGATTGTCAGAGATTTTCAGAGAGTTTCAGAGATGTTCAGAGAGTGTCAGAGAGTGTCAGAAAGTTTCAGAGAGATTCAGAGAGTGTCAGGGAGTTTCAGAAAGTGTCAGAGAGTGTCAGAGAGTGTCTGAGAGTGTCAGAGAGTGTCAGAGTTTTTCAGAGAGTGTCACAGAGTTTCAGAGAGTGTCAGAGATTTTCACAGAGTGCCAGAGATCTTCAGAGAGTGTCAGAGAGTGCCAGAAAGCTTCAGAGAGTGTCACAGAGTGTCGGAGAGTTTCAGAGAGATTCAGAGAGTGTCCGAGAGATTCAGAAAATGTCAGATTGTGTCAGAGAGTTTCAGAAAGTGTCACAGAGTATCAGAGAGTGTCTGAGAGTGTCAGAGAGTGTCAGAGAGTTTCAGAGAGTGTCAGAGAGTGTCAGAGAGTTTCAGAGAATTTCAGAGAGTGCCAGACAGTTTCAGAGAGTTTCAGAGAGTGTCAGAGAGTTTCAGAGAGAGTCAGTGATTATCAGAGAGTGTCAAAGAGTGTCACAGAGTTTCAGAGAGTGTCAGAGAGCGTCAGAGAGTGTCAGAGAGTTTCAGAGAGTGTCAGACAGTTTCAGAGAGTTTCTGAGAGTGTCAGAGAGTGCCTGAGAGTGTCAGAGATTTTCAGAGAGTTTCAGAGATGTTCAGAGAGTGTCAGAGGATGTCTGAGAGTGTTACAGAGTGTCAGAGTCTTGCAGAGAGTGTCACAGAGTTTCAGAGAGTGTCAGAGATTTTCAGAGAGTGTCACAGAGTGTCACAGAGTGTCATAGAGTTGCAGAGTGTGTCAGAGAGTGTGCGAGAGTTTCAGAAAGAGTCAGATAGTGTCAGAGAGTTTCAGAAAGTGTCAGAGAGTGTCAGAGAGTGTCTGAGAGTGTCAGAGAGTGTCAGAGTTTTTCAGAGAGTGTCACAGAGTTTCAGAGAGTGTCAGAGATTTTCACAGAGTGCCAGAGATCTTCAGAGAGTGTCAGAGAGTGCCAGAAAGCTTCAGAGAGTGTCACAGAGTGTCGGAGAGTTTCAGAGAGATTCAGAGAGTGTCCGAGAGATTCAGAAAGTGTCAGATAGTGTCAGAGAGTTTCAGAAAGTGTCACAGAGTATCAGAGAGTGTCTGAGAGTGTCAGAGAGTGTCAGAGAGTTTCAGAGAGTGTCAGAGAGTGTCAGAGAGTGTCAGAGAGTTTCAGAGAGTTTCAGAGAGTGTCAGAGAGTGTCAGAGAGTTTCAGAGAGTTTCAGAGAGGTTCAGAGAGTGTCACAGAGTGTCAGAGTGATTCAGAGAGATTCAGAGAGTGTCAGAGATTGTCAGAGAGTTTCAGACAGTTTCAGAGAGATTCAGAGAGTGTCAGAGAGTGTCACATAGTGTCATAGAGTTGCAGAGTGTGTCAGAGAGTGTCCGAGAGTTTCAGAAAGAGTCAGATAGTGTCAGAGAGTTTCAGAGATCTTCAGAGAGTGTCTGAGAGTGACTGACAGTGCCAGAGATTGTCAGAGAGTTTCAGAGAGTGTCAGAGAGTGTCAAAGAGTTTCAGGGAGTTTCAGAGAGTGTCAGAGAGTGTCAGAGAGTTTCAGAGAGTTTCAGAGAGTTTCAGAGAGTGTCACAGAGTGTCAGAGTGATTCAGAGAGATTCAGAGAGTGTCAGAGATTGTCAGAGAGTTTCTGACAGTTTCAGAGAGATTCAGAGAGTGTCAGAGAGTGTCACATAGTGTCATAGAGTTGCAGAGTGTGTCAGAGAGTGTCCGAGAGTTTCAGAAAGAGTCAGATAGTGTCAGAGAGTTTCAGAGATCTTCAGAGAGTGTCTGAGAGTGACTGAGAGTGCCAGAGATTGTCAGAGAGTTTCAGAGAGTGTCAGAGAGTGTCAAAGAGTTTCAGGGAGTTTCAGAGTGTGTCAGAGAGTGTCAGAGAGTTTCAGAGAGTTTCAGAGAGCTTCAGAGAGTTTCAGAGAGTGTCAGAAAGTTTCAGAGAGTGTCAGAGAGTTTCAGAGAGTGTCACAGAGTGTCAAAGAGTGTCACAGAGTTTCAGAGAGTGTCACAGAGCGTCAGAGAGTGTCAAAGAGTGTCAAAGAGTTTCAGAGAGTGTCCGAGAGATTCAGAAAGTGTCAGATAGTGTCAGAGAGTTTCAGAAAGTGTCACAGAGTATCAGAGAGTGTCTGAGAGTGTCAGAGAGTGTCAGAGAGTTTCAGAGAGTGTCAGAGAGTGTCAGAGAGTGTCAGAGAGTTTCAGAGAGTTTCAGAGAGTGTCAGAGAGTGTCAGAGAGTTTCAGAGAGTTTCAGAGAGTTTCAGAGAGTGTCACAGAGTGTCAGAGTGATTCAGAGAGATTCAGAGAGTGTCAGAGATTGTCAGAGAGTTTCAGACAGTTTCAGAGAGTTTCAGAGAGTGTCAGAGAGTTTCAGAGAGAGTCAGTGAGTGTCAGAGAGTGTCAAAGTGTGTCACAGAGTTTCAGAGAGTGTCAGAGAGCGTCAGATAGTGTCAGAGAGTTTCAGAGAGGGTCAGAGTGTTTCAGAGACTTTCTGAGAGTGTCAGAGAGTTCCAGAGAGTTTCTGAGAGTTTCTGAGTGTGTCGGAGTGTGTCTGAGAGAGTCAGAGAGTATCTGAGAGTGTCACAGATTGTCAGAGATTTTCAGAGAGTTTCAGAGATGTTCAGAGAGTGTCAGAGAGTGTCAGAAAGTTTCAGAGAGAGTCAGAGAGTGTCAGGGACTTTCAGAGAGTTTCAGAGAGTGTCACAGAGTGTCAGAGCATTTCAGAGAGATTCAGAGAGTGTCAGAGAGTGTCACATAGTGTCATAGAGTTGCAGAGTGTGTCAGAGAGTGTCCGAGAGTTTCAGAAAGAGTCAGATAGTGTCAGAGAGTTTCAGAGATCTTCAGAGAGTGTCTGAGAGTGACTGAGAGTGCCAGAGATTGTCAGAGAGTTTCAGAGAGTGTCAGAGAGTGTCAAAGAGTTTCAGGGAGTTTCAGAGAGTGTCAGAGAGTGTCAGAGAGTTTCAGAGAGTTTCAGAGAGCTTCAGAGAGTTTCAGAGAGTGTCAGAAAGTTTCAGAGAGTGTCAGAGAGTTTCAGAGAGTGTCACAGAGTGTCAAAGAGTGTCACAGAGTTTCAGAGAGTGTCACAGAGCGTCAGAGAGTGTCAAAGAGTGTCAAAGAGTTTCAGAGAGTGTCAGAGAGTTTCAGAGACTTTCTGAAAGTGTCAGAGAGTTCCAGAGAGTTTCTGAGAGTTTCTGAGTGTGTCGGAGTGTGGCTGAGTGGGTCAGAGCGTACCTGAGAGTGTCACAGATTGTCAGAGATTTTCAGAGAGTTTCAGAGATGTTCAGACAGTGTCAGAGAGTGTCAGAAAGTTTCAGAGAGATTCAGAGAGTGTCAGGGAGTTTCAGAAAGTGTCAGAGAGTGTCAGAGAGTGTCTGAGAGTGTCAGAGAGTGTCAGAGTTTTTCAGAGAGTGTCACAGAGTTTCAGAGAGTGTCAGAGATTTTCACAGAGTGCCAGAGATCTTCAGAGAGTGTCAGAGAGTGCCAGAAAGCTTCAGAGAGTGTCACAGAGTGTCGGAGAGTTTCAGAGAGATTCAGAGAGTGTCCGAGAGATTCAGAAAATGTCAGATTGTGTCAGAGAGTTTCAGAAAGTGTCACAGAGTATCAGAGAGTGTCTGAGAGTGTCAGAGAGTGTCAGAGAGTTTCAGAGAGTGTCAGAGAGTGTCAGAGAGTTTCAGAGAATTTCAGAGAGTGCCAGACAGTTTCAGAGAGTTTCAGAGAGTGTCAGAGAGTTTCAGAGAGAGTCAGTGATTATCAGAGAGTGTCAAAGAGTGTCACAGAGTTTCAGAGAGTGTCAGAGAGCGTCAGAGAGTGTCAGAGAGTTTCAGAGAGTGTCAGACAGTTTCAGAGAGTTTCTGAGAGTGTCAGAGAGTGCCTGAGAGTGTCAGAGATTTTCAGAGAGTTTCAGAGATGTTCAGAGAGTGTCAGAGGATGTCTGAGAGTGTTACAGAGTGTCAGAGTCTTGCAGAGAGTGTCACAGAGTTTCAGAGAGTGTCAGAGATTTTCAGAGAGTGTCACAGAGTGTCACAGAGTGTCATAGAGTTGCAGAGTGTGTCAGAGAGTGTGCGAGAGTTTCAGAAAGAGTCAGATAGTGTCAGAGAGTTTCAGAAAGTGTCAGAGAGTGTCAGAGAGTGTCTGAGAGTGTCAGAGAGTGACAGAGTTTTTCAGAGAGTGTCACAGAGTTTCAGAGAGTGTCAGAGATTTTCACAGAGTGCCAGAGATCTTCAGAGAGTGTCAGAGAGTGCCAGAAAGCTTCAGAGAGTGTCACAGAGTGTCGGAGAGTTTCAGAGAGATTCAGAGAGTGTCCGAGAGATTCAGAAAGTGTCAGATAGTGTCAGAGAGTTTCAGAAAGTGTCACAGAGTATCAGAGAGTGTCTGAGAGTGTCAGAGAGTGTCAGAGAGTTTCAGAGAGTGTCAGAGAGTGTCACAGAGTGTCAGAGAGTTTCAGAGAGTTTCAGAGAGTGTCAGAGAGTGTCAGAGAGTTTCAGAGAGTTTCAGAGAGTTTCAGAGAGTGTCACAGAGTGTCAGAGTGATTCAGAGAGATTCAGAGAGTGTCAGAGATTGTCAGAGAGTTTCAGACAGTTTCAGAGAGATTCAGAGAGTGTCAGAGAGTGTCACATAGTGTCATAGAGTTGCAGAGTGTGTCAGAGAGTGTCCGAGAGTTTCAGAAAGTGTCAGATAGTGTCAGAGAGTTTCAGAGATCTTCAGAGAGTGTCTGAGAGTGACTGAGAGTGCCAGAGATTGTCAGAGAGTTTCAGAGAGTGTCAGAAAGTGTCAAAGAGTTTCAGGGAGTTTCAGAGAGTGTCAGAGAGTGTCAGAGAGTTTCAGAGAGTTTCAGAGAGTTTCAGAGAGTGTCACAGAGTGTCAGAGTGATTCAGAGAGATTCAGAGAGTGTCAGAGATTGTCAGAGAGTTTCAGACAGTTTCAGAGAGATTCAGAGAGTGTCAGAGAGTGTCACATAGTGTCATAGAGTTGCAGAGTGTGTCAGAGAGTGTCCGAGAGTTTCAGAAAGAGTCAGATAGTGTCAGAGAGTTTCAGAGATCTTCAGAGAGTGTCTGAGAGTGACTGAGAGTGCCAGAGATTGTCAGAGAGTTTCAGAGAGTGTCAGAGAGTGTCAAAGAGTTTCAGGGAGTTTCAGAGAGTGTCAGAGAGTGTCAGAGAGTTTCAGAGAGTTTCAGAGAGTGTCAGAGAGTTTCAGAGAGTGTCACAGAGTGTCAAAGAGTGTCACAGAGTTTCAGAGAGTGTCACAGAGCGTCAGAGAGTGTCAAAGAGTGTCAAAGAGTTTCAGAGAGTGTCCGAGAGATTCAGAAAGTGTCAGATAGTGTCAGAGAGTTTCAGAAAGTGTCACAGAGTATCAGAGAGTGTCTGAGAGTGTCAGAGAATGTCAGAGAGTTTCAGAGAGTGTCAGAGAGTGTCAGAGAGTGTCAGAGAGTTTCAGAGAGTTTCAGAGAGTGTCAGAGAGTGTCAGAGAGTTTCAGAGAGTTTCAGAGAGTTTCAGAGAGTGTCACAGAGTGTCAGAGTGATTCAGAGAGATTCAGAGAGTGTCAGAGATTGTCAGAGAGTTTCAGACAGTTTCAGAGAGTTTCAGAGAGTGTCAGAGAGTTTCAGAGAGAGTCAGTGAGTGTCAGAGAGTGTCAAAGTGTGTCACAGAGTTTCAGAGAGTGTCAGAGAGCGTCAGATAGTGTCAGAGAGTTTCAGAGAGGGTCAGAGTGTTTCAGAGACTTTCTGAGAGTGTCAGAGAGTTCCAGAGAGTTTCTGAGAGTTTCTGAGTGTGTCGGAGTGTGTCTGAGAGAGTCAGAGAGTATCTGAGAGTGTCACAGATTGTCAGAGATTTTCAGAGAGTTTCAGAGATGTTCAGAGAGTGTCAGAGAGTGTCAGAAAGTTTCAGAGAGAGTCAGAGAGTGTCAGTGAGTGTCAGAGAGTTTCAGAGAGTGTCAGAGATTTTCAGAGAGGTTTAGAGATCTTCAGAGAGTGTCAGAGAGTGCCAGAATGTTTCAGAGAGTGTCACAGAGTATCGGAGAGTTTCAGAGAGATTCAGAGAGTGTCCGAGAGATTCAGAAAGTGTCAGATCGTGTCAGAGAGTTTCAGAAAGTGTCAGAGGGTGTCAGAGAGTGTCTGAGAGTGTCAGAGATTGTCAGAGAGTTTCAGAGAGTGTCAGAGAGTGTCAGAGAGTTTCAGAGAGTTTCAGAGAGTGTCAGAGAGTGTCAGAGAGCTTCAGACAGTGTCAGGGAGTGTCAGAGATTGTCAGAGAGTTTCAGATAGAGTCAGACGGTGTCTGAGATTGTCAAAGAGTGTCAAAGAGTTTCAGAGAGTGTCACAGAGTGTCAGAGAGTTTCAGAGAGTGTCATGGAGTTTCAGAGAGTGTCAGAGAGTGTCAGAAAGTTTCAGAGAGAGTCAGAGAGTGTCAGGGTGTTTCAGAGAGTTTCAGAGAGTGTCACAGAGTGTCAGAGCTTTTCAGAGAGATGCAGAGAGTGTCAGAGAGTGTCACAGAGTGTCATAGAGTTGCAGAGTGTGTCAGAGAGTGTCCGAGAGTTTCAGAGAGTTTCAGAGAGTTTCAGAGAGTGTCATAGAGTTTCAGAGAGTCTCAGATGGTGTCAGAGAGTGTCATAGAGTGTCTGAGAGTGTCTGAGAGTTTCAGAGAGTGTCAGAGAGTGTCAGAGAGTTTCTGAGAGCTTCTGAGAGTTTCTGAGAGTGTCGGAGAGTTACAAAGAGTTTCAGAGAGTTTCAGAGAGTGTCCGAGAGTTTCACAGAGTTTCAGAGGGTGTCACAGAGTGTCAGAGAGTTTCAGAAAGCTTCAGATAGTGACAGGGAGTGTCAGGGAGTGTCAGAGAGTTTCAGAGTGTTTCAGAGAGAGTCAGACAGTGTCTGAGAGTGTCAAAGAGTGTGAAACAGTTTCAGAGAGAGTCAGAGATGTCAGAGGGGTTCAGAGAGTATCAGAGAGTTTCAGAGAATGTCTGAGAGTGTCAGAGAGTGCCTGAGAGTTTCTGACAGTTTCTGAGTGTGCCGGAGAGTGTCAGAGAGTCTCAGAGTGTTTCAGAGAGTGTCAGAGTTTCAGAGAGTGTCAGAGATTTTCAGAGAGTTTCAGAGATCTTCAGAGAATGTCAGTGAGTGCCACAGAGTGTCAGTGAGTGTCAGAGAGTTTCAGAGAGTGTCAGAGATTTTCAAAGAGTTTCAGAGATCTTCAGAGAGTGTCAGAGTGTGCCAGAAAGTTTCAGAGAGTGTCACTGAGTGTCGGCGATTTTCAGAGAGATTCAGAGAGTGTCCGAGAGATTCAGAAAGTTTCAGATAGTGTCAGAGAGTTTCAGAGATCTTCAGAGAGTGTCTGAGAGTGTCTGAGAGTGCCAGAGATTGTCAGAGAGTTTCAGAGAGTGTCAGAGAGTGTCAGAGAGTTTCAGAGAGTTTCAGAGAGTATCAGAGAGTGTCAGAGAGTTTCAGAGAGTTTCAGAGAGCTTCAGAGAGTTTCAGAGAGTGTCAGAAAGTTTCAGAGAGTGTCAGAGAGTTTCAGAGAATGTCACAGAGTGTCAGAGTGATTCAGAGAGATTCAGAGAGTGTCAGAGATTGTCAGAGAGTATCAGACAGTTTCAGAGAGTTTCAGAGAGTGTCAGAGAGTTTCAGAGAGAGTCAGTGAGTGTCAGAGAGTGTCAAAGAGTGTCACAGAGTTTCAGAGAGTGTCAGAGAGCGTCAGAGAGTGTCAGAGAGTTTCAGAGAGTGTCAGAGTGTGTCTGAGAGTCAGAGAGTATCTGAGAGTGTCACAGAGTGTCGGAGAGGGTCAGAGATTTTCAGAGAGTTTCAGAGATGTTCAGAGAGTGTCAGAGAGTGTCAGAAAGTTTAAGAGAGAGTCAGAGAGTGTCAGGGAGTTTCAGAGAGTGTCACAGAGTGTCACAGAGTGTCAGAGCTTTTCAGAGAGATTCAGAGAGTGTCAGAGAGTGTCACAGAATGTCATGTAGTTGCAGAGTGTGTCAGAGAGTGTCCGAGAGTTTCAGAAAGAGTCAGATAGTGTCAGAGAGTTTCAGAAAGTGTCAGAGAGTGTCAGAGAGTGTCAGAGAGCTTCAGACAGTGTCAGGGAGTGTCAGAGATTGTCAGAGAGTTTCAGATAGAGTCAGACAGTGTCTGAGATTGTCAAAGAGTGTCAAAGAGTTTCAGAGAGTGTCAGAGAGTGTCAGAGAGTTTCAGAGAGTGTCATGGAGTTTCAGAGAGTGTCAGAGAGTGTCAGAAAGTTTCAGAGAGAGTCAGAGAGTGTCAGGGTGTTTCAGAGAGTTTCAGAGAGTGTCACAGAGTGTCAGAGCTTTTCAGAGAGATTTAGAGAGTGTCAGAGAGTGTCACAGAGTGTCATAGAGTTGCAGAGTGTGTCAGAGAGTGTCCGAGAGTTTCAGAGAGTTTCAGAGAGTGTCAGAGAGTTTCAGAGAGTCTCAGATAGTGTCAGAGAGTGTCTGAGAGTGTGAGAGAGTGTCAGAGTCTTTCAGAGAGTGTCACAGAGTTTCAAAGAGTGTCAGAGATTTTCAGAGAGTGCCAGAGATCTTCAGAGAGTGTCAGAGAGTGCCAGAAAGTTTCAGAGAGTGTCACAGAGTGTCGGAGAGTTTCAGAGAGATTCAGAGAGTGTCCGAGAGATTCAGAAAGTGTCAGATAGTGTCAGAGAGTTTCAGAAAGTGTCACAGAGTGTCAGAGAGTGTCTGAGAGTGTCGGAGAGTGTCAGAGCGTTTCAGAGAGTGTCAGAGAGTGTCAGAGAGTTTCAGAGAGTTTCAGAGAGTGTCAGAGAGTTTCAGAGAGTCTCAGATAGTGTCAGAGAGTGTCAGAGAGTGTCAGAGAGTGTCTGAGAGTTTCAGAGAGTGTCAGAGAGTGTCAGAGAGTTTCAGAGAGCTTCTGAGAGTTTCTGAGAGTGTCAGAGAGTTACAAAGTGTTTCAGAGAGTTTCAGAGAGTGTCAGAAAGTTTCAGAGAGTGTCCGAGAGTGTCAGAGAGTTTCAGAGGGTGTCACAGAGTGTCAGAGAGTTTCAGAAAGCTTCAGAGAGTGTCAGGGAGTGTCAGAGAGTGTCAGAGAGTTTCAGAGAGTTTCAGAGAGAGTCAGACAGTGTCTGAGAGTGTCAAAGAGTGTCAAAGATTTTCAGAGAGTGTCAGAGAGTGTCAGAGGGTTTCAGAGAGCTTCTGAGAGTTTCTGAGAGTGTCAGAGAGTTACAAAGAGTTTCAGATAGTTTCAGAGAGTGTCAGAAAGTTTCAGAGAGTGTCCGAGAGTTTCAGAGAGTTTCAGAGGGTGTCACAGAGTGTCAGAGAGTTTCAGAAAGCTTCAGAGAGTGTCAGGGAGTGTCAGAGAGTTTCAGAGTGTTTCAGAGAGAGTCAGACAGTGTCTGAGAGTGTCAAAGAGTGTCAAAGAGTTTCAGAGAGTGTCAGAGAGTGTCAGAGGGTTTCAGAGAGTGTCAGAGAGTTTCAGAGAATTTCTGAGAGTGTCAGAGAGTGCCTGAGAGTTTCTGACAGTTTCTGAGTGTGCCGGAGAGTGTCAGAGAGTCTCAGAGTGTTTCAGAGAGTGTCACAGTTTCAGAGAGTGTCAGAGATTTTCAGAGAGTGTCAGAGATTTTCAGAGAGTTTCAGAGATCTTCAGAGAGTGTCAGAGAGTGCCAGAAAGTTTCAGAGGATGTCACAGAGTGTCGGCGATATTCAGAGAGATTCAGAGAGTGTCCGAGAGATTCAGAAAGTGTCAGATATTGTCAGAGAGTTTCAGAATGTGTCAGAGAGTGTCAGAGATTGTCTGAGAGTGTCAGAGATTGTCAGAGAGTTTCAGAGAGTGTCAGAGAGTGTCAGAGAGTTTCAGAGAGTTTCAGAGAGTGTCAGAGAGTGTCAGAGAGCTTCAGACAGTGTCAGGGAGTGTCAGAGATTGTCAGAGAGTTTCAGATAGAGTCAGACAGTGTCTGAGATTGTCAAAGAGTGTCAAAGAGTTTCAGAGAGTGTCAGAGAGTGTCAGAGAGTGTCATGGAGTTTCAGAGAGTGTCAGAGAGTGTCAGAAAGTTTCAGAGAGAGTCAGAGAGTGTCAGGGTGTTTCAGAGAGTTTCAGAGAGTGTCACAGAGTGTCAGAGCTTTTCAGAGAGATTCAGAGAGTGTCAGAGAGTGTCACAGAGTGTCATAGAGTTGCAGAGTGTGTCAGAGAGTGTCCGAGAGTTTCAGAGAGTTTCAGAGAGTGTCAGAGAGTTTCAGAGAGTCTCAGATAGTGTCAGAGAGTGTCTGAGAGTGTGAGAGAGTGTCAGAGTCTTTCAGAGAGTGTCCAAGAGTTTCAGAGAGTGTCAGAGAGTGTCAGAGGGTTTCAGAGAGTGCCAGAGAGTTTCAGAGAATTTCTGAGAGTGTCAGAGAGTGCCTGAGAGTTTCTGACAGTTTCTGAGTGTGCCGGAGAGTGTCAGAGAGTCTCAGAGTGTTTCAGAGAGTGTCACAGTTTCAGAGAGTGTCAGAGATTTTCAGAGAGTTTCAGAGATCTTCAGAGAATGTCAGTGAGTGCCACAGAGTGTCAGTGAGTGTCAGAGAGTTTCAGAGAGTGTCAGAGATTTTCAGAGAGTTTCAGAGATCTTCAGAGAGTGTCAGAGAGTGCCAGAAAGTTTCAGAGGATGTCACAGAGTGTCGGCGATTTTCAGAGAGATTCAGAGAGTGTCCGAGAGATTCAGAAAGTGTCAGATATTGTCAGAGAGTTTCAGAATGTGTCAGTGAGTGTCAGAGATTGTCTGAGAGTGTCAGAGATTGTCAGAGAGTTTCAGAGAGTGTCAGAGAGTGTCAGAGAGTTTCAGAGAGTTTCAGAGAGTGTCAGCGAGTGTCAGAGAGCTTCAGACAGTGTCAGGGAGTGTCAGAGATTGTCAGAGAGTTTCAGACAGAGTCAGACAGTGTCTGAGATTGTCAAAGAGTGTCAAAGAGTTTCAGAGAGTGTCAGAGAGTGTCAGAGAGTGTCATGGAGTTTCAGAGAGTGTCAGAGAGTGTCAGAAAGTTTCAGAGAGAGTCAGAGAGTGTCAGGGTGTTTCAGAGACTTTCAGAGAGTGTCACAGAGTGTCAGAGCTTTTCAGAGAGATTCAGAGAGTGTCAGAGAGTGTCACAGAGTGTCATAGAGTTGCAGAGTGTGTCAGAGAGTGTCCGAGAGTTTCAGAAAGAGTCAGATAGTGTCAGAGAGTTTCAGAAAGTGTCAGAGAGTGTCAGAGGGTTTCAGAGAGTGCCAGAGAGTTTCAGAGAATTTCTGAGAGTGTCAGAGAGTGCCTGAGAGTTTCTGACAGTTTCTGAGTGTGCCGGAGAGTGTCAGAGAGTCTCAGAGTGTTTCAGAGAGTGTCACAGTTTCAGAGAGTGTCAGAGATTTTCAGAGAGTTTCAGAGATCTTCAGAGAATGTCAGTGAGTGCCACAGAGTGTCAGTGAGTGTCAGAGAGTTTCAGAGAGTGTCAGAGATTTTCAGAGAGTTTCAGAGATCTTCAGAGAGTGTCAGAGAGTGCCAGAAAGTTTCAGAGGATGTCACAGAGTGTCGGCGATTTTCAGAGAGATTCAGAGAGTGTCCGAGAGATTCAGAAAGTGTCAGATATTGTCAGAGAGTTTCAGAATGTGTCAGAGAGTGTCAGAGAGTTTCAGAGAGCTTCAGACAGTGTCAGGGAGTGTCAGAGATTGTCAGAGAGTTTCAGATAGAGTCAGACAGTGTCTGAGATTGTCAAAGAGTGTCAAAGAGTTTCAGAGAGTGTCAGAGAGTGTCAGAGAGTGTCATGGAGTTTCAGAGAGTGTCAGAGAGTGTCAGAAAGTTTCAGAGAGAGTCAGAGAGTGTCAGGGTGTTTCAGAGAGTTTCAGAGAGTGTCACAGAGTGTCAGAGCTTTTCAGAGAGATTCAGAGAGTGTCAGAGAGTGTCACAGAGTGTCATCGAGTTGCAGAGTGTGTCAGAGAGTGTCCGAGAGTTTCAGAGAGTTTCAGAGAGTGTCAGAGAGTTTCAGAGAGTCTCAGATAGTGTCAGAGAGTGTCTGAGAGTGTGAGAGAGTGTCAGAGTCTTTCAGAGAGTGTCAAAGAGTTTCAGAGAGTGTCAGAGAGTGTCAGAGGGTTTCAGAGAGTGTCAGAGAGTTTCAGAGAATTTCTGAGAGTGTCAGAGAGTGCCTGAGAGTTTCTGACAGTTTCTGAGTGTGCCGGAGAGTGTCAGAGAGTCTCAGAGTGTTTCAGAGAGTGTCACAGTTTCAGAGAGTGTCAGAGGTTTTCAGAGAGTTTCAGAGATCTTCAGAGAATGTCAGTGAGTGCCACAGAGTGTCAGTGAGTGTCAGAGAGTTTCAGAGAGTGTCAGAGATTTTCAGAGAGTTTCAGAGATCTTCAGAGAGTGTCAGAGAGTGCCAGAAAGTTTCAGAGGATGTCACAGAGTGTCGGCGATTTTCAGAGAGATTCAGAGAGTGTCCGAGAGATTCAGAAAGTGTCAGATATTGTCAGAGAGTTTCAGAATGTGTCAGAGAGTGTCAGAGATTGTCTGAGAGTGTCAGAGATTGTCAGAGAGTTTCAGAGAGTGTCAGAGAGTTTCAGAGAGTGTCAGAGAGTGTCAGAGAGCTTCAGACAGTGTCAGGGAGTGTCAGAGATTGTCAGAGAGTTTCAGATAGAGTCAGACAGTGTCTGAGATTGTCAAAGAGTGTCAAAGAGTTTCAGAGAGTGTCAGAGAGTGTCAGAGAGTGTCATGGAGTTTCAGAGAGTGTCAGAGAGTGTCAGAAAGTTTCAGAGAGAGTCAGAGAGTGTCAGGGTGTTTCAGAGAGTTTCAGAGAGTGTCACAGAGTGTCAGAGCTTTTCAGAGAGATTCAGAGAGTGTCAGAGAGTGTCAGAGAGTGTCACAGAGTGTCATAGAGTTGCAGAGTGTGTCAGAGAGTGTCCGAGAGTTTCATAGAGTTTCAGAGAGTGTCAGAGAGTTTCAGAGAGTCTCAGATAGTGTCAGAGAGTGTCTGAGAGTGTGAGAGAGTGTCAGAGTCTTTCAGAGAGTGTCACAGAGTTTCAGAGAGTGTCAGAGATTTTCAGAGAGTGCCAGAGATCTTCAGAGAGTGTCAGAGAGTGCCAGAAAGTTTCAGAGAGTGTCACAGAGTGTCGGAGAGTTTCAGAGAGATTCAGAGAGTGTCCGAGAGATTCAGAAAGTGTCAGATAGTGTCAGAGAGTTTCAGAAAGTGTCACAGAGTGTCAGAGAGTGTCTGAGAGTGTCGGAGAGTGTCAGAGCGTTTCAGAGAGTGTCAGAGAGTGTCAGAGAGTTTCAGAGAGTTTCAGAGAGTGTCAGAGAGTTTCAGAGAGTCTCAGATAGTGTCAGAGAGTGTCAGAGAGTGTCAGAGAGTGTCTGAGAGTTTCAGAGAGTGTCAGAGAGTGTCAGATAGTTTCAGAGAGCTTCTGAGAGTTTCTGAGAGTGTCAGAGAGTTACAAAGAGTTTCAGAGAGTTTCAGAGAGTGTCAGAAAATTTCAGAGAGTGTCCGAGAGTGTCAGAGAGTTTCAGAGGGTGTCACAGAGTGTCAGAGAGTTTCAGAAAGCTTCAGAGAGTGTCAGGGAGTGTCAGAGAGTGTCAGAGAGTTTCAGAGAGTTTCAGAGAGAGTCAGACAGTGTCTGAGAGTGTCAAAGAGTGTCAAAGATTTTCAGAGAGTGTCAGAGAGTGTCAGAGGGTTTCAGACAGTTTCTGAGTGTGTCGGAGAGTGTCAGAGAATTTCTGAGAGTGTCAGAGAGTGCCTGAGAGTTTCTGACAGTTTCTGAGTGTGCCGGAGAGTGTCAGAGTGTGTCAGAGTGTTTCAGAGAGTGTCACAGAGTTTCAGAGAGTGTCAGAGATTTTCAGAGAGTTTCAGAGATCTTCAGAGAGTGTCAGTGAGTGCCACAGAGTGTCAGTGAGTGTCAGAGAGTTCCAGAGAGTGTCAGAGATTTTCAGAGAGTTTCAGAGATCTTCAGAGAGTGTCAGAGAGTGCCAGAAAGTTTCAAAGAGAGTCACAGAGTGTCGGCGAGTTTCAGAGAGATTCGGAGAGTGTCCGAGAGATTCAGAAAGTGTCAGATAGTGTCAGAGAGTTTCAGAATGTGTCAGAGAGTGTCAGAGAGTGTCTGAGAGTGTCAGAGATTGTCAGAGAGTTTCAGAGAGTGTCACAGAGTGTCAGAGCTTTTCAGAGAGATTTAGAGAGTGTCAGAGAGTGTCACAGAGTGTCATAGAGTTGCAGAGTGTGTCAGAGAGTGTCCGAGAGTTTCAGAGAGTTTCAGAGAGTGTCAGAGAGTTTCAGAGAGTCTCAGATAGTGTCAGAGAGTGTCTGAGAGTGTGAGAGAGTGTCAGAGTCTTTCAGAGAGTGTCACAGAGTTTCAAAGAGTGTCAGAGATTTTCAGAGAGTGCCAGAGATCTTCAGAGAGTGTCAGAGAGTGCCAGAAAGTTTCAGAGAGTGTCACAGAGTGTCGGAGAGTTTCAGAGAGATTCAGAGAGTGTCCGAGAGATTCAGAAAGTGTCAGATAGTGTCAGAGAGTTTCAGAAAGTGTCACAGAGTGTCAGAGAGTGTCTGAGAGTGTCGGAGAGTGTCAGAGCGTTTCAGAGAGTGTCAGAGAGTGTCAGAGAGTTTCAGAGAGTTTCAGAGAGTGTCAGAGAGTTTCAGAGAGTCTCAGATAGTGTCAGAGAGTGTCAGAGTGTCAGAGAGTGTCTGAGAGTTTCAGAGAGTGTCAGAGAGTGTCAGAGAGTTTCAGAGAGCTTCTGAGAGTTTCTGAGAGTGTCAGAGAGTTACAAAGTGTTTCAGAGAGTTTCAGAGAGTGTCAGAAAGTTTCAGAGAGTGTCCGAGAGTGTCAGAGAGTTTCAGAGGGTGTCACAGAGTGTCAGAGAGTTTCAGAAAGCTTCAGAGAGTGTCAGGGAGTGTCAGAGAGTGTCAGAGAGTTTCAGAGAGTTTCAGAGAGAGTCAGACAGTGTCTGAGAGTGTCAAAGAGTGTCAAAGATTTTCAGAGAGTGTCAGAGAGTGTCAGAGGGTTTCAGAGAGCTTCTGAGAGTTTCTGAGAGTGTCAGAGAGTTACAAAGAGTTTCAGATAGTTTCAGAGAGTGTCAGAAAGTTTCAGAGAGTGTCCGAGAGTTTCAGAGAGTTTCAGAGGGTGTCACAGAGTGTCAGAGAGTTTCAGAAAGCTTCAGAGAGTGTCAGGGAGTGTCAGAGAGTTTCAGAGTGTTTCAGAGAGAGTCAGACAGTGTCTGAGAGTGTCAAAGAGTGTCAAAGAGTTTCAGAGAGTGTCAGAGAGTGTCAGAGGGTTTCAGAGAGTGTCAGAGAGTTTCAGAGAATTTCTGAGAGTGTCAGAGAGTGCCTGAGAGTTTCTGACAGTTTCTGAGTGTGCCGGAGAGTGTCAGAGAGTCTCAGAGTGTTTCAGAGAGTGTCACAGTTTCAGAGAGTGTCAGAGATTTTCAGAGAGTGTCAGAGATTTTCAGAGAGTTTCAGAGATCTTCAGAGAGTGTCAGAGAGTGCCAGAAAGTTTCAGAGGATGTCACAGAGTGTCGGCGATATTCAGAGAGATTCAGAGAGTGTCCGAGAGATTCAGAAAGTGTCAGATATTGTCAGAGAGTTTCAGAATGTGTCAGAGAGTGTCAGAGATTGTCTGAGAGTGTCAGAGATTGTCAGAGAGTTTCAGAGAGTGTCAGAGAGTGTCAGAGAGTTTCAGAGAGTTTCAGAGAGTGTCAGAGAGTGTCAGAGAGCTTCAGACAGTGTCAGGGAGTGTCAGAGATTGTCAGAGAGTTTCAGATAGAGTCAGACAGTGTCTGAGATTGTCAAAGAGTGTCAAAGAGTTTCAGAGAGTGTCAGAGAGTGTCAGAGAGTGTCATGGAGTTTCAGAGAGTGTCAGAGAGTGTCAGAAAGTTTCAGAGAGAGTCAGAGAGTGTCAGGGTGTTTCAGAGAGTTTCAGAGAGTGTCACAGAGTGTCAGAGCTTTTCAGAGAGATTCAGAGAGTGTCAGAGAGTGTCACAGAGTGTCATAGAGTTGCAGAGTGTGTCAGAGAGTGTCCGAGAGTTTCAGAGAGTTTCAGAGAGTGTCAGAGAGTTTCAGAGAGTCTCAGATAGTGTCAGAGAGTGTCTGAGAGTGTGAGAGAGTGTCAGAGTCTTTCAGAGAGTGTCAAAGAGTTTCAGAGAGTGTCAGAGAGTGTCAGAGGGTTTCAGAGAGTGCCAGAGAGTTTCAGAGAATTTCTGAGAGTGTCAGAGAGTGCCTGAGAGTTTCTGACAGTTTCTGAGTGTGCCGGAGAGTGTCAGAGAGTCTCAGAGTGTTTCAGAGAGTGTCACAGTTTCAGAGAGTGTCAGAGATTTTCAGAGAGTTTCAGAGATCTTCAGAGAATGTCAGTGAGTGCCACAGAGTGTCAGTGAGTGTCAGAGAGTTTCAGAGAGTGTCAGAGATTTTCAGAGAGTTTCAGAGATCTTCAGAGAGTGTCAGAGAGTGCCAGAAAGTTTCAGAGGATGTCACAGAGTGTCGGCGATTTTCAGAGAGATTCAGAGAGTGTCCGAGAGATTCAGAAAGTGTCAGATATTGTCAGAGAGTTTCAGAATGTGTCAGTGAGTGTCAGAGATTGTCTGAGAGTGTCAGAGATTGTCAGAGAGTTTCAGAGAGTGTCAGAGAGTGTCAGAGAGTTTCAGAGAGTTTCAGAGAGTGTCAGAGATTGTCAGAGAGTTTCAGATAGAGTCAGACAGTGTCTGAGATTGTCAAAGAGTGTCAAAGAGTTTCAGAGAGTGTCAGAGAGTGTCAGAGAGTGTCATGGAGTTTCAGAGAGTGTCAGAGAGTGTCAGAAAGTTTCAGAGAGAGTCAGAGAGTGTCAGGGTGTTTCAGAGAGTTTCAGAGAGTGTCACAGAGTGTCAGAGCTTTTCAGAGAGATTCAGAGAGTGTCAGAGAGTGTCACAGAGTGTCATAGAGTTGCAGAGTGTGTCAGAGAGTGTCCGAGAGTTTCAGAAAGAGTCAGATAGTGTCAGAGAGTTTCAGAAAGTGTCAGAGAGTGTCAGAGGGTTTCAGAGAGTGCCAGAGAGTTTCAGAGAATTTCTGAGAGTGTCAGAGAGTGCCTGAGAGTTTCTGACAGTTTCTGAGTGTGCCGGAGAGTGTCAGAGAGTCTCAGAGTGTTTCAGAGAGTGTCACAGTTTCAGAGAGTGTCAGAGATTTTCAGAGAGTTTCAGAGATCTTCAGAGAATGTCAGTGAGTGCCACAGAGTGTCAGTGAGTGTCAGAGAGTTTCAGAGAGTGTCAGAGATTTTCAGAGAGTTTCAGAGATCTTCAGAGAGTGTCAGAGAGTGCCAGAAAGTTTCAGAGGATGTCACAGAGTGTCGGCGATTTTCAGAGAGATTCAGAGAGTGTCCGAGAGATTCAGAAAGTGTCAGATATTGTCAGAGAGTTTCAGAATGTGTCAGAGAGTGTCAGAGAGTTTCAGAGAGCTTCAGACAGTGTCAGGGAGTGTCAGAGATTGTCAGAGAGTTTCAGATAGAGTCAGACAGTGTCTGAGATTGTCAAAGAGTGTCAAAGAGTTTCAGAGAGTGTCAGAGAGTGTCAGAGAGTGTCATGGAGTTTCAGAGAGTGTCAGAGAGTGTCAGAAAGTTTCAGAGAGAGTCAGAGAGTGTCAGGGTGTTTCAGAGAGTTTCAGAGAGTGTCACAGAGTGTCAGAGCTTTTCAGAGAGATTCAGAGAGTGTCAGAGAGTGTCACAGAGTGTCATCGAGTTGCAGAGTGTGTCAGAGAGTGTCCGAGAGTTTCAGAGAGTTTCAGAGAGTGTCAGAGAGTTTCAGAGAGTCTCAGATAGTGTCAGAGAGTGTCTGAGAGTGTGAGAGAGTGTCAGAGTCTTTCAGAGAGTGTCAAAGAGTTTCAGAGAGTGTCAGAGAGTGTCAGAGGGTTTCAGAGAGTGTCAGAGAGTTTCAGAGAATTTCTGAGAGTGTCAGAGAGTGCCTGAGAGTTTCTGACAGTTTCTGAGTGTGCCGGAGAGTGTCAGAGAGTCTCAGAGTGTTTCAGAGAGTGTCACAGTTTCAGAGAGTGTCAGAGGTTTTCAGAGAGTTTCAGAGATCTTCAGAGAATGTCAGTGAGTGCCACAGAGTGTCAGTGAGTGTCAGAGAGTTTCAGAGAGTGTCAGAGATTTTCAGAGAGTTTCAGAGATCTTCAGAGAGTGTCAGAGAGTGCCAGAAAGTTTCAGAGGATGTCACAGAGTGTCGGCGATTTTCAGAGAGATTCAGAGAGTGTCCGAGAGATTCAGAAAGTGTCAGATATTGTCAGAGAGTTTCAGAATGTGTCAGAGAGTGTCAGAGATTGTCTGAGAGTGTCAGAGATTGTCAGAGAGTTTCAGAGAGTGTCAGAGAGTTTCAGAGAGTGTCAGAGAGTGTCAGAGAGCTTCAGACAGTGTCAGGGAGTGTCAGAGATTGTCAGAGAGTTTCAGATAGAGTCAGACAGTGTCTGAGATTGTCAAAGAGTGTCAAAGAGTTTCAGAGAGTGTCAGAGAGTGTCAGAGAGTGTCATGGAGTTTCAGAGAGTGTCAGAGAGTGTCAGAAAGTTTCAGAGAGAGTCAGAGAGTGTCAGGGTGTTTCAGAGAGTTTCAGAGAGTGTCACAGAGTGTCAGAGCTTTTCAGAGAGATTCAGAGAGTGTCAGAGAGTGTCAGAGAGTGTCACAGAGTGTCATAGAGTTGCAGAGTGTGTCAGAGAGTGTCCGAGAGTTTCATAGAGTTTCAGAGAGTGTCAGAGAGTTTCAGAGAGTCTCAGATAGTGTCAGAGAGTGTCTGAGAGTGTGAGAGAGTGTCAGAGTCTTTCAGAGAGTGTCACAGAGTTTCAGAGAGTGTCAGAGATTTTCAGAGAGTGCCAGAGATCTTCAGAGAGTGTCAGAGAGTGCCAGAAAGTTTCAGAGAGTGTCACAGAGTGTCGGAGAGTTTCAGAGAGATTCAGAGAGTGTCCGAGAGATTCAGAAAGTGTCAGATAGTGTCAGAGAGTTTCAGAAAGTGTCACAGAGTGTCAGAGAGTGTCTGAGAGTGTCGGAGAGTGTCAGAGCGTTTCAGAGAGTGTCAGAGAGTGTCAGAGAGTTTCAGAGAGTTTCAGAGAGTGTCAGAGAGTTTCAGAGAGTCTCAGATAGTGTCAGAGAGTGTCAGAGAGTGTCAGAGAGTGTCTGAGAGTTTCAGAGAGTGTCAGAGAGTGTCAGATAGTTTCAGAGAGCTTCTGAGAGTTTCTGAGAGTGTCAGAGAGTTACAAAGAGTTTCAGAGAGTTTCAGAGAGTGTCAGAAAATTTCAGAGAGTGTCCGAGAGTGTCAGAGAGTTTCAGAGGGTGTCACAGAGTGTCAGAGAGTTTCAGAAAGCTTCAGAGAGTGTCAGGGAGTGTCAGAGAGTGTCAGAGAGTTTCAGAGAGTTTCAGAGAGAGTCAGACAGTGTCTGAGAGTGTCAAAGAGTGTCAAAGATTTTCAGAGAGTGTCAGAGAGTGTCAGAGGGTTTCAGACAGTTTCTGAGTGTGTCGGAGAGTGTCAGAGAATTTCTGAGAGTGTCAGAGAGTGCCTGAGAGTTTCTGACAGTTTCTGAGTGTGCCGGAGAGTGTCAGAGTGTGTCAGAGTGTTTCAGAGAGTGTCACAGAGTTTCAGAGAGTGTCAGAGATTTTCAGAGAGTTTCAGAGATCTTCAGAGAGTGTCAGTGAGTGCCACAGAGTGTCAGTGAGTGTCAGAGAGTTCCAGAGAGTGTCAGAGATTTTCAGAGAGTTTCAGAGATCTTCAGAGAGTGTCAGAGAGTGCCAGAAAGTTTCAAAGAGAGTCACAGAGTGTCGGCGAGTTTCAGAGAGATTCGGAGAGTGTCCGAGAGATTCAGAAAGTGTCAGATAGTGTCAGAGAGTTTCAGAATGTGTCAGAGAGTGTCAGAGAGTGTCTGAGAGTGTCAGAGATTGTCAGAGAGTTTCAGAGAGTGTCAGAGAGTGTCAGAGAGTTTCAGAGAGTTTCAGAGTGTGTCAGAGAGTGTCTGAGAGATTCAGAAAGTGTCAGATAGTGTCAGAGAGTTTCAGAATGTGTCAGAGAGTGTCAGAGAGTGTCTGAGAGTGTCAGAGATTGTCAGAGAGTTTCAGAGAGTGTCAGAGAGTGTCAGAGAGTTTCAGAGAGTTTCAGAGTGTGTCAGAGAGTGTCAGTGAGCTTCAGAAAGTGTCAGAGAGTTTCATATAGAGTCAGACAGTGTCTGAGATTGTCAAAGAGTGTCAAAGAGTTTCAGAGAGTGTCAGAGAGTGTCAGAGAGTTTCAGAGAGTGTCAGTGAGTGTCAGAGAGTGTCAGAGAGTTTCAGAGAGAGTCAGACAGTGTCTGAGAGTGTCAAAGAGTGTCAAAGAGTTTCAGAGGGTGTCAGAGAGTGTCAGAGAGTGTCAGAGAGTTTCAGAGAGTGTCAAAGAGTTTCTGAGAGTGTCAGAGAGTGCCAGAGAGTTTCTGAGAGTTTCTGAGTGTGTCGAAGTCTGTCTGCGGGAGTCGGACAGTATCTGAACGTGTCACAGAGTGTCAGAGAGTGTCAGAGATTTTCGGAGAGTTTCAGAGATGTTCAGAGAGTGTCAGAGAGTGTCAGGGAGTTTCAGAGAGTTACAGAGTGTCACAGAGTGTCAGAGAGTTTCAGAGAGTTTCAGAGAGTGTCAGAGAGTTTCAGAGAGTGTCAGAAAGTTTCAGAGAGTGTCAGAGAGTTTCAGAAAGTGTCACAGAGTGTCAGAGTGATTCAGAGAGATTCAGAGAGTGTCAGAGATTGTCAGAGAGTTTCAGAGTGTGTCAGAGAGTGTCAGAGAGATTCAGAGAGTTTTAGAGAGTCTCGGAGAGTGTCAGAGAGCTTCAGACAGTGTCAGGGAGTGTCAGAGAGTGTCAGAGCGTTTCAGAGAGAGTCAGACAGTGTCACAGAGTGTCAAAGAGTGTCAAGGAGTTCCAGAGAGTGTCAGAGAGTGTCAGAGAGTGTCAGAGAGTATCAGAGAGTGTCAAAGAGTTTCAGAGAGGTTCTGAGAGTGTCAGAGAGTGCCAGAGAGTTTCTGAGAGTTTCTGAGATGTTCAGAGAGTGTCAGAGAGTGTCAGGGAGTTTCAGAGAGTTACAGAGTGTCACAGAGTGTCAGAGAGTTCCAGAGAGTGTCAGAGAGTGTCAGAGAGTTTCAGAGAGTTTCAGAGAGCTTCAGAGAGTTTCAGAGAGTGTCAGAATGTTTCAGAGAGTGTCAGAGAGTTTAAGAGAGTGTCACAGAGTGTCAGAGTGATTCAGAGAGATTCAGAGAGTGTCAGAGATTGTCAGAGAGTTTCAGACAGTTTCAGAGAGTTTCAGAGAGTGTCAGAGAGTTTCAGAGAGAGTCAGTGAGTGTCAGAGAGTGTCAAAGAGTGTCACAGAGTTTCAGAGAGTGTCAGAGAGCGTCAGAGAGTGTCAGAGAGTTTCAGAGAGTGTCAGAGTGTTTCAGAGACTTTCTGAGAGTGTCAGAGAGTTCCAGAGTGTTTCTGAGAGTTTCTGAGTGTGTCGGAGTGTGTCTGAGAGAGTCAGAGAGTATCTGAGAGTGTCACAGAGTGTCAGAGAGTGTCAGAGATTTTCAGAGAGTTTCAGAGATGTTCAGAGAGTGTCAGAGAGTGTCAGAAAGTTTCAGAGAGAGTCAGACAGTGTCAGGGAGTTTCAGAGAGTTTCAGAGAGTGTCACAGAGTGTCGGAGCTTTTCAGAGAGATTCAGAGAGTGTCAGAGAGTGTCACAGAGTGTCATAGAGTTGCAGTGTGTGTCAGAGAGTGTCTGAGAGTTTCAGAAAGAGTCAGATAGTGTCAGATAGTTTCAGAAAGTGTCAGAGAGTGTCAGAGAGTGTCTGAGTGTGTCAGAGAGTGTCAGAGAGAGTCAGAGAGTGTCAGGGAGTTTCAGAGAGTTTCACAGAGTGTCACAGAGTGTCAGAGCATTTCAGAGAGATTCAGAGAGTGTCAGAGAGTGTCGCAGAATGTCATAGAGTTGCAGAGTGTGTCAGAGAGTGTCCGAGAGTTTCAGAAAGAGTCAGATGGTGTCAGAGAGTTTCAGAAAGTGTCAGAGAGTGTCAGAAAGTGTCTGAGAGTGTCAGAGAGTGTCAGAGAGTTTCAGAGAGTGTCAGAGAGTGTCAGAGAGTTTCAGAGAATTTCAGAGAGTGTCAGAGAGTTTCAGAGAGTCTCAGATAGTGTCAGAGAGTGTCTGAGAGTGTTTGAGAGTGTCTGAGAGTTTCAGAGAGTGTCAGAGAGTGTCAGAGAGTTTCAGTGAGCTTCTGAGAGTTTCTGAGAGTGTCAGAGAGTTACAAAGAGTTTCAGAGATGTTCAGAGAGTGTCAGAGAGTGTCAGGGAGTTTCAGAGAGTTACAGAGTGTCACAGAGTGTCAGAGAGTTTCAGAGAGTTTCAGAGAGTGTCAGAGAGTTTCAGAGAGTGTCAGAAAGTTTCAGAGAGTGTCAGAGAGTTTCAGAAAGTGTCACAGAGTGTCAGAGTGATTCAGAGAGATTCAGAGAGTGTCAGAGATTGTCAGAGAGTTTCAGAGTGTGTCAGAGAGTGTCAGAGAGATTCAGAGAGTTTTAGAGAGTGTCGGAGAGTGTCAGAGAGCTTCAGACAGTGTCAGGGAGTGTCAGAGAGTGTCAGAGAGTTTCAGAGAGAGTCAGACAGTGTCACAGAGTGTCAAAGAGTGTCAAGGAGTTTCAGAGAGTGTCAGAGAGTGTCAGAGAGTGTCAGAGAGTATCAGAGAGTGTCAAAGAGTTTCAGAGAGGTTCTGAGAGTGTCAGAGAGTGCCAGAGAGTTTCTGAGAGTTTCTGAGATGTTCAGAGAGTGTCAGAGAGTGTCAGGGAGTTTCAGAGAGTTACAGAGTGTCACAGAGTGTCAGAGAGTTCCAGAGAGTGTCAGAGAGTGTCAGAGAGTTTCAGAGAGTTTCAGAGAGCTTCAGAGAGTTTCAGAGAGTGTCAGAATGTTTCAGAGAGTGTCAGAGAGTTTAAGAGAGTGTCACAGAGTGTCAGAGTGATTCAGAGAGATTCAGAGAGTGTCAGAGATTGTCAGAGAGTTTCAGACAGTTTCAGAGAGTTTCAGAGAGTGTCAGAGAGTTTCAGAGAGAGTCAGTGAGTGTCAGAGAGTGTCAAAGAGTGTCATAGAGTTTCAGAGAGTGTCAGAGAGCGTCAGAGAGTGTCAGAGAGTTTCAGAGAGTGTCAGAGTGTTTCAGAGACTTTCTGAGAGTGTCAGAGAGTTCCAGAGTGTTTCTGAGAGTTTCTGAGTGTGTCGGAGTGTGTCTGAGAGAGTCAGAGAGTATCTGAGAGTGTCACAGAGTGTCAGAGAGTGTCAGAGATTTTCAGAGAGTTTCAGAGATGTTCAGAGAGTGTCAGAGAGAGTCAGAAAGTTTCAGAGAGAGTCAGACAGTGTCAGGGAGTTTCAGAGAGTTTCAGAGAGTGTCACAGAGTGTCGGAGCTTTTCAGAGAGATTCAGAGAGTGTCAGAGAGTGTCACAGAGTGTCATAGAGTTGCAGTGTGTGTCAGAGAGTGTCTGAGAGTTTCAGAAAGAGTCAGATAGTGTCAGATAGTTTCAGAAAGTGTCAGAGAGTGTCAGAGAGTGTCTGAGTGTGTCAGAGAGTGTCAGAGAGAGTCAGAGAGTGTCAGGGAGTTTCAGAGAGTTTCACAGAGTGTCACAGAGTGTCAGAGCATTTCAGAGAGATTCAGAGAGTGTCAGAGAGTGTCGCAGAATGTCATAGAGTTGCAGAGTGTGTCAGAGAGTGTCCGAGAGTTTCAGAAAGAGTCAGATGGTGTCAGAGAGTTTCAGAAAGTGTCAGAGAGTGTCAGAAAGTGTCTGAGAGTGTCAGAGAGTGTCAGAGAGTTTCAGAGAGTGTCAGAGAGTGTCAGAGAGTTTCAGAGAATTTCAGAGAGTGTCAGAGAGTTTCAGAGAGTCTCAGATAGTGTCAGAGAGTGTCTGAGAGTGTTTGAGAGTGTCTGAGAGTTTCAGAGAGTGTCAGAGAGTGTCAGAGAGTTTCAGTGAGCTTCTGAGAGTTTCTGAGAGTGTCAGAGAGTTACAAAGAGTTTCAGAGATGTTCAGAGAGTGTCAGAGAGTGTCAGGGAGTTTCAGAGAGTTACAGAGTGTCACAGAGTGTCAGAGAGTTTCAGAGAGTTTCAGAGAGTGTCAGAGAGTTTCAGAGAGTGTCAGAAAGTTTCAGAGAGTGTCAGAGAGTTTCAGAAAGTGTCACAGAGTGTCAGAGTGATTCAGAGAGATTCAGAGAGTGTCAGAGATTGTCAGAGAGTTTCAGAGTGTGTCAGAGAGTGTCAGAGAGATTCAGAGAGTTTTAGAGAGTGTCGGAGAGTGTCAGAGAGCTTCAGACAGTGTCAGAGAGTGTCAGAGAGTTTCAGAGAGAGTCAGACAGTGTCACAGAGTGTCAAAGAGTGTCAAGGAGTTTCAGAGAGTGTCAGAGAGTGTCAGAGAGTGTCAGAGAGTATCAGAGAGTGTCAAAGAGTTTCAGAGAGGTTCTGAGAGTGTCAGAGAGTGCCAGAGAGTTTCTGAGAGTTTCTGAGATGTTCAGAGAGTGTCAGAGAGTGTCAGGGAGTTTCAGAGAGTTACAGAGTGTCACAGAGTGTCAGAGAGTTCCAGAGAGTGTCAGAGAGTGTCAGAGAGTTTCAGAGAGTTTCAGAGAGCTTCAGAGAGTTTCAGAGAGTGTCAGAATGTTTCAGAGAGTGTCAGAGAGTTTAAGAGAGTGTCACAGAGTGTCAGAGTGATTCAGAGAGATTCAGAGAGTGTCAGAGATTGTCAGAGAGTTTCAGACAGTTTCAGAGAGTTTCAGAGAGTGTCAGAGAGTTTCAGAGAGAGTCAGTGAGTGTCAGAGAGTGTCAAAGAGTGTCATAGAGTTTCAGAGAGTGTCAGAGAGCGTCAGAGAGTGTCAGAGAGTTTCAGAGAGTGTCAGAGTGTTTCAGAGACTTTCTGAGAGTGTCAGAGAGTTCCAGAGTGTTTCTGAGAGTTTCTGAGTGTGTCGGAGTGTGTCTGAGAGAGTCAGAGAGTATCTGAGAGTGTCACAGAGTGTCAGAGAGTGTCAGAGATTTTCAGAGAGTTTCAGAGATGTTCAGAGAGTGTCAGAGAGAGTCAGAAAGTTTCAGAGAGAGTCAGACAGTGTCAGGGAGTTTCAGAGAGTTTCAGAGAGTGTCACAGAGTGTCGGAGCTTTTCAGAGAGATTCAGAGAGTGTCAGAGAGTGTCACAGAGTGTCATAGAGTTGCAGTGTGTGTCAGAGAGTGTCTGAGAGTTTCAGAAAGAGTCAGATAGTGTCAGATAGTTTCAGAAAGTGTCAGAGAGTGTCAGAGAGTGTCTGAGTGTGTCAGAGAGTGTCAGAGAGAGTCAGAGAGTGTCAGGGAGTTTCAGAGAGTTTCACAGAGTGTCACAGAGTGTCAGAGCATTTCAGAGAGATTCAGAGAGTGTCAGAGAGTGTCGCAGAATGTCATAGAGTTGCAGAGTGTGTCAGAGAGTGTCCGAGAGTTTCAGAAAGAGTCAGATGGTGTCAGAGAGTTTCAGAAAGTGTCAGAGAGTGTCAGAAAGTGTCTGAGAGTGTCAGAGAGTGTCAGAGAGTTTCAGAGAGTGTCAGAGAGTGTCAGAGAGTTTCAGAGAATTTCAGAGAGTGTCAGAGAGTTTCAGAGAGTCTCAGATAGTGTCAGAGAGTGTCTGAGAGTGTTTGAGAGTGTCTGAGAGTTTCAGAGAGTGTCAGAGAGTGTCAGAGAGTTTCAGTGAGCTTCTGAGAGTTTCTGAGAGTGTCAGAGAGTTACAAAGAGTTTCAGAGATGTTCAGAGAGTGTCAGAGAGTGTCAGGGAGTTTCAGAGAGTTACAGAGTGTCACAGAGTGTCAGAGAGTTTCAGAGAGTTTCAGAGAGTGTCAGAGAGTTTCAGAGAGTGTCAGAAAGTTTCAGAGAGTGTCAGAGAGTTTCAGAAAGTGTCACAGAGTGTCAGAGTGATTCAGAGAGATTCAGAGAGTGTCAGAGATTGTCAGAGAGTTTCAGAGTGTGTCAGAGAGTGTCAGAGAGATTCAGAGAGTTTTAGAGAGTGTCGGAGAGTGTCAGAGAGCTTCAGACAGTGTCAGGGAGTGTCAGAGAGTGTCAGAGAGTTTCAGAGAGAGTCAGACAGTGTCACAGAGTGTCAAAGAGTGTCAAGGAGTTTCAGAGAGTGTCAGAGAGTGTCAGAGAGTGTCAGAGAGTATCAGAGAGTGTCAAAGAGTTTCAGAGAGGTTCTGAGAGTGTCAGAGAGTGCCAGAGAGTTTCTGAGAGTTTCTGAGATGTTCAGAGAGTGTCAGAGAGTGTCAGGGAGTTTCAGAGAGTTACAGAGTGTCACAGAGTGTCAGAGAGTTCCAGAGAGTGTCAGAGAGTGTCAGAGAGTTTCAGAGAGTTTCAGAGAGCTTCAGAGAGTTTCAGAGAGTGTCAGAATGTTTCAGAGAGTGTCAGAGAGTTTAAGAGAGTGTCACAGAGTGTCAGAGTGATTCAGAGAGATTCAGAGAGTGTCAGAGATTGTCAGAGAGTTTCAGACAGTTTCAGAGAGTTTCAGAGAGTGTCAGAGAGTTTCAGAGAGAGTCAGTGAGTGTCAGAGAGTGTCAAAGAGTGTCATAGAGTTTCAGAGAGTGTCAGAGAGCGTCAGAGAGTGTCAGAGAGTTTCAGAGAGTGTCAGAGTGTTTCAGAGACTTTCTGAGAGTGTCAGAGAGTTCCAGAGTGTTTCTGAGAGTTTCTGAGTGTGTCGGAGTGTGTCTGAGAGAGTCAGAGAGTATCTGAGAGTGTCACAGAGTGTCAGAGAGTGTCAGAGATTTTCAGAGAGTTTCAGAGATGTTCAGAGAGTGTCAGAGAGAGTCAGAAAGTTTCAGAGAGAGTCAGACAGTGTCAGGGAGTTTCAGAGAGTTTCAGAGAGTGTCACAGAGTGTCGGAGCTTTTCAGAGAGATTCAGAGAGTGTCAGAGAGTGTCACAGAGTGTCATAGAGTTGCAGTGTGTGTCAGAGAGTGTCTGAGAGTTTCAGAAAGAGTCAGATAGTGTCAGATAGTTTCAGAAAGTGTCAGAGAGTGTCAGAGAGTGTCTGAGTGTGTCAGAGAGTGTCAGAGAGAGTCAGAGAGTGTCAGGGAGTTTCAGAGAGTTTCACAGAGTGTCACAGAGTGTCAGAGCATTTCAGAGAGATTCAGAGAGTGTCAGAGAGTGTCGCAGAATGTCATAGAGTTGCAGAGTGTGTCAGAGAGTGTCCGAGAGTTTCAGAAAGAGTCAGATGGTGTCAGAGAGTTTCAGAAAGTGTCAGAGAGTGTCAGAAAGTGTCTGAGAGTGTCAGAGAGTGTCAGAGAGTTTCAGAGAGTGTCAGAGAGTGTCAGAGAGTTTCAGAGAATTTCAGAGAGTGTCAGAGAGTTTCAGAGAGTCTCAGATAGTGTCAGAGAGTGTCTGAGAGTGTTTGAGAGTGTCTGAGAGTTTCAGAGAGTGTCAGAGAGTGTCAGAGAGTTTCAGTGAGCTTCTGAGAGTTTCTGAGAGTGTCAGAGAGTTACAAAGAGTTTCAGAGAGTTTCATAAAGTGTCAGAAAGTTTCAGAGAGTGTCTGAGAGTTTCACAGAGTTTCAGAGGTTGTCACAGAGTGTCAGAGAGTTTCAGAAAGCTTCAGAGAGTGTCAGGGAGAGTCAGAGAGTGTCAGAGAGTTTCCGAGATTTTCAGAGAGAGTCAGACAGTGTCTGAGAGTGTCAAAGAGTGTCAAAGAGTTTCAGAAAGTGTCAGAGAGTGTCAGAGGGTTTCAGAGAGTTTCAGAGAGTTTCAGAGAATTTCTGAGAGTGTCAGAGAGTGCCTGAGAGTCTCTGACACTTTCTGAAACTCTCTGACAGTATCTGACACTTTCTGAAACTCTCGGACACTCTCTGACACACTCTGCAACTCTGTGTCACTCTGTGACTCTCTCTGACACTCTCTGAATCTCTCTGAAACTCTCTGACACTCTGTGACAATCTGTAACTCTCTGAACATCTCTGAAACTCTCTGAAAATCTCTGACACTCTCTGACACTCTGTGACACTCTCAGATACTCTCTGACTCCCGCAGACACACTTCGACACACTCAGAAACTCTCAGAAACTCTCTGGCACTCTCTGACATTCTCAGAAACTCTCTGAAACTCTTTGACACTCTCTGAAACTCTCTGACACTCTCTGACACTCTCTTAAACTCTTTGACACTCTTTGACACTCTGTGACACTGTCTGACTCTCTCTGAAACTCTCTGACACTCTCTGACACTCCCTGGCACTCTCTGAAACTCTCTGACACTCTCTGAAACTCTTTGACACTCTTTGACAATCTCAGACACTGTCTGACTCTATCTGAAACTCTCTGACACTCTCTGACACTCCCTGACACTGTCTGAAACTCTCTGACACTCTCTGACACTCTCTGAAAATCTCTGACACTCTCTGACACTCTCTGAAACTCTCTGACAATCTCTGACACTCTCAGACACTCTCTGACACTCTCTGACACTTTCTGAAACTCTCTGACACTATCTGACTCTTTCTGAAACTCTCGGACACTCTGTGACACTCTCTGAAACTTTCTGGCACACTCTGACACTCTCTGAAGATCTCTGAAACTCTCTGAAAATCTCTGACACTCTCTGACACTCTCTGAAACTCTCTGACAATCTCTGACACTCTCAGACACTCTCTGACACTCTCTGACACTTTCTGAGACTCTCTGACACTATCTGACTCTTTCTGAAACTCTCGGACACTCTGTGACACTCTCTGAAACTTTCTGGCACACTCTGACACTCTCTGAAGATCTCTGAATCTCTCTGAAACTCTCCGACACTCTGTGACACTCTCTGAAACTTTCTGGCACACTCTGACACTCTCTGAAGATCTCTGAAACTCTCTGAAAATCTCTGACACTCTCTGAAACTCTCTGACACTCACTGACACTCTGTAGCACTCACTGACACTCTCTGAAGATCTCTGAAACTCTCTGAAAATCTCTGACACTCTCTGAAACTCTGTGACACTCTCTGAAACACTCTGACACTCTCTGACACTCACCGGCACACTCAGAAACTGTCAGAAACTTTCAGGCACTCTCTGAAACTCTCTGAAATTCTCTGAAACTCTCTGACACTCTCTGAAACACTCTGACACTCTCTGACACTCTCTGACACTCTCTGACAACCTCTGAAACTCTCTGAAACTCTCGGACAATCTCTGAAATTTTCTGACACTCTCTAAAACTCTTTGTAACTCTCTGACACTCTCAGAAACTCTCAGAAGCTCACTGAAACTCTCTGACACTCTCTGAAACTCTCAGACACTCTCAGACACTCTCTGACACTCTCTTACATTATCTGAGACACTCTGAAACTCTCTGACACTCTCGGAAATTCTCTGAAACTCTCTGACACTATCTGACACTTTGTGAATCTCTCGGACACTCTCTGAATCTCTCTGAAACTCTCCGACACTCTGTGACAATCTCTGAAACGTTCTCGCACTCTCTGACACTCTCTGAAGATCTGTGACACTCTCTGAAACTCTGTGACACTCTCTGAAAGACTCTGACACTCCCTCACACCCTCAGACACTCACTGACACTCTCTGACACTTTCTGAAACTCTCTGACACTATCTGACTCTTTCTGAAACTCTCGGACACTCTCTGACACACTCTGCAACTCTATGACACTCTGTGACACTCTCTGACACTCTCTGAATCTCTCCGAAAAGCTCTGACACTCTGTGACACTCTCTGAAACTCTCTGAAACTTCCTGACACTCTCTGAATCTCTCTGAAACTTTCTGACACTCTCTGACACTCTCTGAACATCTCTGAAACTCTCTGAAAATCTCTGACACTCTCTGACACTCTCTGAACATCTCTGAAACTCTCTGAAAATCTCTGACACTCTCTGACACTCTGTGACACTCTCAGATACTCTCTGGCACTCTCAGACACACTCCGACACACTCAGAAACTCTCAGAAACTCTCTGGAACTCTATGAAGCTCTCTGAAACTCTCTGAAACTCTCTGACACTCTCTGTCACTCTCTGTCACTCTCTGAAATTCTCTGAAACTCTCTGACACTCTCTGACACTCTCTGAAACTCTCTGACTATCTCTGGCACTCTCAGACACTCTCTGAAGATCTCTGAAACTCTCTGACACTATCTGACACTTTCTGAATCTCTCGGACACTCTCTGAATCTCTCTGAAACTGTCCGACACTCTGTGACACTCTCTGAAACTTTCTCGCACTCTCTGACACTCTCTGAAGATCTCTGAAACTCTCTGAAAATCTCTGACACTCTCTGAAACTCTGTGACACTCTCAGATACTCTCTGACTCCCGCAGACACACTTCGACACACTCAGAAACTCTCAGAAACTCTCTGGCACTCTCTGACACTCTGAGAAACTCTCTGACACTCTCTGACACTCTCTGAAACTCTCTGACACTCTCTGACTCTATCTGAAACTCTCTGACACTCTCTGATACTGTCTGAAGCTCTCTGACACTCTCTGACACTCTCTGCAACTCTCTGAAACTCTCTGACACTCTCTGACACTCTCTGAAACTCTCTGCCACTTTCTGACACACTCTGACACTTTCTGAAACTCTCTGATACTATCTGACACGTTTTGAATCTCTCGGACACTCTCTGAATCTCTCTGAAACTCTCCGACACTCTGTGACACTCTCTGAAAATTTCTGGCACTCCCTGACAATCTCTGAAGATCTCTGAAACTCTCTGAAAATCTCTGACACTATCTGAAAATCTCTGACACTCTCTGAAACTCTGTGACACTCTCTGAAACACTCTGACACTCCCTGACACTCTCCGGCACACTCAGAAACTGTCAGAAACTCTATGACACTCTCAGAAATTCTCTGAAACTCTCTGACACTCTCTGAAGCCCTCTGACACTCTCTGACACTCTCTGACACTCTCTGACACTCTCTGAAACTCTTTGACACTCTTTGACACTCTCAGACACTGTCTGACTCTCTCTGAAACTCTCTGAAACTCTCTGACACTCTCTGACACTCCCTGACACTCTCTGAAGCTTTCTGAAACTCTCTGACACTCTGTGACACCCTCTGAAACTCTCTGAAACTCTCGGACACGCTCTGAAACTTTCTGACACTCTCTGAAATTCTCTGAAACTCTTTGTAACTCTCTGACACTCTCAGAAACTCTCAGAAGCTCTCTGACACTCTCTGACACTCTCTGAAACTCTCAGACACTCTCAGACACTCTCAGACACTCTCTGACACTCTCTGACACTATCTGAGACTCTCTGAAACTCTCTGACACTCTCTGAAGCCCTCTGACACTCTCTGACACTCTCTGACACTCTCTGACACTCTCTGAAACTCTTTGACACTCTTTGACACTCTCTGACGCTCTCTGACACTCTCTGAAACTCTGTGACACTCTATGACACTCTCTGACACTCACTGACTCTCTCTGAAACTCTCTGACACTCTCTGAAACTCTCTGAAACTGTCTGACACTCTCTGACAATCTCTGACACTCTCTGAATCTCTCTGAATCACTCTGACACTCTGTTAAACTCTCTGAAACTCTCTGACACTCTCTGAAACTTTCTGACACTCTCTGAATCTCTCTGAAGCTCTCTGAAACTCTCTGAAACTCTCTGACACTCTCTGACACTCTCTGAAACTCTCTGAAACTCTCTGACACTCTCTGAAACTCTCTGACAATCTCTGGCACTCTCAGACACTCTCAGACACTCTCTGAAGATCTCTGAAACTCTCTGACACTATCTGACACTTTCTGAATCTCTCGGACACTCTCTGAAACTCTCTGAAACTCTCTGACACTCTCTGACACTCTCTGAAACTCTCTGAAACTCTCTGACACTCTCTGAAACTCTCTGACAATCTCTGGCACTCTCAGACACTCTCAGACACTCTCTGAAGATCTCTGAAACTGTCTGACACTATCTGACTCTTCCGGAAACTCTCGGACACTCTCTGACACACTGTGCAACTCTGTGTCACTCTGTGACACTCTGTAACTCTCTGAAATTCCCTGACCCTCTCTGACACTCTCTGAAACTTTCTGACACTCTCTGACACTCTCTGAACATCTCTGAAACTCTCTGAAAATCTCTGACACTCTCTGACACTCTGTGACACTCTCAGATACTCTCTGAAACTCTCTGACACTCTCTGAAACTCTTTGACACTCTTTGACAATCTCAGACACTGTCTGACTCTATCTGAAACTCTCTGACACTCTCTGACACTCCCTGACACTGTCTGAAGCTCTCTGACACTCTCTGACACTCTCTGAAACTCTCTGAAGATCTCTGAAACTCTCTGATACTATCTGACACTTTCTGAATCTCTCGGACACTCTCTGAATCTCTCTGAAACTCTCCGACACTCTGTGACACTCTCTGAAACTTTCTGGCTCTCCCTGACAATCTCTGAAGATCTCTGAAACTCTCTGAAAATCTCTGACACTCTCTGAAACTCTCTGACACTCACTGACACTCTATGGCACTCACTGACACTCTCTGAAGATCTCTGAAACTCTCTGAAAATCTCTGACACTCTCTGAAACTCTGTGACACTCTCTGAAACACTCTGACACTCTCTGACACTCTTCGGCACACTCAGAAACTGTCAGAAACTCTCTGACACTCTCAGAAATTCTCTGAAACTCTCTGACACTCTCTGAAACCCTCTGACACTCTCTGACACTCTCTGACACTCTCTGACACTCTCTGAAACTCTTTGTCACTCTTTGACACTCTCAGACACTGTCTGACTCTCTCTGAAACTCTCTGAAAATCTCTGACACTCTCTGACACTCCCTGACACTCTCTGAAGCTTTCTGAAACTCTCTGACACTCTGTGACACCCTCTGAAACTCTCTGAAACTCTCGGACACTCTCTGAAACTTTCTGACACTCTCTGAAACTCTCTGAAACTCTTTGTAACTCTCTGACACTCTCAGAAACTCTCAGAAGCTCTCTGACACTCTCTGACACTCTCTGAAACTCTCAGAAACTCTCAGACACTCTCTGACACTCTCTGACACTATCTGAGACTCTCTGAAACTCTCTGACACTCTCTGAAATTCTCTGAAACTCTCTGACACTCTCAGACACTCTCTGAAACTCTCTGACACTTTCTGAAACTCTATGACATTATCTGACACTTTCTGAATCTCTCGGACACTCTCTGAATCTCTCTGAAACTCTCCGACACTCTGTGACACTCTCTGAAACTTTCTGGCACTCTCTGACACTCTCTGAAGATCTCTGGCACTCTCTGAAAATCTCTGACACTCTCTGACGCTCTCTGACACTCTCTGAAACTCTGTGACACTCTTTGACACTCTCTGACACTCACTGACTCTCTCTGAAACTCTCTCACACTCTGAAACTCTCTGAAACTGTCTGACACTCTCTGACAATCTCTGACACTCTCTGAAACTCTGTGACACTCTCTGAAACACTCTGACACTCTCTGACACTCTCCGGCACACTCAGAAACTGTCAGAAACTCTCAGGCACTCTCTGACACTCTCAGAAATTCTCTGAAACTCTCTGACACTCTCTGAAACCCTCTGACACTCTCTGACACTCTCTGACACTCTCTGAAACTCTTTGACACTCTTTGACACTCTCAGACACTGTCTGACTCTCTCTGAAACTCTCTGAAACTCTCTGACACTCTCTGACACTCCCTGACACTCTCTGAAGCTTTCTGAAACTCTCCGATACTCTGTGACTCCCTCTGAAACTCTCTGAAACTCTCGGACACTCTCTGAAACTTTCTGACACTTTCTGAAACTCTCTGAAACTCTTTGTAACTCTCTGACACTCTCAGAAACTCTCAGAAGCTCACTGAAACTCTCTGACACTCTCTGACACTCTCTGAAACTCTCAGACACTCTCAGACACTCTCTGACGCTCTCTGACACTATCTGAGACTCTCTGAAACTCTCTGACACTCTCTGAAATTCTCTGAAACTCTCTGACAAACTCTGAAACTCTCTGACACTCTCTAACACTCTCAGACACTCTCTGACACTCTGTGACACTTTCTGAATCTCTCTGACACTATCTGACACTTTCTGAATCTCTCGGACACTCTCTGAATCTCTCTGAAACTCTCCGACACTCTGTGACACTCTCTGAAACTTTCTGGCACTCTCTGACACTCTCTGAAGATCTCTGGCACTCTCAGAAAATCTCTGACACTCTCTGAAACTCTGTGATACTCTCTGAAAGATTCTGACACTCTCTGACACTCTCAGACACTCTCTGACACTCTCTGACACTTTCTGAAACTCTCTGACACTCTCTGACACTCTCTGAAAATCTCTGAAACTCACTGACACTCCTTGACACTCTCTGAAACTCTCTGACAATCTCTGACACTCTCAGACACTCTCTGACACTCTCTGAAACTTTCTGAAACTCTCTGACACTATCTGACACTTTCTGAATCTCTCGGACACTCTCTGAATCTCTCTGAAACTCTCTGACACTCACTGACACTCTGTGGCACTCACTGACACTCTCTGAAGATCTCTGAAACTCTCTGAAAATCTCTGACACTCTCTGAAACTCTGTGACACTCTCTGAAACTCTCTGACACTCTCTAACACTCTCCGGCACACTCAGAAACTGTCAGAAACTCTCAGGCACTCTCTGAAACTCTCAGAAATTCTCTGAAACTCTCTGACACTCTCTGAAACCCTCTGACACTCTCTGACACTCTCTGACACTCTCTGAAACTCTGTGACACTCTTTGACACTCTCAGACACTGTCTGACTCTCTCTGAAACTCTCTGAAACTCTCTGACACTCTCAGACACTCCCTGAAGCTTTCTGAAACTCTCTGACACTCTGTGACACCCTCTGAAACTCTCTGAAACTCTCGGACACTCTCTGAAAATTTCTGACACTCTCTGAAACTCTCTGAAACACTTTGTAACTCTCTGACACTCTCAGACACTCTCAGAAGCTCACTGAAACTCTCTGACACTCTCAAAGTCTCAAACACTCTCAGACACTCTCTGACACTCTCTGACACTATCTGAGACTCTCTGAAACTCTCTGACACTCTCTGAAATTCTCTGAAACTCTCTGACACTCTCTGAAAATCTCTGACACTCTCTGACACTCTCAGACACTCTCTGACATTCTGTGACACTTTCTGAATCTCTCTGACACTATCTGATCATTTCTGAAACTCTCTGAAAATCTCTGACACTCTCTGAAACTCTGTGATACTCTCTGAAAGATTCTGACACTCTCTGACACTCTCAGACACTCTCTGACACTCTCTGACACTTTCTGAAACTCTCTGACACTCTCTGAAAATCTCTGAAACTCACTGACACTCCTTGACACTCTCTGAAACTCTCTGACAATCTCTGAAACTCTCAGACACTCTCTGACACTCTCTGACACTTTCTGAAACTCTCTGACACTATCTGACACTTTCTGAATCTCTCGGACACTCTCTGAATCTCTCTGAAACTCTCCGACACTCTGTGACACTCTCTGAAACTTTCTGGCACTCTCTGACACTCTCTGAAGATCTCTGAAACTCTCTGAAAATCTCTGACACTCTCTGAAACTCTCTGACACTCACTGACACTCTGTGGCACTCACTGACACTCTCTGAAGATCTCTGAAACTCTCTGAAAATCTCTGACACTCTCTGAAACTCTGTGACACTCTCTGAAACTCTCTGACACTCTCTAACACTCTCCGGCACACTCAGAAACTGTCAGAAACTCTCAGGCACTCTCTGAAACTCTCAGAAATTCTCTGAAACTCTCTGACACTCTCTGAAACCCTCTGACACTCTCTGACACTCTCTGACACTCTCTGAAACTCTGTGACACTCTCTGAAACCCTCTGACACTCTCTGACACTCTCTGAAACTCTCTGAAACTCTCTGACACTCTCTGACACTCCCTGAAGCTTTCTGAAACTCTCTGACACTCTGTGACACCCTCTGAAACTCTCTGAAACTCTCGGACACTCTCTGAAACTTTCTGACACTCTCTGAAACTCTCTGAAACACTTTGTAACTCTCTGACACTCTCAGACACTCTCAGAAGCTCACTGAAACTCTCTGACACTCTCTGACACTCTCTGAAAGTCTCAAACACTCTCAGACACTCTCTGACACTCTCTGACACTATCTGAGACTCTCTGAAACTCTCTGACACTCTCTGAAATTCTCTGAAACTCTCTGACACTCTCTGAAACTCTCTGACACTCTCTGACACTCTCAGACACTCTCTGACATTCTGTGACACTTTCTGAATCTCTCTGACACTATCTGAAATTCTCTGAAACTCTCTGACACTCTCTGAAACTCTCTGACACTCTCAGACACTCTCAGACACTCTCTGACACTCTGTGACACTTTCTGAATCTCTCGGACAATCTCTGAATCTCTCTGAAACTCTCCGACACTCTGTGACACTCTCTGAAACATTTTGGCACTCTCTGACACTCTCTGAAGATCTCTGGCACTCTCTGAAAATCTCTGACACTCTCTGAAACTCTCAGACACTCTCTGAAAGACTCCGACACTCTCTGACACTCTCAGACACTCTCTGACAATCTCTGACTCTTTCTGAAACTCTCTGACACTATCTGACTCTTTCTGAAACTCTCGGACACTCTCTGACACACTCTGCAACTCTATGACACTCTGTGACACTCTCTGAATCTCTCTGAATCTCTCTGAAAAGCTCTGACACTCTGTGACACGCTCTGAAACTCTCTGAAACTCCCTGACACTCTCTGACTCTCTCTGAAACTTTCTGACACTCTCTGACACTCTCTGATCATTTCTGAAACTCTCTGAAAATCTCTGACACTCTCTGAAACTCTGTGATACTCTCTGAAAGATTCTGACACTCTCTGACACTCTCAGACACTCTCTGACACTCTCTGACACTTTCTGAAACTCTCTGACACTCTCTGAAAATCTCTGAAACTCACTGACACTCCTTGACACTCTCTGAAACTCTCTGACAATCTCTGAAACTCTCAGACACTCTCTGACACTCTCTGACACTTTCTGAAACTCTCTGACACTATCTGACACTTTCTGAATCTCTCGGACACTCTCTGAATCTCTCTGAAACTCTCCGACACTCTGTGACACTCTCTGAAACTTTCTGGCACTCACTGACACTCTGTGGCACTCACTGACACTCTCTGAAGATCTCTGAAACTCTCTGAAAATCTCTGACACTCTCTGAAACTCTGTGACACTCTCTGAAACTCTCTGACACTCTCTAACACTCTCCGGCACACTCGGAAACAGTCAGAAACTCTCAGGCACTCTCTGAAACTCTCAGAAATTCTCTGAAACTCTCTGACACTCTCTGAAACCCTCTGACACTCTCTGACACTCTCTGACACTCTCTGAAACTCTGTGACACTCTCTGAAACCCTCTGACACTCTCTGACACTCTCTGAAACTCTCTGAAACTCTCTGACACTCTCTGACACTCCCTGAAGCTTTCTGAAACTCTCTGACACTCTGTGACACCCTCTGAAACTCTCTGAAACTCTCGGACACTCTCTGAAACTTTCTGACACTCTCTGAAACTCTCTGAAACACTTTGTAACTCTCTGACACTCTCAGACACTCTCAGAAGCTCACTGAAACTCTCTGACACTCTCTGACACTCTCTGAAAGTCTCAAACACTCTCAGACACTCTCTGACACTCTCTGACACTATCTGAGACTCTCTGAAACTCTCTGACACTCTCTGAAATTCTCTGAAACTCTCTGACACTCTCTGAAACTCTCTGACACTCTCTGACACTCTCAGACACTCTCTGACATTCTGTGACACTTTCTGAATCTCTCTGACACTATCTGAAATTCTCTGAAACTCTCTGACACTCTCTGAAACTCTCTGACACTCTCAGACACTCTCAGACACTCTCTGACACTCTGTGACACTTTCTGAAACTCTCTGACACTATCTGACACTTTCTGAATCTCTCGGACAATCTCTGAATCTCTCTGAAACTCTCCGACAATCTGTGACACTCTCTGAAACATTTTGGCACTCTCTGACACTCTCTGAAGATCTCTGGCACTCTCTGAAAATCTCTGACACTCTCTGAAACTCTCAGACACTCTCTGAAAGACTCCGACACTCTCTGACACTCTCAGACACTCTCTGACAATCTCTGACTCTTTCTGAAACTCTCTGACACTATCTGACTCTTTCTGAAACTCTCGGACACTCTCTGACACACTCTGCAACTCTATGACACTCTGTGACACTCTCTGAATCTCTCTGAATCTCTCTGAAAAGCTCTGACACTCTGTGACACGCTCTGAAATTCTCTGAAACTCCCTGACACTCTCTGACTCTCTCTGAAACTCTTTGACACTCTCTGAAACTCTCTGACACTCTCTGACACTCTCTGACACCCTCTGAAACACGTTGACACTCTTTGACACTCTCAGACACTGTCTGACTCTCTCTGAAACTCTGTGACACTCTCTGACACTCACTGACTCTCTCTGAAACTCTCTGACACTCTCTGAAACTCTCTGAAACTGTCTGACACTCTCTGACAATCTCTGACACTCTCTGAATCTCTCTGAATCACCCTGACACTCTGTGAAACTCTCTGAAACTCTCTGACACTCTCTGAAACTTTCTGACACTCTCTGAAACTCTTTGAAGCTCTCTGAAACTCTCTGAAACTCTCTGACACTCTCTGACACTCTCTGGAACTCTCTGAAACTCTCTGACAATCTCTGAAACTCTCTGACAATCTCTGGCACTCTCAGACACTCTCAGTCACTCTCTGAAGATCTCTGAAACTCTCTGACACTATCTGACACTCTCTGAAACTCTGTGATACTCTCTGAAAGATTCTGACACTCTCTGACACTCTCAGACACTCTCTGACACTCTCTGACACTTTCTGAAACTCTCTGACACTCTCTGAAAATCTCTGAAACTCACTGACACTCCTTGACACTCTCTGAAACTCTCTGACAATCTCTGAAACTCTCAGACACTCTCTGACACTCTCTGACACTTTCTGAAACTCTCTGACACTATCTGACACTTTCTGAATCTCTCGGACACTCTCTGAATCTCTCTGAAACTCTCCGACACTCTGTGACACTCTCTGAAACTTTCTGGCACTCTCTGACACTCTCTGAAGATCTCTGAAACTCTCTGAAAATCTCTGACACTCTCTGAAACTCTCTGACACTCACGGACACTCTGTGGCACTCACTGACACTCTCTGAAGATCTCTGAAACTCTCTGAAAATCTCTGACACTCTCTGAAACTCTGTGACACTCTCTGAAACTCTCTGACACTCTCTAACAATCTCCGGCACACTCAGAAACTGTAAGAAACTCTCAGGCACTCTCTGAAACTCTCAGAAATTCTCTGAAACTCTCTGACACTCTCTGAAACCCTCTGACACTCTCTGACACTCTCTGACACTCTCTGAAACTCTGTGACACTCTCTGAAACCCTCTGACACTCTCTGACACTCTCTGAAACTCTCTGAAACTCTCTGACACTCTCTGACACTCCCTGAAGCTTTCTGAAACTCTCTGACACTCTGTGACACCCTCTGAAACTCTCTGAAACACTTTGTAACTCTCTGACACTCTCAGACACTCTCAGAAGCTCACTGAAACTCTCTGACACTCTCTGACACTCTCTGAAAGTCTCAAACACTCTCAGACACTCTCTGACACTCTCTGACACTATCTGAGACTCTCTGAAACTCTCTGACACTCTCTGAAATTCTCTGAAACTCTCTGACACTCTCTGAAACTCTCTGACACTCTCTGACACTCTCAGACACTCTCTGACATTCTGTGACACTTTCTGAATCTCTCTGACACTATCTGAAATTCTCTGAAACTCTCTGACACTCTCTGAAACTCTCTGACACTCTCAGACACTCTCAGACACTCTCTGACACTCTGTGACACTTTCTGAAACTCTCTGACACTATCTGACACTTTCTGAATCTCTCGGACAATCTCTGAATCTCTCTGAAACTCTCCGACACTCTGTGACACTCTCTGAAACATTTTGGCACTCTCTGACACTCTCTGAAGATCTCTGGCACTCTCTGAAAATCTCTGACACTCTCTCAAACTCTCAGACACTCTCTGAAAGACTCCGACTCTCTCTGACACTCTCAGACACTCTCTGACAATCTCTGACTCTTTCTGAAACTCTCTGACACTATCTGACTCTTTCTGAAACTCTCGGACACTCTCTGACACACTCTGCAACTCTATGACACTCTGTGACACTCTCTGAATCTCTCTGAATCTCTCTGAAAAGCTCTGACACTCTGTGACACGCTCTGAAACTCTCTGAAACTCCCTGACACTCTCTGACTCTCTCTGAAACTCTTTGACACTCTCTGAAACTCTCTGACACTCTCTGACACTCTCTGACACCCTCTGAAACACGTTGACACTCTTTGACACTCTCAGACACTGTCTGACTCTCTCTGAAACTCTGTGACACTCTCTGACACTCACTGACTCTCTCTGAAACTCTCTGACACTCTCTGAAACTCTCTGAAACTGTCTGACACTCTCTGACAATCTCTGACACTCTCTGAATCTCTCTGAATCACTCTGACACTCTGTGAAACTCTCTGAAACTCTCTGACACTCTCTGAAACTTTCTGACACTCTCTGAAACTCTCTGAAGCTCTCTGAAACTCTCTGAAGCTCTCTGACACTCTCTGAAACTCTCTGAAACTCTCTGACACTCTCTGAAACTCTCTGACAATCTCTGGCACTCTCTGAAACTCTCTGACACTCTCTGAAACTCTCTGACACTCTCAGACACTCTCAGACACTCTCTGACACTCTGTGACACTTTCTGAAACTCTCTGACACTATCTGACACTTTCTGAATCTCTCGGACAATCTCTGAATCTCTCTGAAACTCTCCGACACTCTGTGACACTCTCTGAAACATTTTGGCACTCTCTGACACTCTCTGAAGATCTCTGGCACTCTCTGAAAATCTCTGACACTCTCTGAAACTCTCAGACACTCTCTGAAAGACTCCGACACTCTCTGACACTCTCAGACACTCTCTGACAATCTCTGACTCTTTCTGAAACTCTCTGACACTATCTGACTCTTTCTGAAACTCTCGGACACTCTCTGACACACTCTGCAACTCTATGACACTCTGTGACACTCTCTGAATCTCTCTGAATCTCTCTGAAAAGCTCTGACACTCTGTGACACGCTCTGAAACTCTCTGAAACTCCCTGACACTCTCTGACTCTCTCTGAAACTCTTTGACACTCTCTGAAACTCTCTGACACTCTCTGACACTCTCTGACACCCTCTGAAACACGTTGACACTCTTTGACACTCTCAGACACTGTCTGACTCTCTCTGAAACTCTGTGACACTCTCTGACACTCACTGACTCTCTCTGAAACTCTCTGACACTCTCTGAAACTCTCTGAAACTGTCTGACACTCTCTGACAATCTCTGACACTCTCTGAATCTCTCTGAATCACTCTGACACTCTGTGAAACTCTCTGAAAGTCTCTGACACTCTCTGAAACTTTCTGACACTCTCTGAAACTCTCTGAAGCTCTCTGAAAGTCTCTGAAACTCTCTGACACTCTCTGACACTCTCTGAAACTCTCTGAAACTCTCTGACACTCTCTGAAACTCTCTGACAATCTCTGGCACTCTCAGACACTCTCAGCCACTCTCTGAAGATCTCTGAAACTCTCTGACACTATCTGACACTTTCTGAATCTCTCGGACACTCTCTGAATCTCTCTGAAACTCTCCGACACTCTGTGACACTCTCTGAAACTTTCTCGCACTCTCTGACATTCTCTGAAGATCTCTGAAACTCTCTGAAAATCTCTGACACTCTCTGAAACTCTGTGAAACTCTCTGAAACACTCTGACACTCTCTGACATTCTCAGACACTCTCTGACACTCTCTGACACTTACTGAAACTCTCTGACAGTATCTGACACTTTCGGAAACTCTCGGACACTCTCTGACACACTCTGCAACTCTGTGTCACTCTGTGACACTCTCTGACACTCTCTGACACTCTCTGAATCTCTCTGAAACTCTCTGACACTCTGTGACACTCTGTAACTCTCTGAAACTCCCTGACACTCTCTGACACTCTGTGACACTCTCAGATACTCTCTGACTCCCACACACACACTTCAACACACTCAGAAACTCTCAGAAACTCCTGGCACTCTCTGAGACTCTCAGAACCTCTCTGAAACTCTTTGACACTCTCTGAAACTCTCCGACACTCTCTGACACTCTCAGACACTCTCTGACACTCTCTGACTCTTTCTGAAACTCTCTGACACTATCTGACTCTTTCTGAAACTCTCGGACACTCTCTGACACACTCTGCAACTCTATGACACTCTGTGACACTCTCTGAATCTCTCTGAATCTCTCTGAAAAGCTCTGACACTCTGTGACACGCTCTGAAACTCTCTGAAACTCCCTGACACTCTCTGACTCTCTCTGAAACTTTCTGACACTCTCTGACACTCTCTGATCATCTCTGAAACTCTCTGAAAATCTCTGAAACTCTCTGACACTCTGTGACACTCTCAGATACTCTCTGACTCTCTCAGACACACTCCGACACACACAGAAACTCTCAGAAACTCTCTGGAACTCTCTGACACTCTCAGAAAGTCTCTGAAACTCTCTGACACTCTCTGAAACTCTCTGACACTCTCTGACGCTCTCTGACACTCTCTGAAACTCTGTAACACTCTTTGACAATCTCTGACACTCACTGACTCTCTCTGAAACTCTCTGACACTCTCTGAAACTCTCTGAAACTGTCTGACACTCTCTGACAATCTCTGACACTCTCTGAATCTCTCTGAATCACTCTGACACTCTGTGAAACTCTCTGAAACTCTCTGACACTCTCTGAAACTTTCTGACACTCTCTGAAACTCTCTGAAGCTCTCTGAAACTCTTTGAAACTCTCTGACACTCTCTGACACTCTCTGAAACTCTCTGAAACTCTCTGACACTCTCTGAAACTCTCTGACAATCTCTGGCACTCTCAGACACGCTCAGACACTCTCTGAAGATCTCTGAAACTCTCTGACACTATCTGACACTTTCTGAATCTCTCGGACACTCTCTGAATCTCTCTGAAACTCTCCGACACTCTGTGACACTCTCTGAAACTTTCTCGCACTCTCTGACATTCTCTGAAGATCTCTGAAACTCTCTGAAAATCTCTGACACTCTCTGAAACTCTGTGAAACTCTCTGTAACACTCTGACACTCTCTGCCATTCTCAGACACTCTCTGACACTCTCTGACACTTACTGAAACTCTCTGACAGTATCTGACACTTTCGGAAACTCTCGGACACTCTCTGACACACTCTGCAACTCTGTGTCACTCTGTGACACTCTCTGAATCTCTCTGAAACTCTCTGACACTCTGTGACACTCTGTAACTCTCTGAAACTCCCTGACACTCTCTGAACATCTCTGAAACTCTCTGAAAATCTCTGACACTCTCTGACACTCTGTGACACTCTCAGATACTCTCTGACTCCCACACACACACTTCAACACACTCAGAAACTCTCAGAAACTCCTGGCACTCTCTGAGACTCTCAGAACCTCTCTGAAACTCTTTGACACTCTCTGAAACTCTCTGACACTCTCTGACACTCTCTGACACCCTCTGAAACACGTTGACACTCTTTGACACTCTCAGACACTGTCTGACTCTCTCTGAAACTCTGTGACACTCTCTGACACTCACTGACTCTCTCTGAAACTCTCTGACACTCTCTGAAACTCTCTGAAACTGTCTGACACTCTCTGACAATCTCTGACACTCTCTGAATCTCTCTGAATCACTCTGACACTCTGTGAAACTCTCTGAAACTCTCTGACACTCTCTGAAACTTTCTGACACTCTCTGAAACTCTCTGAAGCTCTCTGAAACTCTCTGAAACTCTCTGACACTCTCTGACACTCTCTGAAACTCTCTGAAACTCTCTGACACTCTCTGAAACTCTCTGACAATCTCTGGCACTCTCAGACACTCTCAGACACTCTCTGAAGATCTCTGAAACTCTCTGACACTATCTGACACTTTCCGAATCTCTCGGACACTCTCTGAATCTCTCTGAAACTCTCCGACACTCTGTGACACTCTCTGAAACTTTCTCGCACTCTCTGACATTCTCTGAAGATCTCTGAAACTCTCTGAAAATCTCTGACACTCTCTGAAACTCTGTGAAACTCTCTGAAACACTCTGACACTCTCTGACATTCTCAGACACTCTCTGACACTCTCTGACACTTACTGAAACTCTCTGACAGTATCTGACACTTTCGGAAACTCTCGGACACTCTCTGACACACTCTGCAACTCTGTGTCACTCTGTGACACTCTCTGACACTCTCTGACACTCTCTGAATCTCTCTGAAACTCTCTGACACTCTGTGACACTCTGTAACTCTCTGAAACTCCCTGACACTCTCTGACACTCTCTGAACATCTCTGAAACTCTCTGAAAATCTCTGACACTCTCTGACACTCTGTGACACTCTCAGATACTCTCTGACTCCCACACACACACTTCAACACACTCAGAAACTCTCAGAAACTCCTGGCACTCTCTGAGACTCTCAGAACCTCTCTGAAACTCTTTGACACTCTCTGAAACTCTCTGACACTCTCTGACACTCTCTGACACCCTCTGAAACACGTTGACACTCTTTGACACTCTCAGACACTGTCTGACTCTCTCTGAAACTCTGTGACTCTCTCTGAAACTCTGTGACACTCTCTGAAGCTCTCTGACACTCTCTGACACTCTCTGAAACTCTTTGACACTCTTTGACAATCTCAGGCACTGTCTGACTCTATCTGAAACTCTCTGACACTCTCTGACACTCCCTGACACTGTCTGAAGCTCTCTGACACTCTCTGAGTCTCTCCGACACACTCCGAAACTGTCAGAAACTCTCAGGCACTCTCTGACACTATCAGAATGTCTCTGAAACTCTCTGACACTATCAGAATGTCTCTGAAACTCTCTGACACTCTCTGAAACTCTCTGATACTCTCAGACACTTTCTGACTCTCTCTGAAACTCTCTACTATCTCTGACACTCTCTGACACACTCTGAAGCTCTCTGATACTCTCTGACATTCTGTGACACTCTCTGAAATTCTCTAAAAGTCTATGACACTCTCTGACACTCTCTTGAAACTTTCCGACACTCTCTGAAACACTCTGAAACACTCTGAAGCTCTCAGAAACTCTCTGAAACTCTCTGACAATCTCAGAAAATCTCAGAAACTCTCTGAAACTCTATGAAACTCTCTGAAACTCTCTGACACTCTGTGACAATCTCTGAAACTCTCTGACACTCTCGGACACTCGATGACTCTCTCTGAATCTCGCAGACACTCTCTGATACTCTCTGACAAACACTGACACTATCTGACACTGTCTGACAATCTCTGAAACACTCTGACACTCACTGACACTCTGTGGCACTCACGGACACTCTCTGAAGATCTCTGAAACTCTCTGAAAATCTCTGACACTCTCTGAAACTCTGTGACACTCTCTGAAACTCTCTGACACTCTCCGGCACACTCAGAAACTGTCAGAAACTCTCAGGCACTCTCTGAAACTCTCAGAAAGTCTCTGAAACTCTCTGACACACTCTGAAACCGTCTGACACTCTCTGAAACTCTTTGACACTCTTTGACACTCTCAGACACTGTCTGACTCTCTCTGAAACTCTCTGAAACTCTCTGACACTCTCTGACACTCCCTGACACTCTCTGAAGCTTTCTGAAACTCTCTGACACTCTGTGACACCCTCTGAAACTCTCTGAAACTCTCGGACACTCTCTGAAACTTTCTGACACTCTCTGAAACCCTCTGAAACTCCTTGTAACTCTCTGACACTCTCAAAAACTCTCAGAAGCTCTCTGAAACTCTCTGACACTGTCAGAAACTCTCTGCCACTCTCTGACACTATCTGAGACTCTCTGAAACTCTCTGACGCTCTCTGACACTCTCTGACACTCTCTGAAATTCTCTGACACTCTCTGACACTCTCAGACACTCTCTGACACTCTGTGACATTTTCTGAAATTCTCTGACACAATCTGACACTTTCTGAATCTCTCGGACACTCTCTGAATCTCTCTGAAACTCTCCGACACTCTGTGACACTCTCTGAAACTTTCTGGCACTCTCTGACACTCTCTGAAGATCTCTGGCGCTCTCTGAAAATCTCTGACACTCTCTGACACTCTGTGACACTCTCAGATACTCTCTGACTCCCACACACACACTTCAACACACTCAGAAACTCTCAGAAACTCCTGGCACTCTCTGAGACTCTCAGAACCTCTCTGAAACTCTTTGACACTCTCTGAAACTCTCTGACACTCTCTGACACTCTCTGACACCCTCTGAAACACGTTGACACTCTTTGACACTCTCAGACACTGTCTGACTCTCTCTGAAACTCTGTGACACTCTCTGACACTCACTGACTCTCTCTGAAACTCTCTGACACTCTCTGAAACTCTCTGAAACTGTCTGACACTCTCTGACAATCTCTGACACTCTCTGAATCTCTCTGAATCACTCTGACACTCTGTGAAACTCTCTGAAACTCTCTGACACTCTCTGAAACTTTCTGACACTCTCTGAAACTCTCTGAAGCTCTCTGAAACTCTCTGAAACTCTCTGACACTCTCTGACACTCTCTGAAACTCTCTGAAACTCTCTGACACTCTCTGAAACTCTCTGACAATCTCTGGCACTCTCAGACACTCTCAGACACTCTCTGAAGATCTCTGAAACTCTCTGACACTATCTGACACTTTCCGAATCTCTCGGACACTCTCTGAATCTCTCTGAAACTCTCCGTCACTCTGTGACACTCTCTGAAACTTTCTCGCACTCTCTGACATTCTCTGAAGATCTCTGAAACTCTCTGAAAATCTCTGACACTCTCTGAAACTCTGTGAAACTCTCTGAAACACTCTGACACTCTCTGACATTCTCAGACACTCTCTGACACTCTCTGACACTTACTGAAACTCTCTGACAGTATCTGACACTTTCGGAAACTCTCGGACACTCTCTGACACACTCTGCAACTCTGTGTCACTCTGTGACACTCTCGGACACTCTCTGACACACTCTGCAACTCTGTGTCACTCTGTGACACTCTCTGACACTCTCTGACACTCTCTGAATCTCTCTGAAACTCTCTGACACTCTGTGACACTCTGTAACTCTCTGAAACTCCCTGACACTCTCTGACACTCTCTGAACATCTCTGAAACTCTCTGAAAATCTCTGACACTCTCTGACACTCTGTGACACTCTCAGATACTCTCTGACTCCCACACACACACTTCAACACACTCAGAAACTCTCAGAAACTCCTGGCACTCTCTGACACCCTCTGAAACACGTTGACACTCTTTGACACTCTCAGACACTGTCTGACTCTCTCTGAAACTCTGTGACACTCTCTGACACTCACTGACTCTCTCTGAAACTCTCTGACACTCTCTGAAACTCTCAGAAAGTCTCTGAAACTCTCTGACACACTCTGAAACCGTCTGACACTCTCTGAAACTCTTTGACACTCTTTGACACTCTCAGACACTGTCTGACTCTCTCTGAAACTCTCTGAAACTCTCTGACACTCTCTGACACTCCCTGACACTCTCTGAAGCTTTCTGAAACTCTCTGACACTCTGTGACACCCTCTGAAACTCTCTGAAACTCTCGGACACTCTCTGAAACTTTCTGACACTCTCTGAAACCCTCTGAAACTCCTTGTAACTCTCTGACACTCTCAAAAACTCTCAGAAGCTCTCTGAAACTCTCTGACACTGTCAGAAACTCTCTGCCACTCTCTGACACTATCTGAGACTCTCTGAAACTCTCTGACGCTCTCTGACACTCTCTGACACTCTCTGAAATTCTCTGACACTCTCTGACACTCTCAGACACTCTCTGACACTCTGTGACATTTTCTGAAATTCTCTGACACAATCTGACACTTTCTGAATCTCTCGGACACTCTCTGAATCTCTCTGAAACTCTCCGACACTCTGTGACACTCTCTGAAACTTTCTGGCACTCTCTGACACTCTCTGAAGATCTCTGGCGCTCTCTGAAAATCTCTGACACTCTCTGACACTCTGTGACACTCTCAGATACTCTCTGACTCCCACACACACACTTCAACACACTCAGAAACTCTCAGAAACTCCTGGCACTCTCTGAGACTCTCAGAACCTCTCTGAAACTCTTTGACACTCTCTGAAACTCTCTGACACTCTCTGACACTCTCTGACACCCTCTGAAACACGTTGACACTCTTTGACACTCTCAGACACTGTCTGACTCTCTCTGAAACTCTGTGACACTCTCTGACACTCACTGACTCTCTCTGAAACTCTCTGACACTCTCTGAAACTCTCTGAAACTGTCTGACACTCTCTGACAATCTCTGACACTCTCTGAATCTCTCTGAATCACTCTGACACTCTGTGAAACTCTCTGAAACTCTCTGACACTCTCTGAAACTTTCTGACACTCTCTGAAACTCTCTGAAGCTCTCTGAAACTCTCTGAAACTCTCTGACACTCTCTGACACTCTCTGAAACTCTCTGAAACTCTCTTACACTCTCTGAAACTCTCTGACAATCTCTGGCACTCTCAGACACTCTCAGACACTCTCTGAAGATCTCTGAAACTCTCTGACACTATCTGACACTTTCTGAATCTCTCGGACACTCTCTGAATCTCTCTGAAACTCTCCGACACTCTGTGACACTCTCTGAAACTTTCTCGCACTCTCTGACATTCTCTGAAGATCTCTGAAACTCTCTGAAAATCTCTGACACTCTCTGAAACTCTGTGAAACTCTCTGAAACACTCTGACACTCTCTGACATTCTCAGACACTCTCTGACACTCTCTGACACTTACTGAAACTCTCTGACAGTATCTGACACTTTCGGAAACTCTCGGACACTCTCTGACACACTCTGCAACTCTGTGTCACTCTGTGACACTCTCTGACACTCTCTGACACTCTCTGAATCTCTCTGAAACTCTCTGACACTCTGTGACACTCTGTAACTCTCTGAAACTCCCTGACACTCTCTGACACTCTCTGAACATCTCTGAAACTCTCTGAAAATCTCTGACACTCTCTGACACTCTGTGACACTCTCAGATACTCTCTGACTCCCACACACACACTTCAACACACTCAGAAACTCTCAGAAACTCCTGGCACTCTCTGAGACTCTCAGAACCTCTCTGAAACTCTTTGACACTCTCTGAAACTCTCTGACACTCTCTGACACTCTCTGACACCCTCTGAAACACGTTGACACTCTTTGACACTCTCAGACACTGTCTGACTCTCTCTGAAACTCTGTGACTCTCTCTGAAACTCTGTGACACTCTCTGAAGCTCTCTGACACTCTCTGACACTCTCTGAAACTCTTTGACACTCTTTGACAATCTCAGGCACTGTCTGACTCTATCTGAAACTCTCTGACACTCTCTGACACTCCCTGACACCCTCTGAAACACGTTGACACTCTTTGACACTCTCAGACACTGTCTGACTCTCTCTGAAACTCTGTGACTCTCTCTGAAACTCTGTGACACTCTCTGAAGCTCTCTGACACTCTCTGACACTCTCTGAAACTCTTTGACACTCTTTGACAATCTCAGGCACTGTCTGACTCTATCTGAAACTCTCTGACACTCTCTGACACTCCCTGACACTGTCTGAAGCTCTCTGACACTCTCTGAGTCTCTCCGACACACTCCGAAACTGTCAGAAACTCTCAGGCACTCTCTGACACTATCAGAATGTCTCTGAAACTCTCTGACACTATCAGAATGTCTCTGAAACTCTCTGACACTCTCTGAAACTCTCTGATACTCTCAGACACTTTCTGACTCTCTCTGAAACTCTCTACTATCTCTGACACTCTCTGACACACTCTGAAGCTCTCTGATACTCTCTGACATTCTGTGACACTCTCTGAAATTCTCTAAAAGTCTATGACACTCTCTGACACTCTCTTGAAACTTTCCGACACTCTCTGAAACACTCTGAAACACTCTGAAGCTCTCAGAAACTCTCTGAAACTCTCTGACAATCTCAGAAAATCTCAGAAACTCTCTGAAACTCTATGAAACTCTCTGAAACTCTCTGACACTCTGTGACAATCTCTGAAACTCTCTGACACTCTCGGACACTCGATGACTCTCTCTGAATCTCGCAGACACTCTCTGATACTCTCTGACAAACACTGACACTATCTGACACTGTCTGACAATCTCTGAAACACTCTGACACTCACTGACACTCTGTGGCACTCACGGACACTCTCTGAAGATCTCTGAAACTCTCTGAAAATCTCTGACACTCTCTGAAACTCTGTGACACTCTCTGAAACTCTCTGACACTCTCCGGCACACTCAGAAACTGTCAGAAACTCTCAGGCACTCTCTGAAACTCTCAGAAAGTCTCTGAAACTCTCTGACACACTCTGAAACCGTCTGACACTCTCTGAAACTCTTTGACACTCTTTGACACTCTCAGACACTGTCTGACTCTCTCTGAAACTCTCTGAAACTCTCTGACACTCTCTGACACTCCCTGACACTCTCTGAAGCTTTCTGAAACTCTCTGACACTCTGTGACACCCTCTGAAACTCTCTGAAACTCTCGGACACTCTCTGAAACTTTCTGACACTCTCTGAAACCCTCTGAAACTCCTTGTAACTCTCTGACACTCTCAAAAACTCTCAGAAGCTCTCTGAAACTCTCTGACACTGTCAGAAACTCTCTGCCACTCTCTGACACTATCTGAGACTCTCTGAAACTCTCTGACGCTCTCTGACACTCTCTGACACTCTCTGAAATTCTCTGACACTCTCTGACACTCTCTGACACTCTCTGACACTCTGTGACATTTTCTGAAATTCTCTGACACAATCTGACACTTTCTGAATCTCTCGGACACTCTCTGAATCTCTCTGAAACTCTCCGACACTCTGTGACACTCTCTGAAACTTTCTGGCACTCTCTGACACTCTCTGAAGATCTCTGGCGCTCTCTGAAAATCTCTGACACTCTCTGAAACTCTGTGACACTCTCTGAAAGACTCTGACACTCTCTGACACTCTCTGACACTTTCTGAAACTCTCTGACACTATCTGACTCTTTCTGAAACTCTCGGACACTCTCTGACACACTCTGCAACTCTATGACACTCTGTGACACTCTCTGACACTCTCTGAATCTCTCTGAAACTCTCTGACACTCTGTGACAATCTCAGAAACTCTCTGAAACTCCCTGACACTCTCTGACACACTCTGAAACTTTCTGACACTCTCTGACACTCTCTGAACATCTCTGAAACTCTCTGAAAATCTCTGACACTCTCTGACACTCTGTGACACTCTCAGATACTCTCTGACTCTCTCAGACACACTCCGACACACTCAGAATCTCTCAGAAAATCTCTGGAACTCTCTGACTCTCTCAGAAAGTCTCTGAAAGTCTCTGAAACTCTCTGAAACTCTCTGACACTCTCTGACGCTCTCTGACACTCTCTGAAACTCTGTGAAATTCTTTGACACTCTCTGACACTCACTGAATCTCTCTGAAACTCTCTGACACTCTCTGAAACTCTCTGAAACTTTCTGACACTCTCTGACAATCTCTGACACTCTCTGTATCTCTCTGAATCACTCTGACACTCTCTGAAACTCTCTGAAGCTCTCTGAAACTCTCTGAAACTCTCTGACTCTCTCAGAAACACTCAGAAACTCCCTGAAACTCTCTCTGAAACTCGCCAACTTTAAGGGCATTTAAGTGGTCATTGGATAGACATATGGATGTAAATGGAATAGTGTAGGTCAGATGATCGGCGCAACATCGAGGGCCGAAGGGCCTGTACTGCGCTGTAATATTCTAATTCTAATTCTAATGACACTCTGTGACACTCTCTGACACTCTCTGAATCTCTCTGAAAAGCTCTGACACTCTGTGACAATCTCAGAAACTCTCTGAAACTCCCTGACACTCTCTGACACTCTCTGAAACTTTCTGACACTCTCTGACACTCTCTGAACATCTCTGAAACTCTCTGAAAATCTCTGACATTCTCTGACACTCTCAGATACTCTCTGACTCTCTCAGACACACTCCGACACACTCCGACACACTCAGAATCTCTCAGAAACTCTCTGACTCTCTCAGAAAGTCTCTGAAACTCTCTGAAACTCTCTGAAACTCTCTGACACTCTCTGAAACTCTGTGAAACTCTTTGACACTCTCTGACACTCACTGAATCTCTCTGAAACTCTCTGACACTCTCTGAAACTCTCTGAAACTTTCTGACACTCTCTGACAATCTCTGACACTCTCTGTATCTCTCTGAATCACTCTGACACTCTCTGACACTCTCTGAAACTCTCTGACAATCTCTGAAACTTTCTGACACTCTCTGAAACTCTCTGAAGCTCTCTGAAACTCTCTGAAACTCTCTGACTCTCTCAGAAACACTCAGAAACTCCCTGACACTCTCTGAGACTCTCTGTCACTCTCGGAGATTCTCTGAAACTCTCTGACACTCTCTGAAACTCTCTGAAAAATTCTGACACTCTCTGAAACTCTCTGAAACTCTCTGACAATCTCTGACACTTTCTGAATCTCTCGGACACTCTCTGAATCTCTCTGAAACTCTCCGACACTCTGTGACACTCTCTGAAACTTTCTCGCACTCTCTGACACTCTCTGAAGATCTCTGAAACTCTCTGAAAATCTCTGACACTCTCTGAAACTCTGTGAAACTCCATGAAACACTCTGAAACTCTCTGACATTATCTGAAACTCTCTGAAACTCTTTGTAACTCTCTGACACTCTCAGAAACTCTCAGAAGTTCTCTGAAACTCTCTGGCACTCTCTGACACTCTCTGAAACTGTCTGACACTCTCTGACTATCTCTGACACTCTCTGTATCTCTCTGAATCAATCTGACACTCTGTGACACTCTCTGAAACTCTCTGACAATCTCTGAAACTTTCTGACACTCTCTGACACTATCTGAGACTCGCTGAAACTCTCTGACACTTTCTGACACTCTCTGATACTGTCTGAAACTCTCTGACACTCTCTGAAAGTCTCTGACACTCTCTGACACTCTCTGACACTCTCTGACACTCTCAGACACTCTCTGACACTCTGTGACACTTTCTGAAACTCTCTGACACTATCTGACACTTTCTGAATCTCTCGGACACTCACTGAATCTCTCTGAAACTCTCCGACACTCTGTGACACTCTCTGAAACTTTCTGGCACTCTCTGACACTCTCTGAAGATCTCTGACACTTTCTGAAACTCTCTGACACTATCTGATTCTTCCTGAAACTCTCGGACACTCTCTGACACACTCTGCAACTCTATGACACTCTGTGACACTCTCTGACACTCTCTGAATCTTTCTGAAAAGATCTGACACTCTGTGACAATCTCTGAAACTCTCTGAAACTCACTGACACTCTCTGACTCTCTCTGAAACTTTCTGAAACTCTCTGACACTCTTTGAACATTTCTGAAACTCTCTGAAAATCTCTGACAATCTCTGACACTCTGTGACACTCTCAGATACTCTCTGACTCTCTCAGACACACTCCGACACACTCAGAAACTCTCAGAAACTCTCTGGAACTCTCTGCCACTCTCATGAAGTCTCTGAAACACTCTGACACTCTCTGAAACTCTCTGACACTCTCTGACGCTCTCTGATACTCTCTGAAACTCTGTGACACTCTCTGAAACTCTCTGACAATCTCTGAAACTTTCTGACACTCTCTGACACTATCTGAGACTCGCTGAAACTCTCTGACACTTTCTGACACTCTCTGAAACTGTCTGAAACTCTCTGACACTCTCTGAAAGTCTCTGACATTCTCTGACACTCTCTGAAACTCTCTGACACTCTCTGACACTCTCAGACACTCTCTGACACTCTGTGACACTTTCTGAAACTCTCTGACACTATCTGACACTTTCTGAATCTCTCGGACACTCACTGAATCTCTCTGAAAATCTCCGACACTCTGTGACACTCTCTGAAACTTTCTGGCACTCTCTGACACTCTCTGAAGATCTCTGACACTTTCTGAAACTCTCTGACACTATCTGATTCTTCCTGAAACTCTCGGACACTCTCTGACACACTCTGCAACTCTATGACACTCTCTGAATCTTTCTGAAAAGATCTGACACTCTGTGACAATCTCTGAAACTCTCTGAAACTCACTGACACTCTCTGACTCTCTCTGAAACTTTCTGAAACTCTCTGACACTCTTTGAACATTTCTGAAACTCTCTGAAAATCTCTGACAATCTCTGACACTCTGTGACACTCTCAGATACTCTCTGACTCTCTCAGACACACTCCGACACACTCAGAAACTCTCAGAAACTCTCTGGAACTCTCTGCCACTCTCATGAAGTCTCTGAAACACTCTGACACTCTCTGAAACTCTCTGACACTCTCTGACGCTCTCTGACACTCTCTGAAAATCTGTGACACTCTTTGACACTCTCTGACACTCACTGACTCTCTGAAACTCTCTGAAACTGTCTGACACTCTCTGACAATCTCTGACTCTCTCTGAATCTCTCTGAATCACTCTGACACTCTGTGACACTCTCTGAAACTCTGTGACACTCTCTGAAACATTCTGACACTCTCTGAATCTCTCAGAAACACTCAGAAACGCTGTGAAACTCTCTGACACTCTCTGACACTCTCTGACACTCTCTGAGACTCTCTGAAACACTCTGACAGTATCTGTCACTTTCTGAAACTCTCGGACACTCTCTGACACGCTCTGCAACTCTATGACACTCTGTGACACTCTCTGACACTCTCTGACATTCTCTGAATCTCTCTGAAACTCTCTGACACTTTGTGACACTCTGTAACTCTCTGAAAGTCCCTGACACTCTCTGACAATCTCTGAACATCTCTGAAACCTTCTGAAAATCTCTGACACTCTCTGACACTCTGTGACACTCTCAGATACTCTCTGACTCCCGCAGACACACTTCGACACACTCAGAAACTCTCAGAAACTCTCTGGCACTCTCTGACACTCTCAGAAACTCTCTGAAACTCTCTGACACTCACTGACTCTCTCTGAAACTCTCTGACACTCTCTGAAACTCTCTGAAACTGTCTGAAACTCTCTGACAATCTCTGACACTCTCTGAATCTCTCTGAATCTCTCTGACACTCTGTGACACTCTCTGAAACTCTCTGACACTCTCTGAAACTTTCTGACACACTCTGAAACTCTCTGAAGCTCTCTGAAACTCTCTGAAACTCTCTGACACTCTCTGACACTCTCTGAAACTCTCTGAAACTCTCTGACACTCTCTGACACTCTCTGAAACTCTCTGACAATCTCTGGCACTCTCAGACACTCTCAGACACTCTCTGAAGATCTCTGAAACTCTCTGACACTATCTGACACTTTCTGAATCTCTCGGACACTCTCTGAATCTCTCTGAAACTCTCCGACACTCTGTCACACTCTCTGATACTTTCTCGCACTCTCTGACAATCTCTGAAGATCTCTGAAACTCTCTGAAAATCTCTGACACTCTCTGAAACTCTGTGAAACTCTCTGAAACACTCTGACACTCTCTGACATTCTCAGACACTCTCTGACACTCTCTGACACTTTCTGAAACTCTCTGACAGTATCTGACACTTTCTGAAACTCTCGGACACTCTCTGACACACTCTGCAACTCTGTGTCACTCTGTGACACTCTCTGACACTCTCTGAATCTCTCTGAAACTCTCTGACACTATGTGACACTCTGTAACTCTCTGAAACTCCCTGACACTCTCTGAAACTCTCTGAAACTTTCTGACACTCTCCGACACTCTCTGAACATCTCTGAAACTTTCTGAAAATTTCTGACACTCTCTGACACTCTGTGACACACTCAGATAATCTCTGACTCCCGCAGACACACTTCAACGCACTCAGAAACTATCTGAAACTTTCTGACACTCTCTGAAACTCTCTGAAACTCTTTGTAACTCTCTGACACTCTCTGAAACACACAGACACTCTCAGACACTCTCTGACACTCTCTGACACTATCTGAGACTCTCTGAAACTCTCTGACACTCTCTGAAACTCTCTGACACTCTCTGACACGCTCTGAAACTCTCTGACACTCTCTGACACTATCTGAGACTCTCTGAAACTCTCTGACACTCTCTGAAACTCTCTGACACTCTCTGACACTCTCTGAAACTCTCTGACACTCTCTGACACTCTCAGACACTCTCTGACACTCTGTGACACTTTCTGAAACTCTCTGAAACTCTCTGACACTCTCTGAAACTCTCTGACACTCTCTGGCACTCTCTGAAACTCTCTGACACTCTCTGACACTCTCTGACACTCTCTGAAACGCTCTGACAATCTCTGACACTCTCAGACACTATCTGACACTCTCTGACACTTTCTGAAACTCTCTGACAATATCTGACACTTTCTGCATCTCTCGGACACTCTCTGAATCTCTCTGAAACTCTCCGACACTCTGTGACACTCTCTGAAACTTTCTGGCACTCTCTGACACTCTCTGAAGATCTCTGAAACTCTCTGAAAATCTCTGACACTCACTGACACTCTGTGGCACTCATTGACACTCTCTGAAGATCTCTGAAACTCTCTGAAAATCTCTGACACTCTCTGAAACTCTGTGACACTCTCGGAAAAACTCTGACAATCTCTGACACACTCCGGCACACTCAGAAACTGTCAGAAACTCTCAGGCACTCTCTGAAACTCTCAGAAATTCTCTGAAACTCTCTGACACTCTCTGAAACCCTCTGACACTCTCTGACACTCTCTGACACTCTCTGAAACTCTTTGACATTCTTTGACACTCTCAGACACTGTCTGACTCTCTCTGAAACTCTCTGAAACTCTCTGACACTCTCTGAAATTCTCTGACACTCTCTGACACTCTGTGACACCCTCTGAAACTCTCTGAAACTCTCTGACACTCTCTGAAACTCTCTGACACTCTCTGACATTCTGTGACACCCTCTGAAACTCTCTGAAACTCTCGGACACTCTCTGAAACTCTCTGAAACTCTTTGTATCTCTCTTACACTCTCTGAAACTCTCAGACACTCTCAGACACACTCTGACACTCTCTGACACTATCTGAGACTCTCTGAAACTCTCTGACACTCTCTGAAACTCTCTGACACTCTCTGACACGCTCTGAAAATCTCTGACACTCTCTGACACTATCTGAGACTCTCTGAAACTCTCTGACACTCTCTGAAACTCTCTGACACTCTCTGAAACTCTCTGACACTCTCTGACACTCTCAGACACTCTCTGACACTCTGTGACACTTTCTGAAACTCTCTGAAACTCTCTGACACTCTCTGAAACCCTCTGACACTCTCTGAAACTCTTTGACACTCTTTGACACTCTCAGACACTGTCTGACTCTCTCTGAAACTCGCTGAAACTCTCTGACACTTTCTGACACTCCCTGACACTCTCTGAAGCTTTCTGAAACTCTCTGACACTCTGTGACACCCTCTGAAACTCTCTGAAACTCTGGGACACTCTCTGAAACTTTCTGACACTCTCTGAAACTCTCTGAAACTCCTTGTAACTCTCTGACACTCTCAGAAACTCTCAGAAGCTCTCTGAAACTCTCTGACACTGTCAGAAACTCTCTGCCACTCTCTGACACTATCTGAGACTCTCTGAAAATCTCAGACGCTCTCTGACACTCTCTGTCACTCTCTGAAACTCTCTGACACTCTCTGAAATTCTCTGACACTCTCTGACACTCTCAGACACTCTCTGACACTCTGTGAAACTTTCTGAAATTCTCTGACACTATCTGACACTTTCTGAATCTCTCGGACACTCTCTGAATCTCTCTGAAACTCTCCGACACTCTGTGACACTCTCTGAAACTTTCTGGCAATCTCTGACACTCTCTGAAGATCTCTGGCACTCTCTGAAAATCTCTGACACTCTCTGAAACTCTGTGACACTCTCTGAAAGACTCTGACACTCTCTGACACTCTCTGACACTCTCTGACACTTTCTGAAACTCTCTGACACTATCTGACTCATTCTGAAGCTCTCGGACACTCTCTGACACACTCTGCAACTCTATGACACTCTGTGACAATCTCTGACACTCTCTGAATCTCTCTGAAAAGCTCTGACACTCTGTGACAATCTCAGAAACTCTCTGAAACTCCCTGACACTCTCTGACACTCTCTGAAACTTTCTGACACTCTCTGACACTCTCTGAACATCTCTGAAACTCTCTGAAAATCTCTGACACTCTCTGACACTCTCAGATACTCTCTGACTCTCTCAGACACACTCCGACACACTCAGAATCGTTCAGAAACTCTCTGGAACTCTCTGACTCTCTCAGAAAGTCTCTGAAACTCTCTGAAACTCTCTGTCACTCTCTGACGCTCTCTGACACTCTCTGAAACTCTGTGAAACTCTTTGACACTCTCTGACACTCACTGAATCTCTCTGAAACTCTCTGACACTCTCTGAAGCTCTCTGAAACTTTCTGACACTCTCTGACAATCTCTGACACTCTCTGAAACTTTCTGACACTCTCTGAAACTCTCTGAAGCTCTCTGAAACTCTCTGAAACTCTCTGACTCTCTCAGAAACACTCAGAAACTCCCTGAAACTCTCTGAGACTCTCTGGCACTCTCGGAGATTCTCTGAAACTCTCTGACACTCTCTGAAACTCTCTGAAACTCTCTGACACTCTCTGAAACTCTCTGAAACTCTCTGACAATCTCTGACACTTTCTGAATCTCTCGGACACTCTCTGAATCTCTCTGAAACTCTCCGACACTCTGTGACACTCTCTGAAACTTTCTCGCACTCTCTGACACTCTCTGAAGGTCTCTGAAACTCTCTGAAAATCTCTGACACTCTCTGAAACTCTGTGAAACTCCCTGAAACACTCTGAAACTCTCTGACATTATCTGAAACTCTCTGAAACTCTTTGTAACTCTCTGACACTCTCAGAAACTCTCAGAAGCTCTCTGAAACTCTCTGGCACTCTCTGACACTCTCTGAAACTGTCTGACACTCTCTGACTATCTCTGACACTCTCTGTATCTCTCTGAATCAATCTGACACTCTGTGACACTCTCTGAAACTCTCTGACAATCTCTGAAACTTTCTGACACTCTCTGACACTATCTGAGACTCTCTGAAACTCTCTGACACTTTCTGACACTCTCTGAAACTGTCTGAAACTCTCTGACTCTCTCTGAAAGTCTCTGACACTCTCTGACACTCTCTGAAACTCTCTGACACTCTCTGACACTCTCAGACACTCTCTGACACTCTGTGACACTTTCTGAAACTCTCTGACACTATCTGACACTTTCTGAATCTCTCGGACACTCACTGAATCTCTCTGAAACTCTCCGACACTCTGTGACACTCTCTGAAACTTTCTGGCACTCTCTGACACTCTCTGAAGATCTCTGACACTTTCTGAAACTCTCTGACACTATCTGATTCTTTCTGAAACTCTCGGACACTCTCTGACACACTCTGCAACTCTATGACACTCTGTGACACTCTCTGACACTCTCTGAATCTCTCTGAAAAGCTCTGACACTCTGTGACAATCTCTGAAACTCTCTGAAACTCACTGACACTCTCTGACTCTCTCTGAAACTTTCTGAAACTCTCTGACACTCTTTGAACATCTCTGAAACTCTCTGAAAATCTCTGACAATCTCTGACACTCTGTGACACTCTCAGATACTCTCTGACTCTCTCAGACACACTCCGACACACTCAGAAACTCTCAGAAACTCTCTGGAACTCTCTGCCACTCTCATGAAGTCTCTGAAACACTCTGACACTCTCTGAAACTCTCTGACACTCTCTGACGCTCTCTGACACTCTCTGAAACTCTGTGACACTCTTTGACACTCTCTGACACTCACTGACTCTCTCTGAAACTCTCTGACACTCTCTGAAACTCTCTGAAACTGTCTGACACTCTCTGACAATCTCTGACACTCTCTGAATCTCTCTGAATCACTCTGACACTCTGTGACACTCTCTGAAACTCTGTGACACTCTCTGAAACATTCTGACACTCTCTGAATCTCTCAGAAACACTCAGAAACGCTGTGAAACTCTCTGACACTCTCTGACACTCTCTGAGACTCTCTGAAACACTCTGACACTCTCTGACACTATCTGAAACCCTCTGACACTCTCTGAAACTCTTTGACACTCTTTGACACTCTCAGACACTGTCTGACTCTCTCTGAAACTCTCTGAAACTCTCTGACACTTTCTGACACTCCCTGACACTCTCTGAAGCTTTCTGAAACTCTCTGACACTCTGTGACACCCTCTGAAACTCTCTGAAACTCTCGGACACTCTCTGAAACTTTCTGACACTCTCTGAAACTCTCTGAAACTCCTTGTAACTCTCTGACACTCTCAGAAACTCTCAGAAGCTCTCTGAAACTCTCTGACACTGTCAGAAACTCTCTGCCACTCTCTGACACTATCTGAGACTCTCTGAATATCTCAGACGCTCTCTGACACTCTCTGTCACTCTCTGAAACTCTCTGACACTCTCTGAAATTCTCTGCCACTCTCTGACACACTCAGACACTCTCTGACACTCTGTGACACTTTCTGAAATTCTCTGACACTATCTGACACTTTCTGAATCTCTCGGACACTCTCTGAATCTCTCTGAAACTCTCCGACACTCTGTCACACTCTCTGAAACTTTCTGGCACTCTCTGACACTCTCTGAAGATCTCTGGCACTCTCTGAAAATCTCTGACACTCTCTGAAACTCTGTGACACACTCTGAAAGACTCTGACACTCTCTGACACTCTCTGACACTCTCTGACACTTTCTGAAACTCTCTGACACTATCTGACTCATTCTGAAGCTCTCGGACACTCTCTGACACACTCTGCAACTCTATGACACTCTGTGACACTCTCTGACACTCTCTGAATCTCTCTGAAAAGCTCTGACACTCTCTGAAACTCTGTGACACTCTCTGAAAGACTCTGACACTCTCTGACACTCTCAGACACTCTCTGACACTCTCTGAAACTCTTTGACACTCTTTGACACTCTGTGACACTGTCTGAATCTCTCTGAAACTCTCTGACACTCTCTGACACTCCCTGACACTCTCTGAAACTCTCTCACACTCTCTGAAACTCTTTGACACTCTTTGACAATCTCAGACACTGTCTGACTCTATCTGAAACTCTCTGACACTCTCTGACACTCCCTGACACTGTCTGAAGCTCTCTGACACTCTCTGAAACTCTCTGAAACTCTCTGACACTCTCTGACACTCTCTGAAACACTCTGACAATCTCTGACACTCTCAGACACTATCTGACACTCTCTGACACTTTCTGAAACTCTCTGACACTATCTGACACTTTCTGAATCTCTCGGACACTCTCTGAATCTCTCTGAAAATCTCCGACACTCTGTGACACTCTCTGAAACTTTCTGGCACTCTCTGACACTCTCTGAAGATCTCTGAAACTCTCTGAAAATCTCTGACACACTCTGAAACTCTGTGAAACTCTATGAAACACTCTGACACTGTCTGACATTCTCAGACACTCTCTGACACTCTCTGAAACTCTCTGACACTCTCTGAAACTCTCTGACACTTTCTGACACGCTCTGAAACTCCCTGACACTCTCTGACACTATCTGAGACTCTCTGAAACTCTCTGACACTCTCTGAAACTCTCTGACACTCTCTGAAACTCTCTGACACTCTCTGACACTCTCAGACACTCTCTGACATTCTGTGACACTTTCTGAAACTCTCTGAAACTCTCTGACACTCTCTGAAACTCTCTGACACTCTCTGACACTCTCTGAAACTCTCTGACACTCTCTGACACTCTCTGACACTCTCTGACACTCTCTGAAACTCTCTGACAATCTCTGACACTCTCAGACACTATCTGACACTCTCTGACACTTTCTGAAACTCTCTGACACTATCTGACACTTGCTGAATCTCTCGGACACTCTCTGAATCTCTCTGAAACTCTCCGACACTCTTTGACACTCTCTGAAACTTTCTGAAACTCTCGGACACTCTCTGAAACTTTCTGACACTCTCTGAAACTCTCTGAAACTCTTTGTAACTCTCTGACACTCTCTGAAACTCTCAGACACTCTCAGACACTATCTGACACTCTCTGACACTTTCTGACCCTCTCTGACACTATCTGACACTTTCTGAATCTCTTGGACACTCTCTGAATCTCTCTGAAACTCTCCGACACTCTGTGACACCCTCTGAAACTCTCTGAAACTCTCGGACACTCTCTGAAACTCTCTGACACTCGCTGAAACTCTCTGACACTCTCTGACACTCTCTGAAACTCTCTGACACTCTCTGACACTCTCTGACACTCTCTGAAACTCTCTGACAATCTCTGACACTCTCAGACACTATCTGACACTCTCTGACACTTTCTGAAACTCTCTGACACTATCTGACACTTTCTGAATCTCTCGGACACTCTCTGAATCTCTCTGAAACTCTCCGACACTCTGTGTCACTCTCTGAAACTTTCTGGCACTCTCTGACACTCTCTGAAGATCTCTGAAACTCTCTGAAAATCTCTGACACTCTCTGAAACTCTGTGCACTCTCTGAAACACTCTGACAATCTCTGACACACTCCGGCACACTCAGAAACTGTCAGAAACTCTCAGGCACTTTCTGACACTCTCAGAAATTCTCTGAAACTCTCTGACACTCTCTGAAACCCTCTGACACTCTCTGACACCCTCTGACACTCTCTGAAACTCTTTGACACTCTTTGACACTCTCAGACACTGTCTGACTCTCTCTGAAACTCTCTGAAACTCTCTGACACTCTCTGAAACTCTCTGACACTCTCTGACACTCTGTGACACCCTCTGAAACTCTCTGAAACTCTCGGACACTCTCTGAAACTTTCTGACACTCTCTGAAACTCTCTGAAACTCTTTGTAACTCTCTGACACTCTCTGAAACACACAGACACTCTCAGACACTCTCTGAAGGTCTCTGACACTATCTGAGACTCTCTGAAACTCTCTGACACTCTCTGAAACTCTCTGACACTCTCTGACACGCTCTGAAACTCTCTGACACTCTCTGACACTATCTGAGACTCTCTGAAACTCTCTGACACTTTCTGAAACTCTCTGAAACTCTCGGACACTCTCTGAAACTCTCTGACACTCTCTGGCACTCTCTGAAACTCTCTGACACTCTCTGACACTCTCTGACACTCTCTGAAACTCTCTGACAATCTCTGACACTCTCAGACACTATCTGACACTCTCTGACACTTTCTGAAACTCTCTGACACTATCTGACACTTTCTGTATCTCTCGGACACTCTCTGAATCTCTCTGAAACTCTCCGACACTCTGTGACACTCTCTGAAACTTTCTGGCACTCTCTGACACTCTCTGAAGATCTCTGAAACTCTCTGAAAATCTCTGACACTCTCTGAAACTCTGTGACACTCTCTGAAACACTCTGACAATCTCTGACACACTCCGGCACACTCAGAAACTGTCAGAAACTCTCAGGCACTCTCTGAAACTCTCAGAAATTCTCTGAAACTCTCTGACACTCTCTGAAACCCTCTGACACTCTCTGACACTCTCTGACACTCTCTGAAACTCTTTGACATTCTTTGACACTCTCAGACACTGTCTGACTCTCTCTGAAACTCTCTGAAATTCTCTGACACTCTCTGAAACTCTCTGACACTCTCTGACACTCTGTGACACCCTCTGAAACTCTCTGAAACTCTCGGACACTCTCTGAAACTCTCTGAAACTCTTTGTAACTCTCTGACACTCTCTGAAACTCTCAGACACTCTCAGACACTCTCTGACACTCTCTGACACTATCTGAGACTCTCTGAAAATCTCTGACACTCTCTGAAACTCTCTGACACTCTCTGACACGCTCTGAAACTCTCTGACACTCTCTGACACTATCTGAGACTCTCTGAAACTCTCTGACACTCTCTGAAACTCTCTGACACTCTCTGAAACTCTCTGAAACTCTCTGACACTCTCAGATACTCTCTGACACTCTGTGACACTTTCTGAAACTCTCTGAAACTCTCTGACGCTCTCTGAAACCCTCTGACACTCTCTGAAACTCTTTGACACTCTTTGACACTCTCAGACACTGTCTGACTCTCTCTGAAACTCTCTGAAACTCTCTGACACTTTCTGACACTCCCTGACACTCTCTGAAGCTTTCTGAAACTCTCTGACACTCTGTGACACCCTCTGAAACTCTCTGAAACTCTCGGACACTCTCTGAAACTTTCTGACACTCTCTGAAACTCTCTGAAACTCCTTGTAACTCTCTGACACTCTCAAAAACTCTCAGAAGCTCTCTGAAACTCTCTGACACTGTCAGAAACTCTCTGCCACTCTCTGACACTATCTGAGACTCTCTGAAAATCTCAGACGCTCTCTGACACTCTCTGTCACTCTCTGAAACTCTCTGACACTCTCTGAAATTCTCTGCCACTCTCTGACACTCTCAGACACTCTCTGACACTCTGTGACACTTTCTGAAATTCTCTGACACTATCTGACACTTTCTGAATCTCTTGGACACTCTCTGAATCTCTCTGAAACTCTCCGACACTCTGTGACACTCTCTGAAACTTTCTGGCACTCTCTGACACTCTCTGAAGATCTCTGGCACTCTCTGAAAATCTCTGACACTCTCTGAAACTCTGTGACACTCTCTGAAAGACTCTGACACTCTCTGACACTCTCTGACACTTTCTGAAACTCTCTGACACTATCTGACTCATTCTGAAGCTCTCGGACACTCTCTGACACACTCTGCAACTCTATGACACTCTGTGACACTCTCTGACAATCTCTGAATCTCTCTGAAAAGCTCCGACACTCTGTGACAATCTCAGAAACTCTCTGAAACTCCCTGACACTCTCTGACACTCTCTGAAACTCTCTGACACTCTCTGACACTCTCTGAACATCTCTGAAACTCTCTGAAAATCTCTGACACTCTCTGACACTCTCAGATACTCTCTGACTCTCTCAGACACACTCCGACACACTCAGAATCTCTCAGAAACTCTCTGGAACTCTCTGACTCTCTCAGAAAGTCTCTGAAACTCTCTGAAACTCTCTGTCACTCTCTGACGCTCTCTGACACTCTCTGAAACTCTGTGAAACTCTTTGACACTCTCTGACACTCACTGAATCTCTCTGAAACTCTCTGACACTCTCTGAAGCTCTCTGAAACTTTCTGACACTCTCTGACAATCTCTGACACTTTCTGTATCTCTCTGAATCACTCTGACACTCTGTGACACTCTCTGAAACTCTCTGACAATCTCTGAAACTTTCTGACACTCTCTGAAACTCTCTGAAGCTCTCTGAAACTCTCTGAAACTCTCTGACTCTCTCAGAAACACTCAGAAACTCCCTGAAACTCTCTGAGACTCTCTGGCACTCTCGGAGATTCTCTGAAACTCTCTGACACTCTCTGAAACTCTCTGAAACTCTCTGACACTCTCTGAAACTCTCTGAAACTCTCTGACAATCTCTGACACTTTCTGAATCTCTCGGACACTCTCTGAATCTCTCTGAAACTCTCCGACACTCTGTGACACTCTCTGAAACTTTCTCGCACTCTCTGACACTCTCTGAAGATCTCTGAAACTCTCTGAAAATCTCTGACACTCTCTGAAACTCTGTGAAACTCCCTGAAACACTCTGAAACTCTCTGACATTATCTGAAACTCTCTGAAACTCTTTGTAACTCTCTGACACTCTCAGAAACTCTCAGAAGCTCTCTGAAACTCTCTGGCACTCTCTGACACTCTCTGAAACTGTCTGACACTCTCTGACTATCTCTGACACTCTCTGTATCTCTCTGAATCAATCTGACACTCTGTGACACTCTCTGAAACTCTCTGACAATCTCTGAAACTTTCTGACACTCTCTGACACTATCTGAGACTCTCTGAAACTCTCTGACACTTTCTGACACTCTCTGAAACTGTCTGAAACCTTCTGACACTCTCTGAAACTCTCTGACACTCTCTGACACTCTCTGAAACTCTCTGACACTCTCTGACACTCTCAGACACTCTCTGACACTCTGTGACACTTTCTGAAACTCTCTGACACTATCTGACACTTTCTGAATATCTCGGACACTCACTGAATCTCTCTGAAACTCTCCGACACTCTGTGACACTCTCTGAAACTTTCTGGCACTCTCTGACACTCTCTGAAGATCTCTGACACTTTCTGAAACTCTCTGACACTATCTGATTCTTTCTGAAACTCTCGGACACTCTCTGACACACTCTGCAACTCTATGACACTCTGTGACACTCTCTGACACTCTCTGAATCTCACTGAAAAGCTCTGACACTCTGTGACAATCTCTGAAACTCTCTGAAACTCACTGACACTCTCTGACTCTCTCTGAAACTTTCTGAAACTCTCTGACACTCTTTGAACATCTCTGAAACTCTCTGAAAATCTCTGACAATCTCTGACACTCTGTGACACTCTCAGATACTCTCTGACTCTCTCAGACACACTCCGACACACTCAGAAACTCTCAGAAACTCTCTGGAACTCTCTGCCACTCTCATGAAGTCTCTGAAACACTCTGACACTCTCTGAAACTCTCTGACACTCTCTGACGCTCTCTGACACTCTCTGAAACTCTGTGACACTCTTTGACACTCTCTGACACTCACTGACTCTCTCTGAAACTCTCTGACACTCTCTGAAACTCTCTGAAACTGTCTGACACTCTCTGACAATCTCTGACACTCTCTGAATCTCTCTGAATCACTCTGACACTCTGTGACACTCTCTGAAACTCTGTGACACTCTCTGAAACATTCTGACACTCTCTGAATCTCTCAGAAACACTCAGAAACGCTGTGAAACTCTCTGACACTCTCTGACACTCTCTGAGACTCTCTGAAACACTCTGACACTCTCTGACACTCTCTGACACTCTCTGACGCTCTCTGACACTCTCTGAAACTCTGTGACACTCTTTGACACTCTCTGACACTCACTGACTCTCTCTGAAACTCTCTGACACTCTCTGAAACTCTCTGAAACTGTCTGACACTCTCTGACAATCTCTGACACTCTCTGAATCTCTCTGAATCACTCTGACACTCTGTGACACTCTCTGAAACTCTGTGACACTCTCTGAAACATTCTGACACTCTCTGAATCTCTCAGAAACACTCAGAAACGCTGTGAAACTCTCTGACACTCTCTGACACTCTCTGACACTCTCTGAGACTCTCTGAAACACTCTGACACTCTCTGACACTCTCTGAAACCCTCTGACACTCTCTGAAACTCTTTCACACTCTCTGAAAGACTCTGACACTCTCTGAAACTCTCTGACACTCTCTGACACTTTCTGAAACTCTCTGACACTATCTGACTCATTCTGAAGCTCTCGGACACTCTCTGACACACTCTGCAACTCTATGACACTCTGTGACACTCTCTGACACTCTCTGAATCTCTCTGAAAAGCTCTGACACTCTCTGACACTCTCTGAAACTTTCTGACACTCTCTGACACTCTCTGAACATCTCTGCAACTCTCTGAAAATCTCTGACACTCTCTGACACTCTCAGATACTCTCTGACTCTCTCAGACACACTCCGACACACTCAGAATCTCTCAGAAACTCTCTGTCACTCTCTGACGCTCTCTGACACTCTCTGAAACTCTGTGAAACTCTTTGACACTCTCTGACACTCACTGAATCTCTCTGAAACTCCATGACACTCTCTGAAGCTCTCTGAAACTTTCTGACACTCTCTGACAATCTCTGACACTCTCTGTATCTCTCTGAATCACTCTGACACTCTGTGACACTCTCTGAAACTCTCTGACAATCTCTGAAACTTTCTGACACTCTCTGAAACTCTCTGAAGCTCTCTGAAACTCTCTGAAACTCTCTGACTCTCTCAGAAACACTCAGAAACTCCCTGAAACTCTCTGAGACTCTCTGGCACTCTCGGAGATTCTCTGAAACTCTCTGACACTCTCTGAAACTCTCTGAAACTCTCTGACACTCTCTGAAACTCTCTGAAACTCTCTGACAATCTCTGACACGTTCTGAATCTCTCGGACACTCTCTGAATCTCTCTGAAACTCTCCGACACTCTGTGACACTCTCTGAAACTTTCTCGCACTCTCTGACACTCTGTGACACTTTCTGAAACTCTCTGACACTATCTGACACTTTCTGAATCTCTCGGACACTCTCTGAATCTCTCTGAAACTCTCCGACACTCTGTCACACTCTCTGATACTTTCCCGCACTCTCTGACAATCTATGAAGATCTCTGAAACTCTCTGAAAATCTCTGAAACTCTCTGAAACTCTGTGAAACTCTCTGAAACACTCTGACACTCTCTGACATTCTCAGACACTCTCTGACACTCTCTGACACTTTCAGAAACTCTCTGACAGTATCTGACACTTACTGAAACTCTCGGACACTCTCTGACACACTCTGCAACTCTGTGTCACTCTGTGACACTCTCTGACACTCTCTGAATCTCTCTGAAACTCTCTGACACTCTGTGACACTCTGTAACTCTCTGAAACTCCCTGACACTCTCTGACACTCTCTGAAACTTTCTGACACTCTCTGACACTCTCTGAACATCTCTGAAACTTTCTGAAAATCTCTGACACTCTCTGACACTCTGTGACACACTCAGATACTCTCTGACTCCCTCAGACACACTTCGACACACTCAGAAACTCTCAGAAACTCTCTGGCACTCTCTGACTTTCTCAGAAACTCTCTGAAACTCTTTGACACTCTCTGAAACTCTCTGAAACTCTCTGACACTCTCTGACACTCTCTGAAACTCTTTGACACTCTTTGACACTCTGTGACACTGTCTGACTCTCTCTGAAACTCTCTGACACTCTCTGACACTCCCTGACACTCTCTGAAACTCTCTCACACTCTCTGAAACTCTTTGACACTCTTTGACAATCTCAGACACTGTCTGAAGCTCTCTGACACTCTCTGAAACTCTCTGAAACTCTCTGACACTCTCTGACACTCTCTGAAACTCTCTGACAATCTCTGACACTCTCAGACACTATCTGACACTCTCTGACACTGTCTGAAACTCTCTGTCACTATCTGACACTTTCTGAATCTGTCGGACACTCTCTGAATCTCTCTGAAACTCTCCGACACTCTGTGACACTCTCTGAAACTTTCTGGCACTCTCTGACACTCTCTGAAGATCTCTGAAACTCTCTGAAAATCTCTGACACTCTCTGAAACTCTGTGAAACTCTCTGAAACACTCTGACACTCTCTGACATTCTCAGACACTCTCTGACACTCTGTGACACCCTCTGAAACTCTCTGAAACTCTCGGACACTCTTTGTAACTCTCTGACACTCTCTGAAACTCTCAGACACTCTCAGACACTATCTGACACTCTCTGACACTTTCTGAAACTCTCTGACACTATCTGACACTTTCTGAATCTCTCGGACACTCTCTGAATCTCTCTGAAACTCTCCAACACTCTGTGACACCCTCTGAAACTCTCTGAACCTCTTGGACACTCTCTGAAACTCTCTGACACTCTCTGAAACTCTCTGACACTCTCTGACACTCTCTGAAACTCTCTGACACTCTCTGACACTCTCTGAAACTCTCTGACAATCTCTGACACTCTCAGACACTATCTGACACTCTCTGACACTTTCTGAAACTCTCTGACACTATCTGACACTTTCTGAATCTCTCGGACACTCTCTGAATCTCTCTGAAACTCTCCGACACTCTGTGACACTCTCTGAAACTTTCTGGCACTCTCTGACACTCTCTGAAGATCTCTGAAACTCTCTGAAAATCTCTGACACTCTCTGAAACTCTCTGACACTCACTGACACTCTGTGGCACTCACTGACACTCTCTGAAGATCTCTGAAACTCTCTGAAAATCTCTGACACTCTCTGAAACTCTGTGACACTCTCTGAAACACTCTGACAATCTCTGACACACTCCGGCGCACTCAGAAACTGTCAGAAACTCTCAGGCACTCTCTGACACTCTCTGAACATCTCTGAAACTCTATGAAAGTCTCTGACACTCTCTGACACTCTCAGATACTCTCTGACTCTCTCAGACACACTCCGACACACTCAGAATCTCTCAGAAACTCTCTGGAACTCTCTGACTCTCTCAGAAAGTCTCTGAAACTCTCTGAAACTCTCTGAAACTCTCTGTCACTCTCTGACGCTCTCTGACACTCTCTGAAACTCTGTGAAACTCTTTGACACTCTCTGACACTCACTGAATCTCTCTGAAACTCTCTGACACTCTCTGAAGCTCTCTGATACTTTCTGACACTCTCTGACAATCTCTGACACTCTCTGTATCTCTCTGAATCACTCTGACACTCTGTGACACTCTATGAAACACTCTGACAATCTCTGAAACTTTCTGACACTCTCTGAAACTCTCTGGCACTCTCGGAGATTCTCTGAAACTCTCTGACACTCTCTGAAACTCTCTGAAACTCACTGACACTCTCTGAAACTCTCTGAAACTCTCTGGCAATCTCTGACACGTTCTGAATCTCTCGGACACTCTCTGAATCTCTCTGAAACTCTCCGACACTCTGTGACACTCTCTGAAACTTTCTCGCACTCTCTGACACTCTCTGAAGATCTCTGAAACTCTCTGAAAATCTCTGACACTCTCTGAAACTCTGTGAAACTCCCTGAAACACTCGGAAACTCTCTGACATTATCTGAAACTCTCTGAAACTCTTTGTAACTCTCTGACACTCTCAGAAACTCTCAGAAGCTCTCTGAAACTCTCTGGCACTCTCTGACACTCTCTGAAACTGTCTGACACTCTCTGACTATCTCTGACACTCTCTGTATCTCTCTGAATCAATCTGACACTCTGTGACACTCTCTGAAACTCTCTGACAATCTCTGGAGCTTTCTGACACTCTCTGACACTATCTGAGACTCTCTGAAACTCTCTGACACTTTCTGACACTCTCTGAAAATGTCTGAAACTCTCTGACACTCTCTGAAAGTCTCTGACACTCTCTGACACTCTCTGAAACTCTCTGACACTCTCAGACACTCTCTGACACTCTGTGACACTTTCTGAAACTCTCTGACACTATCTGACACTTTCTGAATCTCTCGGACACTCACTGAATCTCTCTGAAACTCTCCGACACTCTGTGACACTCTCTGAAACTTTCTGGCACTCTCTGACACTTTCTGAAGATCTCTGACACTTTCTGAAACTCTCTGACACTATCTGATTCTTTCTGAAACTCTCGGACACACTCTGACACACTCTGCAACTCTATGACACTCTCTGACACTCTCTGAATCTCTCTGAAAAGCTCTGACACTCTGTGACAATCTCTGAAACTCTCTGAAACTCACTGACACTCTCTGACTCTCTCTGAAACTTTCTGAAACTCTCTGACACTCTTTGAACATCTCTGAAACTCTCTGAAAATCTCTGACAATCTCTGACACACTGTGACACTCTCAGATACTCTCTGACTCTCTCAGACACACTCCGAAACACTCAGAAACTCTCAGAAACTCTCTGGAACTCTCTGCCACTCTCATGAAGTCTCTGAAACACTCTGACACTCTCTGAAACTCTCTGACACTCTCTGACGCTCTCTGACACTCTCTGACACTCACTGACTCTCTCTGAAACTCTCTGACACTCTCTGAAACTCTCTGAAACTGTCTGACACTCTCTGACAATCTCAGACACTCTCTGAATCTCTCTGAATCACTCTGACACTCTGTGACACTCTCTGAAACTCTGTGACACTCTCTGAAACATTCTGACACACTCTGAATCTCTCAGAAACACTCAGAAACGCTGTGAAACTCTCTGACACTCTCTGACACTCTCTGACACTCTCTGAGACTCTCTGAAACACTCTGACACTCTCTGAAACTCTCTGAAACTCTCTGACACTCTCTGACACTCTGTGACACTCTCTGAAACTCTCTGACAATCTCTGGCACTCTCAGACACTCTCAGACACTCTCTGAAGATCTCTGAAACTCTCTGACACTATCTGACACTTTCTGATTCTCTCGGACACTCTCTGAATCTCTCTGAAACGCTCCAACACTCTATGACACTCTCTGAAACTTTCTCGCACTCTCTGGCACTCTCTGAAGATCTCTGAAACTCTCTGACATTCTCAGACACTCTCTGACACTCTCTGCCACTTTCTGAAACTCTCTGACAGTATCTGACACTTTCTGAAACTCTCGGACACTCTCTGACACACTCTGCAACTCTATGACACTCTGTGACACTCTCTGACACTCTCTGACATTCTCTGAATCTCTCTGAAACTCTCTGACACATTGTGACACTCTGTAACTCTCTGAAACTCCCTGACACTCTCTGACAATCTCTGAACATCTCTAAAACTCTCTGAAAATCTCTGACACTCTCTGACACTCTGTGACACTCTCAGATACTCTCTGACTCCCGCAGACACACTTCGACACACTCAGAAACTCTCAGAAACTCTCTGGCACTCTCTGACACTCTCAGAAACTCTCTGAAACTCTCTGACACTCACTGACTCTCTCTGAATCACTCTGATACTCTGTGACACTCTCTGAAACTCTCTGACACTCTCTGAAACTTTTTGACACACTCTGAAATTCTCAGAAGCTCTCTGAAACTCTCTGAAACTCTCTGACACTCTCTGGCACTCTCTGAAACTCTCTGAAACTCTCTGACACTCTCTGACACTCTCTGAAACTCTCTGACACTCTCTGAAACTTTCTGACACACTCTGAAACTCTCAGAAGCTCTCTGAAACTCTCTGAAACTCTCTGACACTCTCTGGCACTCTCTGAAACTCTCTGAAACTCTCTGACACTCTCTGACACTCTCTGAAACTCTCTGACATTCTCAGACACTCTCTGACACTCTCTGACACTTTCTGAAACTCTCTGACAGTATCTGACACTTACTGAAACTCTCGGACACTCTCTGACACACTCTGCAACTCTGTGTCACTCTGTGACACTCTCTGACACTCTCTGAATCTCTCTGAAACTCTCTGACACTCTGTGACACTCTGTAACTCTCTGAAACTCCCTGACACTCTCTGACACTCTCTGAAACTTTCTGACACTCTCTGACACTCTCTGAACATCTCTGAAACTTTCTGAAAATCTCTGACACTCTCTGACACTCTGTGACACACCCAGATACTCTCTGACTCCCGCAGACACACTTCGACACACTCAGAAACTCTCAGAAACTCTCTGGCACTCTCTGACTTGCTCAGAAACTCTCTGAAACTCTTTGACACTCTCTGAAACTCTCTGAAACTCTCTGACACTCTCTGACACTCTCTGAAACTCTTTGACACTCTTTGACACTCTGTGACACTGTCTGACTCTCTCTGAAACTCTCTGACACTCTCTGACACTCCCTGACACTCTCTGAAACTCTCTCACACTCTCTGAAACTCTTTGACACTCTTTGACAATCTCAGACACTGTCTGACTCTATCTGAAACTCTCTGACACTCTCTAACACTCCCTGACACTGTCTGAAGCTCTCTGACACTCTCTGAAACTCTCTGAAACTCTCTGACACTCTCTGACACTCTCTGAAACTCTCTGACAATCTCTGACACTCTCAGACACTATCTGACACTCTCTGACACTGTCTGAAACTCTCTGTCACTATCTGACACTTTCTGAATCTCTCGGACACTCTCTGAATCTCTCTGAAACTCTCCGACACTCTGTGACACTCTCTGAAACTTTCTGGCACTCTCTGACACTCTCTGAAGATCTCTGAAACTCTCTGAAAATCTCTGACACTCTCTGAAACTCTGTGAAACTCTCTGAAACACTCTGAAACTCTCTGACATTCTCAGACACTCTCTGACACTCTGTGACACCCTCTGAAACTCTCTGAAACTCTCGGACACTCTCTGAAACTTTCTGACACTCTCTGAAACTCTCTGAAACTCTTTGTAACTCTCTGACACTCTCTGAAACTCTCAGACACTCTCAGACACTATCTGACACTCTCTGACACTTTCTGAAACTCTCTGACACTATCTGACACTTTCTGAATCTCTCGGACACTCTCTGAATCTCTCTGAAACTCTCCGACACTCTGTGACACCCTCTGAAACTCTCTGAAACTCTTGGACACTCTCTGAAACTTTCTGGCACTCTCTGACACTCTCTGAAGATCTCTGAAACTCTCTGAAAATCTCTGACACTCTCTGAAACTCTCTGAGACTCACTGACACTCTGTGGCACTCACTGACACTCTCTGAAGATCTCTGAAACTCTCTGAAAATCTCTGACACTCTCTGAAACTCTGTGACACTCTCTGAAACACTCTGACAATCTCTGACACACTCCGGCACACTCAGAAACTGTCAGAAACTCTCAGGCACTCTCTGACACTCTCAGAAATTCTCTGAAACTCTCTGACACTCTCTGAAACCCTCTGACACTCTCTGACACTCTCTGACACTCTCTGAAATTCTTTGACACTCTTTGACACTCTTAGACACTGTCTGACTCTCTCTGAAACTCTCTGAAACTCTCTGACACTCTCTGAAACTCTCGGACACTCTCTGAAACTCTGTGACACCCTCTGAAACTCTCTGAAACTCTCGGACACTCTGTGAAACTTTCTGACACTCTCTGAAACTCTCTGAAACTCTTTGTAACTCTCTGACACTCTCTGAAACACACAGACACTCTCAGACACTCTCTGACACTCTCTGACACTATCTGAGACTCTCTGAAACTCTCTGACACTCTCTGAAACTCTCTGACACTCTCTGACACGCTCTGAAACTCTCTGACACTCTCTGACACTATCTGAGACTCTCTGAAACTCTCTGACACTCTCTGACACTCTCAGATACTCTCTGACTCTCTCAGACACACTCCGACACACTCAGAATCTCTCAGAAACTCTCTGGAACTCTCTGACTCTCTCAGAAAGTCTCTGAAACTCTCTGAAACTCTCTGAAACTCTCTGTCACTCTCTGACGCTCTCTGACACTCTCTGAAACTCTGTGAAACTCTTTGACACTCTCTGACACTCACTGAATCTCTCTGAAACTCTCTGACACTCTCTGAAGCTCTCTGAAACTTTCTGACACTCTCTGACAATCTCTGACACTCTCTGTATCTCTCTGAATCACTCTGACACTCTGTGACACTCTGTAACTCTCTGAAACTCCCTGACACTCTCTGACACTCTCTGAAACTTTCTGACACTCTCTGACACTCTCTGAACATCTCTGAAACTTTCTGAAAATCTCTGACACTCTCCGACACTCTGTGACACCCTCTGAAACTCTCTGAAACTCTTGGACACTCTCTGAAACTTTCTGGCACTCTCTGACACTCTCTGAAGATCTCTGAAACTCTCTGAAAATCTCTGACACTCTCTGAAACTCTCTGAGACTCACTGACACTCTGTGGCACTCACTGACACTCTCTGAAGATCTCTGAAACTCTCTGAAAATCTCTGACACTCTCTGAAACTCTGTGACACTCTCTGAAACACTCTGACAATCTCTGACACACTCCGGCACACTCAGAAACTGTCAGAAACTCTCAGGCACTCTCTGACACTCTCAGAAATTCTCTGAAACTCTCTGACACTCTCTGAAACCCTCTGACACTCTCTGACACTCTCTGACACTCTCTGAAATTCTTTGACACTCTTTGACACTCTTAGACACTGTCTGACTCTCTCTGAAACTCTCTGAAACTCTCTGACACTCTCTGAAACTCTCGGACACTCTCTGAAACTCTGTGACACCCTCTGAAACTCTCTGAAACTCTCGGACACTCTGTGAAACTTTCTGACACTCTCTGAAACTCTCTGAAACTCTTTGTAACTCTCTGACACTCTCTGAAACACACAGACACTCTCAGACACTCTCTGACACTCTCTGACACTATCTGAGACTCTCTGAAACTCTCTGACACTCTCTGAAACTCTCTGACACTCTCTGACACGCTCTGAAACTCTCTGACACTCTCTGACACTATCTGAGACTCTCTGAAACTCTCTGACACTCTCTGACACTCTCAGATACTCTCTGACTCTCTCAGACACACTCCGACACACTCAGAATCTCTCAGAAACTCTCTGGAACTCTCTGACTCTCTCAGAAAGTCTCTGAAACTCTCTGAAACTCTCTGAAACTCTCTGTCACTCTCTGACGCTCTCTGACACTCTCTGAAACTCTCTGACACTCTCTGAAGCTCTCTGAAACTTTCTGACACTCTCTGACAATCTCTGACACTCTCTGTATCTCTCTGAATCACTCTGACACTCTGTGACACTCTGTAACTCTCTGAAACTCCCTGACACTCTCTGACACTCTCTGAAACTTTCTGACACTCTCTGACACTCTCTGAACATCTCTGAAACTTTCTGAAAATCTCTGACACTCTCTGACACTCTGTGACACACTCAGATACTTTCTGACTCCCTCAGACACACTTCGACACACTCAGAAACTCTCAGAAACTCTCTGGCACTCTCTGACTTTCTCAGAAACTCTCTGAAACTCTTTGACACTCTGAAACTCTCTGAAACTCTCTGACACTCTCTGACACTCTCTGAAACTCTTTGACACTCTTTGACACTCTGTGACACTGTCTGACTCTCTCTGAAACTCTCTGACACTCTCTGACACTCCCTGACACTCTCTGAAACTCTCTCACACTCTCTGAAACTCTTTGACACTCTTTGACAATCTCAGACACTGTCTGACTCTATCTGAAACTCTCTGACACTCTCTGACACTCCCTGACACTGTCTGAAGCTCTCTGACACTCTCTGAAAATCTCTGACACTCTCTGACACTCTCTGAAACTCTCTGACAATCTCTGACACTCTCAGACACTATCTGACACTCTCTGACACTGTCTGAAACTCTCTGTCACTATCTGACACTTTCTGAATCTCTCGGACACTCTCTGAATCTCTCTGAAACTCTCCGACACTCTGTGACACTCTCTGAAACTTTCTGGCACTCTCTGACACTCTCTGAAGATCTCTGAAACTCTCTGAAAATCTCTGACACTCTCTGAAACTCTGTGAAACTCTCTGAAACACTCTGACACTCTCTGACATTCTCAGACACTCTCTGACACTCTGTGACACCCTCTGAAACTCTCTGAAACTCTCGGACACTCTTTGTAACTCTCTGACACTCTCTGAAACTCTCAGACACTCTCAGACACTATCTGACACTCTCTGACACTTTCTGAAACTCTCTGACACTATCTGACACTTTCTGAATCTCTCGGACACTCTCTGAATCTCTCTGAAACTCTCCAACACTCTGTGACACCCTCTGAAACTCTCTGAACCTCTTGGACACTCTCTGAAACTCTCTGACACTCTCTGAAACTCTCTGACACTCTCTGACACTCTCTGAAACTCTCTGACAATCTCTGACACTCTCAGACACTATCTGACACTCTCTGACACTTTCTGAAACTCTCTGACACTATCTGACACTTTCTGAATCTCTCGGACACTCTCTGAATCTCTCTGAAACTCTCTGACACTCTGTGACACTCTCTGAAACTTTCTGGCACTCTCTGACACTCTCTGAAGATCTCTGAAACTCTCTGAAAATCTCTGACACTCTCTGAAACTCTCTGACACTCACTGACACTCTGTGGCACTCACTGACACTCTCTGAAGATCTCTGAAACTCTCTGAAAATCTCTGACACTCTCTGAAACTCTGTGACACTCTCTGAAACACTCTGACAATCTCTGACACACTCCGGCGCACTCAGAAACTGTCAGAAACTCTCAGGCACTCTCTGACACTCTCTGAACATCTCTGAAACTCTCTGAAAATCTCTGACACTCTCTGACACTCTCAGATACTCTCTGACTCTCTCAGACACACTCCGACACACTCAGAATCTCTCAGAAACTCTCTGGAACTCTCTGACTCTCTCAGAAAGTCTCTGAAACTCTCTGAAACTCTCTGAAACTCTCTGTCACTCTCTGACGCTCTCTGACACTCTCTGAAACTCTGTGAAACTCTTTGACACTCTCTGACACTCACTGAATCTCTCTGAAACTCTCTGACACTCTCTGAAGCTCTCTGATACTTTCTGACACTCTCTGACAATCTCTGACACTCTCTGTATCTCTCTGAATCACTCTGACACTCTGTGACACTCTATGAAACACTCTGACAATCTCTGAAACTTTCTGACACTCTCTGAAAATCTCTGAAGCTCTCTGAAACTCTCTGAAACTCTCTGACTCTCTCAGAAACACTCAGAAACTCCCTGAAACTCTCTGAGACTCTCTGGCACTCTCGGAGATTCCCTGAAACTCTCTGACACTCTCTGAAACATTCTGAAACTCACTGACACTCTCTGAAACTCTCTGATACTCTCTGGCAATCTCTGACACGTTCTGAATCTCTCGGACACTCTCTGAATCTCTCTGAAACTCTCCGACACTCTGTGACACTCTCTGAAACTCTCTGACACTCTCTGACACTCTGTGACACTCTCTGAAACTCTCTGCAATCTCTGGCACTCTCAGACACTCTCAGACACTCTCTGAAGATCTCTGAAACTCTCTGACACTATCTGACACTTTCTGATTCTCTCGGACACTCTCTGAATCTCTCTGAAACGCTCCGACACTCTATGACACTCTCTGAAACTTTCTCGCACTCTCTGGCACTCTCTGAAGATCTCTGAAACTCTCATGACATTCTCAGACACTCTCTGACACTCTCTGCCACTTTCTGAAACTCTCTGACAGTATCTGACACTTTCTGAAACTCTCGGACACTCTCTGACACACTCTGCAACTCTATGACACTCTGTGACACTCTCTGACACTCTCTGACATTCTCTGAATCTCTCTGAAACTCTCTGACACATTGTGACACTCTGTAACTCTCTGAAACTCCCTGACACTCTCTGACAATCTCTGAACATCTCTGAAACTCTCTGAAAATCTCTGACACTCTCTGACACTCTGTGACACTCTCAGATACTCTCTGACTCCCGCAGACACACTTCGACACACTCAGAAACTCTCAGAAACTCTCTGGCACTCTCTGACACTCTCAGAAACTCTCTGAAACTCTCTGACACTCACTGACTCTCTCTGAATCACTCTGATACTCTGTGACACTCTCTGAAACTCTCTGACACTCTCTGAAACTTTCTGACACACTCTGAAACTCTCAGAAGCTCTCTGAAACTCTCTGAAACTCTCTGACACTCTCTGGCACTCTCTGAAACTCTCTGAAACTCTCTGACACTCTCTGACACTCTCTGAAACTCTCTGACACTCTCTGAAACTTTCTGACACACTCTGAAACTCTCAGAAGCTCTCTGAAACTCTCTGAAACTCTCTGACACTCTCTGGCACTCTCTGAAACTCTCTGAAACTCTCTGACACTCTCTGACACTCTCTGAAACTCTCTGACATTCTCAGACACTCTCTGACACTCTCTGACACTTTCTGAAACTCTCTGACAGTATCTGACACTTACTGAAACTCTCGGACACTCTCTGACACACTCTGCAACTCTGTGTCACTCTGTGACACTCTCTGACACTCTCTGAATCTCTCTGAAACTCTCTGACACTCTGTGACACTCTGTAACTCTCTGAAACTCCCTGACACTCTCTGAAACTTTCTGACACTCTCTGACACTCTCTGAACATCTCTGAAACTTTCTGAAAATCTCTGACACTCTCTGACACTCTGTGACACACCCAGATACTCTCTGACTCCCGCAGACACACTTCGACACACTCAGAAACTCTCAGAAACTCTCTGGCACTCTCTGACTTTCTCAGAAACTCTCTGAAACTCTTTGACACTCTCTGAAACTCTCTGAAACTCTCTGACACTCTCTGAAACTCTCTGAAACTCTTTGACACTCTTTGACACTCTGTGACACTGTCTGACTCTCTCTGAAACTCTCTGACACTCTCTGACACTCTCTGAAACTCTTTGACACTCTTTGACAATCTCAGACACTGTCTGACTCTATCTGAAACTCTCTGACACTCTCTAACACTCCCTGACACTGTCTGAAGCTCTCTGACAATCTCTGAAACTCTCTGAAACTCTCTGACACTCTCTGAAACTCTCTGACAATCTCTGACACTCTCAGACACTATCTGACACTCTCTGACACAGTCTGAAACTCTCTGTCACTATCTGACACTTTCTGAATCTCTCGGACACTCTCTGAATCTCTCTGAAACTCTCCGACACTCTGTGACAATCTCTGAAACTTTCTGGCACTCTCTGACACTCTCTGAAGATCTCTGAAACTCTCTGAAAATCTCTGACACTCTCTGAAACTCTGTGAAACTCTCTGAAACACTCTGACACTCTCTGACATTCTCAGACACTCTCTGACACTCTGTGACACCCTCTGAAACTCTCTGAAACTCTCGGACACTCTCTGAAACTTTCTGACACTCTCTGAAACTCTCTGAAACTGTTTGTAACTCTCTGACACTCTCTGAAACTCTCAGACACTCTCAGACACTATCTGACACTCTCTGACACTTTCTGAAACTCTCTGACACTATCTGGCACTTTCTGAATCTCTCGGACACTCTCTGAATCTCTCTGAAACTCTCCGACACTCTGTGGCACCCTCTGAAACTCTCTGAAACTCTTGGACACTCTCCGAAACTTTCTGGCACTCTCTGACACTCTCTGAAGATCTCTGAAACTCTCTGAAAATCTCTGACACTCTCTGAAACTCTCTGACACTCACTGACACTCTGTGGCACTCACTGACACTCTCTGAAGATCTCTGAAACTCTCTGAAAATCTCTGACACTCTCTGAAACTCTGTGACACTCTCTGAAACACTCTGACAATCTCTGACACACTCCGGCACACTCAGAAACTGTCAGAAACTCTCAGGCACTCTCTGACACTCTCAGAAATTCTCTGAAACTCTCTGACACTCTCTGAAACCCTCTGACACTCTCTGACACTCTCTGACACTCTCTGAAACTCTTTGACACTCTTTGACACTCTTAGACACTGTCTGACTCTCTCTGAAACTCTCTGAAACTCTCTGACACTCTCTGAAACTCTCGGACACTCTCTGAAACTCTGTGACACCCTCTGAAACTCTCTGAAACTCTCGGACACTCTGTGAAACTTTCTGACACTCTCTGAAACTCTCTGAAACTCTTTGTAACTCTCTGACACTCTCTGAAACACACAGACACTCTCAGACACTCTCTGACACTCTCTGACACTATCTGAGACTCTCTGAAACTCTCTGACACTCTCTGAAACTCTCTGACACTCTCTGACACGCTCTGAAACTCTCTGACACTCTCTGACACTATCTGAAACTCTCTGAAACTCTTTGACACTCTTTGACACTCTGTGACACTGTCTGACTCTCTCTGAAACTCTCTGACACTCTCTGACACTCTCTGAAACTCTTTGACACTCTTTGACAATCTCAGACACTGTCTGACTCTATCTGAAACTCTCTGACACTCTCTAACACTCCCTGACACTGTCTGAAGCTCTCTGACAATCTCTGAAACTCTCTGAAACTCTCTGACACTCTCTGAAACTCTCTGACAATCTCTGACACTCTCAGACACTATCTGACACTCTCTGACACAGTCTGAAACTCTCTGTCACTATCTGACACTTTCTGAATCTCTCGGACACTCTCTGAATCTCTCTGAAACTCTCCGACACTCTGTGACAATCTCTGAAACTTTCTGGCACTCTCTGACACTCTCTGAAGATCTCTGAAACTCTCTGAAAATCTCTGACACTCTCTGAAACTCTGTGAAACTCTCTGAAACACTCTGACACTCTCTGACATTCTCAGACACTCTCTGACACTCTGTGACACCCTCTGAAACTCTCTGAAACTCTCGGACACTCTCTGAAACTTTCTGACACTCTCTGAAACTCTCTGAAACTGTTTGTAACTCTCTGACACTCTCTGAAACTCTCAGACACTCTCAGACACTATCTGACACTCTCTGACACTTTCTGAAACTCTCTGACACTATCTGGCACTTTCTGAATCTCTCGGACACTCTCTGAATCTCTCTGAAACTCTCCGACACTCTGTGGCACCCTCTGAAACTCTCTGAAACTCTTGGACACTCTCCGAAACTTTCTGGCACTCTCTGACACTCTCTGAAGATCTCTGAAACTCTCTGAAAATCTCTGACACTCTCTGAAACTCTCTGACACTCACTGACACTCTGTGGCACTCACTGACACTCTCTGAAGATCTCTGAAACTCTCTGAAAATCTCTGACACTCTCTGAAACTCTGTGACACTCTCTGAAACACTCTGACAATCTCTGACACACTCCGGCACACTCAGAAACTGTCAGAAACTCTCAGGCACTCTCTGACACTCTCAGAAATTCTCTGAAACTCTCTGACACTCTCTGAAACCCTCTGACACTCTCTGACACTCTCTGACACTCTCTGAAACTCTTTGACACTCTTTGACACTCTTAGACACTGTCTGACTCTCTCTGAAACTCTCTGAAACTCTCTGACACTCTCTGAAACTCTCGGACACTCTCTGAAACTCTGTGACACCCTCTGAAACTCTCTGAAACTCTCGGACACTCTGTGAAACTTTCTGACACTCTCTGAAACTCTCTGAAACTCTTTGTAACTCTCTGACACTCTCTGAAACACACAGACACTCTCAGACACTCTCTGACACTCTCTGACACTATCTGAGACTCTCTGAAACTCTCTGACACTCTCTGAAACTCTCTGCCACTCTCTGACACGCTCTGAAACTCTCTGACACTCTCTGACACTATCTGAGACTCTCTGAAACTCTCTGACACTCTCTGACACTCTCAGATACTCTCTGACTCTCTCAGACACACTCCGACACACTCAGAATCTCTCAGAAACTCTCTGGAACTCTCTGACTCTCTCAGAAAGTCTCTGAAACTCTCTGAAACTCTCTGAAACTCTCTGTCACTCTCTGACGCTCTCTGACACTATCTGAAACTCTGTGAAACTCTTTGACACTCTCTGACACTCACTGAATCTCTCTGAAACTCTCTGACACTCTCTGAAGCTCTCTGAAACTTTCTGACACTCTCTGACAATCTCTGACACTCTCTGTATCTCTCTGAATCACTCTGACACTCTGTGACACTCTATGAAACTCTCTGACAATCTCTGAAACTTTCTGACACTCTCTGAAACTCTCTGAAGCTCTCTGAAACTCTCTGAAACTCTCTGACTCTCTCGGAAACACTCAGAAACTCCCTGAAACTCTCTGAGACTCTCTGGCACTCTCGGAGATTCTCTGAAACTCTCTGAGACTCTCTGAAACTCTCTGAAACTCTCTGACACTCTCTGAAACTCTCTGAAACTCTCTGACAATCTCTGACACGTTCTGAATCTCTCGGACACTCTCTGAATCTCTCTGAAACTCTCCGACACTCTGTGACACTCTCTGAAACTTTCTCGCACTCTCTGACACTCTCTGAAGATCTCTGAAACTCTCTGAAAATCTCTGACACTCTCTGAAAATCTGTGAAACTCCCTGAAACACTCTGAAACTCTCTGACATTATCTGAAACTCTCTGAAACTCTTTGTAACTCTCTGACACTCTCAGAAACTCTCAGAAGCTCTCTGAAACTCTCTGGCACTCTCTGACACTCTCTGAAACTGTCTGACACTCTCTGACTATCTCTGACACTCTCTGTATCTCTCTGAATCAATCTGACACTCTGTGACACTCTCTGAAACTCTCTGACAATCTCTGGAGCTTTCTGACACTCTCTGACACTATCTGAGACTCTCTGAAACTCTCTGACACTTTCTGACACTCTCTGAAACTGTCTGAAACTCTCTGACACTCTCTGAAAGTCTCTGACACTCTCTGACACTCTCTGAAACTCTCTGACACTCTCTGACACTCTCAGACACTCTCTGACACTCTGTGACACTTTCTGAAACTCTCTGACACTATCTGACACTTTCTGAATCTCTCGGACACTCACTGAATCTCTCTGAAACTCTCCGACACTCTGTGACACTCTCTGAAACTTTCTGGCACTCTCTGACACTCTCTGAAGATCTCTGACACTTTCTGAAACTCTCTGACACTATCTGATTCTTTCTGAAACTCTCGGACACTCTCTGACACACTCTGCAACTCTATGACACTCTGTGACACTCTCTGACACTCTCTGAATCTCTCTGAAAAGCTCTGACACTCTGTGACAATCTCTGAAACTCTCTGAAACTCACTGACACTCTCTGACTCTCTCTGAAACTTTCTGAAACTCTCTGACACTCTTTGAACATCTCTGAGACTCTCTGAAAATCTCTGACAATCTCTGACACACTGTGACACTCTCAGATACTCTCTGACTCTCTCAGACACACTCCGACACACTCAGAAACTCTCAGAAACTCTCTGACACTCTCTGCCACTCTCATGAAGTCTCTGAAACACTCTGACACTCTCTGAAACTCTCTGACACTCTCTGACGCTCTCTGACACTCTCTGAAACTCTGTGACACTCGTTGACACTCTCTGACACTCACTGACTCTCTCTGAAACTCTCTGACACTCTCTGAAACTCTCTGAAACTGTCTGACACTCTCTGACAATCTCTGACACTCTCTGAATCTCTCTGAATCACTCTGACACTCTGTGACACTCTCTGAAACTCTGTGACACTCTCTGAAACATTCTGACACTCTCTGAATCTCTCAGAAACACTCAGAAACGCTGTGAAACTCTCTGACACTCTCTGACACTCTCTGACACTCTCTGAGACTCTCTGAAACACTCTGACAATCTCTGACACACTCCGGCACACTCAGAAACTGTCAGAAACTCTCAGGCACTCTCTGACACTCTCAGAAATTCTCTGAAACTCTCTGACACTCTCTGAAACCCTCTGACACTCTCTGACACTCTCTGACACTCTCTGAAACTCTTTGACACTCTTTGACACTCTTAGACACTGTCTGACTCTCTCTGAAACTCTCTGAAACTCTCTGACACTCTCTGAAACTCTCGGACACTCTCTGAAACTCTGTGACACCCTCTGAAACTCTCGGACACTCTCTGACACTCTCTGAAACTGTCTGACACTCTCTGACTATCTCTGACACTCTCTGTATCTCTCTGAATCAATCTGACACTCTGTGACACTCTCTGAAACTCTCTGACAATCTCTGGAGCTTTCTGACACTCTCTGACACTATCTGAGACTCTCTGAAACTCTCTGACACTTTCTGACACTCTCTGAAACTGTCTGAAACTCTCTGACACTCTCTGAAAGTCTCTGACACTCTCTGACACTCTCAGATACTCTCTGACTCTCTCAGACACACTCCGACACACTCAGAATCTCTCAGAAACTCTCTGGAACTCTCTGACTCTCTCAGAAAGTCTCTGAAACTCTCTGAAACTCTCTGAAACTCTCTGTCACTCTCTGACGCTCTCTGACACTCTCTGAAACTCTGTGAAACTCTTTGACACTCTCTGACACTCACTGAATCTCTCTGAAACTCTCTGACACTCTCTGAAGCTCTCTGAAACTTTCTGACACTCTCTGACAATCTCTGACACTCTCTGTATCTCTCTGAATCACTCTGACACTCTGTGACACTCTATGAAACTCTCTGACAATCTCTGAAACTTTCTGACACTCTCTGAAACTCTCTGAAGCTCTCTGAAACTCTCTGAAACTCTCTGACTCTCTCAGAAACACTCAGAAACTCCCTGAAACTCTCTGAGACTCTCTGGCACTCTCGGAGATTCTCTGAAACTCTCTGACACTCTCTGAAACTCTCTGAAACTCTCTGACACTCTCTGAAACTCTCTGAAACTCTCTGACAATCTCTGACACGTTCTGAATCTCTCGGACACTCTCTGAATCTCTCTGACACTCTCTGACACTATCTGAGACTCTCTGAAACTCTCTGACACTTTCTGACACTCTCTGAAACTGTCTGAAACTCTCTGACCCTCTCTGAAAGTCTCTGACACTCTCTGACACTCTCTGAAACTCTCTGACACTCTCTGACACTCTCAGACACTCTCTGACACTCTGTGACACTTTCTGAAACTCTCTGACACTATCTGACACTTTCTGAATCTCTCGGACACTCACTGAATCTCTCTGAAACTCTCCGACACTCTGTGACACTCTCTGAAACTTTCTGGCACTCTCTGACACTCTCTGAAGATCTCTGACACTTTCTGAAACTCTCTGACACTATCTGATTCTTTCTGAAACTCTCGGACACTCTCTGACACACTCTGCAACTCTATGACACTCTGTGACACTCTCTGACACTCTCTGAATCTCTCTGAAAAGCTCTGACACTCTGTGACAATCTCTGAAACTCTCTGAAACTCACTGACACTCTCTGACTCTCTCTGAAACTTTCTGAAACTCTCTGACACTCTTTGAACATCTCTGAGACTCTCTGAAAATCTCTGACAATCTCTGACACACTGTGACACTCTCAGATACTCTCTGACTCTCTCAGACACACTCCGACACACTCAGAAACTCTCAGAAACTCTCTGGAACTCTCTGCCACTCTCATGAAGTCTCTGAAACACTCTGACACTCTCTGAAACTCTCTGACACTCTCTGACGCTCTCTGACACTCTCTGAAACTCTGTGACACTCGTTGACACTCTCTGACACTCACTGACCCTCTCTGAAACTCTCTGACACTCTCTGAAACTCTCTGAAACTGTCTGACACTCTCTGACAATCTCTGACACTCTCTGAATCTCTCTGAATCACTCTGACACTCTGTGACACTCTCTGAAACTCTGTGACACTCTCTGAAACATTCTGAAACTCTCTGAATCTCTCAGAAACACTCAGAAACGCTGTGAAACTCTCTGACACTCTCTGACACTCTCTGACACTCTCTGAGACTCTCTGAAACACTCTGACAATCTCTGACACACTCCGGCACACTCAGAAACTGTCAGAAACTCTCAGGCACTCTCTGACACTCTCAGAAATTCTCTGAAACTCTCTGACACTCTCTGAAACCCTCTGACACTCTCTGACACTCTCTGACACTCTCTGAAACTCTTTGACACTCTTTGACACTCTTAGACACTGTCTGACTCTCTCTGAAACTCTCTGAAACTCTCTGACACTCTCTGAAACTCTCGGACACTCTCTGAAACTCTGTGACACCCTCTGAAACTCTTGGACACTCTCTGACACTCTCTGAAACTGTCTGACACTCTCTGACTATCTCTGACACTCTCTGTATCTCTCTGAATCAATCTGACACTCTGTGACACTCTCTGAAACTCTCTGACAATCTCTGGAGCTTTCTGACACTCTCTGACACTATCTGAGACTCTCTGAAACTCTCTGACACTTTCTGACACTCTCTGAAACTGTCTGAAACTCTCTGACACTCTCTGAAAGTCTCTGACACTCTCTGACACTCTCTGAAACTCTCTGACACTCTCTGACACTCTCAGACACTCTCTGACACTCTGTGACACTTTCTGAAACTCTCTGACACTATCTGACACTTTCTGAATCTCTCGGACACTCACTGAATCTCTCTGAAACTCTCCGACACTCTGTGACACTCTCTGAAACTTTCTGGCACTCTCTGACACTCTCTGAAGATCTCTGACACTTTCTGAAACTCTCTGACACTATCTGATTCTTTCTGAAACTCTCGGACACTCTCTGACACACTCTGCAACTCTATGACACTCTGTGACACTCTCTGACACTCTCTGAATCTCTCTGAAAAGCTCTGACACTCTGTGACAATCTCTGAAACTCTCTGAAACTCACTGACACTCTCTGACTCTCTCTGAAACTTTCTGAAACTCTCTGACACTCTTTGAACATCTCTGAGACTCTCTGAAAATCTCTGACAATCTCTGACACACTGTGACACTCTCAGATACTCTCTGACTCTCTCAGACACACTCCGACACACTCAGAAACTCTCAGAAACTCTCTGGAACTCTCTGCCACTCTCATGAAGTCTCTGAAACACTCTGACACTCTCTGAAACTCTCTGACACTCTCTGACGCTCTCTGACACTCTCTGAAACTCTGTGACACTCGTTGACACTCTCTGACACTCACTGACTCTCTCTGAAACTCTCTGACACTCTCTGAAACTCTCTGAAACTGTCTGACACTCTCTGACAATCTCTGACACTCTCTGAATCTCTCTGAATCACTCTGACACTCTGTGACACTCTCTGAAACTCTGTGACACTCTCTGAAACATTCTGACACTCTCTGAATCTCTCAGAAACACTCAGAAACGCTGTGAAACTCTCTGACACTCTCTGACACTCTCTGAGACTCTCTGAAACACTCTGACAATCTCTGACACACTCCGGCACACTCAGAAACTGTCAGAAACTCTCAGGCACTCTCTGACACTCTCAGAAATTCTCTGAAACTCTCTGACACTCTCTGAAACCCTCTGACACTCTCTGACACTCTCTGACACTCTCTGAAACTCTTTGACACTCTTTGACACTCTTAGACACTGTCTGACTCTCTCTGAAACTCTCTGAAACTCTCTGACACTCTCTGAAACTCTCGGACACTCTCTGAAACTCTGTGACACCCTCTGAAACTCTCGGACACTCTGTGAAACTTTCTGACACTCTCTGAAACTCTCTGAAACTCTTTGTAACTCTCTGACACTCTCTGAAACACACAGACACTCTCAGACACTCTCTGACACTCTCTGACACTATCTGAGACTCTCTGAAACTCTCTGACACCCTCTGAAACTCTCTGACACTCTCTGACACGCTCTGAAACTCTCTGACACTCTCTGACACTATCTGAGACTCTCTGAAACTCTCTGACACTCTCTGACACTCTCAGATACTCTCTGACTCTCTCAGACACACTCCGACACACTCAGAATCTCTCAGAAACTCTCTGGAACTCTCTGACTCTCTCAGAAAGTCTCTGAAACTCTCTGAAACTCTCTGAAACTCTCTGTCACTCTCTGACGCTCTCTGACACTCTCTGAAACTCTGTGAAACTCTTTGACACTCTCTGACACTCACTGAATCTCTCTGAAACTCTCTGACACTCTCTGAAGCTCTCTGAAACTTTCTGACACTCTCTGACAATCTCTGACACTCTCTGTATCTCTCTGAATCACTCTGACACTCTGTGACACTCTATGAAACTCTCTGACAATCTCTGAAACTTTCTGACACTCTCTGAAACTCTCTGAAGCTCTCTGAAACTCTCTGAAACTCTCTGACTCTCTCAGAAACACTCAGAAACTCCCTGAAACTCTCTGAGACTCTCTGGCACTCTCGGAGATTCTCTGAAACTCTCTGACACTCTCTGAAACTCTCTGAAACTCTCTGACACTCTCTGAAACTCTCTGAAACTCTCTGACAATCTCTGACACGTTCTGAATCTCTCGGACACTCTCTGAATCTCTCTGAAACTCTCCGACACTCTGTGACACTCTCTGAAACTTTCTCGCACTCTCTGACACTCTCTGAAGATCTCTGAAACTCTCTGAAAATCTCTGACACTCTCTGAAAATCTGTGAAACTCCCTGAAACACTCTGAAACTCTCTGACATTATCTGAAACTCTCTGAAACTCTTTGTAACTCTCTGACACTCTCAGAAACTCTCAGAAGCTCTCTGAAACTCTCTGGCACTCTCTGACACTCTCTGAAACTGTCTGACACTCTCTGGCTATCTCTGACAATCTCTGTATCTCTCTGAATCAATCTGACACTCTGTGACACTCTCTGAAACTCTCTGACAATCTCTGGAGCTTTCTGACACTCTCTGACACTATCTGAGACTCTCTGAAACTCTCTGACACTTTCTGACACTCTCTGAAACTGTCTGAAACTCTCTGACACTCTCTGAAAGTCTCTGACACTCTCTGACACTCTCTGAAACTCTCTGACACTCTCTGACACTCTGTGACACTTTCTGAAACTCTCTGACACTATCTGACACTTTCTGAATCTCTCGGACACTCACTGAATCTCTCTGAAACTCTCCGACACTCTGTGACACTCTCTGAAACTTTCTGGCACTCTCTGACACTCTCTGAAGATCTCTGACACTTTCTGAAACTTTCTGACACTATCTGATTCTTTCTGAAACTCTCGGACACTCTCTGACACACTCTGCAACTCTATGACACTCTGTGACACTCTCTGACACTCTCTGAATCTCTCTGAAAAGATCTGACACTCTGTGACAATCTCTGAAACTCTCTGAAACTCACTGACACTCTCTGACTCTCTCTGAAACTTTCTGAAACTCTCTGACACTCTTTGAACATCTCTGAAACTCTCTGAAAATCTCTGACAATCTCTGACACACTGTGACACTCTCAGATACTCTCTGACTCTCTCAGACACACTCCGACACACTCAGAAACTCTCAGAAACTCTCTGGAACTCTCTGCCACTCTCATGAAGTCTCTGAAACACTCTGACACTCTCTGAAACTCTCTGACACTCTCTGACGCTCTCTGACACTCTCTGAAACTCTGTGACACTCGTTGACACTCTCTGACACTCACTGACTCTCTCTGAAACTCTCTGACACTCTCTGAAACTCTCTGAAACTGTCTGACACTCTCTGACAATCTCTGACACTCTCTGTATCTCTCTGAATCACTCTGACACTCTGTGACACTCTATGAAACTCTCTGACAATCTCTGAAACTTTCTGACACTCTCTGAAACTCTCTGAAGCTCTCTGAAACTCTCTGAAACTCTCTGACTCTCTCAGAAACACTCAGAAACTCCCTGAAACTCTCTGAGACTCTCTGGCACTCTCGGAGATTCTCTGAAACTCTCTGACACTCTCTGAAACTCTCTGAAACTCTCTGACACTCTCTGAAACTCTCTGAAACTCTCTGACAATCTCTGACACGTTCTGAATCTCTCGGACACTCTCTGAATCTCTCTGAAACTCTCCGACACTCTGTGACACTCTCTGAATCTTTCTCGCACTCTCTGACACTCTCTGAAGATCTCTGAAACTCTCTGAAAATCTCTGACACTCTCTGAAAATCTGTGAAACTCCCTGAAACACTCTGAAACTCTCTGACATTATCTGAAACTCTCTGAAACTCTTTGTAACTCTCTGACACTCTCAGAAACTCTCAGAAGCTCTCTGAAACTCTCTGGCACTCTCTGACACTCTCTGAAACTGTCTGACACTCTCTGACTATCTCTGACAATCTCTGTATCTCTCTGAATCAATCTGACACTCTGTGACACTCTCTGAAACTCTCTGACAATCTCTGGAGCTTTCTGACACTCTCTGACACTATCTGAGACTCTCTGAAACTCTCTGACACTTTCTGACACTCTCTGAAACTGTCTGAAACTCTCTGACACTCTCTGAAAGTCTCTGACACTCTCTGACACTCTCTGAAACTCTCTGACACTCTCTGACACTCTGTGACACTTTCTGAAACTCTCTGACACTATCTGACACTTTCTGAATCTCTCGGACACTCACTGAATCTCTCTGAAACTCTCCGACACTCTGTGACACTCTCTGAAACTTTCTGGCACTCTCTGACACTCTCTGAAGATCTCTGACACTTTCTGAAACTCTCTGACACTATCTGATTCTTTCTGAAACTCTCGGACACTCTCTGACACACTCAGCAACTCTATGACACTCTGTGACACTCTCTGACACTCTCTGAATCTCTCTGAAAAGATCTGACACTCTGTGACAATCTCTGAAACTCTCTGAAACTCACTGACACTCTCTGACTCTCTCTGAAACTTTCTGAAACTCTCTGACACTCTTTGAACATCTCTGAAACTCTCTGAAAATCTCTGACAATCTCTGACACACTGTGACACTCTCAGATACTCTCTGACTCTCTCAGACACACTCCGACACACTCAGAAACTCTCAGAAACTCTCTGGAACTCTCTGCCACTCTCATGAAGTCTCTGAAACACTCTGACACTCTCTGAAACTCTCTGACACTCTCTGACGCTCTCTGACACTCTCTGAAACTCTGTGACACTCGTTGACACTCTCTGACACTCACTGACTCTCTCTGAAACTCTCTGACACTCTCTGAAACTCTCTGAAACTGTCTGACACTCTCTGACAATCTCTGACACTCTCTGAATCTCTCTGAATCACTCTGACACTCTGTGACACTCTCTGAAACTCTGTGACACTCTCTGAAACATTCTGACACTCTCTGAATCTCTCAGAAACACTCAGAAACGCTGTGAAACTCTCTGACACTCTCTGACACTCTCTGACACTCTCTGAGACTCTCTGAAACACTCTGACACTCTCTGAAACTCTCTGAAACTCTCTGACACTCTCTGACACTCTGTGACACTCTCTGAAACTCTCTGACAATCTCTGGCACTCTCAGACACTCTCAGACACTCTCTGAAGATCTCTGAAACTCTCTGACACTATCTGACACTTTCTGAATCTCTCGGACACTCTCTGAATCTCTCTGAAACGCTCCGACACTCTATGACACTCTCTGAAACGTTCTCGCACTCTCTGGCACTCTCTGAAGATCTCTGAAACTCTCTGACATTCTCAGACACTCTCTGACACTCTCTGCCACTTTCTGAAACTCTCTGACAGTATCTGACACTTTCTGAAACTCTCGGACACTCTCTGACACACTCTGCAACTCTATGACACTCTGTGACACTCTCTGACACTCTCTGACATTCTCTGAATCTCTCTGAAACTCTCTGACACTTTGTGACACTCTGTAACTCTCTGAAACTCCCTGACACTCTCTGACAATCTCTGAACATCTCTGAAAATCTCTGACACTCTCTGACACTCTCTGACACTCTGTGACACTCTCAGATACTCTCTGACTCCCGCAGACACACTTCGACACACTCAGAAACCCTCAGAAACTCTCTGGCACTCTCTGACACTCTCAGAAACTCTCTGAAACTCTCTGACACTCACTGACTCTCTCTGAAACTCTCTGACACTCTCTGAAACTCTCTGAAACTGTCTGAAACTCTCTGACAATCTCTGACACTCTCTGAATCTCGCTGAATCACTCTGACACTCTGTGACACTCTCTGAAACTCTCTGACACTCTCTGAAACTTTCTGACACACTCTGAAACTCTCTGAAGCTCTCTGAAACTCTCTGAAACTCTCTGACACTCTCTGACACTCTCTGAAACTCTCTGAAACTCTCTGACACTCTCTGACACTCTCTGAAACTCTCTGACAATCTCTGGCACTCTCAGACACTCTCAGACACTCTCTGAAGATCTCTGAAACTCTCTGACACTATCTGACACTTTCTGAATCTCTCGGACACTCTCTGAATCTCTCTGAAACGCTCCGACACTCTGTCACACTCTCTGATACTTTCTCGCACTCTCTGACAATCTATGAAGATCTCTGAAACTCTCTGAAAATCTCTGACACTCTCTGAAACTCTGTGAAACTCTCTGAAACACTCTGACACTCTCTGACATTCTCAGACACTCTCTGACACTCTCTGACACTTTCTGCAACTCTCTGACAGTATCTGACACTTACTGAAACTCTCGGACACTCTCTGACACACTCTGCAACTCTGTGTCACTCTGTGACACTCTCTGACACTCTCTGAATCTCTCTGAAACTCTCTGACACTCTGTGACACTCTGTAACTCTCTGAAACTCCCTGACACTCTCTGACACTCTCTGAAACTTTCTGACACTCTCTGACACTCTCTGAGCATCTCTGAAACTTTCTGAAAATCTCTGACACTCTCTGACACTCTGTGACGCACTCAGATACTCTCTGACTCCCGCAGACACACTTCGACACACTCAGAAACTCTCAGAAACTCTCTGGCAATCTCTGACTTTCTCAGAAACTCTCTGAAACTCTTTGACAATCTCTGAAACTCTCTGAAACTCTCTGACACTCTCTGACACTCTCTGAAACTCTTTGACACTCTTTGACACTCTGTGACACTGTCTGACTCTCTCTGAAACTCTCTGACACTCTCTGACACTCCCTGACACTCTCTGAAACTCTCTCACACTCTCTGAAACTCTTTGACACTCTTTGACAATCTCAGACACTGTCTGACTCTATCTGAAACTCTCTGACACTCTCTGACACTCCCTGACACTGTCTGAAGCTCTCTGACACTCTCTGAAACTCTCTGAAACTCTCTGACACTCTCTGACACTCTCTGAAACTCTCTGACAATCTCTGACACTCTCAGACACTATCTGACACTCTCCGACACTGTCTGAAACTCTCTGTCACTATCTGACACTTTCTGAATCTCTCGGACACTCTCTGAATCTCTCTGAAACTATCCGACACTCTGTGACACTCTCTGAAACTTTCTGGCACTCTCTGACACTCTCTGAAGATCTCTGAAACTCTCTGAAAATCTCTGACACTCTCTGAAACTGTGTGAAACTCTCTGAAACACTCTGACACTCTCTGACATTCTCAGACACTCTCTGACACTCTGTGACACCCTCTGAAACTCTCTGAAACTCTCGGACACTCTCTGAAACTTTCTGACACTCTCTGAAACTCTCTGAAACTCTTTGTAACTCTCTGACACTCTCTGAAACTCTCTGAAACTCTCTGACACTCTCTGACACTCTCTGAAACTCTCTGACAATCTCTGACACTCTCAGACACTATCTGACACTCTCTGACACTGTCTGAAACTCTCTGTCACTATCTGACACTTTCTGAATCTCTCGGACACTCTCTGAATCTCTCTGAAACTATCCGACACTCTGTGACACTCTCTGAAACTTTCTGGCACTCTCTGACACTCTCTGAAGATCTCTGAAACTCTCTGAAAATCTCTGACACTCTCTGAAACTCTGTGAAACTCTCTGAAACACTCTGACACTCTCTGACATTCTCAGACACTCTCTGACACTCTGTGACACCCTCTGAAACTCTCTGAAACTCTCGGACACTCTCTGAAACTTTCTGACACTCTCTGAAACTCTCTGAAACTCTTTGTAACTCTCTGACACTCTCTGAAACTCTCAGACACTCTCAGACACTATCTGACACTCTCTGACACTTTCTGAAACTCTCTGACGCTATCTGACACTTTCTGAATCTCTCGGACACTCTCTGAATCTCTCTGAAACTCTCCGACACTCTGTGACACCCTCTGAAACTCTCTGAAACTCTTGGACACTCTCTGAAACTCTCTGACACTCTCTGAAACTCTCTGACACTCTCTGACACTCTCTGAAACTCTCTGACACTCTCTGACACTCTCTGAAACTCTCTGACAATCTCTGACACTCTCAGACACTATCTGACACTCTCTGACACTTTCTGAAACTCTCTGACACTATCTGACACTCTCTGAAACTCTGTGACACTCTCTGAAACACTCTGACAATCTCTGACACACTCCGGCACACTCAGAAACTGTCAGAAACTCTCAGGCACTCTCTGACACTCTCTGAAACCCTCTGACACTCTCTGACACTCTCTAACACTCTCTGAAACTCTTTGACACTCTTTGACACTCTTAGACACTGTCTGACTCTCTCTGAAACTCTCTGAAACTCTCTGACACTCTCTGAAACTCTCTGACACTCTCTGACACTCTGTGACACCCTCTGAAACTCTCTGAAACTCTCGGACACTCTGTGAAACTTTCTGACACTCTCTGAAACTCTCTGAAACTCTTTGTAACTCTCTGACACTCTCTGAAACACACAGACACTCTCAGACACTCTCTGACACTCTCTGACACTATCTGAGACTCTCTGAAACTCTCTGACACTCTCTGAAACTCTCTGACACGCTCTGAAACTCTCTGACACTCTCTGACACTATCTGAGACTCTCTGAAACTCTCTGACACTCTCTGAAACTCTCTGACACTCTCTGACACTCTCTGAAACTCTCTGACACTCTCTGACACTCTCAGACACTCTCTGACACTCTGTGACACTTTCTGAAACTCTCTGAAACTCTCTGACACTCTCTGAAACTCTCTGACACTCTCTGAAACTCTCTGACACTCTCTGACACTCTCTGACACTCTCTGAAACTCTCTGACAATCTCTGACACTCTCAGACACTATCTGACACTCTCTGACACTTTCTGAAACTCTCTGACACTATCTGACACTTTCTGAATCTCTCGGACACTCTCTGAATCTCTCTGAAACTCTCCGACACTCTGTGACACTCTCTGAAACTTTCTGGCACTCTCTGACACTCTCTGAAGATCTCTGAAACTCTCTGAAAATCTCTGACACTCTCTGAAACTCTCTGACACTCACTGACACTCTGTGGCACTCACTGACACTCTCTGAAGATCTCTGAAACACTCTGACAATCTCTGACACACTCCGGCACACTCAGAAACTGTCAGAAACTCTCAGACACTGTCTGACTCTCTCTGAAACTCTCTGAAACTCTCTGACACTCTCTGAAATTCTCTGACACTCTCTGACACTCTGTGACACCCTCTGAAACTCTCTGAAACTCTCTGACACTCTCTGAAACTCTCTGACACTCTCTGACACTCTGTGACACCCTCTGAAACTCTCTGAAACTCTCGGACACTCTCTGAAACTTTCTGACACTCTCTGAAACTCTCTGAAACTCTTTGTAACTCTCTGACACTCTCTGAAACTCTCAGACACTCTCAGACACTCTCTGACACTCTCTGACACTATCTGAGACTCTCTGAAACTCTCTGACACTCTCTGAAACTCTCTGACACTCTCTGACACGCTCTGAAACTCTCTGACACTCTCTGACACTATCTGAGACTCTCTGAAAATCTCTGACACTCACTGACACTCTGTGGCACTCACTGACACTCTCTGAAGATCTCTGAAACTCTCTGAAAATCTCTGACACTCTCTGAAACTCTGTGACACTCTCTGAAACACTCTGACAATCTCTGACGCACTCCGGCACACTCAGAAACTGTCAGAAACTCTCAGGCACTCTCTGACACTCTCAGAAATTCTCTGAAACTCTCTGACACTCTCTGAAACCCTCTGACATTCTCTGACACTCTCTGACACTCTCTGAAACTCTTTGACACTCTTTGACACTCTCAGACACTGTCTGACTCTCTCTGAAACTCTCTGAAATTCTCTGACACTCTCTGAAATTCTCTGACACTCTCTGACACTCTGTGACATCCTCTGAAACTCTCTGAAACTCTCTGACACTCTCTGAAACTCTCTGACACTCTCTGACACTCTGTGACACCCTCTGAAACTCTCTGAAACTCTCGGACACTCTCTGAAACTTTCTGACACTCTCTGAAACTCTCTGAAACTCTTTGTAACTCTCTGACACTCTCTGAAACTCTCAGACACTCTCAGACACTCTCTGACACTCTCTGACACTATCTGAGACTCTCTGAAACTCTCTGACACTCTCTGAAACTCTCAGACACTCTCAGACACTCTCTGACACTCTCTGACACTATCTGAGACTCTCTGAAAATCTCTGACACTCACTGACACTCTGTGGCACTCACTGACACTCTCTGAAGATCTCTGAAACTCTCTGAAAATCTCTGACACTCTCTGAAACTCTGTGACACTCTCTGAAACACTCTGACAATCTCTGACACACTCCGGCACACTCAGAAACTGTCAGAAACTCTCATGCACTCTCTGACACTCTCAGAAATTCTCTGAAACTCTCTGACACTCTCTGAAACCCTCTGACATTCTCTGACACTCTCTGACACTCTCTGAAACTCTTTGACACTCTTTGACACTCTCAGACACTGTCTGACTCTCTCTGAAACTCTCTGAAACTCTCTGACACTCTCTGAAACTCTCTGACACTCTCTGAAACTCTCTGACACTCTCTGACACTCTGTGACACCCTTTGAAACTCTCTGAAACTCTCGGACACTCTCTGAAACTTTCTGACACTCTCTGAAACTCTCTGAAACTTTTTGTAACTCTCTGACACTCTCTGAAACTCTCAGACACTCTCTGACACTCTCTGACACTCTCTGACACTATCTGAGACTCTCTGAAACTCTCTGACACTCTCTGAAACTCTCTGACACTCTCTGACACGCTCTGAAACTCTGTGACACTCTCTGACACTATCTGAGACTCTCTGAAACTCTCTGACACTCTCTGAAACTCTCTGACACTCTCTGACACTCTCTGAAACTCTCTGACACTCTCTGACACTCTCAGACACTCTCTGACACTCTGTGACACTTTCTGAAACTCTCTGAAACTCTCTGACACTCTCTGAAACTCTCTGACACTCTCTGACACTCTCTGAAACTCTCTGACACTCTCTGACACTCTCTGAAACTCTTTGACACTCTTTGACACTCTGTGACACTGTCTGACTCTCTCTGAAACTCTCTGACACTCTCTGACACTCTCTGACACTCCCTGACACTCTCTGAAACTCTCTGACACTATCTGAAACTCTCTGACACTCTCTGACACTCTCTGAAACTCTCTGACACTCTCTGACACTCTCTGACACTCTCTGAAACTCTCTGACAATCTCTGACACTCTCAGACACTATCTGACACTCTCTGACACTTTCTGAAACTCTCTGACACTATCTGACACTTTCTGAATCTCTCGGACACTCTCTGAATCTCTCTGAAACTCTCCGACACTCTGTGACACTCTCTGAAACTTTCTGGCACTCTCTGACACTCTCTGAAGATCTCTGAAACTCTCTGAAAATCTCTGACACTCTCTGAAACTCTCTGACACTCACTGACACTCTGTGGCACTCACTGAAACTCTCTGAAAATCTCTGAAACTCTCTGACACTCTCTGAAACTCTTTGACACTCTTTGACACTCTGTGACACTGTCTGACTCTCTCTGAAACTCTCTGACACTCTCTGACACTCCCTGAAACTCTCTGAAAGTCTCTCACACTCTCTGAAACTCTTTGACACTCTTTGACAATCTCAGACACTGTCTGACTCTATCTGAAACTCTCTGACACTCTCTGACACTCCCTGACACTGTCTGAAGCTCTCTGACACTCTCTGAAACTCTCTGAAACTCTCTGACACTCTCTGACACTCTCTGAAACTCTCTGACAATCTCTGACACTCTTAGACACTATCTGACACTCTCTGACACTGTCTGAAACTCTCTGGCACTATCTGACACTTTCTGAATCTCTCGGACACTCTCTGAATCTCTCTGAAACTCTCCGACACTCTGTGACACTCTCTGAAACTTTTTGGCACTCTCTGACACTCTCTGACACTCTCAGACACTCTCTGACACTCTGTGACACTTTCTGAAACTCTCTGAAACTCTCTGACACTCTCTGAAACTCTCTGACACTCTCTGACACTCTCTGAAACTCTCTGACACTCTCTGACACTCTCTGACACTCTCTGAAACTCTCTGACAATCTCTGACACTCTCAGACACTATCTGACACTCTCTGACACTTTCTGAAACTCTCTGACACTATCTGACACTTTCTGAATCTCTCGGACACTCTCTGAATCTCTCTGAAACTCTCCGACACTCTGTGACACTCTCTGAAACTTTCTGGCAGTCTCTGACACACTCTGAAGATCTCTGAAACTCTCTGAAAATCTTTGACACTCTCTGAAACTCTCTGACACTCACTGACACTCTGTGGCACTCACTGACACTCTCTGAAGATCTCTGAAACTCTCTGAAAATCTCTGACACTCTCTGAAACTCTGTGACACTCTCTGAAACACTCTGACAATCTCTGACACACTCCGGCACACTCAGAAACTGTCAGAAACTCTCAGGCACTCTCTGACACTCTCAGAAATTCTCTGAAACTCTCTGACACTCTCTGAAACCCTCTGACACTCTCTGACACTCTCTGAAACTCTTTGACACTATTTGACACTCTCAGACACTGTCTGACTCTCTCTGAAACTCTCTGAAACTCTCTAACACTCTCTGAAATTCTCTGACACTCTCTGACACTCTGTGACACCCTCTGAAACTCTCTGAAACTCTCTGACACTCTCTGAAACTCTCTGACACTCTGTAACACTCTCTGACACTCTCTGAAACTCTTTGACACTCTTTGACACTCTCAGACACTGTCTGACTCTCTCTGAAACTCTCTGAAACTCTCTGACGCTCTCTGAAACTCTCTGACACTCTCTGACACACTGTGACACCCTCTGAAACTCTCTGAAACTCTCAGACACTCTCTGAAACTTTCTGACACTCTCTGAAACTCTCTGAAACTCTTTGTAACTCTCTGAAACTCTCTGAAACTCTCAGACACTCTCAGACACTCTCTGACACTCTCTGACACTATCTGAGACTTTCTGAAACTCTCTGACACTCTCTGAAACTCTCTGACACTCTCTGACACGCTCTGAAACTCTCTGACACTCTCTGACACTATCTGAGACTCTCTGAAACTCTCTGACACTCTCTGAAACTCTCTGACACTCTCTGACACTCTCTGAAACTCTCTGACACTCTCTGACACTCTCAGACACTCTCTGACACTCTGTGACAGTTTCTGAAACTCTCTGAAACTCTCTGACACTCTCTGAAACTCTCTGACACTCTCTGACACTCTCTGAAACTCTCTGACACTCTCTGACACTCTCTGACACTCTCTGAAACTCTCTGACACTCTCTGACACTCTCAGACACTCTCTGACACTCCGTGACACTTTCTGAAACTCTCTGACACTATCTGACACTTTCTGAATCTCTCGGACACTCTCTGAATCTTTCTGAAAATCTCCGACACTCTGTGACACTCTCTGAAACTTTCTGGCACTCTCTGAAACTCTCTGAAGCTCTCTGAAACTCTCTGAAACTCTCTGACACTCTCTGACACTCTCTGACACTCTATGAAACTCTCTGACACTCTCTGACACTCTCTGAAACTCTCTGACACTCTCAGACACTCTCTGAAGATCTCTGAAACTCTCTGACACTATCTGACTCTTTCTGAAACTCTCGGACACTCTCTGACACACTCTGCAACTCTATGACACCATGTGACACTCTCTGACAATCTCTGAATCTCTCTGAAAAGCTCTGACACTCTGTGACACTCTCTGAAACTCTCTGAAAGTCCCTGACACTCTCTGACTCTCTCTGAAACTTTCTGACACTCTCTGACACTCTCTGAACATCTCTGAAACTCTCTGAAAATCTCTGACACTCAGTGACACTCTCAGATACTCTCTGACTCTCTCAGACGCACTCCGACACACTCAGAAACTCTCTGAAACTCTCTGGAACTCTCTGACACTCTCAGAAAGTCTCTGAAACACTCTGACACTCTCTGAAACTCTCTGACACTATCTGACGCTCTCTGAAACTCTGTGACACACTTTGACACTCTCTGACACTCACTGACCCTCTCTGAAACTCTCTGACACTCTCTGACACTCTCTGAAACTCTCTGAAACTCTCTGACACTCTCTGACACTCTCTGAAACTCTCTGACAATCTCTGACACTCTCAGACACTCTCAGACACTCTCTGACACTCTCTGACACTATCTGAGTCTCTCTGAAACTCTCTGAAACCCTCTGACACTCTCTGACACTCTCTGACACTCTCCGAAACTCTTTGACACTCTTTGACACTCACAGACACTGTCTGACTCTCTCTGAAACCCTCTGAAACTCTCTGACACTCTCTGACACTCCCTGACACTCTCTGAAGCTTTCTGAAACTCTCTGACACTCTGTGACACCCTCTGAAACTCTCGGACACTCTCTGAAACTTTCTGACACTCTCTGAAACTCTCTGAAACTCTTTGTAACTCTCAGACAATCTCAGAAACTCTCAGAAGCTCACTGAAACTCTCTGACACTCTCTGACACTCTCTGAAACTCTCAGACACTCTCAGACACTCTCTGACACTCTCTGACACTATCTGAGACTCTCTGAAACTCTCTGACACTCTCTGACACTCTCTGAAACTCTTTGACACTCTCTGACACTCTCAGACACTCTGTGACACTCTGTGACACATTCTGAAACTTTCTGACACCATCTGACACTTTCTGAATCTCTCGGACACTCTCTCAATCTTTCTGAAACTCTCTGACACTCTGTGACACTCTCCGAAACTTTCTGGCACTCTTTGACACTCTCTGAAGATCTCTGGCACTCTCTGACACTCTCAGACACTCTCTGACACTCTGTGACTCTTTCTGAAACTCTCTGACACTATCTGACACTTTCTGAATCTCTCGGACACTCTCTGAATCTCTCTGAAAATCTCTGACACTCTGTGACACTCTCTGAAACTTTCTGGCACTCTCTGAAACTCTCTGAAGCTCTCTGAAACTCTCTGACACTCTCTGACACTCTATGAAACTCTCTGACACTCTCTGACACTCTCTGAAACTCTCTGACAATCTCTGGCACTCTCAGACACTCTCAGACACTCTCTGAAGATCTCTGAAACTCTCTGACACTATCTGACTCTTTCTGAAACTCTCGGACACTCTCTGACACACTCTGCAACTCTATGACACTATGTGACACTCTCTGACACTCTCTGAATCTCTCTGAAACTCTCTGACTCTCTCTGAAACTTTCTGACACTCTGAAAGTCTCTGAAACTCTTTGTAACTCTCAGACAATCTCAGAAACACTCAGAAGCTCACTGAAACTCTCTGACACTCTCTGACACTCTCTGAAACTCTCAGACACGCTCAGACACTCACTGACACTCTCTGACACTATCTGAGACTCTCTGAAACTCTCTGACACTCTCTGACACTCTCTGAAACTCTTTGACACTCTCTGACACTCTCAGACACTCTGTGACACTCTGTGACACTTTCTGAAACTTTCTGACACTATCTGACACTTTCTGAATCTCTCGGACACTCTCTCAATCTCTCTGAAACTCTCCGACACTCTGTGAAACTCTCCGAAACTTTCTGGCACTCTCTGACACTCTCTGAAGATCTCTGGCACTCTCTGAAAATCTCTGACACTCTCTGAAACTCTGTGACAGTCTCTGAAAGACTCTGACACTCTCTGACACTCTCAGACACTCTCTGACACTCTCTGACACTCTCAGACACTCTCTGACACTCTGTGACACTTTCTGAAACTCTCTGACACTATCTGACACTTTCTGAATCTCTCGGACACTCTCTGAATCTCTCTGAAGATCTCCGACACTCTGTGACACTCTCTGAGACTTTCTGGCACTCTCTGAAACTCTCTGAAGCTCTCTGAAACTCTCTGACACTCTCTGACACTCTCTGACACTCTATGGAACTCTCTGACACTCTCTGAAACTCTCTGACAATCTCTGGCACTCTCTGACACTCTCTGAAGATCTCTGAAACTCTCTGACACTATCTGACTCTTTCTGAAACTCTCGGACACTCTCTGACACACTCTGCAACTCTATGACACTATGTGACACTCTCTGACACTCTCTGAATCTCTCTGAAAAGCTCTGACACTCTGTGACACTCTCTGAAACTCTCTGAAAGTCCCTGACACTCTCTGACTCTCTCTGAAACTTTCTGACACTCTCTGACACTCTCTGAACATCTCTGAAAGTCTCTGAAAATCTCTGACACTCAGTGACACTCTCAGATACTCTCTGACTCTCTCAGACACACTCCGACACACTCAGAAACTCTCTGAAACTCTCTGGAACTCTCTGACACTCTCAGAAAGTCTCTGAAACACTCTGACACTCTCTGAAACTCTCTGACACTATCTGACGCTCTCTGACACTCTCTGAAACTCTGTGACACACTTTGACACTCTCTGACACTCACTGACTCTCTCTGAAACTCTCTGACACTCTCTGACACTCTCTGAAACTCTTTGAAACTCTCTGACATTCTCTGACACTCTCTGAAACTCTCTGACAATCTCTGACACTCTCAGACACTCTCAGGCACTCTCTGACTCTCTCTGACACTATCTGAGACTCTCTGAAACTCTCTGACACTCTCTGAAACCCTCTGACACTCTCTGACACTCTCTGACACTCTCCGAAACTCTTTGACACTCTTTGACACTCTCAGACACTGTCTGACTCTCTCTGAAACTCTCTGAAACTCTCTGACACTCTCTGACACTCCCTGAAACTCTCTGAAGCTTTCTGAAACTCTCTGACACTCTGTGACACCCTCTGAAACTCTCGGACACTCTCTGAAACTTTCTGACACTCTCTGAAACTCTCTGAAACTCTTTGTAACTCTCAGACAATCTCAGAAACTCTCAGAAGCTCACTGAAACTCTCTGACACTCTCTGACACTCTCTGAAACTCTCAGACACTCTCAGACACTCTCTGACACTCTCTGACACTATCTGAGACTCTCTGAAACTCTCTGACACTCTCTGACACTCTCTGAAACTCTTTGACACTCTCTGACACTCTCAGACACTCTGTGACACTCTGTGACACTTTCTGAAACTTTCTGACACTATCTGACACTTTCTGAATCTCTCGGACACTCTCTCAATCTCTCTGAAACTCTCCGACACTCTGTGACACTCTCCGAAACTTTCTGGCACTCTCTGACACTCTCTGAAGATCTCTGGCACTCTCTGAAAATCTCTGACACTCTCTGAAACTCTGTGACACTCTCTGAAAGACTCTGACACTCTCTGACACTCTCAGACACTCTCTGACACTCTCTGAAACTCTTTGACACTCTTTGACACTCTCAGACACTGTTTGACTCTCTCTGAAACTCTCTGACACTCTCTGACACTCCCTGACACTCTCTGAAACTCTCTGACACTCTCTGAAACTCTTTGACACTCTTTGACAATCTCAGACACTGTCTGACTCTATCTGAAACTCTCTGACACTCTCTGACACTCCCTGACACTGTCTGAAGCTCTCTGACTCTCTCTGACACTCTGTGACACTCTCTGACACTCTCTGAATCTCTCTGAAAAGCTCTGACACTCTGTGACACTCTCTGAAACTCTCTGAAAATCTCTGACACTCTCGGACACTCTCAGATACTCTCTGACTCTCTCAGGCACACTCCGACACACTGAGAAACTCTCAGAAACTCTCTGGAACTCTCTGACACTCTCAGAAAGTCTCTGAAACTCTCTGACTCTCTCCGAAACTCTCTGACACTCTCTGACGCTCTCTGACACTCTCTGAAACTCTGTGACACTCTTTGACACTCTCTGACACTCACTGACTCTCTCTGAAACTCTCTGACACTCTCTGAAACTCTCTGAAACTGTCTGACACTCTCTGACAATCTCTGACACGCTCTGAATCTCTCTGAATCACTCTGACATTCTGTAACACTCTCTGAAACTCTCTGATACTCTCTGAAACTTTCTGACACTCTCTGAAACTCTCTGAAGCTCTCTGAAACTCTCTGAAACTCTCTGACACTCTCTGACACTCTCTGAAACTCTCTGACACATCTCTGACACTCTCTGAATCTCTCTGACAATCTCTGGCACTCTCAGACACTCTCAGACACTCTCTGAAGATCTCTGAAACTCTCTGACACTATCTGACTCTTTCTGAAGCTCTCGGACAATCTCTGACACACTCTGCAACTCTATGAAACTATGTGACACTCTCTGACACTCTCTGAATCTCTCCTAAAAGCTCTGACACTCTGTGACACACTCTGAAACTCTCTGAAAGTCCCTGACACTCTCTGACTCTCTCTGAAACTTTCTGACACTCTCTGACACTCTCTGAACATCTCTGAAACTCTCTGAAAATCTCTGACACTCTCTGACACTCTGTGACACTCTCAGATACTCTCTGACTCTCTCAGACACACTCCGACACACTCAGAAACTCTCTGAAACTCTCTGGAACTCTCTGACACTCTCAGAAAGTCTCTGAAACACTCTGACACTCTCTGAAACTCTCTGACACTATCTGACGCTCTCTGACACTCTCTGAAACTCTGTGACACACTTTGACACTCTCTGACACTCACTGACTCTCTCTGAAACTCTCTGACACTCTCTGACACTCGCTGAAACTCTCTGAAACTCTCTGACACTCTCTGACACTCTCTGAAACTCTCTGACAATCTCTGACACTCTCAGACACTCTCTGACACTCTCTGACACTTTCTGAAACTCTCTGACACTATCTGACACTTTCTGAATCTCTCTGACACTCTCTGAATCTCTCTGAAACTCTCCGACACTCTGTGACACTCTCTGAAGCTTTCTGGCACTCTCTGACACTCTCTGAAGATCTCTGAAACTCTCTGAAAATCTCTGACACTCTCTGAAACTCTCTGACACTCACTGACACTCTGTGGAACTCACTGACACTCTCTGAAGATCTCTGAAACTCTCTGAAAATCTCTGACACTCTCTGAAACTCTGTGACACTCTCGAAAACACTCTGACACTCTCTGACACTCTTCGGCACACTCAGAAACTGTCACAAACTCTCAGGCACTCTCTGACACTCTCAGACATTCTCTGAAACTCTCTGACACTCTCTTAAACCCTCTGACACTCTCTGACACTCTCTGACACTCACTGACTCTCTCTGAAACTCTCTGACACTCTCTGACACTCACTGAAACTCTCTGAAGCTCACTGAAACTCTCTGACACTCTCTGACACTCTCTGAAACTCTCAGACACTCTCAGACACTCTCTGACACACTCTGACACTATCTGAGACTCTCTGAAACTCTGTGACACTCTCTGAAACTTTCTGACACTCTCTGACACTCTCAGACACTCTCTGACACTCTGTGACACTTTCTGAAACTTTCTGACACTATCTGACACTTTCTGAATCTCTCGGACACTCTCTGAATCTCTCTGAAACTCTCCGGCACTCCGTGACAATCTCTGAAACTTTCTGGCACTATCTGAAACTCTCTGAAGATCTCTGGCACTCTGTGAAGATCTCTGACACTCTCTGAAACTCTGTGACACTCTCTGAAAGACTCTGACACTCTCTGACACTCTCAGACACTCTCTGACACTTTCTGAAACACTCTGACACTATCTGACTCTTTCTGAAACTCTCGGACACTCTCTGACACACTCTGCAACTCTATGACACTCTGTGACACTCTCTGACACTCTCTGAATCTCTCTGAAAATCTCTGACACTCTGTGACACTCTCTGAAATTCTCTGAAACTCCCTGACACTCTCTGAATCTCTCTGAAACTTTCTGACACTCTCTGACACTCTCTGAACAACTCTGAAACTCTCTGAAAATCTCTGAAACTCTCTGACACTCTCAGATACTCTCTGACTCTCTCAGACACACTCCGACACACTCAGAAACTCTCAGAAAGTCTCTGAAACTCTCTGACACTATCTGACGCTCTCTGACACTCTCTGAAACTCTCTGACAATCTCTGGCACTCTCAGACACTCTCAGACACTCTCTGAAGATCTCTGAAACTCTCTGACACTATCTGACACTTTCTGAATCTCTCGGACACTCTCTGAATCTCTCTGAAACGCTCCGACACTCTATGACACTCTCTGAAACTTTCTCGCACTCTCTGGCACTCTCTGAAGATCTCTGAAACTCTCTGACATTCTCAGAGACTCTCTGACACTCTCTGCCACTTTCTGAAACTCTCTGACAGTATCTGACACTTTCTGAAACTCTCGGACACTCTCAGACACTCTCTGACACTTTCTGAAACACTCTGACACGATCTGACTCTTTCTGAAACTCTCGGACACTCTCTGACACACTCTGCAACTCTATGACACTCTGTGACACTCTCTGACACTCTCTGAATCTCTCTGAAAATCTCTGACACTCTGTGACACTCTCTGAAATTCTCTGAAACTCCCTGACACTCTCTGAATCTCTCTGAAACTTTCTGACACTCTCTGACACTCTCTGAACAACTCTGAAACTCTCTGAAAATCTCTGAAACTCTCTGACACTCTCAGATACTCTCTGACTCTCTCAGACACACTCCGACACACTCAGAAACTCTCAGAAACCCTCTGGAACTCTCTGACAATCTCAGAAAGTCTCTGAAACACTCTGACACTCTCTGAAACTCTCTGACACTCTCTGACGCTCTCTAAAACTCTGTGACACACTTTGACACTCTCTGACACTCACTGACTCTCTCTGAAACTCTCTGACACTCTCTGAAACTCTCTGAAACTGTCTGAAACTCTCTGACAATCTCTGACACTCTCTGAATCTCTCTGAATCACTCTGACACTCTGTGACACTCTCTGAAACTCTCTGACAATCTCTGAAACTTTCTGACACTCTCTGAAACTCTCTGAAGCTCTCTGAAACTCTCTGAAACTCTCTGACACTCTCTGACACTCTCTGAAACTTTCTGAAACTCTCTGACACTCTCTGACACTCTCAGACACTGTCTAACTCTATCTGAAACGCTGTTACATTCTCTGACACTCCCTGACACTGTCTGAAGCTCTCTGACACTCTCCGACACTCTCTGAAACTCTCTGAAACTCTCTGACACTCTCTGACACTCTCTGAAACTCTCTGACAATCTCTGACACTCTCAGACACTCTCTGACACTTTCTGAAACTCTCTGACACTATCTGACACTTTCTGAATCTCTCGGACACTCTCTGAATCTCTCTGAAACTCTCCGACACTCTGTGACACTCTCTGAAACTTTCTGGCACACTCTGACACTCTCTGAAGATCTCTGAAACTCTCTGAAAATCTCTGACACTCTCTGACACTCTGTGACACTCTGTGGCACTCACTGACACTCTCTGAAGATCTCTGAAAATCTCTGACACTCTCTGAAACTCTGTGACACTCTCTGAAACACTCTGACACTCTCTGACACTCTCCGGTACACTCAGAAACTGTCAGAAACTCTCAGAATCTCTCTGACACTCTCAGAAATTCTCTGAAACTCTCTGACACTCTCTGAAACCCTCTGACACTCTCTGACACTCTCTGAAACTCTTTGACACTCTTTGACACTCTCAGACACTGTCTGACTCTCTCTGAAACTCTCTGACACTCTCTGACACTCCCTGACACTCTCTGAAGCTTTCTGAAACTCTCTGACACTCTGTGACACCCTCTGAAACTCTCTGAAACTCTCGGACAATCTCTGAAACTTTCTGACACTCTCCGAAACTCTCTGAAACTCTTTGTAACTCTCTGACACTCTCAGAAACACTCAGAAGCTCACTGAAACTCTCTGACATTCTCTGAAACTCTCTGACACTATCTGAGACTCTCCGAAACTCTCTGACATTCTCCGAAATTCTCTGAAACTCTTTGTAACTCTCTGACACTCTCAGAAACACTCAGAAGCTCACTGAAACTCTCTGACATTCTCTGAAACTCTCTGACACTATCTGAGACTCTCCGAAACTCTCTGACATTCTCCGAAATTCTCTGAAACTCTCTGACACTATCTGACACTTTCTGAATCTCTCGGACACTCTCTGAATCTCTCTGAAACTATCCGACACTCTGTGACACTCTCTGAAACTTTCTGTCACTCTCTGACACTCTCTGAAGATCTCTGGCACTCTCTGAAAATCTCTGACACTCTCTGAAACTCTTTGACACTCTCTGAAAGACTCTGACACTCTCTTACACTCTCAGACACTCTCTGACACTTTCTGAAACTCTCTGATACTATCTGACTCTTTCTGAAACTCTCGGACACTCTCTGACACACTCTGCAACTCTATGACATTCTGTGTCACTCTATGACACTCTCTGAATCTCTCTGAAAAGCTCTGACACTCTGTGACACTCTCTGAAACTCTCTGAAACTCCCTGACACTCTCTGACTCTCTCTGAAACTTTCTGACACTCTCTGACACTCTCTGAACATCTCTGAAACTCTCTGAAAATCTCTGACACTCTCTGACACTCTGTGACACTCTCTGATACTCTCTGACTCTCTCAGACACACTCCGACACACTCAGAAACTCTCAGAAACCCTCTGGAACTCTCTGACAATCTCAGAAAGTCTCTGAAACAGTCTGACACTCTCTGAAACTCTCTGACACTCTCTGACGCTCTCTAAAACTCTGTGACACACTTTGACACTCTCTGACACTCACTGACTCTCTCTGAAACTCTCTGACACTCTCTGAAACTCTCTGAAACTGTCTGACAATCTCTGGCAATCTCTGACACTCTCTGAATCTCTCTGAATCACTCTGATACTCTGCGACACTCTCTGAAACTCTCTGACACTCTCTGAAACTTTCTGACACTCTCCGAAACTCTCTGAAGCTCTCTGAAACTCTCAAATTCTCTGACACTCTCTGACACTCTCTGAAACTCTCTGAAACTCTCTGACACTCTCTGACAATCTCTGGCACTCTCAGACACTCTCAGACACTCTCTGAAGATCTCTTAAACTCTCTGACACTCTCTGAAGATCTCTGAAACTCTCTGAAAATCTCTGACACTCTCTGAAACTCTGTGAATCTCTCTGAAACACTCTGACACTCTCTGACATTCTCAGACACTCTCTGACACTCTCTGACACTTTCTGAAACTCTCTGACACTATCTGACACTTTCTGAAACTCTCGGACACTCTCTGACACACTCTGCAACTCTGTGTCACTCTGTGACACTCTGTGACACTCTGTGACACTCTCTGAATCTCTCTGAAACTCTCTGACACTCTGTGACCCTCTGTAACTCTCTGAAACTCCCTGAAACTCTCTGAAACTCTCTAAAACTTTCTGACACTCTCTGACACTCTCTGAACATCTCTGAAACTCTCTGAAAATCTCTGACACTCTCTGACACTCTGTGACACTCTCGGATACTCTCTGACTCCCGCAGTCACACTTCTACACACTCAGAATCTCTCAGAATCTCTCTGGCACTCTCAGACACTCTCTGACACTCTCTGACCCTCTCTGACACTCTCTGACACTCTCTGACACTCTTTGACAATCTCAGACACTGTCTGACTCTATCTGAAACTCTCTGACACTCTCTGACACTGTCTGAAGCTCTCTGACACTCTCTGACACTCTCTGAAACTCTCTGAAACTCTCGGACACTCTCTGACACTCTCTGAAACTCTCGGACACTCTCTGAATCTCTCTGAAGCTCTCCGAAACACTGTGGCACTCTCTGAAACTTTCTGGCACTCTCTGACACTATCTGAAGATCTCTGAAACTCTCTGAAAATCTCTGAAACTCTCTGAAACTCTCTGACACTCACTGACACTCTGTGGCACTCACTGACACTCTCTGAAGATCTCTGAAACACTCTGAAAATCCCTGACACTCTCTGACACTCTTTGACAATCTCAGACACTGTCTGACTCTATCTGAAACTCTCTGACACTCTCTGACACTGTCTGAAGCTCTCTGACACTCTCTGACACTCTCTGAAACTCTCTGAAACTCTCGGACACTCTCTGACACTCTCTGAAACTCTCGGACACTCTCTGAATCACTCTGAAACTCTCCGACACTCTGTGACACTCTCTGAAACTTTCTGGCACACTCTGACACTCTCTGAAGATCTCTGAAACTCTCTGAAAATCTCTGACACTCTCTGACACTCTGTGACACTCTGTGGCACTCACTGACACTCTCTGAAGATCTCTGAAAATCTCTGACACTCTCTGAAACTCTGTGACACTCTCTGAAACACTCTGACACTCTCTGACACTCTCCGGTACACTCAGAAACTGTCAGAAACTCTCAGGCACTCTCTGACACACTCAGAAATTCTCTGAAACTCTCTGACACTCTCTGAAACCCTCTGACACTCTCGGACACTCTCTGAAACTCTCTGACACTCTTTGACACTCTCAGACACTGTCTGACTCTCTCTGAAACTCTCTGACACTCTCTGACACTCCCTGACACTCTCTGAAGCTTTCTGAAACTCTCTGACACTCTGTGACACCCTCTGAAACTCTCTGAAACTCTCGGACAATCTCTGAAACTTTCTGACACTCTCTGAAACTTTCTGAAACTCTTTGTAACTCTCTGACACTCTCAGAAACTCTCAGAAGCTCACTGAAACTCTCTGACATTCTCTGAAACTCTCAGACACTCTCAGACACTCTCTGACACTCTCTGACACTATCTGAGACTCTCTGAAACTCTCTGACACTCTCCGAAATTCTCTGAAACTCTCTGACACTATCTGACACTTCCTGAATCTCTCGGACACTCTCTGAATCTCTCTGAAACTCTCCGACACTCTGTGACACTCTCTGAAACTTTCTGGCACTCTCTGACATTCTCTGAAGATCTCTGGCACTCTCTGAAACTCTGTGACACTCTCCGAAAGACTCTGACACTCTCTTACACTCTCAGACACTCTCTGACACTTTCTGAAACTCTCTGATACTATCTGACTCTTTCTGAAACTCTCGGACACTCTCTGACACACTCTGCAACTCTATGACACTCTGTGACACTCTCTGACACTCTCTGAATCTCTCTGAAAAGCTCTGACACTGTGTGACACTCTCTGACACACTCTGCAACTCTGTGTCACTCTGTGACACTCTGTGACACTCTGTGACACTCTCTGAATCTCTCTGAAACTCTCTGACACTCTGTGACCCTCTGTAACTCTCTGAAACTCCCTGAAACTCTCTGAAACTCTCTAAAACTTTCTGACACTCTCTGACACTCTCTGAACATCTCTGAAACTCTCTGAAAATCTCTGACACTCTCTGACACTCTGTGACACTCTCGGATACTCTCTGACTCCCGCAGTCACACTTCTACACACTCAGAATCTCTCAGAATCTCTCTGGCACTCTCAGACACTCTCTGACACTCTCTGACCCTCTCTGACACTCTCTGACACTCTCTGACACTCTTTGACAATCTCAGACACTGTCTGACTCTATCTGAAACTCTCTGACACTCTCTGACACTGTCTGAAGCTCTCTGACACTCTCTGACACTCTCTGAAACTCTCTGAAACTCTCGGACACTCTCTGACACTCTCTGAAACTCTCGGACACTCTCTGAATCTCTCTGAAGCTCTCCGAAACACTGTGGCACTCTCTGAAACTTTCTGGCACTCTCTGACACTATCTGAAGATCTCTGAAACTCTCTGAAAATCTCTGAAACTCTCTGAAACTCTCTGACACTCACTGACACTCTGTGGCACTCACTGACACTCTCTGAAGATCTCTGAAACACTCTGAAAATCCCTGACACTCTCTGACACTCTTTGACAATCTCAGACACTGTCTGACTCTATCTGAAACTCTCTGACACTCTCTGACACTGTCTGAAGCTCTCTGACACTCTCTGACACTCTCTGAAACTCTCTGAAACTCTCGGACACTCTCTGACACTCTCTGAAACTCTCGGACACTCTCTGAATCACTCTGAAACTCTCCGACACTCTGTGACACTCTCTGAAACTTTCTGGCACACTCTGACACTCTCTGAAGATCTCTGAAACTCTCTGAAAATCTCTGACACTCTCTGACACTCTGTGACACTCTGTGGCACTCACTGACACTCTCTGAAGATCTCTGAAAATCTCTGACACTCTCTGAAACTCTGTGACACTCTCTGAAACACTCTGACACTCTCTGACACTCTCCGGTACACTCAGAAACTGTCAGAAACTCTCAGGCACTCTCTGACACACTCAGAAATTCTCTGAAACTCTCTGACACTCTCTGAAACCCTCTGACACTCTCGGACACTCTCTGAAACTCTCTGACACTCTTTGACACTCTCAGACACTGTCTGACTCTCTCTGAAACTCTCTGACACTCTCTGACACTCCCTGACACTCTCTGAAGCTTTCTGAAACTCTCTGACACTCTGTGACACCCTCTGAAACTCTCTGAAACTCTCGGACAATCTCTGAAACTTTCTGACACTCTCTGAAACTTTCTGAAACTCTTTGTAACTCTCTGACACTCTCAGAAACTCTCAGAAGCTCACTGAAACTCTCTGACATTCTCTGAAACTCTCAGACACTCTCAGACACTCTCTGACACTCTCTGACACTATCTGAGACTCTCTGAAACTCTCTGACACTCTCCGAAATTCTCTGAAACTCTCTGACACTATCTGACACTTCCTGAATCTCTCGGACACTCTCTGAATCTCTCTGAAACTCTCCGACACTCTGTGACACTCTCTGAAACTTTCTGGCACTCTCTGACATTCTCTGAAGATCTCTGGCACTCTCTGAAACTCTGTGACACTCTCCGAAAGACTCTGACACTCTCTTACACTCTCAGACACTCTCTGACACTTTCTGAAACTCTCTGATACTATCTGACTCTTTCTGAAACTCTCGGACACTCTCTGACACACTCTGCAACTCTATGACACTCTGTGACACTCTCTGACACTCTCTGAATCTCTCTGAAAAGCTCTGACACTGTGTGACACTCTCTGAAACTCTCTGAAACTCCCTGACACTCTCTGACTCTCTCTGACACTCTCTGACACTCTCTGACAATCTCTGGCACTCTCAGACACTCTCTGAAGATCTCTTAAACTCTCTGACACTATCTGACACTTTCTGATTCTCTCGGACACTCTCTGAATCTCTCTGAAACTCTCCGACATTCTGTGACACTCTCTGAAACTCTCTCGCACTCTCTGACACTCTCTGAAGATCTCTGAAACTCTCTGAAAATCTCTGACACTCTCTGAAACTCTGTGAATCTCTTTGAAACTCTCCGACACTCTGTGACGCTCTCTGAAACTTTCTGGCACTCTCTGACACTCTCTGAAGATCTCTGGCACTCTCTGAAAATCTCTGACACTCTCTGAAACTCTGTGACACTCTCTGAAAGACTCTGACACTCTCTGACACTCTCAGACACTCTCTGACACTCTCTGACACTTTCTGAAACTCTCTGACACTATCTCACTCTTTCTGAAACTCTCGGACACGCTCTGACACACTCTGCAACTCTATGACACTCTGTGACACTCTGTGACACTCTCTGAATCTCTCTGAAACTCTCCGACACTCTGTGACACTCTCTGAAACTTTCTGGCACTCTCTGACATTCTCTGAAGATCTCTGGCACTCTCTGAAAATCTCTGACACTCTCTGAAACTCTGTGACACTCTCTGAAAGACTCTGACACTCTCTTACACTCTCAGACACTCTCTGACACTTTCTGAAACTCTCTGATACTATCTGACTCTTTCTGAAACTCTCGGACACTCTCTGACACACTCTGCAACTCTATGACACTCTCTGACACTCTCTGAATCTCTCTGAAAAGCTCTGACACGCTGTGACACTCTCTGAAACTCTCTGAAACTCCCTGACACTCTCTGACTCTCTCTGAAACTTTCTGACACTCTCTGACACTCTCCTAACATCTCTGAATCTCTCTGAAAATCTCTGACACTCTCTGACACTCTGTGACACTCTCAGATACTCTCTGACTCTCTCAGACACACTCCGGCACACTCAGAAACTCTCAGAAACCCTCTGGAACTCTCTGACAATCTCAGAAAGTCTCTGAAACACTCTGACACTCTGAAACTCTCTGACACTCTCTGACGCTCTCTGAAACTCTGTGACACACTTTGACACTCTCTGACATTCACTGACTCTCTCTGAAACTCTCTGACACTCTCTGAAACTCTCTGAAACTGTCTGACAATCTCTGGCAATCTCTGACACTCTCTGAATCTCTCTGAATCACTCTGACACTCTGTGACACTCTCTGAAACTCTCTGACACTCTCTGAAACTTTCTGACACTCTCTGAAACTCTCTGAAGCTCTCTGAAACTCTCTGAAACTCTCTGACACTCTCTGACACTCTCTGAAACTCTCTGAAACTCTCTGACACTCTCTGACACTCTCTGACACTCTCTGACAATCTCTGGCACTCTCAGACACTCTCAGACACTCTCTGAAGATCTCTTAAACTCTCTGACACTATCTGACACTTTCTGATTCTCTCGGACACTCTCTGAATCTCTCTGAAACTCTCCGACACTCTGTGACACTCTCTGAAACTTTCTCGCACTCTCTGACACTCTCTGAAGATCTCTGAAACTCTCTGAAAATCTCTGACACTCTCTGAAACTCAGTGAATCTCTCTGCAACACTCTGACACTCTGTGACATTCTCAGACACTCTCTGAGACTCTCTGACACTATCTGACACTTTCTGAAACTCTCGGACACTCTCTGACACACTCTGCAACTCTGTGTCACTCTGTGACACTCTCTGACACTCTCTGACACTCTCTGAATCTCTCTGAAACTCTCTGACACTCTGTGACCCTCAGTTACTCTCTGAAACTCCCTGACACTCTCTGACACTCTCTAATACTTTCTGACACTCTCTGACACTCTCTGAATATCTCTGAAACTCCCTGAAAATCTCTGACACTCTCTGACACTCTGTGACACTCTCAGATACTCTCTGACTCCCGCAGACACACTTCGACACACTCAGAATCTCTCAGAATCTCTCTGGCACTCTCTGACACTCTCAGAAACTCTCTGAAACTCATTGACACTCTCTGAAACTCTCTGACACTCTCTGACACTCTCTGAAACTCTTTGAAACTCTTTGACACTCTCAGACACTCTCTGACACTCTCTGACCCTCTCTGACACTCTCTGACACTCTCTGAAACTCTCTGACACTCTTTGACAATCTCAGACACTGTCTGACTCTATCTGAAACTCTCTGACACTCTCTGACACTCCCTGACACTGTCTGAAGCTCTCTGACACTCTCTGAAACCCTCTGAAACTCTCTGAAACTCTCTGACACTCTCTGACACTCTCTGAAACTCTCTGACGATCTCTGACACTCTCAGACACTCTCTGACACTCTCTGAAACTCTCTGACACTATCTGACACTTTCTGAATCTCTCGGACACTCTCTGAATCTCTCTGAAGCTCTCCGAAACACTGTGACACTCTCTGAAACTTTCTGGCACTCTCTGACACTCTCTGAACATCACTGAAACTCTCTGAAAATCTCTGACACTCTCTGAAACTCTCTGACACTCACTGACACTCTGTGGCACTCACTGATACTCTCTGAAGATCTCTGAAACTCTCTGAAAATCCCTGACACTCCCTGAAACTCTGTGACACTCTCTGAAACACTCTGACACTCTCTGACACTCTCCGGCACACTCAGAAACTGTCAGAAACTCTCAGGCACTCTCTGAAACTCTCAGAAATTCTCTGAAACTCTCTGACACTCTCTGAAACCCTCTGACACTCTCTGACACTCTCTGACACTCTCTGAAACACTTTGACACTCTTTGACACTCTCAGACACTGTCTGACTCTCTCTGAAACTCTCTGAAACTCTCTGACACTCTCTGACACTCCCTGACACTCTCTGAAGCTTTCCGAAACTCTCTGACACTCTGTGACACCCTCTGAAACTCTCTGAAACTCTCGGACACTCTCTGAATCTCTCTGAAACTCTCCGACACTCTGTGACACTCTCTGAAACTTTCTGGCACTCTCTGACACTCTCTGAAGATCTCTGGCACTCTCTGAAAATCTCTGACACTCTCTGAAACTCTCTGACATTTTCTGAAACTCTCTGACACTATCTGACTCTTTCTGAAACTCTCGGACACTCTCTGACACACTCTGCAACTCTATGACACTCTGTGACACTCTGTGACACTCTGTGAATCTCTCTGAAAAGCTCTGACACTCTGTGACACTCTCTGAAACTCTCTGACAATCTCTGACACTCTCAGACACTCTCTGACACTCTCTGAAACTCTCTGACACTATTTGACACTTTCTGAATCTCTCGGACACTCTCTGAATCTCTCTGAAACTCTGCGACACTCCCTGACAGTCTCTGAAACTTTCTGGCACTCTCTGACACTCTCTGAAGATCTCTGAAACTCTCTGAAAATCTCTGACACTCTCTGAAACTCTCTGACACTCACTGACACTCTGTGGCACTCACTGACACTCTCTGAAGATCTCTGAAACTCTCTGAAACTCTGTGACACTCTCTGAAACACTCTGACACTCTCTGACACGCTCCGGCACACTCAGAAACTGTCAGAAACTCTCAGGCACTCTCTGACACTCTCAGAAATTCTCTGACACTCTCTGACACTCCCTGACACTCTCTGAATCTCTCTGAAACTCTCCGACACTCTGTGACGCTCTCTGAAACTTTCTGGCACTCTCTGACACTCTCTGAAGATCTCTGGCACTCTCTGAAAATCTCTGACACTCTCTGAAACTCTGTGACACTCTCTGAAAGACTCTGACACTCTCTGACACTCTCAGACACTCTCTGACACTCTCTGACACTTTCTGAAACTCTCTGACACTATCTGACTCTTTCTGAAACTCTCGGACACTCTCTGACAGACTCTGCAACTCTATGACACTCTGTGACACTCTGTGATACTCTCTGAATCTCTCTGAAAAGCTCTGACACTCTGTGACACTCTCTGAAACTCTCTGAAACTCCCTGACACTCTCTGAATCTCTCTGAAACTTTGTGACACTCTCTGACACTCTCTGAACATCTCTGAAACTCTCTGAAAATCTCTGACACTCTCTGACACTCTGTGACACTCTCAGATATTCTCTGACTCTCTCAGACACACTCCGACACACTCAGAAACTCTCAGAAACTCTCTGGAACGCTCTGACACTCTCAGAAAGTCTCTGAAACTCTCTGACACTCTCTGAAACTCTCTGACACTCTCTGACGCTCTCTGACACTCACTGAAACTCTGTGACACTCTTTGACACTCTCTGACACTCACTGACTCTCTCTGAAACTGTCTGACACTGACAATCTCTGACACTCTCTGAATCTCTCTGAATCACTCTGACACTCTGTGAATCTCTCTGAAACTCTCTGACACTTTCTGAATCTTTCTGACACTCTCTGAAACTCTCTGAAACTCTCTGAAACTCTCTGACTCTCTCTGACACTCTCTGAAACTCCGTGAAACTATCTGACACTCTCTGACACTCTCTGAAACTCTCTGACAATCTCTGGCACTCTCAGACACTCTCAGACACTCTCTGAAGATCTCTGAAACTCTCTGACACTATCTGACTCTTTCTGAATCTCTCGGACACTCTCTGAATCTCTCTGAAACTCTCCGACACTCTGTGACACTCTCTGAAACTTTCTCGCACTCTCTGACACTCTCTGAAGATCTCTGAAACTCTCTGAAAATCTCTGACACTCTCTGAAACTCTGTGAAACTCTCTGAAACACTCTGAAACTCTCTGACATTCTCTGAAACTCTCTGAAACTCTTTGTAACACTCTGACACTCTCAGAAACTCTCTGACACTCTCTGACACTTTCTGAAGCTCTCTGACAGTATCTGACACTTTCGGAAACTCTCGGACACTCTCTGACACACTCTGCATCTCTATGACACTCTGTGACACTCTGTGATACTCTCTGAATCTCTCTGAAAAGCTCTGACACTCTGTGACACTCTCTGAAACTCTCTGAAACTCCCTGACACTCTCTGAATCTCTCTGAAACTTTCTGACACTCTCTGACACTCTCTGAACATCTCTGAAACTCTCTGAAAATCTCTGACACTCTCTGACACTCTGTGACACTCTCAGATATTCTCTGACTCTCTCAGACACACTCCGACACACTCAGAAACTCTCAGAAACTCTCTGGAACTCTCTGACACTCTCAGAAAGTCTCTGAAACTCTCTGACACTCTCTGAAACTCTCTGACACTCTCTGACGCTCTCTGACACTCACTGAAACTCTGTGACACTCTTTGACACTCTCTGACACTCACTGACTCTCTCTGAAACTCTCTGACACTCTCTGAAACTCTCTGAAACTGTCTGACACTCTCTGACAATCTCTGACACTCTCTGAATCTCTCTGAATCACTCTGACACTCTGTGAATCTCTCTGAAACTCTCTGACACTTTCTGAATCTTTCTGACACTCTCTGAAACTCTCTGAAGCTCTCTGAAACTCTCTGAAACTCTCTGACTCTCTCTGACACTCTCTGAAACTCCCTGAAACTATCTGACACTCTCTGACACTCTCTGCAACTCTCTGACAATCTCTGGCACTCTCAGACACTCTCAGACACTCTCTGAAGATCTCTGAAACTCTCTGACACTATCTGACTCTTTCTGAATCTCTCGGACACTCTCTGAATCTCTCTGAAACTCTCCGACACTCTGTGACACTCTCTGAAACTTTCTCGCACTCTCTGACACTCTCTGAAGATCTCTGAAACTCTCTGAAAATCTCTGACACTCTCTGAAACTCTGTGAAACTCTCTGAAACACTCTGACACTCTCTGACATTCTCAGACACTCTCTGACACTCTCTGACACTTTCTGAAGCTCTCTGACAGTATCTGACACTTTCGGAAACTCTCGGACACTCTCTGACACACTCTGCAACTCTGTGTCACTCTGTGACACTCTCTGACACTCTCCGTATCTCTCTGAAACTCTCTGACACTCTGTGACACTCTGTAACTCTCTGAAACTGCATGACACTCTCTGACACTCTCTGAACATCTCTGAAACTCTCTGAAAATCTCTGACACTCTCTGACACTCTGTGACACTCTCAGATACTCTCTGACTCCCGCAGACACTCTTCGACACTCTCAGATACTCTCAGTAACTCTCTGGTACTCTCTGACACTCTCAGAACCTCTCTGAAACTCTTTGACACTCTCTGAAACTCTCTGACACTCTCTGACACTCTCTGACACCCTCTGAAACACTTTGACACTCTTTGACGCTCTCAGACACTGTCTGACTCTCTCTGAAACTCTCTGACACTCTCTGACACTCCCTGTCACTCTCTGAAGCTCTCTGACACTCTCTGACACTCTCTGAAACTCTCTGAAACTCTCGGACACTCTGTGACACTCTCTGAAAATCTCTGACAAAGAACAAAGAACAAAGATAATTACAGCACAGTAACAGGCCCTTCGGCCCTCCAAGCCTGCGCCGATCCAGATCCTCTCTCTAAACATGTCGCCTATTTTCTAAGGTTCTGTATCTCTTTTCTTCCTGCCCATTCATGTATCTGTCTAGATACATCTTAAAAGACTCCTACGTGCCCGCATCTACCACTTCCGCTGGCAATGCGTTCCAGGTGCCCACCACCCTCTGCGTAAAGAACTTTCCACGCATATCCCCCCTAAACTTTTCCCCTTTCACTTTGAACTCGTGTCCTCTAGTAATTGAAACCCCCACTCTGGGAAAAAGCCTCTTGCTATCCACCCTGTCTATACCTCTCATGATTTTGTACACCTCAATCAGGTCCCCCCTCAACCTCCGTCTTTCTAATGAAAATAATCCTAATCTGCTCAACCTCTCTTCATAGCTAGCGTTCTCCATACCAGGCAACATCCTGGTGAACCTCCTCTGCACCCTCTCGAAAGCATCCACATCCTTTTGATAATGTGGCGACCAGAACTGTACGCAGTATTCCAAATGTGGCCGAACCAAAGTCCTATACAACTGTAACATGACCTGCCAACTCTTGTACTCAATGCCCCGTCCGATGAAGGAAAGCATGCCGTATGCCTTCTTGACCACTCTATTTACCTGCGTTGCCACCTTCAGGGAACAGTGGACCTGAACACCCAAATCTCTCTGGACATCAATTTTCCCCAGGACTTTTCCATTTACTGTATAGTTCACTCTTGAATTGGATCTTCCAAAATGCATCACCTCGCATTTGCCCTGATTGAACTCCATCTGCCATTTCTCTGCCCAACTCTCCAATCTATCTATATTCTGCTGTATTCTCTGACAGTCCCCTTCACTATCTGCTACTCCACCAATCTTAGTGTCGTCTGCAAATTTGCTAATCAGTCCACCTATACTTTCCTCCAAATCATTAATGTATATCACAAACAACAGTGGTCCCAGCACGGATCCCTGTGGAACACCACTGGTCACACGTCTCCATTTTGAGAAACTCCCTTCTACTGCTACTCTCTGTCTCCTGTTGCCCAGCCAGTTCTTTATCCATCTAGCTAGTACACCTTGGACCCCAAGCGCCTTCACTTTCTCCATCAGCCTGCCATGGGGAACCTTATCAAACGCCTTACTGAAGTCCATGTATATGACATCGACAGCCCTTCCCTCATCAATCAACTTTGTCACTTCCTCAAAGAATTCTATTAAGTTGGTAAGACATGACCTTCCCTGCACAAAACCATGTTGCCTATCACTGATGAGCCCATTTTCTTCCAAATGGGAATAGATCCTATCCCTCAGTATCTTCTCCAGCAGCTTCCCTACCACTGACGTCAGGCTCACCGGTCTATAATTACCTGGATTATCCCTGCTACCCTTCTTAAACAAGGGGACAACATTAGCAATTCTCCAGTCCTCCGGGACCTCACCCGTGTTTAAGGATGCTGCAAAGATATCTGTTAAGGCCCCAGCTATTTCCTCTCTCGCTTCCCTCAGTAACCTGGGATAGATCCCATCCGGACCTGGGGACTTGTCCACCTTAATGCCCTTTAGAATACCCAACACTTCCTCCCTCCTTATGCCGACTTGACCTAGAGTAATCAAACATCTGTTCCTAACCTCAACATCCGTCATGTCCCTCTCCTCGGTGAATACCGATGCAAAGTACTCGTTTAGAATCTCACCCATTTTCTCTGAGTCCAAGCATAACATTCCTCCTTTGTCCTTTAGTGGGCCAATCCTTTCTCTAGTTACCCTCTTTCTCCTTATATATGAATAAAAGGCTTTGGGATTTTCCTTAACCCTGTTTGCTAAAGATATTTCATGACCCCTTTTAGCCTTCTTAATTCCTCTTTTCAGATTGGTCCTACATTCCCGATATTCTTTCAAAGCTTCGTCTTTCATCAGCCGCCTGGACCTTATGTATGCTTCCTTTTTCCTCTTAGCTAGTCTCACAATTTCACCTGTCATCCATGGTTCCCTAATCTTGCCATTTCTATCCCTCATTTTCACAGGAACATGTCTCTCCTGCACGCGAATCAACCTCTCTTTAAAAGCCTCCCACATATCACATGTGGATTTACCTTCAAACAGCTGCTCCCAATCTACATTTCCCAGCTCCTGCCGAATTTTGGTGTAGTTGGCCTTCCCCCAATTTAGCACTCTCCCTTTTGGACCACTCTCGTCTTTGTCCATGAGTATTTTAAAGCTTACGGAATTGTGATCACTATTCCCAAAGTAGTCCCCTACTGAAACTTCAACAACCTGGCCGGGCTCATTCCCCAACACCAGGTCCAGTATGGCCCCTTCCTGAGTTGGACTATTTACATACTGCTCTAGAAAACCCTCCTGGATGCTCCTTACAAATTCTGCTCCATCTGGACCTCTAACACTAAGCGAATCCCAGTCAATGTTGGGAAAATTAAAATCTCCTATCACCACCACCCTGTTGCTCCTACATCTTTCCATAATCTGTTTACATATTTGTACCTCTATCTCACGCTCGCTGTTGGGAGGCCTGTAGTACAGCCCCAACATTGTTACCGCACCCTTCCTATTTCTGAGTTCTGTCCATATTGCCTCACTGCTCGAGTCCTCCATAGTGCCCTCCTTCAGCACAGCTGTGATATCCTCTTTGACCAGTAATGCAACTCCTCCACCCCTTTTACCTCCCTCTCTATCCCGCCTGAAGCATCGATATCCTGGGATATTTAGTTGCCAATCATGCCCTTCCCTCAACCAAGTCTCAGTAATAGCAATAACATCATACTCCCAGGTACTAATCCAAGCCCTAAGTTCATCTGCCTTACCTACTACACTTCTTGCATTAAAACAAATGCACCTCAGACCACCAGTCCCTTTATATTCATCATCTGCTCCTTGCCTGCTCTTCCCCTTAGTCACACTGACTTCATTATCTAGTTCCTTACAGGCTTTTGTTACTACCTCCTTACTGTCAACTGACCTCAATTGGTTCCCATCCCCCTGCCACATTAGTTTAAACCCTCCCCAACAGCGTTAGCAAAAGCACCTCCAAGGACATTGGTTCCAGTCCGGCCCAGGTGTAGACCGTCCAATTTGTAATAGTCCCACCTCCCCCAGAACCGGTCCCAATGTCCCAAAAATCTGAACCCCTCCTTCCTGCACCATCTCTCAAGCCACGCATTCATCCTGACTATTCTTTCATTTTTACTCTGACTATCACGTGGCACTGGTAGTAATCCTGAGATTACTACCTTTGAGGTCCTACTTTTTAACTTGGCTCCTAACTCCCTAAACTCTGCATGTAGGACCTCATCCCGTTTTTTACCTATATCATTAGTGCCTATGTGCACAATGACAACTGGCTGTTCACCCTCCCCCTTTAGAATGTTCTGCAGCCGATCTGAGACGTCCCTGACCCGTGCACCTGCGAGGCAACATACCATTCGGGAGCCTCGTTTTCGACCACAGAACCGCCTATCTACTCCCCTTACAATCGAATCCCCTACGACTATAGCCCTTCCACTCTTTTTCCCGCCCTTCGGAACAGCAGAGCCAGCCACGGTGCCATGGACCTGGCTACTGCTGCCTTCCCCTGGTGAGCCATCTCCCTCAACAGTATCCAAAACGGTATACTTGTTTTGGAGGGAGATGACCGCAGGGGACTCCTGCGCTGCCTTCCTGCTCTTTCTCTGCCTTTTGGTCACCCATTCCCTTTCTCCCTCAGCAATCCTAATCTGCGGTGTGACCAATTCACTAAACGTGCTATCCACGACCTCCTCAGCATCGCGCATGCTCCAAAGTGAGTCCATCCGCAGCTCGAGAGCCGTCATGCGGTCTAACAAGAGCTGCAGCTGGTCACACTTCCTGCACGTGAAGGAGTCAGGGTCATCAGCCATGTCCCTGAGCTCCCACATTGAGCAAGAGGAGCATGATACGGGTCTGAGATCTCCTGCCATTTTTAATCTTAAGTTTAAACTTAGTTAAATGAAAAAGGAACGAAAAGTTTTTACCAATCACAATAAAACCAGAGAAATCGAAAAAGCCTTACCTTATAAACACCCCACCGAGTACTTTTTTTTGGTTAGAGGAGGAGGGCGGGTGGGAGACACTACAAGTGTGGTGTCTCGGGTTCAGAAACCGCCCAAATATATAGTGTTTTACTTACCCAGCAGCCCCCTGGCCTCCGCCGAAAAACAAAAGGAAATTAAATTTACTTTCAAACGGACTTTCCCAGCTGTTCACTCGCTCACACGCTGCTCCCCAAAAAACTGCTGCACTGAAAGGGAGTCTCTCCGACACATTCAGAAACTGTCAGAAACTCTCAGGCACTCGCTGACACTATCAGAATGTCTCTGAAACTCTCTGACACTCTCTGAAACTCTCTGACACTCTCAGACACTTTCTGACTCTCTCTGAAACTCTCTACTATCTCTGACACTCTCTGACACTCTCTGAAGCTCTCTGATACTCTCTGACATTCTGTGACACTCTCTGAAATTCTCTAAAAGTCTATGACACTCTCTGACACTCTCTTGAAACTTTCCGACACTCTCTGAAACACTCTGAAACACTCTGAAGCTCTCTGAAACTCTCTGAAACTCTCTGACAATCTCAGAAAATCTCAGAAACTCTCTGAAACTCTCTGAAACTCTCTGACACTCTGTGACAATCTCTGAAACTCTCTGACACTCTCTGACACTCGATGACTCTCTCTGAATCTCGCAGACACTCTCTGATACACTCTGACAATCACTGACACTATCTGACACTGTCTGACAATCTCTGAAACGCTCTGACACTCACTGACACTCTGTGGCACTTACTGACACTCTCTGAAGATCTCTGAAACTCTCTGAGACTCTCTGAAACTCTCTGACACTCTCTGACACTCTCTGGCACACTCAGAAACTGTCAGAAACTCTCAGGCACTCTCTGAAACTCTCAGAAAGTCTCTGAAACTCTCTGACACTCTCTGAAACCCTCTGACACTCTCTGACACTCTCTGACACTCTCTGACACTCTCAAAAACTCTTTGACACTCTCAGACACTGTCTGACTCTCTCTGAAACTCTCTGAAACTCTCTGACACTCCCTTACACTCTCTGAAGCTTTCTGGAACTCTCTGACACTCTGTGACACCCTCTGAAACTCTCTAAATCTCTCGGACACTCTCTGAAACTTTCTGACACTCTCTGAAACTATCTGAAACACTTTGTAACTCTCTGACACTCTCAGAAACTCTCAGAAGCTCTCTGAAACTCTCTGACACTCTCAGAAACTCTCTGCCACTCTTTGACACTATCTGAGACTCTCTGAAACTCTCTGACGTTCTCTGACACTCTCTGACACTCTCTGAAGCTCTCTGACACTCTCCGAAATTCTCTGACACTCTCTGACACTCTCAGACACTCTCTGACACTCTGTGACACTTTCTGAAATTCTCTGACACTATCTGACACTTTCTGAATCTCTCGGACACTCTCTGAATCTCTCTGAAACTCTCTGACACTCTGTGACACTCTCTGAAACTTTCTGGCACTCTCTGACACTCTCTGAAGATCTCTGGCACTCTCTGAAAATCTCTGACACTCTCTGAAAGACTCTGACATTCTCTGACACTCTCAGACACTCTATGACACTCTCTGACACTTTCTGAAACTCTCTGACACTATCTGACTCTTTCTGAAACTCTCGGACACTCTCTGACACACTCTGCAACTCTATGACACTCTGTGACACTCTCTGACACTCTCTGAATCTCTCTGAAAAGCTCTGACACTCTGTGACACTCTCTGAAACTCCCTGACACTCTCTGAAACTCTCTGAAACTTTCTGACACTCTCTGACACTCTCTGAACATCTCTGAAACTCTCTGAAACTCTCTGACAATCTCTGGCACTCTCAGACACTCTCAGACACTCTCTGAAGATCTCTGAAACTCTCTGACACTATCTGACACTTCCTGAATCTCTCGGACACTCTCTGAATCTCTCTGAAACTCTCCGACACTCTGTGACACTCTCTGAAACTTTCTCGCACTCTCTGACACTCTCTGAAGATCTCTGAAACTCTCTGAAAATCTCTGACACTCTCTGAAACTCTGTGAAACTCTCTGAAACACTCTGACACTCTCTGACATTCTCAGACACTCTCTGACACTCTCTGACACTTTCTGAAACTCTCTGACAGTATCTGACACTTTCGGAAAATCTCGGACACTCTCTGACACACTCTGCAACTCTGTGTCACTCTGTGACACTCTCTGACACTCTCTGACACTCTCCGTATCTCTCTGAAACTCTCTGACACTCTGTGACACTCTGTAACTCTCTGAAACTCCATGACACTCTCTGACACTCTTTGAACATCTCTGAAACTCTCTGAAAATCTCTGACACTCTCTGACACTCTGTGACACTCTCAGATACTCTCTGACTCCCGCAGACACTCTTCGACACTCTCAGAAACTCTCAGTAACTCTCTGGTACTCTCTGACACTCTCAGAACCTCTCTGAAACTCTTTGACACTCTCTGAAACTCTCTGACACTCTCTGACACTCTCTGACACCCTCTGAAACACTTTGACACTCTTTGACGCTCTCAGACACTGTCTGACTCTCTCTGAAACTCTCTGACACTCTCTGACACTCCATGTCACTCTCTGAAGCTCTCTGACACTCTCTGACACTCTCTGAAACTCTCTGAAACTCTCTGACACTCTGTGACACTCTGTGACACTCTCTAAAAATCTCCGACATTCTCTGAGTCTCTCCGACACATTCAGAAACTGTCAGAAACTCTCAGGCACTCGCTGACACTATCAGAATGTCTCTGAAACTCTCTGACACTCTCTGAAACTCTCTCACACTCTCAGACACTTTCTGACTCTCTCTGAAACTCCCTACTATCTCTGACACTCTCTGACACTCTCTGAAGCTCTCTGATACTCTCTGACATTCTGTGACACTCTCTGAAATTCTCTAAACGTCTATGACACTCTCTGACACTCTCTTGAATCTTTCCGACACTCTCTGAAACACTCTGAAACACTCTGAAGCTCTCTGAAACTCTCTGAAACTCTCTGACAATCTCAGAAAATCTCAGAAACTCTCTGAAACTCTCTGAAACTCTGACATTCTGTGACAATCTCTGAAACTCTCTGACAGTCTCTGACACTCGATGACTCTCTCTGAATCTCGCAGACACTCTCTGATACTCTCTGACAATCACTGACACTATCTGACACTGTCTGACAATCTCTGAAACGCTCTGACACTCACTGACACTCTGTGGCACTTACTGACACTCTCTGAAGATCTCTGAAACTCTCTGAAAATCTCTGACACTCCCTGAAACCCTCTGACACTCTCTGACACACTCTGACACTCTCTGAAACTCTTTGACACTCTTTGACACTCTCAGACACTGTCTGACTCTCTCTGAAACTCTCTGAAGCTCTCTGACACTCCCTGACACTCTCTGAAGCTTTCTGAAACTCTCTGACACTCTGTGACACCCTCTGAAACTCTCTGAAACTCTCGGACACTCTCTGAAACTTTCTGACACTCTCTGAAACTATCTGAAACTCTTTGTAACTCTCTGACACTCTCAGAAACTCTCAGAAGCTCTCTGAAACTCTCTGACACTCTCAGAAACTCTCTGCCACTCTTTGACACTATCTGAGACTCTCTGAAACTCTCTGACGCTCTCTGACACTCTCTGACATTCTCTGAAGCTCTCTGACACTCTCCGAAATTCTCTGACACTCTCTGACACTCTCAGACACTCTCTGACACTCTGTGACACTTTCTGAAATTCTCTGACACTATCTGACACTTTCTGAATCTCTCGGACACTCTCTGAATCTCTCTGAAACTCTCCGACACTCTGTGACACTCTCTGAAACTTTCTGGCACTCTCTGACACTCTCTGAAGATCTCTGGCACTCTCTGAAAATCTCTGACACGCTCTGAAAGACTCTGACATTCTCTGACACTCTCAGACACTCTATGACACTCTCTGACACTTTCTGAAACTCTCTGACACTATCTGATTCTTTCTGAAACTCTCGGACACTCTCTGACACACTCTGCAACTCTATGACACTCTGTGACACTCTCTGTCACTCTCTGAATCTCTCTGAAAAGCTCTGACACTCTGTGACACTCTCTGAAACTCTCTGAAACTCCCTGACACTCTCTGACACTCTCTGAAACTTTCTGACACTCTCTGACACTCTCTGAACATCTCTGAAACTCTCTGAAAATCTCTGACACTCTCTGACACTCTGTGACACTCTCAGATACTCTCTGACTCTCTGAGACGCACTCCAACACACTCAGAATCTCTCAGAAAATCTCTGGAACTCTCTGACACTCTCAGAAAGTCTCTGAAACTCTCTGAAACTCTCTGAAACTCTCTGACACTCTCTGACGCTCTCTGACACTCTCTGAAACTCTTTGAAACTCTCTGAAACTGTCTGACACTCACTGACTCTCACTGAAACTCTCTGACACTCTCTGAAACTGTCTGACACTCTCTGACAATCTCTGACACTCTCTGTATCTCTCTGAATCACTCTGACACTCTGTGACACTCTCTGAAACTCTCTGACAATCTCTGAAACTTTCTGACACTCTCTGAAACTCTCTGAAGCTCTCTGAAACTCTCTGAAACTCTCTGACTCTCTCAGAAACACTCAGAAACTCCCTGAAACTCTCTGAGACTCTGTGGCACTCTCTGAGACTCTCTGAAACTCTCTGACACTCTCTGAAACTCTCTGACACACTCTGAAACTCTCTGACAATCTCTGGCACTCTCAGACACTCTCAGACACTCTCTGAAGATCTGTGAAACTCTCTGACACTATCTGACACTTTCTGAATCTCTCGGACACTCTCTGAATCTCTCTGAAACTCTCCGACACTCTGTGACACTCTCTGAAACTCTCTGAAACTCACTGACACTCTCTGACTCTCTCTGAAACTTTCTGACACTCTCTGAACATCTCTGAAACTCTCAGAAAAGCTCTGACACTCTCTGACACTCTCTGACACTCTCAGATACTCTCTGACTCTCTCAGACACACTCCGACACACTCAGAAACTCTCAGAAACACTCTGGAACTCTCTGACACTCTCAGGAAGTCTCTGAAACACTCTGACACTCTCTGAAACTCTCTGTCACTCTCTGACGCTCTCTGACACTCACTGACTCTCTCTGAAACTCTCTGACACTCTCTGACACTCTCTGACACTCTCTGACACTCTCTGACAATCTCTGGCACTCTCAGACACTTTCAGACACTCTCTGAAGATCTCTGAAAGACTCTGACACTATCTGACACTTTCTGAATCTCTCGGACACTCTCTGAATCTCTCTGAAACTCTCCGACACTCTGTGACACTCTCTGAAACTTTCTCGCACTCTCTGACACTCTCTGAAGATCTCTGAAACTCTCTGACATTCTCAGACAGTCTCTGACACTCTCTGACACTTTCTGAAACTCTCTGACAGTATCTGACATTTTCTGAAACTCTCGGACACTCTCTGACACACTCTGCAACTCTATGACACTCTGTGACACTCTCTGACACTCTCTGACATTCTCTGAATCTCTCTGAAACTCTCTGACACTCTGTGACAGTCTCTGAAACTTTCTGACACTCTCTGACACTCTCTGAACATCTCTGAAACTCTCTGAAAATCTCTGACACTCTCTGACACTCTGTGACACTCTCAGATACTCTCTGACTCCCGCAGACACACTTCGACACACTCAGAAACACTCAGAAACTCTCTGGCACTCTCTGACACTCTCAGAAACTCTCTGAAACTCTTTGACACTCTCTGAAACCCTCTGACACTCTCTGACACTCTCTGACAGTCTCTGAAACTCTTTGACACTCTCAGACACTGTCTGAATCTCTCTGAAACTCTCTGACACTCTCTGACACTCCCTGACACTCTCTGAAACTCTCTGACAATCTCAGAAAATCTCAGAAACTCTCTGAAACTCTCTGAAACTCTGACATTCTGTGACAATCTCTGAAACTCTCTGACAGTCTCTGACACTCGATGACTCTCTCTGAATCTCGCAGACACTCTCTGATACTCTCTGACAATCACTGACACTATCTGACACTGTCTGACAATCTCTGAAACGCTCTGACACTCACTGACACTCTGTGGCACTTACTGACACTCTCTGAAGATCTCTGAAACTCTCTGAAAATCTCTGACACTCTCTGAAACCCTCTGACACTCTCTGACACACTCTGACACTCTCTGAAACTCTTTGACACTCTTTGACACTCTCAGACACTGTCTGACTCTCTCTGAAACTCTCTGAAGCTCTCTGACACTCCCTGACACTCTCTGAAGCTTTCTGAAACTCTCTGACACTCTGTGACACCCTCTGAAACTCTCTGAAACTCTCGGACACTCTCTGAAACTTTCTGACACTCTCTGAAACTATCTGAAACTCTTTGTAACTCTCTGACACTCTCAGAAACTCTCAGAAGCTCTCTGAAACTCTCTGACACTCTCAGAAACTCTCTGCCACTCTTTGACACTATCTGAGACTCTCTGAAACTCTCTGACGCTCTCTGACACTCTCTGACATTCTCTGAAGCTCTCTGACACTCTCCGAAATTCTCTGACACTCTCTGACACTCTCAGACACTCTCTGACACTCTGTGACACTTTCTGAAATTCTCTGACACTATCTGACACTTTCTGAATCTCTCGGACACTCTCTGAATCTCTCTGAAACTCTCCGACACTCTGTGACACTCTCTGAAACTTTCTGGCACTCTCTGACACTCTCTGAAGATCTCTGGCACTCTCTGAAAATCTCTGACACTCTCTGAAAGACTCTGACATTCTCTGACACTCTCAGACACTCTATGACACTCTCTGACACTTTCTGAAACTCTCTGACACTATCTGATTCTTTCTGAAACTCTCGGACACTCTCTGACACACTCTGCAACTCTATGACACTCTGTGACACTCTCTGACACTCTCTGAATCTCTCTGAAAAGCTCTGACACTCTGTGACACTCTCTGAAACTCTCTGAAACTCCCTGACACTCTCTGACACTCTCTGAAACTTTCTGACACTCTCTGACACTCTCTGAACATCTCTGAAACTATCTGAAAATCTCTGACACTCTCTGACACTCTGTGACACTCTCAGATACTCTCTGACTCTCTGAGACGCACTCCAACACACTCAGAATCTCTCAGAAAATCTCTGGAACTCTCTGACACTCTCAGAAAGTCTCTGAAACTCTCTGAAACTCTCTGAAACTCTCTGACACTCTCTGACGCTCTCTGACACTCTCTGAAACTCTTTGAAACTCTTTGACACTCTCTGACACTCACTGACTCTCACTGAAACTCTCTGACACTCTCTGAAACTGTCTGACACTCTCTGACAATCTCTGACACTCTCTGTATCTCTCTGAATCACTCTGACACTCTGTGACACTCTCTGAAACTCTCTGACAATCTCTGAAACTTTCTGACACTCTCTGAAACTCTCTGAAGCTCTCTGAAACTCTCTGAAACTCTCTGACTCTCTCAGAAACACTCAGAAACTCCCTGAAACTCTCTGAGACTCTGTGGCACTCTCTGAGACTCTCTGAAACTCTCTGACACTCTCTGAAACTCTCTGACACACTCTGAAACTCTCTGACAATCTCTGGCACTCTCAGACACTCTCAGACACTCTCTGAAGATCTGTGAAACTCTCTGACACTATCTGACACTTTCTGAATCTCTCGGACACTCTCTGAATCTCTCTGAAACTCTCCGACACTCTGTGACACTCTCTGAAACTCTCTGAAACTCACTGACACTCTCTGACTCTCTCTGAAACTTTCTGACACTCTCTGAACATCTCTGAAACTCTCAGAAAAGCTCTGACACTCTCTGACACTCTCTGACACTCTCAGATACTCTCTGACTCTCTCAGACACACTCCGACACACTCAGAAACTCTCAGAAACTCTCTGGAACTCTCTGACACTCTCAGGAAGTCTCTGAAACACTCTGACACTCTCTGAAACTCTCTGTCACTCTCTGACGCTCTCTGACACTCTCTGAAACTCTGTGACACTCTTTGACACTCTCTGACACTCACTGACTCTCTCTGAAACTCTCTGACACTCTCTGACACTCTCTGACACTCTCTGACACTCTCTGACAATCTCTGGCACTCTCAGACACTTTCAGACACTCTCTGAAGATCTCTGAAAGACTCTGACACTATCTGACACTTTCTGAATCTCTCGGACACTCTCTGAATCTCTCTGAAACTCTCCGCCACTCTGTGACACTCTCTGAAACTTTCTCGCACTCTCTGACACTCTCTGAAGATCTCTGAAACTCTCTGACATTCTCAGACACTCTCTGACACTCTCTGACACTTTCTGAAACTCTCTGACAGTATCTGACATTTTCTGAAACTCTCGGACACTCTCTGACACACTCTGCAACTCTATGACACTCTGTGACACTCTCTGACACTCTCTGACATTCTCTGAATCTCTCTGAAACTCTCTGACACTCTGTGACAGTCTCTGAAACTTTCTGACACTCTCTGACACTCTCTGAACATCTCTGAAACTCTCTGAAAATCTCTGACACTCTCTGACACTCTGTGACACTCTCAGATACTCTCTGACTCCCGCAGACACACTTCGACACACTCAGAAACTCTCAGAAACTCTCTGGCACTCTCTGACACTCTCAGAAACTCTCTGAAACTCTTTGACACTCTCTGAAACCCTCTGACACTCTCTGACACTCTCTGACAGTCTCTGAAACTCTTTGACACTCTCAGACACTGTCTGAATCTCTCTGAAACTCTCTGACACTCTCTGACACTCCCTGACACTCTCTGAAACTCTCTGACACTCTCTGACACTCTCTGAAACTCTTTGACACTCTTTGACAATCTCAGACACTGTCTGACTCTATCTGAAACTCTCTGACACTCTCTGACACTCCCTGACACTGTCTGAAGCTCTCTGACACTCTCTGACACTCTCTGAAACTCTCTGAAACTCTCTGACACTCTCTGACACTCTCTGAAATGCTCTGACAATCTCTGACACTCTCAGACACTCTCTGACACACTCTGAAACTCTCTGACAATCTCTGGCACTCTCAGACACTCTCAGACACTCTCTGAAGATCTGTGAAACTCTCTGACACTATCTGACACTTTCTGAATCTCTCGGACACTCTCTGAATCTCTCTGAAACTCTCCGACACTCTGTGACACTCTCTGAAACTTTCTCGCACTCTCTGACACTCTCTGAAGATGTCTGAAACTCTCTGAAAATCTCTGACACTCTCTGAAACTCTGTGAAACTCTCTGAAACACTCTGAAACTCTCTGACATTCTCTGAAACTCTCTGAAACTCTTTGTAACACTCTGACACTCTCAGAAACTCTCAGAAGCTCTCTGAAATTTTCTGACACTCTCTGACACTCTCAGAAAAGCTCTGACACTCTCTGACACTCTCTGACACTCTCTGACACTATCTGAGACTCTCTCAAACTCTCTGACACTCTCTGACACTCTGAAACTGTCTGAAACTCTCTGACACTCTCTGACACTCTCTGAAAGTCTCTGACACTCTCTGAAACTCTCTGAAACTCTCTGACACTCTCTGACACTCTCTGACACACTCTGACACTCTGTGACACTTTCTGAAACTTTCTGGCACTATCTGACACTTTCTGAATCTCTCCGACACTTTCTGAATCTCTCTGAAACTCTCCGACACTCTGTGACACTCTCTGAAAATTTCTGGCACTCTCTGACACTCTCTGAAGATCTCTGACACTTTCTGAAACTCTCTGACACTATCTGATTCTTTCTGAAACTCTCGGACACTCTCTGACACACTCTGCAACTCTATGACACTCTGTGACACTCTCTGACACACTCTGAATCTCTCTGAAAAGCTCTGATACTCTGTGACACTCTCTGAAACTCTCTGAAACTCACTGACACTCTCTGACTCTCTCTGAAACTTTCTGACACTCTCTGAACATCTCTGAAACTCTCAGAAAAGCTCTGACACTCTCTGACACTCTCTGACACTCTCAGATACTCTCTGACTCTCTCAGACACACTCCGACACACTCAGAAACTCTCAGAAACTCTCTGGAACTCTCCGACACTCTCAGGAAGTCTCTGAAACACTCTGACACTCTCTGAAACTCTCTGACACTCTCTGACGCTCTCTGACACTCTCTGAAACTCTGTGACACTCTTTGACACTCTGTGACATTCTCTGAATCTCTCTGAAACTCTCTGACACTCTGTGACACTCTCTGAAACTTTCTGACACTCTCTGACACTCTCTGAACATCTCTGAAACTCTCTGAAAATCTCTGACACTCTCTGACACTCTGTGACACTCTCAGATACTCTCTGACTCCCGCAGACACACTTCGACACACTCAGAAACTCTCAGAAACTCTCTGGCACTCTCTGACACTCTCAGAAACTCTCTGAAACTCTTTGACACTCTCTGAAACCCTCTGACACTCTCTGACACTCTCTGACAGTCTCTGAAACTCTTTGACACTCTCAGACACTGTCTGACTCTCTCTGAAACTCTCTGACACTCTCTGACACTCCCTGACACTCTCTGAAACTCTCTGACACTCTCTGACACTCTCTGAAACTCTTTGACACTCTTTGACAATCTCAGACACTGTCTGACTCTATCTGAAACTCTCTGACACTCTCTGACACTCCCTGACAATGTCTGAAGCTCTCTGACATTCTCTGACACTCTCTGAAACTCTCTGAAACTCTCTGACACTCTCTGACACTCTCTGAAACGCTCTGACAATCTCTGACACTCTCAGACTCTCTCTGACACTCTCTGACACTTTCTGAAACTCTCTGACACAATCGGACACTTTCTGATTCTCTCGGACACTCTCTGAATCTCTCTGAAACTCTCCGTCACTCTGTGACACTCTCTGAAACTTTCTGGCACTCTCAGACACTCTCTGAAGATCTCAGAAACTCTCTGAAAATCTCTGACACTCTCAGAAACTCTCTGACACTCACTGACACTCTGTGGCACTCACTGACACTCTCTGAAGATCTCTGAAACTCTCTGAAAATCTCTGACACTCTCTGAAACTCTGCGACACTCTCTGAAACACTCTGACACTCTCTGAAATTCTCTGAAACTTTCTGACACTCTCTGACACTATCTGAAACTCTCTGACACTCTCTGACACTCTCAGACACTCTCTGACACTCTGTGACACTTTCTGAAACTATCTGACACTATCTGACACTTTCTGAATCTCGCGGACACTCTCTGAATCTCTCTGAAACTCTCCGACACACTGTGAAACTCTCTGAAACGTTCTGGCACTCTCTGACACTCTCTGAATATCTCTGGCACTCTCTGACACTCTCAGACACTCTCTGCCACTCTCTGACACTTTCTGAAACTCTCTGACACTATCTGACTCTTTCTGAAACTCTCGGACACTCTCTGACACACTCTGCAACTCTATGACACTCTGTGACACTCTCTGACACTCTCTGAAACTCTCTGAAACTCCCTGACACTCTCTGACTCTCTCTGAAACTTTCTGACACTCTCTGACACTCTCAAAACATCTTTGAAACTCTCTGAAAATCTCTGACACTCTCTGACACTCTGTGACACTCTCAGATACTCTCTGACTCTCTCAGACACACTCCGACACACTCCGAAACTCTCAGAATCTCTCTGGAACTCTCTGAAACTCTCTGAAACTCTCTGACACTCTCTGACGCTCCCTGACACTCTCTGAAACTCTGTGACATTCTTTGTTACTCTCTGACACTCACTGACTCTCTCTGAAACTCTCTGACACTCTGTGACACTCTCTGAAACTCTCTGAAACTCACTGACACTCTCTGACTCTCTCTGAAACTTTCTGACACTCTCTGAACATCTCTGAAACTGTCAGAAAAGCTCTGACACTCTCTGACACTCTCTGACACTCTCAGATACTCTCTTACTCTCTCAGACACACTCCGACACACTCAGAAACTCTCAGAAACTCTCTGGAACTCTCTGACACTCTCAGGAAGTCTCTGAAACACTCTGACACTCTCTGAAACTCTCTGACACTCTCTGACGCTCTCTGACACTGTCTGAAACTCTGTGACACTCTTTGACACTCTCTGACACTCACTGACTCTCTCTGAAACTCTCTGACACTCTCTGAAACTCTCTGAAACTGTCTGACACTCTCTGACAATCTCTGACACTCTCTGAATCTCTCTGAAATACTCTGACACTCTGTGACACTCTCTGAAACTCTCTGACACTCTCTGAAACTTTCTGACACTCTCTGAAAATCTCTGAAGCTCTCTGAAACTTTCTGAAACCCTCTGAATCTCTCAGAAACACACAGAAACGCTGTGAAACTCTTTGAAACTCTCTGACACTCTCTGACACTCTCTGAGACTCTCTGAAACTCTCTGACACTCTCTGAAACACTCTGAAACTCTCTGACACTCTCTGACATTCTCTGACACTCTCTGAAACTCTCTGACAATCTCTGGCACTCTCAGACACTTTCAGACACTCTCTGAAGATCTCTGAAACTCTCTGACACTATCTGACACTTTCTGAATCTCTCGGACACTCTCTGAATCTCTCTGAAACTCTCCGACACTCTGTGACACTCTCTGAAACTTTCTCGCACTCTCTGACACTCTCTGAAGATCTCTCAAACTCTCTGACATTCTCAGACACTCTCTGACACTCTCTGACACTTTCTGAAACTCTCTGACAGTATCTGACACTTTCTGAAACTCTCGGACACTCTCTGACACACTCTGCAACTCTATGACACTCTGTGACACTCTCTGACACTCTCTGACATTCTCTGAATCTCTCTGAAACTCTCTGACACACTGTGACACTCTCTGAAACTTTCTGACACTCTCTGACACTCTCTGAACATCTCTGAAACTCTCTGAAAATCTCTGACACTCTCTGACACTCTGTGACACTCTCAGATACTCTCTGACTCCCGCAGACACACTTCGACACACTCAGAAACTCTCAGAAACTCTCTGGCACTCTCTGACACTCTCAGAAACTCTCTGAAACTCTTTGACACTCTCTGAAACCCTCTGACACTCTCTGACACTCTCTGACAGTCTCTGAAACTCTTTGACACTCTCAGACACTGTCTGACTCTCTCTGAAACTCTCTGACACTCTCTGACACTCCCTGACACTCTCTGAAACTCTCTGACACTCTCTGACACTTTCTGAAACTTTCTGGCACTATCTGACACTTTCTGAATCTCTCCGACACTCTCTGAATCTCTCTGAAACTCTCCGACACTCTGTGACACTCTCTGAAAATTTCTGGCACTCTCTGACACTCTCTGAAGATCTCTGACACTTTCTGAAACTCTCTGACTCTATCTGATTCTTTCTGAAACTCTCGGACACTCTCTGACACACTCTGCAACTCTATGACACTCTGTGACACTCTCTGACACTCTCTGAATCTCTCTGAAAAGCTCTGACACTCTGTGACACTCTCTGAAACTCTCTGAAACTCACTGACACTCTCTGACTCTCTCTGAAACTTTCTGACACTCTCTGAACATCTCTGAAACTCTCAGAAAAGCTCTGACACTCTCTGATACTCTCTGACACTCTCAGATACTCTCTGACTCTCTCAGACACACTCCGACACACTCAGAAACTCTCAGAAACTCTCTGGAACTCTCCGACACTCTCAGGAAGTCTCTGAAACACTCTGACACTCTCTGAAACTCTCTGACACTCTCTGACGCTCTCTGACACTCTCTGAAACTCTGTGATACTCTTTGACACTCTCTGACACTCACTGACTCTCTCTGAAACTCTCTGACACTCTCTGAAACTCTCTGAAACTGTCTGACACTCTCTGACAATCTCTAACACTCTCTGAATCTCTCTGAATCACTCTGACACTCTGTGACACTCTCTGAAACTCTCTGACACTCTCTGAAACTTTCTGACTCTCTGAAAATCTCTGAAGCTCTCTGAAACTTTCTGAAACTCTCCGAATCTCTCAGAAACACACAGAAACGCTGTGAAACTCTCTGACACTCTCTGACACTCTCTGACACTCTCTGAAACTCTCTGACAATCTCTGGCACTCTCAGACACTTTCAGACACTCTCTGAAGATCTCTGAAAGACTCTGACACTATCTGACACTTTCTGAATCTCTCGGACACTCTCTGAATCTCTCTGAAACTCTCCGACACTCTGTGACACTCTCTGAAACTTTCTCGCACTCTCTGACACTCTCTGAAGATCTCTGAAACTCTCTGACATTCTCAGACACTCTCTGACACTCTCTGACACTTTCTGAAACTCTCTGACAGTATCTGACACTTTCTGAAACTCTCGGACACTCTCTGACACACTCTGCAACTCTATGACACTCTGTGACACTCTCTGACACTCTGTGACATTCTCTGAATCTCTCTGAAACTCTCTGACACTCTGTGACACTCTCTGAAACTTTCTGACACTCTCTGACACTCTCTGAACATCTCTGAAACTCTCTGAAAATATCTGACACTCTCTGACACTCTGTGACACTCTCAGATACTCTCTGACTCCCGCAGACACACTTCAACACACTCAGAAACTCTCAGAAACTCTCTGGCACTCTCTGACACTCTCAGAAACTCTCTGAAACTCTTTGACACTCTCTGAAACCCTCTGACACTCTCTGACACTCTCTGACAGTCTCTGAAACTCTTTGACACTCTCAGACATTGTCTGACTCTTTCTGAAACTCTTGACAATCTCTGACACTCCCTGACACTCTCTGAAACTCTCTGACACTCTCTGACACTCTCTGAAACTCTTTGACACTCTTTGACAATCTCAGACACTGTCTGACTCTATCTGAAACTCTCTGACACTCTCTGACACTCCCTGACAATGTCTGAAGCTCTCTGACATTCTCTGACACTCTCTGAAACTCTCTGAAACTCTCTGACACTCTCTGACACTCTCTGAAACGCTCTGACAATCTCTGACACTCTCAGACACTCTCTGACACTCTCTGACACTTTCTGAAACTCTCTGACACAATCGGACACTTTCTGATTCTCTCGGACACTCTCTGAATCTCTCTGAACCTCTCCGACACTCTGTGACACTCTGTGAAACTTTCTGGCACTCTCAGACACTCTCTGAAGATCTCAGAAACTCTCTGAAAATCTCTGACACTCTCAGAAACTCTCTGACACTCACTGACACTCTGTGGCACTCACTGACACTCTCTGAAGATCTCTGAAACTCTCTGAAAATCTCTGACACTCTCTGAAACTCTGTGACACTCTCTGAAACACTCTGACACTCTCTGAAATTCTCTGAAACTTTCTGACACTCTCTGACACTTTCTGAAACTCTCTGACACTATCTGAAACTTTCTGAATCTCTCGGACACTCTCTGAAACTCTCTGACACTCTCTGACACTCTCAGACACTCTCTGACACTCTGTGACACTTTCTGAAACTATCTGACACTATCTGACACTTTCTGAATCTCGCGGACACTCTCTGAATCTCACTGAAACTCTCCGACACACTGTGAAACTCTCTGAAACGTTCTGGCACTCTCTGACACTCTCTGAATATCTCTGGCACTCTCTGACACTCTCAGACACTCTCTGCCACTCTCTGACACTTTCTGAAACTCTCTGACACTATCTGACTCTTTCTGAAACTCTCGGACACTCTCTGACACACTCTGCAACTCTATGACACTCTGTGACACTCTCTGACACTCTCTGAAACTCTCTGAAACTCCCTGACACTCTCTGACTCTCTCTGAAACTTTCTGACACTCTCTGACACTCTCTAAACATCTTAGAAACTCTCTGAAAATCTCTGACACTCTCTGATACTCTGTGACACTCTCAGATACTCTCTGACTCTCTCAGACACACTCCGACACACTCCGAAACTCTCAGAATCTCTCTGACGCTCCCTGACACTCTCTGAAACTCTGTGACATTCTTTGTTACTCTCTGACACTCACTGACTCTCTCTGAAACTCTCTGACACTCTGTGACACTCTCTGAAACTCTCTGAAACTTTCTGACACTCTCTGAACATCTCTGAAACTCTCAGAAAAGCTCTGACACTCTCTGACACTCTCTGACACTCTCAGATACTCTCTGACTCTCTCAGACACACTCCGACACACTCAGAAACTCTCAGAAACTCTCTGGAACTCTCTGACACTCTCAGGAAGTCTCTGAAACACTCTGACACTCTCTGAAACTCTCTGACACTCTCTGACGCTCTCTGACACTGTCTGAAACTCTGTGACACTCTTTGACACTCTCTGACACTCACTGACTCTCTCTGAAACTCTCTGACACTCTCTGAAACTCTCTGAAACTGTCTGACACTCTCTGACAATCTCTGACACTCTCTGAATCTCTCTGAAATACTCTGACACTCTGTGACACTCTCTGAAACTCTCTGACACTCTCTGAAACTTTCTGACACTCTCTGAAAATCTCTGAAGCTCTCTGAAACTTTCTGAAACTCTCTGAATCTCTCAGAAACACACAGAAAAGCTGTGAAACTCTTTGAAACTCTCTGACACTCTCTGACACTCTCTGAGACTCTCTGAAACCCTCTGACACTCTCTGAAACACTCTGAAACTCTGTGAAACTCTCTGACATTCTCTGACACTCTCTGAAACTCTCTGACAATCTCTGGCACTCTCAGACACTTTCAGACACTCTCTGAAGATCTCTGAAACTCTCTGACACTATCTGACACTTTCTGAATCTCTCGGACACTCTCTGAATCTCTCTGAAACTCTCCGACACTCTGTGACACTCTCTGAAACTTTCTCGCACTCTCTGACACTCTCTGAAGATCTCTCAAACTCTCTGACATTCTCAGACACTCTCTGACACTCTCTGACACTTTCTGAAACTCTCTGACAGTATCTGACACTTTCTGAAACTCTCGGACACTCTCTGACACACTCTGCAACTCTATGCCACTCTGTGACACTCTCTGACACTCTCTGACATTCTCTGAATCTCTCTGAAACTCTCTGACACACTGTGACACTCTCTGAAACTTTCTGACACTCTCTGACACTCTCTGAACATCTCTGAAACTCTCTGAAAATCTCTGACACTCTCTGACACTCTGTGACACTCTCAGATACTCTCTGACTCCCGCAGACACACTTCGACACACTCAGAAACTCTCAGAAACTCTCTGGCACTCTCTGACACTCTCAGAAACTCTCTGAAACTCTTTGACACTCTCTGAAACCCTCTGACACTCTCTGACACTCTCTGACAGTCTCTGAAACTCTTTGACACTCTCAGACACTGTCTGACTCTCTCTGAAACTCTCTGACACTCTCTGACACTCCCTGACACTCTCTGAAACTCTCTGACACTGTCTGACTCTATCTGAAACTCTTTGACACTCTTTGACAATCTCAGACACTGTCTGACTCTATCTGAAATTCTCTGACACTCTCTGACACTCCCTGACACTCTCTGAAACTCTCTGACACTCTCTGACACTCTCTGAAACTCTTTGACACTCTTTGACAATCTCAGACACTGTCTGACTCTATCTGAAACTCTCTGAAACTCTCTGACACTCTCTGAAACTTTCTGACACTCTCCGAAAATCTCTGAAGCTCTCTGAAACTTTCTGAAACTCTCTGAATCTCTCAGAAACACACAGAAACGCTGTGAAACTCTCTGAAACTCTCTGACACTCTCTGACACTCTCTGAGACTCTCGGAAACTCTCTGACACTCTCTGAAACACTCTGAAACTCTCTGACACTCTCTGACATTCTCTGACACTCTCTGAAACTGTCTGACAATCACTGGCACTCTCAGACACTTTCAGACACTCTCTGAAGATCTCTGAAACTCTCTGACACTATCTGATACTTTCTGAATCTCTCGGACACTCTCTGAATCTCTCTGAAACTCTCCGACACTCTGTGACACTCTCTGAAACTTTCTCGCACTCTCTGACACTCTCTGAAGATCTCTCAAACTCTCTGACATTCTCAGACACTCTCTGACACTCTCTGACACTTTCTGAAACTCTCTGACAGTATCTGACACTTTCTGAAACTCTCGGACACTCTCTGACACACTCTGCAACTCAATGCCACTCTGTGACACTCTCTGACACTCTCTGACATTCTCTGAATCTCTCTGAAACTCTCTGACACACTGTGACACTCTCTGAAACTTTCTGACACTCTCTGACACTCTCTGAACATCTCTGAAACTCTCTGAAAATCTCTGACACTCTCTGACACTCTGTGACACTCTCAGATACTCTCTGACTCCCGCAGACACACTTCGACACACTCAGAAACTCTCAGAAACTCTCTGGCACCCTCTGACACTCTCTGAAACCCTCTGACACTCTCTGACACTCTCTGACAGTCTCTGAAACTCTTTGACACTCTTTGACACTCTCAGACACTGTCTGACTCTCTCTGAAACTCTCTGACACTCTCTGACACTCCCTGACACTCTCTGAAACTCTCTGACACTCTCTGACACTCTCTGAAACTCTTTGACACTCTTTGACAATCTCAGACACTGTCTGACTCTATCTGAAACTCTCTGACACTCTCTGACACTCCCTGACACTGTCTGAAGCTCTCTGACACTCTCTGACACTCTCTGAAACTCTCTGAAACTCTCTGACTTTCTCTGACACTCTGTGAAACGCTCTGACAATCTCTGATACTCTCAGACACTCTCCGACACTCTCTGACACTTTCTGAAACTCTCTGACACAATCTGACACTTTCTGAATCTCTCGGACACTCTCTGAATCTCTCTGAAACTCTCCGACACTCTGTGACACTCTCTGAAACTTTCTGGCACTCTCTGACACTCTCTGAAGATCTCTGAAACTCTCTGAAAATCTCTGACACTCTCAGAAACTCTCCGACACTCACTGACACTCTGTGGCACTCACTGACACTCTCTGAAATTCTCTGAAACTCTCTGACACTCTCTGACACTCTCTGAAGCTCTCTGACACTCTCTGACACTCTCAGACACTCTCTGACACTCTGTGACACTTTCTGAAACTCTCTGACACTATCTGACACTTTCTGAATCTCTCGGACACTCTCTGAATCTCTCTGAAACTCTCCGACACACTGTGAAACTCTCTGAAACGTTCTGGCACTCTCTGACACTCTCTGAATATCTCTGGCACTCTCTGACAATCTCTGACACTCTCTGACAGTCTCTGAAACTCTTTGACACTCTTTGACACTCTCAGACAATGTCTGACTCTCTCTGAAACTCTCTGACACTCTCTGACACTCCCTGACACTGTCTGAAGCTCTCTGACACTCTCTGACACTCTCTGAAACTCTCTGACATTCTCTGACACTCTGTGAAACGCTCTGACAATCTCTGACACTCTCAGACACTCTCTGACACTCTCTGACACTTTCTGAAACTCTCTGACACAATCTGACACTTTCTGAATCTCTCGGACACTCTCTGAATCTCTCTGAAACTCTCCGACACTCTGTGACACTCTCTGAAACTTTCTGGCACTCTCTGACACTCTCTGAAGATCTCTGAAACTCTCTGAAAATCTCTGACACTCTCAGAAACTCTCTGACACTCACTGACACTCTGTGGCACTCACTGACACTCTCTGAAGATCTCTGAAACTCTCTGAAAATCTCTGACACTCTCTGAAACTCTGTGACACTCTCTGAAACACTCTGACACTCTCTGAAATTCTCTGAAACTCTTTGACACTCTCTGAAACTCTCTGACACTCTCTGACACTCTCAGACACTCTCGGACACTCTGTGACACTTTCTGAAACTCTCTGACACTATCTGACACTTTCTGAATCTCTCGGACACTCTCTGAATCTCACTGAAACTCTCCGACACACTGTGAAACTCTCTGAAACGTTCTGGCACTCTCTGACACTCTCTGAATATCTCTGGCACTCTCTGACACTCTCAGACACTCCCTGCCACTCTCTGACACTTTCTGAAACTCTCTGACACTATCTGACTCTTTCTGAAACTCTCGGACAATCTCTGACACACTCTGCAACTCTATGACACTCTGTGACACTCTCTGACACTCTCTGAAACTCTCTGAAACTCCCTGACACTCTCTGACTCTCTCTGAAACTTTCTGACACTCTCTGACACTCTCAAAACATCTCTGAAACTCTCTGAAAATCTCTGACACTCTCTGACACTCTGTGACACTCTCAGATACTCTCTGACTCTCTCAGACACACTCCGACACACTCAGAAACTCTCAGAAACTCTCTGGAACTCTCTGACACTCTCTGAAACTCTCTGACATTCTCTGACGCTCTCTGACACTCTCTGAAACTCTGTGACATTCTTTGTTACGCTCTGACACTCACTGACTCTCTCTGAAACTCTCTGACACTCTCTGAAACTCTCTGAAACTGTCTGACACTCTCTGACAATCTCTGACACTCTCTGAATCTCACTGAATCACTCTGACACTCTGTGACACTCTCTGAAACTCTCTGACACACTCTGAAACTTTCTGACACTCTGAAACTCTATGAAGCTCTCTGAAACTCTCTGAAACTCTCTGACACTCTCTGACACTCTCTGAAACTCTCTGACAATCTCTGGCACTCTCAGACACTCTCAGACACTCTCAGACACTCTGTGAAGATCTCTGAAACTCTCAGACACTATCTGACACTTTCTGAATCTCTCGGACACTCTCTGAATCTCTCTGAAACTCTCCGACACTCTGTGACACTCTCTGAAACTTTCTCGCACTCTCTGACACTCTCTGAAGATCTCTGAAACTCTCTGAAAATCTCTGACACTCTCTGAAACTCTGTGAAGCTCTCTGATACACTCTGACACTTTCTGAAACTCTCTGACAGTATCTGACACTTTCTGAAACTCTCGGACACTCTCTGACACACTCTGCAACTCTGTGTCACTCTGTGACACTCTCTGACACTCTCTGACACTCTCTGAATCTCTCTGAAACTCTCTGACACTCTGTGACACTCTGTAACTCTCTGAAACTCCCTGACACTCTCTGACACCCTCTGAACATCTCTGAAACTCTCTGAAAATCTCTGACACTCTCTGACACTCTGTGACACTCTCAGATACCCTCTGACTCCCGCAGACACACTTCGACACACTCAGAAACTCTCAGAAACTCTCTGGCACTCTCTGAAACTCTCTGACACTCTCTGACACCCTCTGAAAGACTTGGACACTCTTTGACACTCTCAGACACTGTCTGACTCTCTCTGAAACTCTCTGACACTCCCTGACACTCTCTGAAACTCTCTGACACTGTCTGACTCTATCTGAAACTCTCTGACACTCTCTGACACTCCCTGACACTGTCTGAAGCTCTCTGACACTCTCTGACACTCTCTGAAACTCTCTGAAACTCTCTGACACTCTCTGACACTCTCTGAAACTCTCTGACAATCTCTGACACTCTCAGACACTCTCTGACACTCTCTGACAATCTCTGACACTCTCTGACACTCTCTGAAACATTCTGAAACTCTCTGACGCTATCTGACACTTTCTGAATCTCTCGGACACTCTCTGAATCTCTCTGAAACTCTCCGACACTCTGTGACACTCACTGAAACTTTCTGGCACTCTCTGACACTCTCTGAAGATCTCTGAAACACTCTGAAAATCTCTGACACTCTCTGAAACTCTGTGACACTCTCTGAAACACTCTGACACTCTCTGACACTCTCTGGCACACTCAGAACCTGTCAGAAACTCTCAGGCAATCTCTGACACTCTCAGAAATTCTCTGAAACTCTCTAACACTCTCTGAAACCCTCTGACACTCTCTGACACTCTCTGACACTCTCTGAAACTCTTTGACACTCTTTGACACTCTCAGACACTGTCTGGCTCTCTCTGAAACACTCTGAAACTCTCTGACACCCTCTGACACTCCCTGACACTCTCTGAAGCTTTCTGAAACTCTCTGACACTCTGTGACACCCTCTGAAACTCTCTGAAACTCTCCGACACTCTCTGAAACTTTCTGAAACTCTCTGAAACTCTCTGAAACTCTCTGACACTCTCTGACACTTTCTGATACTCTCTGACAGTATCTGACACCTTCTGAAACTCTCGGACACTCTCTGACAATCTCAGACACTGTCTGACTCTCTCTGAAACTCTCTGAAACTTTGTGAAACTCTCTGATACATTCTGACACTCTCTGACATTCTCAGACACTCTCTGACATTCTCTGACACTTTCTGAAACTCTCTGACAGTATCTGACACTTTCTGAAACTCTCGGACACTCTCTGACACACTCTGCAACTCTGTGTCACTCTGTGACACTCTCTGACACTCTCTGACACTCTCTGAATCTCTCTGAAACTCTCTGACACTCTGTGACACTCTGTAACTCTCTGAAAATCCCTGACACTCTCTGACACGCATTGAAATTTTCTGACACTCTCTGACGCTCTCTGAACATCACTGAAACTCGCTGAAAATCTCTGACACTCTCTGACACTCTGTGACACTCTCAGAAACTCTCTGACTCCCGCAGACACACTTCGACACACTCAGAAACTCTCAGAAACTCTCTGGCACTCTCAGACACTCTCAGAAACTCTCTGAAACTCTTCGACACTCTCTGAAACTCTCTGACACTCTCTGAAACTCTTTGACACTCTTTGACACTCTCAGACACTGTCTGACTCTCTCTGAAACTCTCTGACACTCTCTGACACTCCCTGACACTCTCTTACACTCTCTGACACTCTCTGAAACTCTTTGACACTCTTTGACAATCTCAGACACTGTCTGACTCTATCTGAAACTCTCTGACACTCTCTGACACTCCCTGACACTGTCTGAAGCTCTCTGACACACTCTGACACTCTCTGAAACTCTCTGACACTCTCTGACAATCTCTGAAACTCTCTGACGATCTCTGACACTCTCAGACACTCTCTGACACTCTCTCAAACATTCTGAAACTCTCTGACGCTATCTGACACTTTCTGAATCTCTCGGACACTCTCTGAATCTCTCTGAAACTCTCCGACACTCTGTGACACTCTCTGAAACTTTCTGGCACTCTCTGACACTCTCTGAAGATCTCTGAAACACTCTGAAAATCTCTGACACTCTCTGAAACTCTGTGACACTCTCTGAAACACTCTGACACTCTCTGACACTCTCCGGCACACTCAGAACCTGTCAGAAACTCTCAGGCACTCTCTGTCACTCTCAGAAATTCTCTGAAACTCTCTGACACTCTCTGAAACCCTCTGACACTCTCTGACACTCTCTGAAATTCTTTGACACTCTTTGACACTCTCAGAAACTGTCTGACTCTCTCTGAAACTCTCTGAAACTCTTTGACACTCCCTGACACTCTCTGAAGCTTTCTGAAACTCTCTGACACTCTGTGACACCCTCTGAAACTCTCTGAACCTCTCGGACACTCTCTGAAACTTTCTGACACTCTCTGAAACTCTCTGAAACTCTTTGTAACTCTCTGACACTCTCATAAACTCTCAGAAGCTCACTGAAAGTCTCTGACACTCTCTGAAACTCTCTGACACTCTCTGACACTCCCAGACACTCTCTGAAACTCTCTGACCCTCTGTGACACTCTCTGAAACTCTTTGACACTCTTTGACAATCTCAGACACTGTCTGACTCTATCTGAAACTCTCTGACACTCTCTGACACTCCCTGACACTGTCTGAAGCTCTCTGACACTCTCTGACACTCTATGAAACTCTCTGAAACTCTCTGACACTCTCTGACACTCTCTGAAACTCTCTGACAATCTCTGACGCTCTCAGACACTCTCTGAAACATTCTGAAACACTCTGACGCTATCTGACACTTTCTGAATCTCTCGGACACTCTCTGAATCTCTCTGAAACACTCCGACACTCTGTGACACTCTCTGAAACTTTCTGGCACTCTCGGACACTCTCTGAAGATCTCTGAAACTCTCTGAAAATCTCTGACACTCTCTGAAACTCTGTGAAACTCTCTGAAACACTCTGACACTCTCTGACATTCTCAGACACTCTTTGACACTCTCTGACACTTTCTGAAACTCCCTGACAGTATCTGACACTTTCTGAAACTCTCGGACACTCTCTGACACACTCTGCAACTCTGTGTCACTCTGTGACACTCTCTGAATCTCTCTGAAACTCTCTGACACTCTGTGACACTCTGTAACTCTCTGAAACTCCCTGACACACTCTGACACTCTCTGAAACTTTCTGACACTCTCTGACACTCTCTGAACATCTCTGAAACTCTCTGAAAATCTCTGACACTCTCTGGCACTCTGTGACACTCTCAGATACTCTCTGAAACTCTCCGACACTCTCTGAAACTCTCTGAAAATCACTGACACTCTCTGAAACTCTCTTACACTCACTGACACTCTGTGGCACTCACTGACACTCTCTGAAGATCTCTGAAACACTCTGAAAATCTCTGACACTCTCTGGCACTCTGTGACACTCTCAGATACTCTCTGAAACTCTCCGACACTCTCTGAAACTCTCTGAAAATCACTGACACTCTCTGAAACTCTCTTACACTCACTGACACTCTGTGGCACTCACTGACACTCTCTGAAGATCTCTGAAACACTCTGAAAATCTCTGACACTCTCTGAAACTCTGTGACACTCTCTGAAACACTCCGACACTCTCTGACACTCTCCGGCACACTCAGAACCTGTCAGAAACTCTCAGGCACTCTCTGACACTCTCAGAAATTCTCTGAAACTCTCTGACACTCTCTGAAACCCTCTGACACTCTCTGACACTCTCTGACACTCTCTGAAACTCTTTGACACACTTTGACAATCTCAGACACTGTCTGACTCTCTCTGAAACTCTCTGAAACTCTCTGACACTCCCTGACACTCTCCGAAGCTTTCTGAAACTCTCTGACACTCTGTGACACCCTCTGAAACTCTCTGACACTCTCTGAAACTCTCTGAAACTCTTTGTAACTCTCTGACACTCTCAGAATCTCTCAGAAGCTCACTGAAAGTCTCTGACACTCTCTGAAACTCTCTGACACTCTCTGACACTCCCTGACACGCTCTGAAACTCTCTGACACTCTCTGACACTCTCTGAAACTCTTTGACACTCTTTGACAACCTCAGACACTGTCTGACTCTATCTGAAACTCTCTGACACTCTCTGACACTCCCTGACACTGTCTGAAGCTCTCTGACACTCTCTGACACTCTCTGAAAATCTCTGAAACTCTCTGACACTCTCTGACACTGTCTGAAACTCTCTGACAATCTCTGACGCTCTCAGACACTCTCTGACACTCTCTGAAACATTCTGAAACTCTCTGACGCTATCTGACACTTTCTGAATCTCTCGGACACTCTCTGAATCTCTCTGAAACACTCCGACACTCTGTGACACTCTCTGAAACTTTCTGGCACTCTCTGACACTCTCTGAAGATCTCTGAAACTCTCTGAAAATCTCTGACACTCTCTGAAACTCTCTGACACTCACTGACACTCTGTGGCACTCACTGACACTCTCTGAAGATGTCTGAAACACTCTGAAAATCTCTGACACTCTCTGAAACTCTGTGACACTCTCTGAAACACTCTGACACTCTTGGACACTCTCCGGCACACTCAGAACCTGTCAGAAACTCTCAGGCACTCTCTGACACTCTCAAAATTCTCTGAAACTCTCTGACACTCTCTGAAACCCTCTGACACTGTCTGGCTCTCTCTGAAACTCTCTGAAACTCTCTGACACTCTCTGACACTCCCTGACACTCTCTGAAACTTTCTGAAACTCTCTGACACTCTCAGAAATTCTCTGAAACTCTCTGACACTCTCTGAAACCCTCTGACACTGTCTGGCTCTCTCTGAAACTCTCTGAAACTCTCTGACACTCTCTGAAACTTTCTGACACTCTCTGAAACTCTCTGAAACTCTTTATAACTCTCTGACACTCTCGGAAACACTCAGAAGCTCTCTGAAACTCTCTGACACTCTCTGACACTCTCTGAAACTCTCAGACACTCTCAGACACTCTCTGACACTCTCTGGCAGTATCTGAGACTCTCTGAAACTCTCTGACACTCTCTGAAACTCTCTGAAAGTCTCTGACACTCTCTGACACTCTCTGAAACTCTCTGACACTCTCTGACACTCTAAGACAATCTCTGACACTCTGTGACACTTTCTGAAACTCTCTGACACTATCTGACACTTTCTGAATCTCTCGGACACTCTCTGAATCTCTCTGAAACTCTCCGACACTCTGTGACACTCTCTGAAACTTTCTGGCACTCTCTGACACTCTCTGAAGATCTCTGGCACTCTCTGAAAATCTCTGACACTCTCTGAAACTCTGTGACACTCTCTGAAAGACTCTGACACTCTCTCACACTCTCAGACACTCTCTGACAATCTCTGACACTTTCTGAAACTCTCTGACGCTATCTGACACTTTCTGAATCTCTCGGACACTCTCTGAATCTCTCTGAAACACTCCGACACTCTGTGACACTCTCTGAAACTTTCTGGCACTCTCTGACAGTCTCTGAAGATCTCTGAAACTCTCTGAAAATCTCTGACACTCTCTGAATCCCTCTGACACTCTCTGACACTCTCTGAAACTCTTTGACACTCTTTGGCACTCTCAGACACTGTCTGGCTCTCTCTGAAACTCTCTGAAACTCTCTGACACTCCCTGACACTCTCTGAAACTTTCTGAAACTCTCTGACACTCTGTGACACCCTCTGAAACTCTCTGAAACTCTCCGACACTCTCTGAAACTTTCTGACACTCTCTGACACTCTCTGAAACTCTCAGACACTCTCAGACACTCTCTGAAACTTTCTGGCACTCTCTGACACTCTCTGAAGATCTCTGAAACTCTCTGAAAATCTCTGACACTCTCTGAAACTCTCTGACACTCACTGACACTCTGTGGCACTCACTGACACTCTCTGAAGATCTCTGAAACACTCTGAAAATCTCTGACACTCTCTGAAACTCTGTGACACTCTCTGAAACACTCTGACACTCTCTGACACTCTCCGGCACACTCAGAACCTGTCAGAAATTCTCTGAAACTCTCTGACACTCTCTGAAACCCTCTGACACTCTCTGACACTCTCTGACACTCTCTGAAACTCTTTGATACTCTTTGACACTCTCGGACACTGTCTGGCTCTCTCTGAAACTCTCTGAAACTCTCTGACACTCTCTGACACTCCCTGACACTCTCTGAAACTTTCTGAAACTCTCTGACACTCTGTGACACACTCTGAAACTCTCTGAAACTCTCCGACACTCTCTGAAACATTCTGACACTCTCTGAAACTCTCTGAAACTCTTTGTAACTCTCTGACACTCTCAGAAACTCTCAGAAGCTCTCTGAAACTCTCTGACTCTCTCTGACACTCTCTGAAACTCTCAGACACTCTCAGACACTCTCTGACACTCTCTGACACTCTCTGAGACTCTCTGAAAAGCTCTGACACTCTGTGACACTCTCTGAAACTCTCTGAATCTCTCTGAAAAGCTCTGACACTCTGTGACACTCTCTGACACTCTCAGACACTCTCAGACACTCTCAGACACTCTCTGACACTCTCTGACACTCTCTGAAAAGCTCTGACACTCTGTGACACTCTCTGAAACTCTCTGAATCTCTCTGAAAAGCTCTGACACTCTGTGACACTCTCTGAAACTCTCTGAAAGTCCCTGACACTCTCTGAAACTCTCTGAAAATCTCTGACACTCTCTGACACTCTGTGACGCTCTCAGATACTCTCTGACTCTCTCAGACACACTCTGACACACTCAGAAACTCTCAGAAACTCTCTGGAACTCTCTGACACTCTCAGAAAGTCTCTGAAACACTCTGACACTCTCTGAAACTCTCTGACACTATCTGACGCTCTCTGACACTCTCTGAAACTCTGTGACACACTTTGACACTCTCTGACACTCACTGACTCTCTCCGAAACTCTCTGACACTCTCTGAAACTCTCTGAAACTGTCTGAAACTCTCTGACAATCTCTGACACTCTCTGAATCTCTCTGAATCACTCTGACTCTCTGTGACACCCTCTGAAACTTTCTGACACTCTCCGAAACTCTCTGAAGCTCTCTGAAACTCTCTGAAACTCTCTGAAACTCTCTGACACTTTCTGAAACTCTCTGAAACTCTCTGACACTCTCTGACACTCTCTGAAACTCTCTGACAATCTCTGGCACTCTCAGACACTCTCAGACACGCTCTGAAGATCTCTGAAACTCTCTGACACTATCTGACACTTTCTGAATCTCTCGGACACTCTCTGAATCTCTCTGAAACTCTCCGACACTCTGTGACACTCTCTGAAACTTTCTGGCACTCTCTGACACTCTCTGAAGATCTCTGAAACTCTCTGAAAATCTCTGACACTCTCTGAAACTCTGTGAAACTCTCTGAAACACTCTGACACTCTCTGACATTCTCAGACACTCTTTGACACTCTCTGACACTTTCTGAAACTCTCTGACAGTATCTGACACTTTCTGAAACTCTGGGACACTCTCTGACACACTCTGCAACTCTGTGTCACTCTGTGACACTCTCTGAATCTCTCTGAAACTCTCTGACACTCTGTGACACTCTGTAACTCTCTGAAACTCCCTGACACTCTCTGACACTCTCTGAAACTTTCTGACACTCTCTGACACTCTCTGAACATCTCTGAAACTCTCTGAAAATCTCTGACACTCTCTGGCACTCTGTGACACTCTCAGATACTCTCTGACCCCCGCAGACACACTTCGACAGACTCAGAAACTCTCAGAAACTCTCTGGCACTCTCTGACATTCTCAGAAACTCTCTGAAACTCTTTGACACTCTCTGAAACTCTCTGAAACTCTCTGACACTCACTGACACTCTCTGAAACTCTTTGACACTCTTTGACACTCTCAGACACTGTCTGACTCTCTCTGAAACTCTCTGACACGCTCTGACACTCCCTGACACACTCTGAAACTCTCTGACACTCTCTGAAACTCTTTGACACTCTTTGACAATCTCAGACACTGTCTGACACTATCTGAAACTCTCTGACACTCTCTGACGCTCCCTGACACTGTCTGAAGCTCTCTGACACTCTCTGACACTCTCTGAAACTCTCTGAAACTCTCTGACACTCTCTGACAATCTCTGAAACTCTCTGACAATCTCTGACACTCTCAGACACTCTCTGACACTCTCTGACACTATCTGACACTTTCTGAATCTCTCGGACACTCCCTGAATCTCTCTGAAAATCACCAATACTCTGTGACACTCTCTGAAACTTTCTGGCACTCTCTGACACTCTCTGAAGATCTCTGGCACTCTCTGAAAATCTCTGACACTCTCTGAAACTCTGTGACACTCTCTGAAAGACTCTGACACTCTCTTACACTCTCAGACACTCTCTGACACTCTCTGACACTTTCTGAAACTCTCTGACACTATCTGACTCTTTCTGAAACTCTCGGACACTCTCTGACACACTCTGCAACTCTATGACACTCTGTGACACTCTCTGACACGATCTGAATCTCTCTGAAAACTCTGACACTCTGTGACACTCTCTGAAACTCTCTGAAACTCCCTGACACTCTCTGACTCTCTCTGAAACTTTCTGACACTCTCTGACACTCTCTGAACATCTCTGAAACTCTCTGAAAATCTCTGACACTCTCTGAAACTCTCTGACACTCTCTGACCCTCTCTGACACTCTCTGAAACTCTTTGACACTCTTTGACACTCTCAGACACTGTCTGACTCTCTCTGAAACAGTCTGACACTCTCTGACACTCCCTGAAACTCTCTGAAACTCTCTGACACTCTCTGACACTCTCTGAAACTCTTTGACACTCTTTGACAATCTCAGACACTGTCTGACTCTATCTGAAACTCTCTGACACTCTCTGACACTCCCTGACACTGTCTGAAGCTCTCTGACACTCTCTGACACTCTCTGAAACTCTCTGAAACTCTCTGACACTCTCTGACACTCTCTGAAACTCTCTGACAATCTCTGACACTCTCAGACACTCTCTGACACTCTCTGACACTTTCTGAAACTCTCTGACACTATCTGACACTTTCTGAATCTCTCGGACACCCTCTGAATCTCTCTGAAACTCTCCGACACTCTGTCACACTCTCTGAAACTTTCTGGCACTCTCTGAAGATCTCTGCAACTCTCTGAAAATCTCTGACACTCTCTGAAACTCTCTGACACTCACTGACACTCTGTGGCACTCACTGACACTCTCTGAAGATCTCTGAAACACTCTGAAAATCTCTGACACTCACTGAAACTCTGTGACACTCTCTGAAACACTCTGACACTCTCTGACACTCTCCGGCACACTCAGAACCTGTCAGAAACTCTCAGGCACTCTCTGACACTCTCAGAATTTCTCTGAAACTCTCTGACACTCTCTGAAACCCTCTGACACTCTCTGACACTCTCTGAAACTCTTTGACACTCTTTGACACTCTCAGACACTGTCTGGCTCTCTCTGAAACTCTCTGAAACTCTCTGACACTCTCTGACACTCTCTGACACTCCCTGACACTCTCTGAAACTTTCTGAAACTCTCTGACACTCTGTGACACCCTCTGAAAATCTCTGAAACTCTCCGACACTCTCTGAAACTTTCTGACACTCTCTGAAACTCTCTGAAACTCTTTGTAACTCTCTGACACTCTCAGAAACTCTCAGAAGCTCTCTGAAACTCTCTGACACTCTCTGACACTCTCTGAAACTCTCAGACACTCTCAGACAATCTCTGACACTCTCTGACAGTATCTGAGACTCTCTGAAACTCTCTGACACTCTCTGAAACTCTCTGAAACTCTCTGACACTCTCTGACACTCTCTGAAACTCTCTGACACTCTCTGACACTCTCAGACAATCTCTGACACTCTGTGTCACTTTCTGAAACTCTCTGACACTATCGGACACGTTCTGAATCTCTCGGACACTCTCTGAATCTCTCTGAAACTCTCCGACACTCTGTGACACTCTCTGAAACTTTCTGGCACTCTCTGACACTCTCTGAAGATCTCTTGCACTCTCTGAAAATCTCTGACACTCTCTGAAACTCTGTGACACTCTCTGAAAGACTCTGATACTCTCTCACACTCTCAGACACTCTCTGACACTCTCTGACACTTTCTGAAACTCTCGGACACTCTCTGACACACTCTGCAACTCTATGACACTATGTGACACTCTCTGACACTCTCTGAATCTCTCTGAAAAGCTCTGACACTCTGTGACACTCTCTGAAACTCTCTGAAACTCCCTGACACTCTCTGACTCTCTCTGAAACTTTCTGACACTCTCTGACACTCTCTGAAGATCTCTGAAACTCTCTGAAAATCTCTGACACTCTCTGAAACTCTCTGACACTCTCTGAAAGACTCTGACACTCTCTCACACTCTCAGACACTCTCTGACACTCTCTGACACTTTCTGAAACTCACTGACGCTATCTGACACTTTCTGAATCTCTCGGACACTCTCTGAATCTCTCTGACACACTCCGACACTCTGTGACACTCTCTGAAACTTTCTGGCACTCTCTGACACTCTCTGAAGATCTCTGAACTTCTCTGAAAATCTCTGACACTCTCTGAAAATCTCTGACACTCACTGACACTCTGTGGCACTCACTGACACTCTCTGAAGATCTCTGAAACACTCTGAAAATCTCTGACACTCTCTGAAACTCTGTGACACTCTCTGAAACACTCTGACACTCTCTGACACTCTCCGGCACACTCAGAACCTGTCAGAAACTCTCAGGCACTCTCTGACACTCTCAGAAAATCTCTGAAACTCTCTGACACTCTCTGAAACCCTCTGACACTCTCTGACACTCTCTGACACTCTCTGAAACTCTTTGACACTCTTTGACACTCTCAGACACTGTCTGGCTCTCTCTGAAACTCTCTGAAACTCTCTGAAACTCTCTGACACTCTCTGACACTCCCTGACACTCTCTGAAACTTTCTGAAACTCTCTGACACTCTGTGACACCCTCTGAAACTCTCTGAAACTCTCCGACACTCTCTGAAACTTTCTGACACTCTCTGAAACTCTCTGAAACTCTTTGTAACTCTCTGACACTCCCAGAAACACTCAGAAGCTCTCTGAAACTCTCTGACACTCTCTGACACTCACTGAAACTCTCAGACACTCTCTGACACTCTCTGACACTCTCTGACACTCTCTGACTGTATCTGAGACTCTCTGAAACTCTCTGACACTCTCTGAAACTCTCTGAAACTCTCTGACACTCTCTGACACTCTCAGACAATCTCTGACGCTCTGTGTCACTTTCTGAAACTCTCTGACACTATCTGACACTTTCTGAATCTCTCGGACACTCTCTGAATCTCTCTGAAACTCTCCGACACTCTGTGACACTCTCTGAAACTTTCTGGCACTCTCTGACACTCTCTGAAGATCTCTGGCACTCTCTGAAATCTCTGACACTCTCTGAAACTCTGTGACACTCTCTGAAAGACTCTGACACTCTCTCACACTCTCAGACACTCTCTGACACTCTCAGACACTCTCTGACACTCTCTGACACTTTCTGAAACTCTCGGACACTCTCTGACACACTCTGCAACTCTATGACACTATGTGACACTCTCTGACACTCTCTGAATCTCTCTGAAAAGCTCTGACACTCTGTGACACTCTCTGAAACTCTCTGAAACTCCCTGACACTCTCTGACTCTCTCTGAAACTTTCTGACACTCTCTGACACTCTCTGAAGATCTCTGAAACTCTCTGAAAATCTCTGACACTCTCTGAAACTCTGTGACACTCTCTGAAAGACTCTGACACTCTCTCACACTCTCAGACACTCTCTGACACTCTCTGACACTTTCTGAAACTCTCTGACGCTATCTGACACTTTCTGAATCTCTCGGACACTCTCTGAATCTCTCTGAAACTCTCCGACACTCTCTGAAACTTTCTGGCACTCTCTGACACTCTCTGAAGATCTCTGAACTTCTCTGAAAATCTCTGACACTCTCTGAAAATCTCTGATACTCACTGACACTCTGTGGCACTCACTGACACTCTCTGAAGATCTCTGAAACACTCTGAAAATCTCTGACACTCTCTGAAACTCTGTGACACTCTCTGAAACACTCTGACACTCTCTGACACTCTCCGGCACACTCAGAACCTGTCAGAAACTCTCAGGCACTCTCTGACATTCTCAGAAATTCTATGAAACTCTCTGACACTCTCTGAAACCCTCTGACACTCTCTGACACTCTCTGACACTCTCTGAAACTCTTCGACACTCTTTGACACTCTCAGACACTGTCTGGCTCTCTCTGAAACTCTCTGAAACTCTCTGACACTCTCTGACACTCCCTGACACTCTCTGAAACACTTTGAATCTCTCTGAAACACTCCGACACTCTGTGACACTCTCTGAAACTTTCTGGCACTCTCTGACACTCTCTGAAGATCTCTGAAACTCTCTGAAAATCTCTGACACTCTCTGAAACCCTCTGACACTCTCTGACACTCTCTGACATTCTCTGACACTCTCTGAAACTCTTTGACACTCTTTGACACTCTCAGACACTGTCTGGCTCTCTCTGAAACTCTCTGAAACTCTCTGACACTCTCTGACACTCCCTGACACTCTCTGAAACTTTCTGAAACTCTCTGACACTCTGTGACACCCTCTGAAACTCTCTGAAACTCTCCGACACTCTCTGAAACCTTCTGACACTCTCTGACACTCTCTGAAACTCTCAGACACTCTCAGACACTCTCTGAAACTTTCTGGCACTCTCTGACACTCTCTGAAGATCTCTGAAACTCTCTGAAAATCTCTGACACTCTCTGAAACTCTCTGACACTCACTGACACTCTGTGGCACTCACTGACACTCTCTGAAGATCTCTGAAACACTCTGACACTCTCTGACACTCTCTGAAACCCTCTGACACTCTCTGACACTCTCTGACACTCTCTGAAACTCTTTGATACTCTTTGACACTCTCGGACACTGTCTGGCTCTCTCTGAAACTCTCTGACACTCTCTGACACTCCTTGACACTCTCTGAAACTTTCTGAAACTCTCTGACACTCTGTGACACCCTCTGAAACTCTCTGAAACTCTCCGACACTCTCTGAAACTTTCTGACACTCTCTGAAACTCTCTGAAACTCTTTGTAACTCTCTGACACTCTCAGAAACTCTCAGAAGCTCTCTGAAACTCTCTGACACTCTCTGACACTTTCTGAAACTCTCTGACGCTATCTGACACTTTCTGAATCTCTCGGACACTCTCTGAATCTCTCTGAAACTCTCCGACACTCTCTGAAACTTTCTGGCACTCTCTGACACTCTCTGAAGATCTCTGAACTTCTCTGAAAATCTCTGACACTCTCTGAAAATCTCTGATACTCACTGACACTCTGTGGCACTCACTGACACTCTCTGAAGATCTCTGAAACACTCTGAAAATCTCTGACACTCTCTGAAACTCTGTGACACTCGCTGAAACACTCTGACACTCTCTGACACTCTCCGGCACACTCAGAACCTGTCATAAACTCTCAGGCACTCTCTGACATTCTCAGAAATTCTATGAAACTCTCTGACACTCTCTGAAACCCTCTGACACTCTCTGACACTCTCTGACACTCTCTGAAACTCTTTGACACTCTTTGACACTCTCAGACACTGTCTGGCTCTCTCTGAAACTCTCTGAAACTCTCTGAAACTCTCTGACACTCTCTGACACTCCCTGACACTCTCTGAAACACTTTGAATCTCTCTGAAACACTCCGACACTCTGTGACACTCTCTGAAACTTTCTGGCACTCTCTGACACTCTCTGAAGATCTCTGAAACTCTCTGAAAATCTCTGACACTCTCTGAAACCCTCTGACACTCTCTGACACTCTCTGACATTCTCTGACACTCTCTGAAACTCTTTGACACTCTTTGACACTCTCAGACACTGTCTGGCTCTCTCTGAAACTCTCTGAAACTCTCTGACACTCTCTGACACTCCCTGACACTCTCTGAAACTTTCTGAAACTCTCTGACACTCTGTGACACCCTCTGAAACTCTCTGAAACTCTCCGACACTCTCTGAAACCTTCTGACACTCTCTGACACTCTCTGAAACTCTCAGACACTCTCAGACACTCTCTGAAACATTCTGGCACTCTCTGACACTCTCTGAAGATCTCTGAAACTCTCTGAAAATCTCTGACACTCTCTGAAACTCTCTGACACTCACTGACACTCTGTGGCACTCACTGACACTCTCTGAAGATCTCTGAAACACTCTGACACTCTCTGACACTCTCTGAAACCCTCTGACACTCTCTGACACTCTCTGACACTCTCTGAAACTCTTTGATACTCTTTGACACTCTCGGACACTGTCTGGCTCTCTCTGAAACTCTCTGACACTCTCTGACACTCCTTGACACTCTCTGAAACTTTCTGAAACTCTCTGACACTCTGTGACACCCTCTGAAACTCTCTGAAACTCTCCGACACTCTCTGAAACTTTCTGACACTCTCTGAAACTCTCTGAAACTCTTTGTAACTCTCTGACACTCTCAGAAACTCTCAGAAGCTCTCTGAAACTCTCTGACACTCTCTGACACTCTCTGAAACTCTCAGACACTCTCAGACACTCTCTGACACTCTCTGAGACTCTCTGAAAAGCTCTGACACTCTGTGACACTCTCTGAAACTCTCTGAATCTCTCTGAAAAGCTCTGACACTCTGTGACACCCTCTGACACTCTCTGACACTCTCAGACACTCTCAGACACTCTCTGACACTCTCTGAGACTCTCTGAAAAGCTCTGACACTCTGTGACACTCTCTGAAACTCTCTGAATCTCTCTGAAAGGCTCTGACACTCTGTGAGACTCTCTGAAACTCTCTGAAAGTCCCTGACACTCTCTGAAACTCTCTGAAAATCTCTGACACTCTCTGACACTCTGTGACGCTCTCAGATACTCTCTGACTCTCTCAGACACACTCTGACACACTCAGAAACTCTCAGAAACTCTCTGGAACTCTCTGACACTCTCAGAAAGTCTCTGAAACACTCTGACACTCTCTGAAACTCTCTGACACTATCTGACGCTCTCTGAAACTCTCTGAAACTCTGTGACACACTTTGACACTCTCTGACACTCACTGACTCTCTCTGAAACTCTCTGACACTCTCTGAAACTCTCTGAAACTGTCTGAAACTCTCTGACAATCTCTGACACTCTCTGAATCTCTCTGAATCACTCTGACTCTCTGTGACACCCTCTGAAACTTTCTGACACTCTCCGAAACTCTCTGAAGATCTCTGAAACTCTCTGAAACTCTCTGACACTCTCTGACACTTTCTGAAACTCTCTGAAACTCTCTGACACTCTCTGACACTCTCTGAAACTCTCTGACAATCTCTGGCACTCTCAGACACTCTCAGACACTCTCTGAAGATCTCTGAAACTCTCTGACACTATCTGACACTTTCCGAATCTCTTGGACACTCTCTGAATCTCTCTGAAACTCTGCGACACTCTGTGACACTCTCTGAAACTTTCTGGCACTCTCTGACACTCTCTGAAGATCTCTGAAACACTCTGACAATCTCTGACACTCTCTGAAACTCTGTGAAACTCTCTGAAACACTCTGACACTCTCTGACATTCTCAGACACTCTTTGACACTCTCTGACACTTTCTGAAACTCTCTGACAGTATCTGACACTTTCTGAAACTCTGGGACACTCTCTGACACACTCTGCCACTCTGTGTCACTCTGTGACACTCTCTGAATCTCTCTGAAACTCTCTGACACTCTGTGACACTCTGTAACTCTCTGAAACTCCCTGACACTCTCTGACACTCTCTGAAACTTTCTGACACTCTCTGACACTCTCTGAACATCTCTGAAACTCTCTGAAAATCTCTGACACTCTCTGGCACTCTGTGACACTCTCAGATACTCTCTGACCCCCGCAGACACACTTCGACACACTCAGAAACTCACAGAAACTCTCTGGCACTCTCTGACATTCTCAGAAACTCTCTGAAACTCTCTGACACTCTCTGAAACTCTCTGACACTCACTGACACTCTCTGAAACTCTTTGACACTCTTTGACACTCTCAGACAATGTCTGACTCTCTCTGAAACTCTCTGACACGCACTGACACTCCCTGACACTCTCTGAAACTCTCTGACACTCTCTGAAACTCTTTGACACTCTATGACAATCTCAGACACTGTCTGACTCTATCTGACTCTTTCTGAAACTCTCGGACACTCTCTGAATCTCTCTGAAAAGCTCTGACACTCTGTGACACTCTCTGAAACTCTCTGAAACTCCCTGACACTCTCTGACTCTCTCTGAAACTTTCTGACACTCTCTGACACTCTCTGAACATCTCTGAAACTCTCTGAAAATCTCTGACACTCTCAGAAACTCTCTGACACTCTCTGACACTCTCTGACACTCTCTGAAACTCTTTGACACTCTTTGACACTCTCAGACACTGTCTGACTCTCTCTGAAACACTCTGACACTCTCTGACACTCCCTGACACTCTCTGAAACTCTCTGACACTCTCTGACACTCTCTGAAACTCTTTGACACTCTTTGACAATGTCAGACACTGTCTGACTCTGTCTGAAACTCTCTGACACTCTCTGACACTCTCTGATACTGTCTGAAGCTCTCTGACACTCTCTGACACTCTCTGACACTTTCTGAAACTCTCTGACGCTATCTGACACTTTCTGAATCTCTCGGACACTCTCTGAATCTCTCTGAAACACTCCGACACTCTGTGACTCTCTCTGAAACTTTCTGGCACTCTCTGACACTCTCTTAAGATCTCTGAAACTCTCTGAAAATCTCTGACACTCTCTGAAACTCTGTGACACTCACTGACACTCTGTGGCACTCACTGACACTCTCTGAAGATCTCTGAAACACTCTGAAAATCTCTGAGACTCTCTGAATCTCTGTGACACTCTCTGAAACACTCTGACACTCTCTGACACTCTCCGGCACACTCAGAACCTGTCAGAAACTCTCAGGCACTCTCTGACACTCTCAGAAATTCTCTGAAACTCTCTGACACTCTCTGAAACCCTCTGACACTCTCTGACACTCTCTGACACTCTCTGAAACTCTTTGACACTCTTTGACACTCTCAGACACTGTCTGACTCTCTCTGAAACTCTCTGACACTCCCTGACACTCTCTGAAGCTTTCTGAAACTCTCTGACACTCTGTGACACCCTCTGAAACTCTCTGAAACTCTCGGACACTCTCTGACACTCACAGACACTCTCTGACACTCTGTGACACTTTCTGAAACTCTCTGACACTATCTGACACTTTCTGACTCTCTCGGACACTCTCTGAATCTCTCTGAAACTCTCCGACACTCTGTGACACTCTCTGAAACTTTCTGGCACTCTCTGACACTCTCTGAATTTTTTTTTTTTTTTTTTTAGAATTAGAATATTACAGCGCAGTACAGGCCCTTCAGCCCTCGATGTTGCGCCGATCATCTGACCTACACTATTCCATTTACATCCATATGTCTATCCAATGACCACTTAAATGCCCTTAAAGTTGGCGAGTCTACTACTGTTGCAGGCAGGGCGTTCCACGCCCCTACTACTCTCTGCGTAAAGAAACTACCTCTGACATCTGTCCTATCTCTATCACCCCTCAACCTAAAGCTATGTCCCCTCGTGTTTGCCATCCTCATCCGAGGAAAAAGACTCTCACTATCCACCCTATCTAACCCTCTGATTATCTTGTATGTCTCTATTAAGTCACCTCTCCTCCTCCTTCTCTCTAACGAAAACAACCCCAAGTCCCTCAGCCTTTCCTCGTAAGACCTTCCTTCCATACCAGGCAACATCCTAGTAAATCTCCTCTCCACCCTTTCCAAAGCTTCGACATCCTTCCTATAATGCGGTGACCAGAACTGCACGCAATACTCCAGGTGCGGCCTCACCAGAGTTTTGTACAGCTGCATCATGACCCCGTGGCTCTGAAACTCGATCCCCCTACTAATAAAGGCTAACACACCATATGCCTTCTTAACAGCCCTATTAACCTGGGTAGCAACTTTCAGGGATTTATGTACCTGGATACCAAGATCTCTCTGCTCATCTACACTACCAAGAATCTTCCCATTAGCCCAGTACTCTGCATTGCTGTTACTCCTTCCAAAGTGAATCACCTCACACTTCTCCGCATTAAACTCCATTTGCCATCTCTCAGCCCAGCTCTGCAGCCTATCTATGTCCCTCTGTACCCTACAACACCCTTCGACACTATCCACAACTCCACCGACCTTCGTGTCATCCGCAAATTTACTAACCCACCCTTCTACACCCTCATCCAGGTCGTTTATAAAAATGACAAACAGCAGTGGCCCCAAAACAGAACCTTGCGGTACACCACTAGTAACTAAACTCCAGGATGAACATTTGCCATCAACCACCACCCTCTGTCTTCTTTCAGCTAGCCAATTTCTGATCCAAAGCTCTAAATCACCTTCAACCCCATACTTGCGTATTTTCTGCAATAGCCTACCGTGGGGAACCTTATCAAACGCCTTACTGAAATCCATATACACCACATCCACGGCTTTACCCTCATCCACCTGTTTGGTCACCTTCTCGAAAAACTCAATAAGGTTTGTGAGGCACGACCTACCTTTCACAAAACCGTGCTGACTATCGCAAATGAACTTATTCTTTTCAAGATGATTATAAATCCTGTCTCTTATAACCTTTTCCAACATTTTACCCACAACCGAAGTAAGGCTCACAGGTCTATAATTACCAGGGCTGTCTCTACTCCCCTTCTTGAACAAGGGGACAACATTTGCTATCCTCCAGTCCTCCGGCACTACTCCTGTCGACAATGACGACTTAAAGATGAACAACAACGGCTCTGCAATCTCCTCCCTGGCTTCCCAGAGAATCCTAGGATAAATCCCATCTGGCCCAGGGGACTTATCTATTTTCACTCTTTCCAAAATTGCTAACACCTCCTCCTTGTGAATCTCAATCCCATCTAGCCTAGTAGGCTGTATCTCAGTAATCTCCTCGGCAACATTTTCTTTCTCTACTGTAAATACTGACGAAAAATATTCATTTAACGCTTCCCCTATCTCCTCTGATTCCGCACACAACTTCCCACTACTATCCTTGATTGGCCCTGGTCTAACTCTTATCATTCGTTTATTCCTCTGGCACTCTCTGAAAATCTCTGACACTCTCTGAAACTCTCTGACACTCTCTGAAACTCTGTGACACTCTCTGAAAAATTCTGACACTCTCTCACACTCTCAGACACTCTCTGACACTTTCTGAAACTCTCTGACACTATCCGACTCTTTCTGAAACTCTCGGACACTCTCGGACACACTCTGCAACTCTATGACACTCTGTGACACTCTCTGACACTCTCTGAATCTCTCTGAAAAGCTCTGACACTCTGTGACACTCTCTGAAACTCACTGAAACTCCCTGAAACTCTCTGACTCTCTCTGAAACTTGCTGACACTCTCTGACACTCTCTGACACTCCCTGACACTCTCTGAAACTCTCTGACACTCTCTGACACTCTCTGAAACTCTTTGACACTCTTTGACAATCTCAGACACTGTCTGACTCTATCTGAAACTCTCTGACACTCTCTGACACTCCCTGACACTGTCTGAAGCTCTCTGACACTCTCTGACGCTCTCTGAAACTCTCTGAAACTCTCTGACACTCTCTGACACTCTCTGAAACTCTCTGACAATCTCTGACACTCTGAGACACTCTCTGACACTCTCTGACACATTCTAAAACTCTCTGACACTATCTGACACTTTCTGAATCTCTCGGACACTCTCTGAATCTCTCTGAAACTCGCCGACACTCTGTGACACTCTCTGAAACTTTCTGGCACTCTCTGACACTCTCTGAAGATCTCTGAAACTCTCTGAAAATCTCTGACACTGTCTGAAACTCTCTGACACTCACTGACACTCTGTGGCACTCACTGACATTCTCTGAAGATCTCTGAAACTCTCTGAAAATCTCTGACACTCTCTGAAACTCTGTGACACTCTCTGAAACTCTCTGACACTCTCTGACACTCTCTGAAACTCTTTGACACTCTTTGACAATCTCAGACACTGTCTGACTCTATCTGAAACTCTCTGACACTCTCTGACACTCCCTGACACTGTCTGAAGCTCTCTGACACTCCCTGACGCTCTCTGAAACTCTCTGAAACTCTCTGACACTCTCTGACACTCTCTGAAACTCTCTGACAATCTCTGACACTCTCAGACACTCTCTGACACTCTCTGACACATTCTAAAACTCTCTGACACTATCTGACACTTTCTGAATCTCTCGGACACTCTCTGAATCTCTCTGAAACTCGCCGACACTCTGTGACACTCTCTGAAACTTTCTGGCACTCTCTGACACTCTCTGAAGATCTCTGAAACTCTCTGAAAATCTCTGACACTGTCTGAAACTCTCTGACACTCACTGACACTCTGTGGCACTCACTGACATTCTCTGAAGATCTCTGAAACTCTCTGAAAATCTCTGACACTCTCTGAAACTCTGTGACACTCTCTGAAACACTCTGACACTCTCTGACACTCTCCGGCACACTCAGAAACTGTCAGAAACTCTCAGGCACTCTCTGACACTCTCAGAAATTCTCTGAAACTCTCTGACACTCTCCGAAACCCTCTGACACTTTTTGACACTCTCTGAACATCTCTGAAACTCTGTGAAAATCTCTGACACTCTCAGAAACTCTCTGACACTCTCTGACACTCTCTGACACTCTCTGAAACTCTTTGACACTCTTTGACACTCTCAGACACTGTCTGACTCTCTCTGAAACACTCTGACACTCTCTGACACTCCCTGACACTCTCTGAAACTCTCTGACACTCTCTGACACTCTCTGAAACTCTTTGACACTCTTTGACAATCTCAGACACTGTCTGACTCTGTCTGAAGCTCTCTGACACTCTCTGACACTCTCTGATACTGTCTGAAGCTCTCTGACACTCTCTGACACTCTCTGACACTCTCTGACACTTTCTGAAACTCTCTGACGCTATCTGACACTTTCTGAATCTCTCGGACACTCTCTGAATCTCTCTGAAACACTCCGACACTCTGTGACTCTCTCAGAAACTTTCTGGCACTCTCTGACACTCTCTTAAGATCTCTGAAACTCTCTGAAAATCTCTGACACTCTCTGAAACTCTGTGACACTCACTGACACTCTGTGGCACTCACTGACACTCTCTGAAGATCTCTGAAACACTCTGAAAATCTCTGAGACTCTCTGAAACTCTGTGACACTCTCTGAAACACTCTGACACTCTCTGACACTCTCCGGCACACTCAGAAACTGTCAGAAACTCTCAGGCACTCTCTGGCACTCTCAGAAATTCTCTGAAACTCTCTGACACTCTCTGAAACCCTCTGACACTCTCTGACACTCTCTGACAATCTCTGAAACTCTTTGACAGTCTTTGACACTCTCAGACACTGCCTGACTCTCTCTGAAACTCTCTGACACTTTCTGAAACTCTCTGACACTATCTGACACTTTCTGACTCTCTCGGACACTCTCTGAATCTCTCTGAAACTCTCCGACACTCTGTGACACTCTCTGAAACTTTCTCGCACTCTCTGACACTCTCTGAAGATCTCTGAAACTCTCTGAAACTCTCTGACACTCCCTGACACTCTCTGAAGCTTTCTGAAACTCTCTGACACTCTGTGACACCCTCTGAAACTCTCTGAAACTCTCGGACACTCTCTGACACTCACGGACACTCTCTGACACTCTGTGACACTTTCTGAAACTCTCTGACACTATCTGACACTTTCTGACACTGTCTGACTCTCTCTGAAAAACTCTGAAACTCTCTGACACTCTCTGACACTCTCAGAAATTCTCTGAAACTCTCTGACACTCTCTGAAACCCTCTGACACTCTCTGACACTCTCTGACAATCTCTGAAACTCTTTGACACTCTTTGACACTCTCAGACACTGTCTGACTCTCTCTGAAACTCTCTGACACTTTCTGAAACTCTCTGACACTCTCTGACACTTTCTGACTCTCTCGGACACTCTCTGAATCTCTCTGAAACTCTCCGACACTCTGTGACACTCTCTGAAACTTTCTCGCACGCTCTGACACTCTCTGAAGATCTCTGAAACTCTCTGAAACTCTCTGACACTCCCTGACACTCTCTGAAGCTTTCTGAAACTCTCTGACACTCTGTGACACCCTCTGAAACTCTCTGAAACTCTCGGACACTCTCTGACACTCACGGACACTCTCTGACACTCTGTGACACTTTCTGAAACTCTCTGAAACTATCTGACACTTTCTGACTCTCTCGGACACTCTCTGAATCTCTCTGAAACTCTCCGACAATCTGTGACACTCTCTGAAACTTTCTGGCACTCTCTGACACTCTTTGAAGATCTCTGGCACTCTCTGAAAATCTCTGACACTCTCTGAAACTCTGTGACACTCTCTGAAAAACTCTGACACTCTCTCACACTCTCAGACACTCTCTGACACTTTCTGAAACTCTCTGACACTACCCGACTCTTTCTGAAACTCTCGGACACTCTCTGACACACTCTGCAACTCTATGACACTCTGTGACGCTCTCTGACACTCTCTGAATCTCTCTGAAAAGCTCTGACACTCTGTGACACTCTCTGAAACTCTCTGAAACTCCCTGAAACTCTCTGACTCTCTCTGAAACTTGCTGACACTCTCTGACACTCTCTGACACTCCCTGACACTCTCTGAAACTCTCTGACACTCTCTGACACTCTCTGACACTCTCTGAAACTCTTTGACACTCTTTGACAATCTCAGACACTGTCTGACTCTATCTGAAACTCTCTGACACTCTCTGACACTCCCTGACACTGTCTGAAGCTCTCTGACACTCTCTGACGCTCTCTGAAACTCTCTGAAACTCTCTGACACTCTCTGACACTCTCTGAAACTCTCTGACAATCTCTGACACTCTCAGACACTCTCTGACACTCTCTGACACATTCTAAAACTCTCTGACACTATCTGACACTTTCTGAATCTCTCGGACACTCTCTGAATCTCTCTGAAACTCGCCGACACTCTGTGACACTCTCTGAAACTTTCTGGCACTCTCTGACACTCTCTGAAGATCTCTGAAACTCTCTGAAAATCTCTGACACTGTCTGAAACTCTCTGACCCTCACTGACACTCTGTGGCTCTCACTGACATTCTCTGAAGATCTCTGAAACTCTCTGACACTCTCCGGCACACTCAGAAGCTGTCAGAAACTCTCAGGCACTCTCTGACACTCTCAGAAATTCTCTGAAACTCTCTGACACTCTCTGAAACCCTCTGACACTCTCTGACACTCTCTGACAATCTCTGAAACTCTTTGACACTCTTTGACACTCTCAGACACTGTCTGACTCTCTCTGAAACTCTCTGAAACTCTCTGACACTCCCTGACACTCTCTGAAGCTTTCTGAAACTCTCTGACACTCTGTGACACCCTCTGAAACTCTCTGAAACTCTCGGACACTCTCTGACACTCACAGACACTCTCTGACACTCTGTGACACTTTCTGAAACTCTCTGACACTATCTGACACTTTCTGACTCTCTCGGACACTCTCTGAATCTCTCTGAAACTCTCCGACACTCTGTGACACTCTCTGAAACTTTCTGGCACTCTCTGACTCTCTCTGAAGATCTCTGGCACTCTCTGAAAATCTCTGACACTCTCTGAAACTCTGTGACACTCTCTGAAATATTCTGACACTCTCTCACACTCTCAGACACTCTCTGACACTTTCTGAAACTCTCTGACACTATCCGACTCTTTCTGAAACTCTCGGACACTCTCTGACACACTCTGCAACTCTATGACACTCTGTGACACTCTCTGACACTCTCTGAATCTCTCTGAAAAGCTCTGACACTCTGTGACACTCTCTGAAACTCTCTGAAACTCCGTGAAACTCTCTGACTCTCTCTGAAACTTGCTGACACTCTCTGACACTCTCTGACACTCCCTGACACTCTCTGACACTCTCTGAAACTCTCTGACACTCTCTGACACTCTCTGAAACTCTTTGACACTCTTTGACAATCTCAGACACTGTCTGACTCTATCTGAAACTCTCTGACACTCTCTGACACTCCATGACACTGTCTGAAGCTCTCTGACACTCTCTGACACTCTCTGAAACTCTCTGAAACTCTCTGACACTCTCTGAAACTCTCTGACAATCTCTGACACTCTCAGACACTCTCTGACACTCTCTGACACATTCTGAAGCTCTCTGACACTATCTGACACTTTCTGAATCTCTCGGACACTCTCTGAATCTCTCTGAAACTCGCCGACACTCTGTGACACTCTCTGAAACTTTCTGGCACTCTCTGACACTCTCTGAAGATCTCTGAAACTCTCTGAAAATCTCTGACACTGTCTGAAACTCTCTGACACTCACTGACACTCTGTGGCACTCACTGACATTCTCTGAAGATCTCTGAAACTCTCTGAAAATCTCTGACACTCTCTGAAACTCTGTGATACTCTCTGAAACACTCTGACACTCTCTGACACTCTCCGGCACACTCAGAAACTGTCAGAAACTCTCAGGCACTCTCTGACACTCTCAGAAATTCTCTGAAACTCTCTGACACTCTCTGAAACCCTCTGACACTCTCTGACACTCTCTGACAATCGCTGAAACTCTTTGACACTCTTTGACACTCTCAGACACTGTCTGACTCTCTCTGAAACTCTCTGACACTTTCTGAAACTCTCTGACACTTTCTGAAACTCTCTGACACTATCTGACACATTCTGACTCTCTCGGACACTCTCTGAATCTCTCTGAAACTCTCCGACACTCTGTGACACTCTCTGAAACTTTCTGGCACTCTCTGACACTCTCTGAAGATCTCTGACACTCCCTGACACTCTCTGAAACTCTCTGACACTCTCTGACACTCTCTGAAACTCTTTGACACTCTTTGACAATCTCAGACACTCTCTGACACTCTCTGAAACTCTCTGAAACTCTCTGACACTCTCTGACACTCTTTGAAACTCTCTGACACTCTCTGACACATTCTGAAACTCTTTGACACTATCTGACACTTTCTGAATCTCTCGGACACTCTCTGAATCTCTCTGAAACTCGCCGACACTCTGTGACACTCTCTGAAACTTTCTGGCACTCTCTGACACTCTCTGAAGATCTCTGAAACTCTCTGAAAATCTCTGACACTGTCTGAAACTCTCTGACACTCACTGACACTCTGTGGCACTCACTGACATTCTCTGAAGATCTCTGAAACTCTCTGAAAATCTCTGACACTCTCTGAAACTCTGTGACACTCTCTGAAACACTCTGACACTCTCTGACACTCTCCGGCACACTCAGAAACTGTCAGAAACTCTCAGGCACTCTCTGACACTCTCAGAAATTCTCTGAAACTCTCTGACACTCTCTGAAACCCTCTCACACTCTCTGACACTCTCTGACAATCTCTGAAACTCTTTGACACTCTTTGACACTCTCAGACACTGTCTGACTCTCTCTGAAACTCTCTGACACTCTCTGACACTCTCTGAAGCTTTCTGAAACTCTCTGACACTCTGTGACACCCTCTGAAACTCTCTGAAACTCTCGGACACTCTCTGACACTCACAGACACTCTCTGACACTCTGTGACACTTTCCGAAACTCTCTGACACTATCTGACACTTTCTGACTCTCTCGGACACTCTCTGAATCTCTCTGAAACTCTCCGACACTCTGTGACACTCTCTGAAACTTTCTGGCACTCTCTGACACTCTCTGAAGATCTCTGGCACTCTCTGAAAATCTCTGACACTCTCTGAAACTCTGTGACACTCTCTGAAAAATTCTGACACTCTCAGACACTCTCTGACACTTTCTGAAACTCTCTGACACTATCCGACCCTTTCTGAAACTCTCGGACACTCTCTGACACACTCTGCAACTCTATGACACTCTGTGACACTCTCTGACACTCTCTGAATCTCTCTGAAAAGCTCTGACACTCTGTGACACTCTCTGAAACTCTCTGAAACTCCCTGACACTCTCTGACTCTCTCTGAAACTTTCTGACACTCTCTGACACTCTCTGACACTCCCTGACACTCTCTGAAACTCTCTGACACTCTCTGAAACTCTTTGACACTCTTTGACAATCTCAGACACTGTCTGACTCTATCTGAAACTCTCTGACACTCTCTGACACTCTCTGAAACTCTCTGACAATCTCTGACACTCTCAGACACTCTCTGACACTCTCTGACACTCCCTGACACTCTCTGACACTCTCTGACAATCTCTGACACTCTCTGAAACTCTCTGACAATCTCTGACACTCTCAGACACTCTCTGACACTCTCTGACACATTCTGAAACTCTCTGACACTATCTGACACTTTCTGAATCTCTCGGACACTCTCTGAATCTCTCTGAAACTCGCCGACACTCTGTGACACTCTCTGAAACTTTCTGGCACTCTCTGACACTCTCTGAAGATCTCTGAAACTCTCTGAAAATCTCTGACACTCTCTGAAACGCTCTGACACTCACTGACACTCTGTGGCACTCACTGACATTCTCTGAAGATCTCTGAAACTCTCTGAAAATCTCTGACACTCTCTGAAACTCTGTGACACTCTCTGAAACACTCTGACACTCTCTGACACTCTCCGGCACACTCCGAAACTGTCAGAAACTCTCAGGCACTCTCTGACACTCTCAGAAATTCTCTGAAACTCTCTGACACTCTCTGAAACCCTCTGACACTCTCTGACACTCTCTGACAATCTCTGAAACTCTTTGACACTCTTTGACACTCTCAGAAACTGTCTGACTCTCTCTGAAACTCTCTGAAACTCTCTGACACTCCCTGACACTCTCTGAAGCTTTCTGAAACTCTCTGACACTCTGGGACACCCTCTGAAACTCTCTGAAACTCTCGGACACTCTCTGACACTCACTGACACTCTCTGACACTCTGTGACACTTTCTGAAACTCTCTGACACTATCTGACACTTTCCGACTCTCTCGGACACTCTCTGAATCTCTCTGAAACTCTCCGACAATCTGTGACACTCTCTGAAACTTTCTGGCAATCTCTGACACTCTCTGAAGGTCTCTGGCACTCTCTGAAAATCTCTGACACTCTCTGAAACTCTGTGACACTCTCTGAAAAATTCTGACACTCTCTCACACTCTCAGACACTCTCTGACACTTTCTGAAACTCTCTGACACTACCCGACTCTTTCTGAAACTCTCGGACACTCTCTGACACACTCTGCAACTCTATGACACTCTGTGACACTCTCTGACACTCTCTGAATCTCTCTGAAAAGCTCTGACACTCTGTGACACTCTCTGAAACTCTCTGAAACTCCCTGAAACTCTCTGACTCTCTCTGAAACTTGCTGACACTCTCTGACACTCTCTGACACTCCCTGACACTCTCTGAAACTCTCTGACACTCTCTGACACTCTCTGAAACTCTTTGACACTCTTTGACAATCTCAGACACTGTCTGACTCTATCTGAAACTCTCTGACACTCTCTGACACTCCCTGGCACTGTCTGAAGCTCTCTGACACTCTCTGACACTCTCTGAAACTCTCTGAAACTCTCTGACACTCTCTGACACTCTCTGAAACTCTCTGACAATCTCTGACACTCTCAGGCACTCTCTGACACTGTCTGACACATTCTGAAGCTCTCTGACACTATCTGACACTTTCTGATTCTCTCGGACACTCTCTGAATCTCTCTGAAACTCGCCGACACTCTGTGACACTCTCTGAAACTTTCTGGCACTCTCTGACACTCTCTGAAGATCTCTGAAACTCTCTGAAAATCTCTGACACTGTCTGAAACTCTCTGACACTCACTGACACTCTGTGGCACTCACTGACATTCTCTGAAGATCTCTGAAACTCTCTGAAAATCTCTGACACTCTCTGAAACTCTGTGACACTCTCTGAAACACTCTGACACTCTCTGACACTCTCCGGCACACTCAGAAACTGTCAGAAACTCTCAGGCACTCTCTGACACTCTCAGAAATTCTCTGAAACTCTCTGACACTCTCTGAAACCCTCTGACACTCTCTGACACTCTCTGACAATCTCTGAAACTCTTTGACACTCTTTGACATTCTCAGACACTGTCTGACTCTCTCTGAAACTCTCTGACACTTTCTGAAACTCTCTGACACTATCTGACACTTTCTGACTCTCTCGGACACTCTCTGAATCTCTCTGAAACTCTCCGACACTCTGTGACACTCTCTGAAACTTTCTGGCACTCTCTGACACTCTCTGAAGATCTCTGAAACTCTCCGACACTCTGTGACACTCTCTGACACTCCCTGGCACTGTCTGAAGCTCTCTGACACTCTCTGACACTCTCTGAAACTCTCTGAAACTCTCTGACACTCTCTGACACTCTCTGAAACTCTCTGACAATCTCTGACACTCTCAGGCACTCTCTGACACTCTCTGACACATTCTGAAGCTCTCTGACACTATCTGACACTTTCTGATTCTCTCTGACACTCTCTGAATCTCTCTGAAACTCGCCGACACTCTGTGACACTCTCTGAAACTTTCTGGCACTCTCTGACACTCTCTGAAGATCTCTGAAACTCTCTGAAAATCTCTGACACTGTCTGAAACTCTCTGACACTCACTGACACTCTGTGGCACTCACTGACATTCTCTGAAGATCTCTGAAACTCTCTGAAAATCTCTGACACTCTCTGAAACTCTGTGACACTCTCCGGCAAACTCAGAAACTGTCAGAAACTCTCAGGCACTCTCTGACACTCTCAGAAATTCTCTGAAACTCTCTGACACTCTCTGAAACCCTCTGACACTCTCTGACACTCTCTGACAATCTCTGAAACTATTTGACACTCTTTGACATTCTCAGACACTGTCTGACTCTCTCTGAAACTCTCTGACACTTTCTGACTCTCTCGGACACTCTCTGAATCTCTCTGAAACTCTACGACACTCTGTGACACTCTCTGAAACTTTCTGGCACTCTCTGACACTCTCTGAAGATCTCTGGCACTCTCTGAAAATCTCTGACACTCTCTGAAACTCTGTGACACTCTCTGAAAAATTCTGACACTCTCTCACACTCTCAGACACTCTCTGACACTTTCTGAAACTCTCTGACACTACCCGACTCTTTCTGAAACTCTCGGACACTCTCTGACACACTCTGCAACTCTATGACACTCTGTGACACTCTCTGATACTCTCTGAATCTCTCTGAAAAGCTCTGACACTCTGTGACACTCTCTGAAACACTCTGAAACTCCCTGAAACTCTCTGACTGTCTCTGAAACTTGCTGACACTCTCTGACACTCTCTGACACTCCCTGACACTCTCTGAAACTCTCTGACACTCTCTGACACTCTCTGAAACTCTTTGACACTCTTTGACACTCTCAGACACTGTCTGACTCTCTGAGAAACTCTCTGACACTCCCTGACACTCTCTGAAGTTTTCTGAAACTCTCTGACACTCTGTGACACCCTCTGAAACTCTCTGAAACTCTCGGACACTCTCTGACACTCACAGACACTCTCTGACACTCTGAGACACTTTCTGAAACTCTCTGACACTCTCTGACACTTTCTGACTCTCTCGGACACTCTCTGAATCTCTCTGAAACTCTCCGACAATCTGTGACACTCTCTGAAACTTTCTGGCACTCTCTGACACTCTCTGAAGATCTCTGGCACACTCTGAAAATCTCTGACACTCTCTGAAATTCTGTGACACTCTCTGAAAAATTCTGACACTCTCTCGCACTCTCAGACACTCTCTGACACTTTCTGAAACTCTCTGACACTATCCGACTCTTTCTGAAACTCTCGGACACTCTCTGACACACTCTGCAACTCTATGACACTCTGTGACACTCTCTAACACTCTCTGAATCTCTCTGAAAAGCTCTGACACTCTGTGACAGTCTCTGAAACTCTCTGAAACTCCCTGACACTCTCTGACTCTCTCTGAAACTTTCTGACACTCTCTGACACTCTCTGACACTCCCTGACACTCTCTGAAACTCTCTGACACTCTCTGACACTCTCTGAAACTCTTTGACACTCTTTGACAATCTCAGACACTGTCTGACTCTATCTGAAACTCTCTGACACTCTCTGACACTCCCTGACACTGTCTGAAGCTCTCTGACACTCTCTGACACTCTCTGAAACTCTCTGAAACTCTCTGACACTCTCTGACACTCTCTGAAACACTCTGACAATCTCTGACACTCTCAGACACTCTCTGACACTCTCTGACACATTCTGAAACTCTCTGACACTATCTGACACTTTCTGAATCTCTCGGACACTCTCTGAATCTCTCTGAAACTCGCCGACACTCTGTGACACTCTCTGAAACTTTCTGGCACTCTCTGACACTCTCTGAAGATCTCTGAAACTCTCTGAAAATCTCTGACACTCTCTGAAACTCTCTGACACTCACTGACACTCTGTGGCACTCACTGACATTCTCTGAACATCTCTGAAACTCTCTGAAAATCTCTGACACTCTCTGAAACTTTCTGGCACTCTCTGACACTCTCTGAAGATCTCTGAAACTCTCCGACACTCTGTGACACTCTCTGACACTCCCTGGCACTGTCTGAAGCTCTCTGACACTCTCTGACACTCTCTGAAACTCTCTGAAACTCTCTGACACTCTCTGACACTCTCTGAAACTCTCTGACAATCTCTGACACTCTCAGGCACTCTCTGACACTCTCTGACACATTCTGAAGCTCTCTGACACTATCCGACACTTTCTGATTCTCTCTGACACTCTCTGAATCTCTCTGAAACTCGCCGACACTCTGTGACACTCTCTGAAACTTTCTGGCACTCTCTGACACTCTCTGAAGATCTCTGAAACTCTCTGAAAATCTCTGACACTGTCTGAAACTCTCTGACACTCACTGACACTCTGTGGCACTCACTGACATTCTCTGAAGATCTCTGAAACTCTCTGAAAATCTCTGACAATCTCTGAAACTCTGTGACACTCTCCGGCACACTCAGAAACTGTCAGAAACTCTCAGGCACTCTCTGACACTCTCAGAAATTCTCTGAAACTCTCTGACACTCTCTGAAACCCTCTGACACTCTCTGACACTCTCTGACAATCTCTGAAACTCTTTGACACTCTTTGACATTCTCAGACACTGTCTGACTCTCTGAAACTCTCTGACACTTTCTGACTCTCTCGGACACTCTCTGAATCTCTCTGAAACTCTACGACACTCTGTGACACTCTCTGAAACTTTCTGGCACTCTCTGACACTCTCTGAAGATCTCTGGCACTCTCTGAAAATCTCTGACACTCTCTGAAACTCTGTGACACTCTCTGAAACTTTCTGGCACTCTCTGACACTCTCTGAAGATCTCTGGCACTCTCTGAAAATCTCTGACACTCTCTGAAACTCTGTGACACTCTCTGAAAAATTCTGACACTCTCTCACACTCTCAGACACTCTCTGACACTTTCTGAAACTCTCTGACACTACCCGACTCTTTCTGAAACTCTCGGACACTCTCTGACACACTCTGCAACTCTATGACACTCTGTGACACTCTCTGACACTCTCTGAATCTCTCTGAAAAGCTCTGACACTCTGTGACACTCTCTGAAACACTCTGAAACTCCCTGAAACTCTCTGACTCTCTCTGAAACTTGCTGACACTCTCTGACACTCTCTGACACTCCCTGACACTCTCTGAAACTCTCTGACACTCTCTGACACTCTCTGAAACTCTTTGACACTCTTTGACACTCTCAGGCACTGTCTGACTCTCTGAGAAACTCTCTGACACTCCCTGACACTCTCTGAAGTTTTCTGAAACTCTCTGACACTCTGTGACACCCTCTGAAACTCTCTGAAACTCTCGGACACTCTCTGACACTCACAGACACTCTTTGACACTCTGAGACACTTTCTGAAACTCTCTGACACTCTCTGACACTTTCTGACTCTCTCGGACACTCTCTGAATCTCTCTGAAACTCTCCGACAATCTGTGACACTCTCTGAAACTTTCTGGCACTCTCTGACACTCTCTGAAGATCTCTGGCACTCTCTGAAAATCTCTGACACTCTCTGAAACTCTGTGACACTCTCTGAAAAATTCTGACACTCTCTCGCACTCTCAGACACTCTCTGACACTTTCTGAAACTCTCTGACACTATCCGACTCTTTCTGAAACTCTCGGACACTCTCTGACACACTCTGCAACTCTATGACACTCTGTGACACTCTCTAACACTCTCTGAATCTCTCTGAAAAGCTCTGACACTCTGTGACAGTCTCTGAAACTCTCTGAAACTCCCTGACACTCTCTGACTCTCTCTGAAACTTTCTGACACTCTCTGACACTCTCTGACACTCCCTGACACTCTCTGAAACTCTCTGACATCTCTGACACTCTCTGAAACTCTTTGACACTCCTTGACAATCTCAGACACTGTCTGACTCTATCTGAAACTCTCTGACACTCTCTGACACTCCCTGACACTGTCTGAAGCTCTCTGACACTCTCTGACACTCTCTGAAACTCTCTGAAACTCTCTGACACTCTCTGACACTCTCTGAAACTCTCTGACAATCTCTGACACTCTCAGAAACTCTCTGACACTCTCTGACACATTCTGAAACTCTCTGACACTATCTGACACTTTCTGAATCTCTCGGACACTCTCTGAATCTCTCTGAAACTCGCCGACACTCTGTGACACTCTCTGAAACTTTCTGGCACTCTCTGACACTCTCTGAAGATCTCTGAAACTCTCTGAAAATCTCTGACACTGTCTGAAACTCTCTGACACTCACTGACACTCTGTGGCACTCACTGACATTCTCTGAACATCTCTGAAACTCTCTGAAAATCTCTGACACTCTCTGAAACTCTGTGACACTCTCTGAAACACTCTGACACTCTCTGACACTCTCAGACATTCTCTGAAACTCTCTGACACTCTCTGACAATGTCTGAAACTCTTTGACAGTCTTTGACACTCTCAGACACTGTCTGACACTCTCTGAAACTCTCTGACACTTTCTGAAACTCTCTGACACTATCTGACACTTTCTGACTCTCTCGGACACTCTCTGAATCTCTCTGAAACTCTCCGACACTCTGTGACACTCTCTGAAACTTACTGGCACTCTCTGACACTCTCTGAAGATCTCTGGCACTCTCTGAAAATCTCTGACACTCTCTGAAACTCTGTGACACTCTCTGAAAAATTCTGACACTCTCTCACACTCTCAGACACTCTCTGACACTTTCTGAAACTCTCTGACACTACCCGATTCTTTCTGAAACTCTCGGACACATCTCTGACACACTCTGCAACTCTATGACACTCTGTGACACTCTCTGACACTCTCTGAATCTCTCTGAAAAGCTCTGACACTCTGTGACACTCTCTGAAACTCTCTGAAACTCCCTGAAACTCTCTGACTCTCTCTGAAACTTGCTGACACTCTCTGACACTCTCTGACACTCCCTGACACTCTCTGAAACTCTCTGACACTCTCTGACACTCTCTGAAACTCTTTGACACTCTTTGACACTCTCAGACACTGTCTGACTCTCTGTGAAACTCTCTGACACTCCCTGACACTCTCTGAAGATTTCTGAAACTCTCTGACACCCTGTGACACCCTCTGAAAGTCTCTGAAACTCTCGGACACTCTCTGACACTCACAGACACTCTCTGACACTCTGTGACACTTTCTGAAACTCTCTGACACTATCTGACACTTTCTGACTCTCTCGGACACTCTCTGAATCTCTCTGAAACTCTCCGACACTCTGTGACCCTCTCTGAAACTTTCTGGCACTCTCTGACACTCTCTGAAGATCTCTGGCACTCTCTGAAAATCTCTGACACTCTCTGAAACTCTGTGACACTCTCTGAAACTTTCTGGCACTCTCTGACACTCTCTGAAGATCTCTGGCACTCTCTGAAAATCTCTGACACTCTCTGAAACTCTGTGACACTCGCTGAAAAATTCTGACACTCTCTCACACTCTCAGACACTCTCTGACACTTTCTGAAACTCTCTGACACTATCCGACTCTTTCTGAAACTCTCGGACACTCTCTGACACACTCTGCAACTCTATGACACTCTGTGACACTCTCTGACACTCTCTGAATCTTTCTGAAAAGCTCTGACACTCTGTGACACTCTCTGAAACTCTCTGAAACTCCCTGACACTCTCTGACTCTCCTTGAAACTTTCTGACACTCTCTGACACTCTCTGACACTCCCTGACACTCTCTGAAACTCTCTGACACTCTCTGACACTCTCTGAAACTCTTTGACACTCTTTGACAATCTCCGACACTGTCTGACTCTATCTGAAACTCTCTGACACTCTCTGACACTCCCTGACACTGTCTGAAGCTCTCTGACACTCTCTGACACTCTCTGAAACTCTCTGAAACTCTCTGACACTCTCTGACACTCTCTGAAACTCTCTGACAATCACTGACACTCTCAGACACTCTCTGACGCTCTCTGACACATTCTGAAACTCTCTGACACTATCTGACACTTTCTGAATCTCTCGGACACTCTCTGAATCTCTCTGAAACTCGCCGACACTCTGTGACACTCTCTGAAACTCTCTGAAACTCTTTGTAACTCTCTGACACTCTCAGAAACTCTCAGAAGCTCTCTGAAACTCTCTGACACTCTCTGACACTCTCTGAAACTCTCAGACACTCTCAGACACTCTCTGACACTCTCTGACAGTATCTGAGACTCTCTGAAACTCTCTGACACTCTCTGAAACTCTCTGAAAGTCTCTAACACTCTCTGACACTCTCACTCTCTGAAACTCTCTGACACTCTCTGACACTCTCAGACAATCTCTGACACTCTGTGACACTTTCTGAAACTCTCTGACACTATCTGAATCTCTCGGACATTCTCTCTGAATCTCTCTGAAACTCTCCGACACTCTGTGACACTCTCTGAAACTTTCTGGCACTCTCTGACACTCTCTGAAACTCTGTGACTCTCTCTGAAAGACTCTGACACTCTCTCACACTCTCAGACACTCTCTGACACTCTCTGACACTCTCAGACAATCTCTGACACTCTGTGACACTTTCTGAAACTCTCTGACACTATCTGACTCTTTCTGAAACTCTCGGACACTGTCTGACACACTCTGCAACTCTATGACACTATGTGACACTCTCTGACACTCTCTGAATCTCTCTGAAAAGCTCTGACACTCTGTGACACTCTCTGAAACTCTCTGAAAGTCCCTGACACTCTCTGACACTCTCTGAAACTTTCTGACACTCTCTGACACTCTCTGAACATCTCTGAAACTCTCTGAAAATCTCTGACACTCTCTGACACTCTGTGACGCTCTCAGATACTCTCTGACTCTCTCAGACACACTCTGACACACTCAGAAACTCTCAGAAACTCTCTGGAACTCTCTGATACTCTCAGAAAGCCTCTGAAACACTCCGACACTCTCTGAAACTCTCTGACACTATCTGACGCTCTCTGACACTCTCTGAAACTCTGTGACACACTTTGACACTCTCTGACACTCACTGACTCTCTCTGAAACTCTCTGACACTCTCTGAAACTCTCTGAAACTGTCTGAAACTCTCTGACAATCTCTGACACTCTCTGAATCTCTCTGAAGCACTCTGACTCTCTGTGACACTCTCTGAAACTCTCTGACACTCTCTGAAACTTTCTGACACTCTCCGAAACTCTCTTAAGCTCTCTGAAACTCTCTGACACTCTCTGACACTCTCTGAAACTCTCTGAAACTCTCTGACACTCTCTGACACTCTCTGAAACTCTCTGACAATCTCTGGCACTCTCAGACACTCTCAGACACTCTCTGAAGATCTCTGAAACTCTCTGACACTATCTGACACTTTCTGAATCTCTCGGACACTCTCTGAATCTCTCTGAAACTCTCCGACACTCTGTCACACTCTCTGAAACTTTCTCCCACTCTCTGACACTCTCTGAAGATCTCTGAAACTCTCTGAAAATCTCTGACACTCTCTGAAACTCTGTGAAACTCTCTGAAACACTCTGACACTCTCTGACATTCTCAGACACTCTCTGACACTCTCTGACACTTTCTGAAACTCTCTGACAGTATCTGACACTTTCTGAAACTCTCGGACACTCTCTGACACACTCTGCAACTCTGTGTCACTCTGTGACACTCTCTGAATCTCTCTGCAACTCTCTGACACTCTGTGACACTCTGTAACTCTCTGAAACTCCCTGACACTCTCTGACACTCTCTGAAACTTTCTGACACTCTCCGACACTCTCTGAACATCTCTGAAACTCTCTGAAAATCTCTGACACTCTCTGGCACTCTGTGACACTCTCAGATACTCTCTGACACCCGCAGACACACTTCGACACACTCAGAAACTCTCAGAAACTCTCTGGCAGTCTCTGACATTCTCAGAAACACTCTGAAACTCTTTGACACTCTCTGAAACTCTCTGAAACTCTCAGACACTCTCTGACACTCTCTGAAACTCTTTGACACTCTTTGACACTCTTTGACACTCTCAGACACTGTCTGACTCTCTCTGAAACTCTCTGACACTCTCTGACACTCCCTGACACTCTCTGAAACTGTCTGACACTCTCTGAAACTCTTTGACACTCTTTGACAATCTCAGACACTGTCTGACACTATCTGAAACTCTCTGACACTCTCTGACACTCCCTGACACTGTCTGAAGCTCTCTGACACTCTCTGACACTCTCTGACACACTCTGAAACTCTCTGACAATCTCTGACACCTACTGAATCTCTCGGACACTCTCTGAATCTCTCTGAAACTCTCCGACACTCTGTGACACTCTCTGAAAGTTTCTGGCACTCTCTGACACTCTCTGAAGATCTCTGGCACTCTCTGAAAATCTCTGACACTCTCTGAAACTCTGTGACACTCTCTGAAAGACTCTGACACTCTCTGACTCTCTCTGAAACTTACTCACACTCCCTGACACTCTCTGAACATCTCTGAAACTCTCTGAAAATCTCTGACACTCTATGACACTCTGTGACACTCTCAGATACTCGCTGACTCTCTCAGACACACTCCGACACACTCAGAAACTCTCAGAAACTCTCTGGAACTCTCTGACACTCTCAGAAAGTCTCTGAAACTCTCTGGAACTCTCTGAAACTCTCTGACACTCTCTGACGCTCTCTGACACTCTCTGAAACTCTGTGACGCTCTTTGACACTCTCTGACACTCACTGACTCTCTCTGAAACTCTCTGACACTCTCTGAAACTCTCTGAAACTGTCTGACACTCTCTGACAATCTCTGACACTCTCTGAATCTCTCTGAATCACTCTGACACTCTGTGACACTCTCTGAAACTCTCTGACACTCTCTGAAACCTTCTGACACTCTCTGAAACTCTCTGAACATCTCTGAAACACTCTGAAAATCTCTGACACTCTCTGAAACTCTGTGACACTCTCTGAAAGACTCTGACACTCTCTTACACTCTCACAGACTCTCTGACACTCTCTGACACTCTCTGAAACCCTCTGACACTCTCTGACACTCCCTGATACTCTCTGAAGCTTTCTGAAACTCTCTGACAATCTGTCACACCCTGTGAAACTCTCTGAACCTCTCGGACACTCTCTGAAACTTTCTGACACTCTCTGAAACTCTCTGAAACTCTTTGTAACTCTCTGACACTCTCAGAAACTCTCAGAAGCTCACTGAAACTCTCTGACACTCTCTGAAACTCTCTGACACTCTCTGAAACTCTTTGACACTCTTTGACAGTGTCTGACCCTTTCTGAAACTCTCTGACACTCTCTGACACTCCCTGACACTCTCTGAAACTCTCTGACACTCTCTGACACTCTCTGAAACACTTTGACACTCTTTGGCAATCTCAGACACTGTCTGACTCTATCTGAAACTCTCTGACACTCTCTGACACTCTTTGACACTGTCTGAAGCTCTCTGACACTCTCTGACACTCTCTGAAACTCTCTGAAACTCTCTGACACTCTCTGACACTATCTGAAACTCTCTGACAATCTCTGACACTCTCAGACACTCTGTGACACTCTCTGAAACATTCTGAAACTCTCTGACGCTATCTGACACTTTCTGAATCTCTCGGACACTCTCTGAATCTCTCTGAAACTCTCCGACACTCTGTGACACTCTCTGAAACTTTCTGGCACTCTCTGACACTCTCTGAAGATCTCTGAAACTCTCTGAAAATCTCTGACACTCTCTGAAACTCTCTGACACTCACTGACACACTGTGGCACTCACTGACACTCTCTGAAGATCTCTGAAACACTCTGAAAATCTCTGACACTCTCTGAAACTCTGTGACACTCTCTGAAACACTCTGACACACTCTGACACTCTCCGGCGCACTCAGAACCTGTCAGAAACTCTCAAGGCACTCTCTGACACTCTCAGAAATTCTCTGAAACTCTCTGACACTCTCTGAAACCCTCTGACACTCTCTGACACTCTCTGACATTCTCTGAAACTCTTTGACACTCTTTGACACTCTCAGACACTGTCTGGCTCTCTGAAACTCTCTGAAACTCTCTGACACTCTGTGACACCCTCTGAAACTCTCTGAAACTCTCCGACACTCTCTGAAACTTTCTGACACTCTCTGAAACTCTCTGAAACTCTGTGTAACTCTCTGACACTCTCAGAAACTCTCAGAAGCTCTCTGACACTCTCTGACACTCACTGACACTCTCTGAACCTCTCAGACACTCTCAGACACTCTCTGACACTCTCTGACAGTATCTGAGACTCTCTGAAACTCTCTGACACTCTCTGAAACTCTCTGAAATTCTCTGACACTCTCTGACACTCTCTGAAACTCTCTGACACTCTCTGACACTCTCAGACAATCTCTGACACTCTGTGACACTTTCTGAAACTCTCTGACACTATCTGACACTTTCTGAATCCCTCGGACACTCTCTGAATCTCTCTGAAACTCTCCGACACTCTGTGACACTCTGAAACTTTCTGGCACTCTCTGACACTCTCTGAAGATCTCTGGCACTGTCTGAAAATCTCTGACACTCTCTGAAACTCTGTGACACTCTCTGAAAGACTCTGACACTCTCTCACACTCTCAGACACTCTCTGACACTCTCTGACACTTTCTGAAACTCTCTGACACTATCTGACACTTTCTGAAACTCTCGGACACTCTCTGAACATCTCTGAAACACTCTGAAAATCTCTGACACTCTCTGACACTATGTGACGCTCTCAGATACTCTCTGACTCTCTCAGACACACTCTGACACACTCAGAAACTCTCAGAAACTCTTTGGAACTCTCTGACACTCTCAGAAAGTCTCTGAAACACTCTGACACTCTCTGAAACTCTCTGACACTATCTGACGCTCTCTGACACTCTCTGCAACTCTGTGACACACTTTGACACTCTCTGACACTCACTGACTCTCTGTGACACCCTCTGACACTCTGTGAAACTCTCTGAAACTGTCTGAAATTCTCTGACAATCTCTGACACTCCCTGAATCTCTCTGAATCACTCTGACTCTCTGTGACAATCTCTGAAACTTTCTGACACTCTCCAAAACTCTCTGAAGCTCTCTGAAACTCTCTGACACTCTCTGACACTCTCTGAAACTCTCTGAAACTCTGTGTAACTCTCTGACACTCTCAGAAACTCTCAGAAGCTCTCTGACACTCTCTGACACTCACTGACACTCTCTGAAACTCTCAGACACTATCAGACACTCTCTGACACTCTCTGACAGTATCTGAGACTCTCTGAAACTCTCTGACACTCTCTGAAACTCTCTGAAATTCTCTGACACTCTCTGACACTCTCTGAAACTCTCTGACACTCTCTGACACTCTCAGACAATCTCTGACACTCTGTGACACTTTCTGAAACTCTCTGACACTATCTGACACTTTCTGAATCTCTCGGACACTCTCTGAATCTCTCTGAAACCCTCCGACACTCTGTGACACTCTCTGAAACTTTCTGGCACTCTCTGACACTCTCTGAAGATCTCTGGCACTGTCTGAAAATCTCTGACACTCTCTGAAACTCTGTGACACTCTCTGAAAGACTCTGACACTCTCTCACACTCTCAGACACTCTCTGACACTCTCTGACACTCTCTGAAACTCTCTGACACTCTCTGACACTCTCAGACAATCTCTGACACTATCTGACACTTTCTGAATCTCTCGGACACTCTCTGAATCTCTCTGAAAATCTCCGACACCGTGTCACACTCTCTGAAACTTTCTGGCACTCTCTGACACTCTCTGAAGATCTCTGGCACTGTCTGAAAATCTCTGACACTCTCTGAAACTCTGTGACACTCTCTGAAAGACTCTGACACTCTCTCACACTCTCAGACACTCTCTGACACTCTCTGACACTTTCTGAAACTCTCTGACACTATCTGACACTTTCTGAAACTCTCGGACACTCTCTGAACATCTCTGAAACACTCTGAAAATCTCTGACACTCTCTGACACTATGTGACGCTCTCAGATACTCTCTGACTCTCTCAGACACACTCTGACACACTCAGAAACTCTCAGAAACTCTTTGGAACTCTCTGACACTCTCAGAAAGTCTCTGAAACACTCTGACACTCTCTGAAACTCTCTGACACTATCTGACGCTCTCTGACACTCTCTGCAACTCTGTGACACACTTTGACACTCTCTGACACTCACTGACTCTCTGTGACACCCTCTGACACTCTGTGAAACTCTCTGAAACTGTCTGAAATTCTCTGACAATCTCTGACACTCCCTGAATCTCTCTGAATCACTCTGACTCTCTGTGACAATCTCTGAAACTTTCTGACACTCTCCAAAACTCTCTGAAGCTCTCTGAAACTCTCTGAAACTCTCTGACACTCTCTGACACTCTCTGAAACTCTCTGAAACTCTGTGTAACTCTCTGACACTCTCAGAAACTCTCAGAAGCTCTCTGACACTCTCTGACACTCACTGACACTCTCTGAAACTCTCAGACACTATCAGACACTCTCTGACACTCTCTGACAGTATCTGAGACTCTCTGAAACTCTCTGACACTCTCTGAAACTCTCTGAAATTCTCTGACACTCTCTGACACTCTCTGAAACTCTCTGACACTCTCTGACACTCTCAGACAATCTCTGACACTCTGTGACACTTTCTGAAACTCTCTGACACTATCTGACACTTTCTGAATCTCTCGGACACTCTCTGAATCTCTCTGAAACCCTCCGACACTCTGTGACACTCTCTGAAACTTTCTGGCACTCTCTGACACTCTCTGAAGATCTCTGGCACTGTCTGAAAATCTCTGACACTCTCTGAAACTCTGTGACACTCTCTGAAAGACTCTGACACTCTCTCACACTCTCAGACACTCTCTGACACTCTCTGACACTCTCTGAAACTCTCTGACACTCTCTGACACTCTCAGACAATCTCTGACACTATCTGACACTTTCTGAATCTCTCGGACACTCTCTGAATCTCTCTGAAAATCTCCGACACCGTGTCACACTCTCTGAAACTTTCTCGCACTCTCTGACACTCTCTGATGATCTCTGAAACTCTCAGAAAATCTCTGACACTCTCTGAAACTCTGTGAAACTCTCTGAAACACTCTGACACTCTCTGACATTCTCAGACACTCTCTGACACTCTCTGACACTTTCTGAAACTCTCTGACAGTATCTGACACTTTCTGAAACTCTCGGACACTCTCTGACACACTCTGCAACTCTGTGTCACTCTGTGACACTCTCTGAATCTCTCTGCAACTCTCTGACACTCTGTAACTCTCTGAAACTCCCTGACACTCTCTGACACTCTCTGAAACTTTCTGACACTCTCTGACACTCTCTGAACATCTCTGAAACTCTCTGAAAATCTCTGACACTCTCGGACACTCTGTGACACTCTCAGATACTCTCTGACTCTCTCAGACACACTCCGACACACTCAGAAACTCTTAGAAACTCTCTGAAACTCTCTGACACTCTCTGAAACTCTCTGACACTCTCTGACGCTCTCTGACACTCTCTGAAACTCTGTGACACTCTTTGACACTCTCTGACACTCACTGACTCTCTCTGAAACTCTCTGACACTCTCTGAAACTCTGTGACACTCTGTGACACTCTCTGACACTCACTGACTCTCTCTGAAACTCTCTGACACTCTCTGAAACTCTCTGAAACTGTCTGACACTCTCTGACAATCTCTGACACTCTCTGAATCTCTCTGAATCACTCTGACACTCTGTGACACTCTCTGAAACTCTCTGACACTCTCTGAAACTTTCTGACACTCTCTGAAACTCTCTGAACATCTCTGAAACACTCTGAAAATCTCTGACACTCGATGAAACTCTGTGACACTCTCTGAAACTCTCTGACACTCTCTGACGCTCTCTGACACTCTCTGAAACTCTGTGACACTCTTTGACACTCTCTGACACTCACTGACTCTCTCTGAAACTCTCTGACACTCTCTGAAACTCTGTGATACTCTTTGACACTCTCTTACACTCTCAGAGACTCTCTGACACTCTCTGACACTCTCTGAAACCCTCCGACACTCTCTGACACTCTCTGACACTCCCTGACACTCTCTGAAGCTTTCTGAAACTCTCTGACACTCTGTGACACCCTCTGAAACTCTCTGAACCTCTCGAACACTCTCTGAAACTTTCTGACACTCTCTGAAACTCTCTGAAACTCTTTGTAACTCTCTGACACTCTCAGAAACTCTCAGAAGCTCACTGAAACTCTCTGACACTCTCTGAAACTCTCTGACAATCTCTGACACTCTCTGAATCTCTCTGAATCACTCTGACTCTCTGTGACACTTTCTGAAACTCTCTGACTCTCTCTGAAACTTTCTGACACTCTCCGAAACTCTCTTAAGCTCTCTGAAACTCTCTGACACTCTCTGACACTCTCTGAAACTCTCTGAAACTCTCTGACACTCTCTGACACTCTCTGAAACTCTCTGACAATCTCTGGCACTCTCAGACACTCTCAGACACTCTCTGAAGATCTCTGAAACTCCCTGACACTATCTGACACTTTCTGAATCTCTCGGACACTCTCTGAATCTCTCTGAAACTCTCCGACACTCTGTCACACTCTCTGAAACTTTCTCGCACTCTCTGACACTCTCTGAAGATCTCTGAAACTCTCTGAAAATCTCTGACACTCTCTGAAACTCTGTGAAACTCTCTGAAACACTCTGACACTCTCTGACTTTCTCAGACACTCTCTGACACTCTCTGACACTTTCTGAAACTCTCTGACATTATCTGACACTTCCTGAAACTCTCGGACACTCTCTGACACACTCTGCAACTCTGTGTCACTCTGTGACACTCTCTGAATCTCTCTGCAACTCTCTGACACTCTGTGACACTCTGTAACTCTCTGAAACTCCCTGACACTCTCTGAAACTTTCTGACACTCTCTGACACTCTCTGAACATCTCTGAAACTCTCTGAAAATCTCTGACACTCTCTGGCACTCTGTGACACTCTCAGATACTCTCTGACCCCCGCAGACACACTTCGACACACTCAGAAGCTCTCAGAAACTCTCTGCCACTCTCTGACATTCTCATAAACTCTCTGAAACTCTTTGACACTCTCTGAAACTCTCTGAAACTCTCAGACACTCTCTGACACTCTCTGAAACACTTTGACACTCTTTGACACTCTCAGACACTGTCTGATTCTCTCTGAAACTCTCTGACACTCTCAGACACTCCCTGACACTCTCTGAAACTCTCTGACACTCTCTGAAACTCTTTGACACTCTTTGACAATCTCAGACACTGTCTGACTCTATCTGAAACTCTCTGACACTCTCTGACACTCCCTGACACTGTCTGAGGCTCTCTGACACTCTCTGACACTCTCTGAAACTCTCTGAAACTCTCTGACTATCTCTGACACTCTCAGACACTCTCTGACACTCTCTGACACTTTCTGAAACTCTCTGACACTATCTGACACTTTCTGAATCTCTCGGACACTCTCTGAATCTCTCTGAAACTCTTCAACACTCTGTGACACTCTCCGAAACTTTCTGGCACTCTCTGACACTCTCTGAAGATCTCTGGCACTCTCTGAAAATCTCTGACACTCTCTGAAACTCTGTGACACTCTCTGAAAGACTCTGACACTCTCTGACTCTCTCTGAAACTTTCTGACACTCTCTGACACTCTCTGAACATCTCTGAAACTCTCTGAAAATCTCTGACACACTCTGACACTCTGTGACACTCTCAGATACTCTCTGACTCTCTCAGACACACTCCGAAACACTCAGAAACTCTCTGGAACTCTCTGACACTCTCTGAAACTCTCTGACACTCTCTGACGCTCTCTGACACTCTCTGAAACTCTGTGACACTCTTTGACACTCTCTGACACTCACTGACTCTCTCTGAAACTCTCTGACACTCTCTGAAACTCTCTGAAACTGTCTGACACTCTCTGACAATCTCTGACACTCTCTGAATCTCTCTGAATCATTCTGACACTCTGTGACACTCTCTGACACTCTCTGACACTCTCTGAAACTTTCTGACACTCTCTGAAACTCGCTGAACATCTCAGAAACTCTCTGGAACTCTCTGACACTCTCAGAAAGTCTCTGAAACTCTCTGACACTCTCTGAAACTCTCTGACACTCTCTGACGCTCTCTGAAACTCTCTGAAACTCTGTGACACTCTTTGACACTCTCTGACACTCACTGACTCTCTCTGAAACTCTCTGACACTCTCTGAAACTCTCTGAAACTGTCTGACACTCTCTGACAATCTCTGACACTCTCTGAATCTCTCTGAATCATTCTGACACTCTGTCACACTCTCTGACACTCTCTGACACTCTCTGAAACTTTCTGACACTCTCTGAAACTCTCTGAACATCTCTGAAACACTCTGAAAATCTCTGACACTCTCTGAAACTCTGTGACACTCTCTGAAACTTTCTGACACTCTCTGACACTCTCTGAACATCTCTGAAACTCTCTGAAAATCTCTGACACTCTCTGGCACTCTGTGACACTCTCAGATACTCTCTGACCCCCGCAGACACACTTCGACACACTCAGAAACTCTCAGAAACTCTCTGCCACTCTCTGACATTCTCATAAACTCTCTGAAACTCTTTGACACTCTCTGAAACTCTCTGAAACTCTCAGACACTCTCTGACACTCTCTGAAACTCTTTGACACTCTTTGACACTCTCAGACACTGTCTGACTCTCTCTGAAACTCTCTGACACTCTCTGACACTCCCTGACACTCTCTGAAACTCTCTGACACTCTCTGAAACTCTTTGACACTCTTTGACAATCTCAGACACTGTCTGACTCTATCTGAAACTCTCTGACACTCTCTGACACTCCCTGACACTGTCTGAAGCTCTCTGACACTCTCTGACACTCTCTGAAACTCTCTGAAACTCTCTGACTATCTCTGACACTCTCAGACACTCTCTGACACTCTCTGACACTTTCTGAAACTCTCTGACACTATCTGACACTTTCTGAATCTCTCGGACACTCTCTGAATCTCTCTGAAACTCTCCAACTCTCTGTGACACTCTCCGAAACTTTCTGGCACTCTCTGACACTCTCTGAAGATCCCTGGCACTCTCTGAAAATCTCTGACACTCTCTGAAACTCTGTGACACTCTCTGAAAGACTCTGACACTCTCTGACGCTCTCTGAAACTTTCTGACACTCTCTGACACTCTCTGAAACTCTCTGAAACTCTGTGACACTCTTTGACACTCTCTGACACTCACTGACTCTCTCTGAAACTTTCTGACACTCTCTGAAACTCGCTGAACATCTCAGAAACTCTCTGGAACTCTCTGACACTCTCAGAAAGTCTCTGAAACTCTCTGACACTCTCTGAAACTCTCTGACACTCTCTGACGCTCTCTGAAACTCTCTGAAACTCTGTGACACTCTTTGACACTCTCTGACACTCACTGACTCTCTCTGAAACTCTCTGACACTCTCTGAAACTCTCTGAAACTGTCTGACACTCTCTGACAATCTCTGACACTCTCTGAATCTCTCTGAATCATTCTGACACTCTGTCACACTCTCTGACACTCTCTGACACTCTCTGAAACTCTCTGAAAATCTCTGAAACACTCTGAAAATCTCTGACACTCTCTGAAACTCTGTGACACTCTCTGAAACTTTCTGACACTCTCTGACACTCTCTGAACATCTCTGAAACTCTCTGAAAATCTCTGACACTCTCTGGCACTCTGTGACACTCTCAGATACTCTCTGACCCCCGCAGACACACTTCGACACACTCAGAAACTCTCAGAAACTCTCTGCCACTCTCTGACATTCTCATAAACTCTCTGAAACTCTTTGACACTCTCTGAAACTCTCTGAAACTCTCAGACACTCTCTGACACTCTCTGAAACTCTTTGACACTCTTTGACACTCTCAGACACTGTCTGACTCTCTCTGAAACTCTCTGACACTCTCTGACACTCCCTGACACTCTCTGAAACTCTCTGACACTCTCTGAAACTCTTTGACACTCTTTGACAATCTCAGACACTGTCTGACTCTATCTGAAACTCTCTGACAATCTCTGACACTCCCTGACACTGTCTGAAGCTCTCTGACACTCTCTGACACTCTCTGAAACTCTCTGAAACTCTCTGACTATCTCTGACACTCTCAGACACTCTCTGACACTCTCTGACACTTTCTGAAACTCTCTGACACTATCTGACACTTTCTGAATCTCTCGGACACTCTCTGAATCTCTCTGAAACTCTCCAACTCTCTGTGACACTCTCCGAAACTTTCTGGCACTCTCTGACACTCTCTGAAGATCTCTGGCACTCTCTGAAAATCTCTGACACTCTCTGAAACTCTGTGACACTCTCTGAAAGACTCTGACACTCTCTGACGCTCTCTGAAACTTTCTGACACTCTCTGACACTCTCTGAACATCTCTGAAACTCTCTGAAATTCTCTGACACACTCTGACACTCTGTGACACTCTCAGATACTCTCTGACTCTCTCAGACACACTCCGAAACACTCAGAAACTCTCAGAAACTCTCTGGAACTCTCTGACACTCTCAGAAAGTCTCTGAAACTCTCTGACACTCTCAGAAGCTCACTGAAACTCTCTGACACTCTCTGAAACTCTCTGACACTCTCTGAAAATCTTTGACACTCTTTGACACTGTCTGACCCTTTCTGAAACTCTCTGACACTCTCTGACACTCCCTGACACTCTCTGAAACTCTCTGACACTCTCTGACACTCTCTGAAACTCTTTGACACTCTTTGGCAATCTCAGACACTGTCTGACTCTATCTGAAACTCTCTGACACTCTCTGACACTCCCTGACACTGTCTGAAGCTCTCTGACACTCTCTGACACTCTCTGAAACTCTCTGAAACTCTCTGACACTCTCTGACACTCTCTGAAACTCTCTGACAATCTCTGACACTCTCAGACACTCTCTGACACTCTCTGAAACATTCTGAAACTCTCTGACGCTATCTGACACTTTCTGAATCTATCGGACACTCTCTGAATCTCTCTGAAACTCTCCGACACTCTGTGACACTCTCTGAAACTTTCTGGCACTCTCTGACACTCTCTGAAGATCTCTGAAACTCTCTGAAAATCTCTGACACTCACTGACACTCTGTGGCACTCACTGACAGTCTCTGAAGATCTCTGAAACACTCTGAAAATCTCTGACACTCTCTGAAACTCTGTGACACTCTCTGAAACACTCTGACACTCTCTGACACTCTCCGGCACACTCAGAACCTGTCAGAAACTCTCAGGCACTCTCTGACACTCTCAGAAATTCTCTGAAACTCTTTGACACTCTTTGACACTCTCAGACACTGTCTGGCTCTCTCTGAAACTCTCTGAAACTCTCTGGCACTCTCTGACACTCCCTGACACTCTCTGAAGCTTTCTGAAGCTCTCTGACACTCAATGACACCCTCTGAAACTCTCTGAAACTCTCCGACACTCTCAGAAACTTTCTGACACTCTCTGAAACTCTCTGAAACTCTCTGACACTCTCTGACACTCTCAGACACTCTCTGACACTCTCTGACACTTTCTGAAACTCTCTGACACTATCTGACACTTTCTGAATCTCTCGGACACTCTCTGAATCTCTCTGAAACTCTCCAACACACTGTGACACTCTCCGAAACTTTCTGGCACTCTCTGACACTCTCTGAAGATCTCTGGCACTCTCTGAAAATCTCTGACACTCTCTGAAACTCTGTGACACTCTCTGAAAGACTCTGACACTCTCTGACTCTCTCTGAAACTTTCTGACACTCTCTGACACTCTCTGAACATCTCTGAAACTCTCTGAAAATCTCTGACACACTCTGACACTCTGTGACACTCTCAGATACTCTCTGACTCTCTCAGACACACTCCGAAACACTCAGAAACTCTCTGGAACTCTCTGACACTCTCTGAAACTCTCTGACACTCTCTGACGCTCTCTGACACTCTCTGAAACTCTGTGACACTCTTTGACACTCTCTGACACTCACTGACTCTCTCTGAAACTCTCTGACACTCTCTGAAACTCTCTGAAACTGTCTGACACTCTCTGACAATCTCTGACACTCTCTGAATCTCTCTGAATCATTCTGACACTCTGTGACACTCTCTGACACTCTCTGACACTCTCTGAAACTTTCTGACACTCTCTGAAACTCGCTGAACATCTCAGAAACTCTCTGGAACTCTCTGACACTCTCAGAAAGTCTCTGAAACTCTCTGACACTCTCTGAAACTCTCTGACACTCTCTGACGCTCTCTGAAACTCTCTGAAACTCTGTGACACTCTTTGACACTCTCTGACACTCACTGACTCTCTCTGAAACTCTCTGACACTCTCTGAAACTCTCTGAAACTGTCTGACACTCTCTGACAATCTCTGACACTCTCTGAATCTCTCTGAATCATTCTGACACTCTGTCACACTCTCTGACACTCTCTGACACTCTCTGAAACTTTCTGACACTCTCTGAAACTCTCTGAACATCTCTGAAACACTCTGAAAATCTCTGACACTCTCTGAAACTCTGTGACACTCTCTGAAACTTTCTGACACTCTCTGACACTCTCTGAACATCTCTGAAACTCTCTGAAAATCTCTGACACTCTCTGGCACTCTGTGACACTCTCAGATACTCTCTGACCCCCGCAGACACACTTCGACACACTCAGAAACTCTCAGAAACTCTCTGCCACTCTCTGACATTCTCATAAACTCTCTGAAACTCTTTGACACTCTCTGAAACTCTCTGAAACTCTCAGACACTCTCTGACACTCTCTGAAACTCTTTGACACTCTTTGACACTCTCAGACACTGTCTGACTCTCTCTGAAACTCTCTGACACTCTCTGACACTCCCTGACACTGTCTGAAGCTCTCTGACACTCTCTGACACTCTCTGAAACTCTCTGAAACTCTTTGACAATCTCAGACACTGTCTGACTCTATCTGAAACTCTCTGACACTCTCTGACACTCCCTGACACTGTCTGAAGCTCTCTGACACTCTCTGACACTCTCTGAAACTCTCTGAAACTCTCTGACTATCTCTGACACTCTCAGACACTCTCTGACACTCTCTGACACTTTCTGAAACTCTCTGACACTATCTGACACTTTCTGAATCTCTCGGACACTCTCTGAATCTCTCTGAAACTCTCCAACTCTCTGTGACACTCTCCGAAACTTTCTGGCACTCTCTGACACTCTCTGAAGATCTCTGGCACTCTCTGAAAATCTCTGACACTCTCTGAAACTCTGTGACACTCTCTGAAAGACTCTGACACTCTCTGACGCTCTCTGAAACTTTCTGACACTCTCTGACACTCTCTGAACATCTCTGAAACTCTCTGAAATTCTCTGACACACTCTGACACTCTGTGACATTCTCAGATACTCTCTGACTCTCTCAGACACACTCCGAAACACTCAGAAACTCTCAGAAACTCTCTGGAACTCTCTGACACTCTCAGAAAGTCTCTGAAACTCTCTGACACTCTCTGAAACTCTCTGACACTCTCTGACGCTCTCTGACACTCTCTGAAACTCTGTGACACTCTTTGACACTCTCTGACACTCACTGACTCTCTCTGAAACTCTCTGACACTCTATGAAACTCTCTGAAACTGTCTGACACTCTCTGACAATCTCTGACACTCTCTGAATCTCTCTGAATCATTCTGACACTCTGTGACACTCTCTGACACTCTCTGAAACTTTCTGACACTCTCTGAAACTCTCTGAACATCTCTGAAACACTCTGAAAATCTCTGACACTCTCTGAAACTCTGTGACACTCTCTGAAAGACTCTGACACTCTCTTACAGTCTCAGAGACTCTCTGACACTCTCTGACAATCCCTGACACTCTCTGAAGCTTTCTGAAACTCTCTGACACTCTGTGAAACCCTCTGAAACTCTCTGAACCTCTCGGACACTCTCTGAAACTTTCTGACACTCTCTGAAACTCTCTGAAACTCTTTGCAACTCTCTGACACTCTCAGAAACTCTCAGAAGCTCACTGAAACTCTCTGACACTCTCTGAAACTCTCTGACACTCTCTGAAAATCTTTGACACTCTTTGACACTGTCTGACCCTTTCTGAAACTCTCTGACACTCTCTGACACTCCCTGACACTCTCTGAAACTCTCTGACACTCTCTGACACTCTCTGAAACTCTTTGACACTCTTTGGCAATCTCAGACACTGTCTGACTCTATCTGAAACTCTCTGACACTCTCTGACACTCCCTGACACTGTCTGAAGCTCTCTGACACTCTCTGAAACTCTCTGAAACTCTCTGACACTCTCTGACACTCTCTGAAACTCTCTGACAATCTCTGACACTCTCAGACACTCTCTGACACTCTCTGAAACATTCTGAAACTCTCTGACGCTATCTGACACTTTCTGAATCTATCGGACACTCTCTGAATCTCTCTGAAACTCTCCGACACTCTGTGACACTCTCTGAAACTTTCTGGCACTCTCTGACACTCTCTGAAGATCTCTGAAACTCTCTGAAAATCTCTGACACTCACTGACACTCTGTGGCACTCACTGACAGTCTCTGAAGATCTCTGAAACACTCTGAAAATCTCTGACACTCTCTGAAACTCTGTGACACTCTCTGAAACACTCTGACACTCTCTGACACTCTCCGGCACACTCAGAACCTGTCAGAAACTCTCAGGCACTCTCTGACACTCTCAGAAATTCTCTGAAACTCTTTGACACTCTTTGACACTCTCAGACACTGTCTGGCTCTCTCTGAAACTCTCTGAAACTCTCTGGCACTCTCTGACACTCCCTGACACTCTCTGAAGCTTTCTGAAGCTCTCTGACACTCAATGACACCCTCTGAAACTCTCTGAAACTCTCCGACACTCTCAGAAACTTTCTGATACTCTCTGAAACTCTCTGAAACTCTCTGACACTCTCTGACACTCTGAAACTCTCAGACACTCTCTGAAACTCTCTGACCGTATCTGAGACTCTCTGAAACTCTCTGACACACTCTGAAACTCTCTGAAACTCTGTGAAACTCTCTGATACACTCTGACACTCTCTGACATTCTCAGACACTCTCTGACATTCTCTGACACTTTCTGAAACTCTCTGACAGTATCTGACACTTTCTGAAACTCTCGGACACTCTCTGACGCACTCTGCAACTCTGTGTCTCTCTGTGACACTCTCTGACACTCTCTGACACTCTTTGAATCTCTCTGAAACTCTCTGAAACTCTGTGACACTCGGTAACTCTCTGAAACTCCCTGACACTCTCTGACACTCTCTGAAATTTTCTGACACTCTCTGACGCTCTCTGAACGTCACTGAAACTCTCTGAAAATCTCTGACACTCTCTGACACTCTGTGACACTCTCAGATACTCTCTGACTCCCGCAGACACACTTCGACACACTCAGAAACTCTCAAAAACTCTCTGGCACTGTCTGACACTCTCTGAAGCTCTCTGAAACCCTCTGACACTCTCGGACAATCTCTGACACTCTCTGAAACTCTTTGACACTCTTTGACACTCTCAGACACTGTCTGGCTCTCTCTGAAACTCTCTGAAACTCTCTGACACTCTCTGACACTCCCTGACACTCTCTGAAGCTTTCTGAAACTCTCTGACACTCTGTGACACCCTCTGAAACACTCTGAAACTCTCCGACACTCTCTGAAACTTTCTGAAACTCTCTGAAACTCTCTGAAACTCTCTGACACTCTCAGACACTCTCTGACACTCTCTGACAGTATCTGAGACTCTCTGAAACTCTCTGACACTCTCTGAAACTCTCTGAAACTCTGTGAAACTCTCTGATACACTCTGACACTCTCTAACGTTCTCAGACACTCTCTGACATTCTCGGACACTTTCTGAAACTCTCTGACAGTATCTGACACTTTCTGAAACTCTCGGACACTCTCTGACAATCTCAGACACTGTCTGACTCTATCTGAAACTGTCTGACACTCTCTGACACTCCCTGACACTGTCTGAAGCTCTCTGACACTCTCTGACACTCTCTGAAACTTTCTGGCACTCTCTGACACTCTCTGAAGATCTCTGAAACTCTCTGAAAATCTATGACACTCTCTGAAACTCTCTGACACTCACTGACACCTGTGGCACTCACTGACACTCTCTGAAGATCTCTGAAACACTCTGAAAATCTCTGACACTCTCTGAAACTCTGTGACACTCTCTGAAACACTCTGACACTCTCCGGCACACTCAGAACCTGTCAGAAACTCTCAGGCACTCTCTGACACTCTCAGAAATTCTCTGAAACTCTCTGACACTCTCTGAAACCCTCTGACACTCTCTGACAATCTCTGACACTCTCTGAAACTCTTTGACACTCTTTGACACTCTCAGACACTGTCTGGCTCTCTCTGAAACTCTCTGAAACTCTCTGGCACTCTCTGACACTCCCTGACACTCTCTGAAGCTTTCTGAAGCTCTCTGACACACAATGACACCCTCTGAAACTCTCTGAAACTCTCTGCCACTCTCTGACACTCTGAAACTCTCAGACACTCTCTGAAACTCTCTGACCGTATCTGAGACTCTCTGAAACTCTCTGACACACTCTGAAACTCTCTGAAACTCTGTGACACTCTCTGACACTCCCTGACACTCTCTGAAGCTTTCTGAAACTCTCTGACACTCTGTGACACCCTCTGAAACTCTCTGAAACTCTCCGACACTCTCTGAAACTTTCTGAAACTCTCTGAAACTCTCTGAAACTCTCTGACACTCTCAGACACTCTCTGACACTCTCTGACAGTATCTGAGACTCTCTGAAACTCTCTGACACTCTCTGAAACTCTCTGAAACTCTGTGAAACTCTCTGATACACTCTGACACTCTCTAACGTTCTCAGACACTCTCTGACATTCTCGGACACTTTCTGAAACTCTCTGACAGTATCTGACACTTTCTGAAACTCTCGGACACTCTCTGACAATCTCAGACACTGTCTGACTCTATCTGAAACTGTCTGACACTCTCTGACACTCCCTGACACTGTCTGAAGCTCTCTGACACTCTCTGACACTCTCTGAAACTCTCTGAAACTCTCTGACACTCTCTGACACTCTCTGAAACTCTCTGACAATCTCTGACACTCTCAGACAATCTCTGACACTCTCTGAAACATTCTGAAACTCTCTGACGCTATCTGACACTTTCTGAATCTCTCGGACACTCTCTGACACTCCCTGACACTCTCTGAAGCTTTCTGAAACTCTCTGACACTCTGTGACACCCTCTGAAACTCTCTGAAACTCTCCGACACTCTCTGAAACTTTCTGAAACTCTCTGAAACTCTCTGAAACTCTCTGACACTCTCAGACACTCTCTGACACTCTCTGACAGTATCTGAGACTCTCTGAAACTCTCTGACACTCTCTGAAACTCTCTGAAACTCTGTGAAACTCTCTGATACACTCTGACACTCTCTAACGTTCTCAGACACTCTCTGACATTCTCGGACACTTTCTGAAACTCTCTGACAGTATCTGACACTTTCTGAAACTCTCGGACACTCTCTGACAATCTCAGACACTGTCTGACTCTATCTGAAACTGTCTGACACTCTCTGACACTCCCTGACACTGTCTGAAGCTCTCTGACACTCTCTGACACTCTCTGAAACTCTCTGACACTCTCTGACACTCTCTGAAACTCTCTGACAATCTCTGACACTCTCAGACAATCTCTGACACTCTCTGAAACATTCTGAAACTCTCTGACGCTATCTGACACTTTCTGAATCTCTCGGACACTCTCTGAATCTCTCTGAAACTCTCCGACACTCTGTGACACTCTCTGAAACTTTCTGGCACTCTCTGACACTCTCTGAAGATCTCTGAAACTCTCTGAAAATCTCTGACACTCTCTGAAACTCGCTGACACTCACTGACACTTGTGGCACTCACTGACACTCTCTGAAGATCTCTGAAACACTCTGACACTCTCTGACACTCTCTGAAACTCTCAGACACTCTCAGACACTCTCTGACACTCTCTGACAGTATCTGAGACTCTCTGAAACTCTCTGACACACTCTGAAACTCTCTGAAACTCTGTGAAACTCTCTGATACACTCTGACACTCTCTGACATTCTCAGACACTCTCTGACATTCTCTGACACTTTCTGAAACTCTCTGACTCCCGCAGACACACTTCGACACACTCAGAAACTCTCAAAAACTCTCTGGCACTCTCTGACACTCTCAGAAACTCTCTGAAACTCTTGGACACTCTCTGAAACTCTCTGACACTCTCTGAAACTCTTTGACACTCTTTGACACTCTCAGACACTGTCTGACTCTCTCTGAAACTCTCTGACACTCTCTGACACTCCCTGACACTCTCTGAAACTCTCTGACACTCTCTGACACTCTCTGAAACTCTTTGACACTCTTTGACAATCTCAGAAACTGTCTGACTCTATCTGAAACTCTCTGACACTCTCTGACACTCCCTGACACTGTCTGAAGCTCTCTGACTCACTCTGACACTCTCTGAAACTCTCTGACACTCTCTGACAATCTCTGAAACTCTCTGACAATCTCTGACACTCTCAGAAACTCTCTGACACACTCTGAAACATTCTGAAACTCTCTGACGCTATCTGACACTTTCTGAATCTCTCGGACACTCTCTGAATCTCTCTGAAACTCTCTGACACTCTATGACACTCTCTGAAACTTTCTGGCACTCTCTGACACTCTCTGAAGATCTCTGAAACACTCTGAAAATCTCTGACACTCTCTGAAACTCTGTGACACTCTCTGAAACACTCTGACACTCTCTGACACTCTCCGGCACACTCAGAACCTGTCAGAAACTCTCAGGCACTCTCTGACACTCTCAGAAATTCTCTGAAACTCTCTGACACTCTCTGAAACCCTCTGACACTCTCTGAAATTTTCTGACACTCTCTGACGCTCTCTGAACATCACTGAAACTCTCTGAAAATCTCTGACACTCTCTGACACTCTGTGACACTCTCAGATACTCTCTGACTCCCGCAGACACACTTCGACACACTTAGAAACTCTCAAAAACTCTCTGGCACTCTCTGACACTCTCTGAAACTCTCTGAAACCCTCTGACACTCTCTGACAATCTCTGACACTCTCTGAAACTCTTTGACACTCTTTGACACTCTCAGACACTGTCTGGCTCTCTCTGAAACTCTCTGAAACTCTGTGAAACTTTCTGACACTCTCCGAAACTCTCTTAAGCTCTCTGAAACTCTCTGACACTCTCTGACACTCTCTGAAACTCTCTGAAACTCTCTGACACTCTCTGACACTCTCTGAAACTCTCTGACAATCTCTGGCACTCTCAGACACTCTCAGACACTCTCTGAAGATCTCTGAAACTCCCTGACACTATCTGACACTTTCTGAATCTCTCGGACACTCTCTGAATCTCTCTGAAACTCTCCGACACTCTGTCACACTCTCTGAAACTTTCTCGCACTCTCTGACACTCTCTGAAGATCTCTGAAACTCTCTGAAAATCTCTGACACTCTCTGAAACTCTGTGAAACTCTCTGAAACACTCTGACACTCTCTGACTTTCTCAGACACTCTCTGACACTCTCTGACACTTTCTGAAACTCTCTGACAGTATCTGACACTTCCTGAAACTCTCGGACACTCTCTGACACACTCTGCAACTTTGTGTCACTCTGTGACACTCTCTGAATCTCTCTGCAACTCTCTGACACTCTGTGACACTCTGTAACTCTCTGAAACTCCCTGACACTCTCTGAAACTTTCTGACACTCTCTGACACTCTCTGAACATCTCTGAAACTCTCTGAAAATCTCTGACACTCTCTGGCACTCTGTGACACTCTCAGATACTCTCTGACCCCCGCAGACACACTTCGACACACTCAGAAACTCTCAGAAACTCTCTGCCACTCTCTGACATTCTCATAAACTCTCTGAAACTCTTTGACACTCTCTGAAACTCTCTGAAACTCTCAGACACTCTCTGACACTCTCTGAAACACTTTGACACTCTTTGACACTCTCAGACACTGTCTGACTCTCTCTGAAACTCTCTGACACTCTCTGACACTCCCTGACACTCTCTGAAACTCTCTGACACTCTCTGAAACTCTTTGACACTCTTTGACAATCTCAGACACTGTCTGACTCTATCTGAAACTCTCTGACACTCTCTGACACGCCCTGACACTGTCTGAAGCTCTCTGACACTCTCTGACACTCTCTGAAACTCTCTGAAACTCTCTGACTATCTCTGACACTCTCAGACACTCTCTGACACTCTCTGACACTTTCTGAAACTCTCTGACACTATCTGACACTTTCTGAATCTCTCGGACACTCTCTGAATCTCTCTGAAACTCTCCAACACTCTGTGACACTCTCCGAAACTTTCTGGCACTCTCTGACACTCTCTGAAGATCTCTGGCACTCTCTGAAAATCTCTGACACTCTCTGAAACTCTGTGACACTCTCTGAAAGACTCTGACACTCTCTGACTCTCTCTGAAACTTTCTGACACTCTCTGACACTCTCTGAACATCTCTGAAACTCTCTGAAAATCTCTGACAGACTCTGACACTCTGTGACACTCTCAGATACTCTCTGACTCTCTCAGACACACTCCGAAACACTCAGAAACTCTCTGGAACTCTCTGACACTCTCAGAAAGTCTCTGAAACTCTCTGACACTCTCTGAAACTCTCTGACACTCTCTGACGCTCTCTGACACTCTCTGAAACTCTGTGACACTCTTTGAGACTCTCTGACATTCACTGACTCTCTCTGAAACTCTCTGACACTCTCTGAAACTCTCTGAAACTGTCTGACACTCTCTGACAATCTCTGACACTCTCTGAATCTCTCTGAATCATTCTGACACTCTGTGACACTCTGTGACACTCTCTGACACTCTCTGAAACTTTCTGACACTCTCTGAAACTCTCTGAACATCTCAGAAACTCTCTGGAACTCTCTGACACTCTCAGAAAGTCCCTGAAACTCTCTGACACTCTCTGAAACTCTCTGACACTCTCTGACGCTCTCTGACACTCTCTGAAACTCTGTGACACTCTTTGACACTCTCTGACACTCACTGACTCTCTCTGAAACTCTCTGACACTCTCTGAAACTCTCTGACACTCTCTGACGCTCCCTGACACTCTCTGAAACTCTGTGACAATCTTTGACAATCTCTGACACTCTCTGAAACTCTCTGAAACTGTCTGACACTCTCTGACAATCTCTGACACTCTCTGAATCTCTCTGAATCATTCTGACACTCTGTCACACTCTCTGACACTCTCTGACACTCTCTGAAACTTTCTGACACTCTCTGAAACTCTCTGAACATCTCTGAAACACTCTGAAAATCTCTGACACTCTCTGAAACTCTGTGACATTCTCTGAAACTTTCTGACACTCTCTGACACTCTCTGAACATCTCTGAAACTCTCTGAAAATCTCTGACACTCTCTGGCAATCTGTGACACTCTCAGATACTCTCTGACCCCCGCAGACACACTTCGACACACTCAGAAACTCTCAGAAACTCTCTGCCACTCTCTGACATTCTCATAAACTCTCAGACACTGTCTGACTCTCTCTGAAACTCTCTGACACTCTCTGACACTCCCTGACACTCTCTGAAACTCTCTGACACTCTCTGAAACTCTTTGACACTCTTTGACAATCTCAGACACTGTCTGACTCTATCTGAAACTCTCTGACACTCTCTGACACTCCCTGACACTGTCTGAAGCTCTCTGACACTCTCTGACACTCTCTGAAACTCTCTGAAACTCTCTGACTATCTCTGACACTCTCAGACACTCTCTGACACTCTCTGACACTTTCTGAAACTCTCTGACACTATCTGACACTTTCTGAATCTCTCGGACACTCTCTGAAGCTCTCTGAAACTCTACAACACTCTGTGACACTCTCCGAAACTTTCTGGCACTCTCTGACACTCTCTGAAGATCTCTGGCACTCTCTGAAAATCTCTGACACTCTCTGAAACTCTGTGACACTCTCTGAAAGACTCTGACACTCTCTGACTCTCTCTGAAACTTTCTGACACTCTCTGACACTCTCTGAACATCTCTGAAACTCTCTGAAATTCTCTGACACACTCTGACACTCTGTGACACTCTCAGATACTCTCTGACTCTCTCAGACACACTCCGAAACACTCAGAAACTCTCAGAAACTCTCTGGAACTCTCTGACACTCTCAGAAAGTCTCTGAAACTCTCTGACACTCTCTGAAACTCTCTGACACTCTCTGACGCTCTCTGACACTCTCTGAAAGTCAGTGACACTCTTTGACACTCTCTGACACTCACTGACTCTCTCTGAAACTCTCTGACACTCTCTGAAACTCTCTGAAACTGTCTGACACTCTCTGACAATCTCTGACACTCTCTGAATCTCTCTGAATCATTCTGACACTCTGTGACACTCTCTGACACTCTCTGACACTCTCTGAAACTTTCTGACACTCTCTGAAACTCTCTGAACATCTCAGAAACTCTCTGGAACTCTCTGACACTCTCAGAAAGTCTCTGAAACTCTCTGACACTCTCTGAAACTCTCTGACACTCTCTGACGCTCTCTGACACTCTCTGAAACTCTGTGACACTCTTTGACACTCTCTGACACTCACTGACTCTCTCTGAAACTCTCTGACACTCTCTGAAACTCTCTGAAACTGTCTGACACTATCTGACAATCTCTGACACTCTCTGAATCTCTCTGAATCATTCTGACACTCTGTCACACTCTCTGACACTCTCTGACACTCTCTGAAACTTTCTGACACTCTCTGAAACTCTCTGAACATCTCTGAAACACTCTGAAAATCTCTGACACTCTCTGAAACTCTGTGACACTCTCTGAAAGACTCTGACACTCTCTTACAGTCTCAGAGACTCTCTGACACTCTCTGACACTCCCTGACACTCTCTGAAGCTTTCTGAAACTCTCTGACACTCTGTGAAACCCTCTGAAACTCTCTGAACCTCTCGGACACTCTCTGAAACTTTCTGACACTCTCTGAAACTCTCTGAAACTCTTTGCAACTCTCTGACACTCTCAGAAACTCTCAGAAGCTCACTGAAACTCTCTGACACTCTCTGAAACTCTCTGACACTCTCTGAAAATCTTTGACACTCTTTGACACTGTCTGACACTTTCTGAAACTCTCTGACACTCTCTGACACTCCCTGACACTCTCTGAAACTCTCTGACACTCTCTGACACTCTCTGAAACTCTTTGACACTCTTTGGCAATCTCAGACACTGTCTGACTCTATCTGAAACTCTCTGACACTCTCTGACACTCCCTGACACTGTCTGAAGCTCTCTGACACTCTCTGACACTCTCTGAAACTCTCTGAAACTCTCTGACACTCTCTGACACTCTCTGAAACTCTCTGACAATCTCTGACACTCTCAGACACTCTCTGACACTCTCTGAAACATCTCTGAAACTCTCTGACGCTATCTGACACTTTCTGAATCTATCGGACACTCTCTGAATCTCTCTGAAACTCTCCGACACTCTGTGACACTCTCTGAAACTTTCTGGCACTCTCTGACACTCTCTGAAGATCTCTGAAACTCTCTGAAAATCTCTGACACTCTCTGAAACTCTGTGACACTCTCTGAAACACTCTGACACTCTCTGACACTCTCCGGCACACTCAGAACCTGTCAGAAACTCTCAGGCACTCTTTGACACTCTCAGAAATTCTCTGAAACTCTTTGACACTCTTTGACACTCTCAGACACTGTCTGGCTCTCTCTGAAACTCTCTGAAACTCTCTGGCACTCTCTGACACTCCCTGACACTCTCTGAAGCTTTCTGAAGCTCTCTGACACTCAATGACACCCTCTGAAACTCTCCGACACTCTCAGAAACTTTCTGTCACTCTCTGAAACTCTCTGAAACTCTCTGACACTCTCTGACACTCTGAAACTCTCAGACACTCTCTGAAACTCTCTGACCGTATCTGAGACTCTCTGAAACTCTCTGACAGTATCTGACACTTTCTGAAACTCTCGGACACTCTCTGACGCACTCTGCAACTCTGTGTCTCTCTGTGACACTCTCTGACACTCTCTGACACTCTTTGAATCTCTCTGAAACTCTCTGAAACTCTGTGACACTCGGTAACTCTCTGAAACTCCCTGACACTCTCTGACACTCTCTGAAATTTTCTGACACTCTCTGACGCTCTCTGAACATCACTGAAACTCTCTGAAAATCTCTGACACTCTCTGACACTCTGTGACACTCTCAGATACTCTCTGACTCCCGCAGACACACTTCGACACACTCAGAAACTCTCAAAAACTCTCTGGCACTGTCTGACACTCTCTGAAACTCTCTGAAACCCTCTGACACTCTCGGACAATCTCTGACACTCTCTGAAACTCTTTGACACTCTTTGACACTCTCAGACACTGTCTGGCTCTCTCTGAAACTCTCTGAAACTCTCTGACACTCTCTGACACTCCCTGACACTCTCTGAAGCTTTCTGAAACTCTCTGACACTCTGTGACACCCTCTGAAACACTCTGAAACTCTCCGACACTCTCTGAAACTTTCTGAAACTCTCTGAAACTTTCTGAAACTCTCTGACACTCTCAGACACTCTCTGACACTCTCTGACAGTATCTGAGACTCTCTGAAACTCTCTGACACTCTCTGAAACTCTCTGAAACTCTGTGAAACTCTCTGATACACTCTGACACTCTCTAACGTTCTCAGACACTCTCTGACATTCTCGGACACTTTCTGAAACTCTCTGACAGTATCTGACACTTTCTGAAACTCTCGGACACTCTCTGACAATCTCAGACACTGTCTGACTCTATCTGAAACTGTCTGACACTCTCTGACACTCCCTGACACTGTCTGAAGCTCTCTGACACTCTCTGAAACTCTCTGAAAATCTCTGACACTCTCTGAAACTCTCTGACACTCACTGACACTTGTGGCACTCACTGACACTCTCTGAAGATCTCTGAAACACTCTGAAAATCTCTGACACTCTCTGAAACTCTGTGACACTCTCTGAAACACTCTGACACTCTCCGGCACACTCAGAACCTGTCAGAAACTCTCAGGCACTCTCTGACACTCTCAGAAATTCTCTGAAACTCTCTGACACTCTCTGAAACCCTCTGACACTCTCTGACAATCTCTGACACTCTCTGAAACTCTTTGACACTCTTTGACACTCTCAGACACTGTCTGGCTCTCTCTGAAACTCTCAGAAACTCTCTGACACTCTCTGACACTCCCTGACACTCTCTGAAGCTTTCTGAAAATCTCTGACACTCTGTGACACCCTCTGAAACTCTCTGAAACTCTCCGACACTCTCTGAAACTTTCTGACACTCTCTGAAACTCTCTGAAACTCTCTGACACTCTCTGACACTCTCTGAAATTCTCAGACACTCTCAGACACTCTCTGACACTCTCTGACAGTATCTGAGACTCTCTGAAACTCTCTGACACACTCTGAAACTCTCTGAAACTCTGTGAAACTCTCTGATACACTCTGACACTCTCTGACATTCTCAGACACTCTCTGACATTCTCTGACACTTTCTGAAACTCTCTGACAGTATCTGACACTTTCTGAAACTCTCGGACACTCTCTGACGCACTCTGCAACTCTGTGTCTCTCTGTGACACTCTCTGACACTCTCTGACACTCTTTGAATCTCTCTGAAACTCTCTGACACTCTGTGAAACTCGGTAACTCTCTGAAACTCCCTGACACTCTCTGACACTCTCTGAAATTTTCTGACACTCTCTGACGCTCTCTGAACATCACTGAAACTCTCTGAAAATCTCTGACACTCTCTGACTCTCTGTGACACTCTCAGATACTCTCTGACTCCCGCAGACACACTTCGACACACTCAGAAACTCTCAAAAACTCTCTGGCACTCTCTGACACTCTCAGAAACTCTCTGAAACTCTTGGACACTCTCTGAAACTCTCTGACACTCTCTGAAACTCTTTGACACTCTTTGACACTCTCAGACACTGTCTGACTCTCTCTGAAACTCTCTGACACTCTCTGACACTCCCTGACACTCTCTGAAACTCTCTGACACTCTCTGACACTCTCTGAAACTCTTTGACACTCTTTGACAATCTCAGACACTGTCTGACTCTATCTGAAACTCTCTGACACCGTCTGAAGCTCTCTGACTCACTCTGACACTCTCTGAAACTCTCTGACACTCTCTGACAATCTCTGAAACTCTCTGACAATCTCTGACACTCTCAGACACTCTCTGACACTCTCTGAAACTCTCTGAAACCCTCTGACACTCTCTGACAATCTCTGACACTCTCTGAAACTCTTTGACACTCTTTGACACTCTCAGACACTGTCTGGCTCTCTCTGCAACTCTCTGAAACTCTCTGACACTCTCTGACACTCCCTGACACTCTCTGAAGCTTTCTGAAACTCTCTGACACTCTGTGACACCCTCTGAAACTCTCTGAAACTCTCCGACACTCTCTGAAACTTTCTGAAACTCTCTGAAACTCTCTGAAACTCTCTGACACTCTCAGACACTCTCTGACACTCTCTGACAGTATCTGAGACTCTCTGAAACTCTCTGACACTCTCTGAAACTCTCTGAAACTCTGTGAAACTCTCTGATACACTCTGACACTCTCTAACGTTCTCAGACACTCTCTGACATTCTCGGACACTTTCTGAAACTCTCTGACAGTATCTGACACTTTCTGAAACTCTCGGACACTCTCTGACAATCAAAGACACTTTCTGACTCTATCTGAAACTGTCTGACACTCTCTGACACTCCCTGACACTGTCTGAAGCTCTCTGACACTCTCTGACACTCTCTGAAACTCTCTGAAACTCTCTGACACTCTCTGACACTCTCTGAAACTCTCTGACAATCTCTGACACTCTCAGACAATCTCTGACACTCTCTGAAACATTCTGAAACTCTCTGACGCTATCTGACACTTTCTGAATCTCTCGGACACTCTCTGACACTCCCTGACACTCTCTGAAGCTTTCTGAAACTCTCTGACACTCTGTGACACCCTCTGAAACTCTCTGAAACTCTCCGACACTCTCTGAAACTTTCTGAAACTCTCTGAAACTCTCTGAAACTCTCTGACACTCTCAGACACTCTCTGACACTCTCTGACAGTATCTGAGACTCTCTGAAACTCTCTGACACTCTCTGAAACTCTGTGAAACTCTCTGATACACTCTGACACTCTCTAACGTTCTCAGACACTCTCTGACATTCTCGGACACTTTCTGAAACTCTCTGACAGTATCTGACACTTTCTGAAACTCTCGGACACTCTCTGACAATCTCAGACACTGTCTGACTCTCTCTGAAACTGTCTGACACTCTCTGACACTCCCTGACACTGTCTGAAGCTCTCTGACACTCTCTGACACTCTCTGAAACTCTTTGAAACTCTCTGACACTCTCTGACACTCTCTGAAACTCTCTGACAATCTCTGACACTGTCAGACAATCTCTGACACTCTCTGAAACATTCTGAAACTCTCTGACGCTATCTGACACTTTCTGAATCTCTCGGACACTCTCTGAATCTCTCTGAAACTCTCCGACACTCTGTGACACTCTCTGAAACTTTCTGGCACTCTCTGACACTCTCTGAAGATCTCTGAAACTCTCTGAAAATCTCTGACACTCTCTGAAACTCTCTGACACTCACTGACACTTGTGGCACTCACTGACACTCTCTGAAGATCTCTGAAACACTCTGAAAATCTCTGACACTCTCTGAAACTCTGTGACACTCTCTGAAACACTCTGACACTCTCCGGCACACTCAGAACCTGTCAGAAACTCTCAGGCACTCTCTGACACTCTCAGAAATTTTCTGAAACTCTCTGACACTCTCTGAAACCCTCTGACACTCTCTGACAATCTCTGACACTCTCTGAAACTCTTTGACACTCTTTGACACTCTCAGACACTGTCTGGCTCTCTCTGAAACTCTCTGATACTCTCTGACACTCTCTGACACTCCCTGACACTCTCTGAAGCTTTCTGAAACTCTGACACTCTGTGACACCCTCTGAAACTCTCTGAAACTCTCCGACACTCTCTGAAACTTTCTGACACTCTCTGAAACTCTCTGAAACTCTCTGACACTCTCTGACACTCTCTGAAACTCTCAGACACTCTCAGACACTCTCTGACACTCTCTGACAGTATCTGAGACTCTCTGAAACTCTCTGACACACTCTGAAACTCTCTGAAACTCTGTGAAAATCTCTGATACACTCTGACACTCTCTGACATTCTCAGACACTCTCTGACATTCTCTGACACTTTCTGAAACTCTCTGACTCCCGCAGACACACTTCGACACACTCAGAAACTCTCAAAAACTCTCTGGCACTCTCTGACACTCTCAGAAACTCTCTGAAACTCTTGGACACTCTCTGAAACTCTCTGACACTCTCTGAAACTCTTTGACACTCTTTGACACTCTCAGACACTGTCTGAATCTCTCTGAAACTCTCTGACACTCTCTGACACTCCCTGACACTCTCTGAAACTCTCTGACACTCTCTGACACTCTCTGAAACTCTTTGACACTCTTTGACAATCTCAGAAACTGTCTGACTCTATCTGAAACTCTCTGACACTCTCTGACACTCCCTGACACTGTCTGAAGCTCTCTGACTCACTCTGACACTCTCTGAAACTCTCTGACACTCTCTGACAATCTCTGAAACTCTCTGACAATCTCTGACACTCTCAGAAACTCTCTGACACACTCTGAAACATTCTGAAACTCTCTGACGCTATCTGACACTTTCTGAATCTCTCGGACACTCTCTGACACTCTCTGAAACTCTCCGACACTCTGTGACACTCTCTGAAACTTTCTGGCACTCTCTGACACTCTCTGAAGATCTCTGAAACACTCTGAAAATCTCTGACACTCTCTGAAACTCTGTGACACTCTCTGAAACACTCTGACACTCTCTGACACTCTCCGGCACACTCAGAACCTGTCAGAAACTCTCAGGCACTCTCTGACACTCTCAGAAATTCTCTGAAACTCTCTGACACTCTCTGAAACCCTCTGACACTCTCTGAAATTTTCTGACACTCTCTGACGCTCTCTGAACATCACTGAAACTCTCTGAAAATCTCTGACACTCTCTGACACTCTGTGACACTCTCAGATACTCTCTGACTCCCGCAGACACACTTCGACACACTTCGAAACTCTCAAAAACTCTCTGGCACTCTCTGACACTCTCTGAAACTCTCTGAAACCCTCTGACACTCTCTGACAATCTCTGACACTCTCTGAAACTCTTTGACACTCTTTGACACTCTCAGACACTGTCTGGCTCTCTCTGAAACTCTCTGAAACTCTGTGAAACTCTCTGATACACTCTGACACTCTCTGACATTCTCAGACACTCTCTGACATTCTCTGACACTTTCTGAAACTCTCTGACTCCCGCAGACACACTTCGACACACTCAGAAACTCTCAAAATCTCTCTGGCACTCTCTGACACTCTCAGAAACTCTCTGAAACTCTTGGACACTCTCTGAAACTCTCTGACACTCTCTGAAACTTTTTGACACTCTTTGACACTCTCAGACACTGTCTGACTCTCTCTGAAACTCTCTGACACTCTCTGACACTCCCTGACACTCTCTGAAACTCTCTGACACTCTCTGACACTCTCTGAAACTCTTTGACACTCTTTGACAATCTCAGAAACTGTCTGACTCTATCTGAAACTCTCGGACACTCTCTGACATTCCCTGACACTGTCTGAAGCTCTCTGACTCACTCTGACACTCTCTGAAACTCTCTGACACTCTCTGACAATCTCTGAAACTCTCTGACAATCTCTGACACTCTCAGAAACTCTCTGACACACTCTGAAACATTCTGAAACTCTCTGACGCTATCTGACACTTTCTGAATCTCTCGGACACTCTCTGAATCTCTCTGAAACTCTCCGACACTCTGTGACACTCTCTGAAACTTTCTGGCACTCTCTGACACTCTCTGAAGATCTCTGAAACACTCTGAAAATCTCTGACACTCTCTGAAACTCTGTGAAACACTCTGATACACTCTGACACTCTCTGACATTCTCAGACACTCTCTGAAACTCTCTGAAACTCTCTGACACTCTCTGACACTCTCTGAAACTTTCTGGCACTCTCTGACACTCTCTGAAGATCTCTGAAACACTCTGAAAATCTCTGACACTCTCTGAAACTCTGTGAAACACTCTGATACACTCTGACACTCTCTGACATTCTCAGACACTCTCTGACACTTTCTGAAACTCTCTGACAGTATCTGACACCTTCTGAAACTCTCGGACACTCTCTGACAATTTCAGACACTGTCTGACTCTATCTGAAACTCTCTGACACTCTCTGACACTCCCTGACACTGTCTGAAGCTCTCTGACACTCTCTGACACTCTCTGAAACTCTCTGAAACTCTCTGACACTCTCTGACACTCTCTGAAACTCTCTGACAATCTCTGACACTCTCAGACACTCTCTGACACTCTCTGAAACATTCTGAAACTCTCTGACGCTATCTGACACTTTCTGAATCTATCGGACACTCTCTGAATCTCTCTGAAACTCTCCGACACTCTGTGACACTCTCTGAAACTTTCTGGCACTCTCTGACACTCTCTGAAGATCTCTGAAACTCTCTGAAAATCTCTGACACTCACTGACACTCTGTGGCACTCACTGACACTCTCTGAAGATCTCTGAAAAACTCTGAAAATCTCTGACACTCTCTGAAACTCTGTGACACTCTCTGAAACACTCTGACACTCTCTGACACTCTCCGGCACACTCAGAACCTGTCAGAATCTCTCAGGCACTCTCTGACACTCTCAGAAATTCTCTGAAACTCTTTGACACTCTTTGTCACTCTCAGACATTGTCTGGCTCTCTCTGAAACTCTCTGAAACTCTCTGGCACTCTCTGACACTCCCTGACACTCTCTGAAGCTTTCTGAAGCTCTCTGACACTCAATGACACCCTCTGAAACTCTCTGAAACTCTCCGACACTCTCAGAAACTTTCTGACACTCTCTGAAACTCTCTGAAACTCTCAGACACTCTCTGAAACTCTCTGACCGTATCTGAGACTCTCTGAAACTCTCTGACACACTCTGAAACTCTCTGAAACTCTGTGAAACTCTCTGATACACTCTGACACTCTCTGACATTCTCAGACACTCTCTGACATTCTCTGACACTTTCTGAAACTCTCTGACAGTATCTGACACTTTCTGAAACTCTCGGACACTCTCTGACGCACTCTGCAACTCTGTGTCTCTCTGTGACACTCTCTGACACTCTCTGACACTCTTTGAATCTCTCTGAAACTCTCTGAAACTCTGTGACACTCGGTAACTCTCTGAAACTCCCTGACACTCTCTGACACTCTCTGAAATTTTCTGACACTCTCTGACGCTCTCTGAACATCACTGAAACTCTCTGAAAATCTCTGACACTCTCTGACACTCTGTGACACTCTCAGATACTCTCTGACTCCCGCAGACACACTTCGACACACTCAGAAACTCTCAAAAACTCTCTGGCACTGTCTGACACTCTCTGAAACTCTCTGATACACTCTGACACTCTCCAACGTTCTCAGACACTCTCTGACATTCTCGGACACTCTCTGGCACTCTCTGACACTCTCTGAAACTCTCTGAAACCCTCTGACACTCTCTGACAATCTCTGACACTCTCTGAAACTCTTTGACACTCTCTGACACTCCCTGACACTCTCTGAAGCTTTCTGAAACTCTCTGACACTCTGTGACACCCTCTGAAACTCTCTGAAACTCTCCGACACTCTCTGAAACTTTCTGAAACACTCTGAAACTCTCTGAAACTCTCTGACTCTCTCTGACACTCTCTGAAACTCTCAGACAGTCTCAGACACTCTCTGACACTCTCTGACAATATCTGAGACTCTCTGAAACTCTCTGACACTCTCTGAAACTCTCTGAAACTCTGTGAAACACTCTGATACACTCTGACACTCTCTGACATTCTCAGACACTCTCTGACATTCTCTGACACTTTCTGAAACTCTCTGACAGTATCTGACACCTTCTGAAACTCTCGGACACTCTCTGACAATCTCAGACACTGTCTGACTCTATCTGAAACTCTCTGACACTCTCTGACACTCCCTGACACGGTCTGAAGCTCTCTGACACTCTCTGACACTCTCTGAAACTCTCTGAAACTCTCTGACACTCTCTGAAACTCTCTGAAACTCTCTGACAATCTCTGACACTCTCAGACACTCTCTGACACTCTCTGAAACATTCTGAAACTCTCTGACGCTATCTGACACTTTCTGAATCTATCGGACACTCTCTGAATCTCTCTGAAACTCTCCGACACTCTGTGACACTCTCTGAAACTTTCTGGCACTCTCTGACACTCTCTGAAGATCTCTGAAACTCACTGAAAATCTCTGACACTCACTGACACTCTGTGGCACTCACTGACACTCTCTGAAGATCTCTGAAACACTCTGAAAATCTCTGACACTCTCTGAAACTCTGTGACACTCTCTGATACACTCTGACACTCTCTGACACTCTCCAGCACACTCAGAACCTGTCAGAAACTCTCAGGCACTCTCTGACACTCTCAGAAATTCTCTGAAACTCTTTGACACTCTTTGACACTCTCAGACACTGTCTGGCTCTCTCTGAAACTCTCTGAAACTCTCTGGCACTCTCTGACACTCCCTGACACTCTCTGAAGCTTTCTGAAGCTCTCTGACACTCAATGACACCCTCTGAAACTCTCTGAAACTCTCCGACACTCTCAGAAACTTTCTGACACTCTCTGAAACTCTCTGAAACTCTCTGACACTCTCTGACACTCTGAAACTCTCAGACACTCTCTGAAACTCTCTGACCGTATCTGAGACTCTCTGAAACTCTCTGACACACTCTGAAACTCTATGAAACTCTGTGAAACTCTCTGATACACTCTGACACTCTCTGACATTCTCAGACACTCTCTGACATTCTCTGACACTTTCTGAAACTCTCTGACAGTATCTGACACTTTCTGAAACTCTCGGACACTCTCTGACGCACTCTGCAACTCTGTGTCTCTCTGTGACACTCTCTGACACTCTCTGACACTCTTTGAATCTCTCTGAAACTCTCTGAAACTCTGTGACACTCGGTAACTCTCTGAAACTCCCTGACACTCTCTGACACTCTCTGAAATTTTCTGACACTCTCTGACGCTCTCTGAACATCACTGAAACTCTCTGAAAATCTCTGACACTCTCTGACACTCTGTGACACTCTCAGATACTCTCTGACTCCCGCAGACACACTTCGACACACTCAGAAACTCTCAAAAACTCTCTGGCAATGTCTGACACTCTCTGAAACTCTCTGAAACCCTCTGACACTCTCGGACAATCTCTGACACTCTCTGAAACTCTTTGACACTCTTTGACACTCTCAGACACTGTCTGGCTCTCTCTGAAACTCTCTGAAACTCTCTGACACTCTCTGACACTCCCTGACACTCTCTGGAGCTTTCTGAAACTCTCTGACACTCTGTGACACCCTCTGAAACACTCTGAAACTCTCCGACACTCTCTGAAACTTTCTGAAACTCTCTGAAACTCTCTGAAACTCTCTGACACTCTCAGACACTCTCTGACACTCTCTGACAGTATCTGAGACTCTCTGAAACTCTCTGACACTCTCTGAAACTCTCTGAAACTCTGTGAAACTCTCTGATACACTCTGACACTCTCTAACGTTCTCAGACACTCTCTGACATTCTCGGACACTTTCTGAAACTCTCTGACCGTATCTGACACTTTCTGAAACTCTCGGACACTCTCTGACAATCTCAGACACTGTCTGACTCTATCTGAAACTGTCTGACACTCTCTGACACTCCCTGACACTGTCTGAAGCTCTCTGACACTCTCTGACACTCTCTGAAACTTTCTGGCACTCTCTGACACTCTCTGAAGATCTCTGAAACTCTCTGAAAATCTCTGACACTCTCTGAAACTCTCTGACACTCACTGACACTTGTGGCACTCACTGACACTCTCTGAAGATCTCTGAAACACTCTGAAAATCTCTGACACTCTCTGAAACTCTGTGACACTCTCTGAAACACTCTGACACTCTCCGGCACACTCAGAACCTGTCAGAAACTCTCCGGCACTCTCTGACACTCTCAGAAATTCTCTGAAACTCTCTGACACTCTCTGAAACCCTCTGACACTCTCTGACAATCTCTGACACTCTCTGAAACTCTTTGACACTCTTTGACACTCTCAGACACTGTCTGGCTCTCTCTGAAAATCTCAGAAACTCTCTGACACTCTCTGACATTCCCTGACACTCTCTGAAGCTTTCTGAAACTCTGACACTCTGTGACACCCTCTGAAACTCTCTGAAACTCTCCGACACTCTCTGAAACTTTCTGACACTCTCTGAAACTCTCTGAAACTCTCTGACACTCTCTGACACTCTCTGAAACTCTCAGACACTCTCAGACACTCTCTGACACTCTCTGACAGTATCTGAGACTCTCTGAAACTCTCTGACACACTCTGAAACTCTCTGAAACTCTGTGAAACTCTCTGATACACTCTGACACTCTCTGACATTCTCAGACACTCTCTGACATTCTCTGACACTTTCTGAAACTCTCTGACAGTATCTGACACTTTCTGAAACTCTCGGACACTCTCTGACGCACTCTGCAACTCTGTGTCCCTCTGTGACACTCTCTGACACTCTCTGACACTCTTTGAATCTCTCTGAAACTCTCTGAAACTCTGTGACACTCGGTAACTCTCTGAAACTCCCTGACACTCTCTGACACTCTCTGAAATTTTCTGACACTCTCTGACGCTCTCTGAACATCACTGAAACTCTCTGAAAATCTCTGACTCTCTCTGACTCTCTGTGACACTCTCAGATACTCTCTGACTCCCGCAGACACACTTCGACACACTCAGAAACTCTCAAAAACTCTCTGGCACTCTCTGACACTCTCAGAAACTCTCTGAAACTCTTGGACACTCTCTGAAACTCTCTGACACTCTCTGAAACTCTTTGACACTCTTTGACACTCTCAGACACTGTCTGACTCTCTCTGAAACTCTCTGACACTCTCTGACACTCCCTGACACTCTCTGAAACTCTCTGACACTCTCTGACACTCTCTGAAACTCTTTGACACTCTTTGACCATCTCAGACACTGTCTGACTCTATCTGAAACTCTCTGACACTGTCTGAAGCTCTCTGACTCACTCTGACACTCTCTGAAACTCTCTGACACTCTCTGACAATCTCTGAAACTCTCTGACAATCTCTGGCACTCTCAGACACTCTCTGACACTCTCTGAAACTCTCTGAAACCCTCTGACACTCTCGGACAATCTCTGACACTCTCTGAAACTCTTTGACACTCTTTGACACTCTCAGACACTGTCTGGCTCTCTCTGAAACTCTCTGAAACTCTCTGACACTCTCTGACACTCCCTGACACTCTCTGAAGCTTTCTGAAACTCTCTGACACTCTGTGACACCCTCTGAAACTCTCTGAAACTCTCCGACACTCTCTGAAACTTTCTGAAACTCTCTGAAACTCTCTGAAACTCTCTGACACTCTCAGACACTCTCTGACACTCTCTGACAGTATCTGAGACTCTCTGAAACTCTCTGACACTCTCTGAAACTCTCTGAAACTCTGTGAAACTCTCTGATACACTCTGACACTCTCTAACGTTCTCAGACACTCTCTGACATTCTCGGACACTTTCTGAAACTCTCTGACAGTATCTGACACTTTCTGAAACTCTCGGACACTCTCTGACAATCTCAGACACTGTCTGACTCTATCTGAAACTGTCTGACACTCTCTGACACTCCCTGACACTGTCTGAAGCTCTCTGACACTCTCTGACACTCTCTGAAACTCTCTGAAACTCTCTGACACTCTCTGACACTCTCTGAAACTCTCTGACAATCTCTGACACTCTCAGACAATCTCTGACACTCTCTGAAACATTCTGAAACTCTCTGACGCTATCTGACACTTTCTGAATCTCTCGGACACTCTCTGACACTCCCTGACACTCTCTGAAGCTTTCTGAAACTCTCTGACACTCTGTGACACCCTCTGAAACTCTCTGAAACTCTCCGACACTCTCTGAAACTTTCTGAAACTCTCTGAAACTCTCTGAAACTCTCTGACACTCTCAGACACTCTCTGACACTCTCTGACAGTATCTGAGACTCTCTGAAACTCTCTGACACTCTCTGAAACTCTCTGAAACTCTGTGAAACTCTCTGATACACTCTGACACTCTCTAACTTTCTCAGACACTCTCTGACATTCTCGGACACTTTCTGAAACTCTCTGACAGTATCTGACACTTTCTGAAACTCTCGGACACTCTCTGACAATCTCAGACACTGTCTGACTCCATCTGAAACTGTCTGACACTCTCTGACACTCCCTGACACTGTCTGAAGCTCTCTGACACTCTCTGACACTCTCTGAAACTCTCTGAAACTCTCTGACACTCTCTGACACTCTCTGAAACTCTCTGACAATCTCTGACACTCTCAGACAATCTCTGAGACTCTCTGAAACATTCTGAAACTCTCTGACGCTATCTGACACTTTCTGAATCTCTCGGACACTCTCTGAATCTCTCTGAAACTCTCCGACACTCTGTGACACTCTCTGAAACTTTCTGGCACTCTCTGACACTCTCTGAAGATCTCTGAAACTCTCTGAAAATCTCTGACACTCTCTGAAACTCTGTGACACTCACTGACACTTGTGGCACTCACTGACACTCTCTGAAGATCTCTGAAACACTCTGAAAATCTCTGACACTCTCTGAAACTCTTTGACACTCTCTGAAACACTCTGACACTCTCTGACACTCTCCGGCACACTCAGAACCTGTCAGAAACTCTCAGGCACTCTCTGACACTCTCAGAAATTCTCTGAAATTCTCTGACACTCTCTGAAACCCTCTGGCACTCTCTGACACTCTCTGACACTCTCTGAAACTCTTTGACACTCTTTGACACTCTCAGACACTGTCTGGCTCTCTCTGAAACTCTCTGAAACTCTCTGACACTCTCTGACACTCCCTGACACTCTCTGAAGCTTTCTGAAACTCTCTGACACTCTGTGACACCCTCTGAAACTCTCTGAAACTCTCCGACACTCTCTGAAACTTTCTGAAACTCTCTGAAACTCTCTGACACTCTCAGACACTCTCTGACACTCTCTGACAGTATCTGAGACTCTCTGAAACTCTCTGACACTCTCTGAAACTCTCTGAAACTCTGTGAAACTCTCTGATACACTCTGACACTCTCTAACGTTCTCAGACACTCTCTGACATTCTCGGACACTTTCTGAAACTCTCTGACAGTATCTGACACTTTCTGAAACTCTCGGACACTCTCTGACAATCTCAGACACTGTCTGACTCTATCTGAAACTGTCTGACACTCTCTGACACTCCCTGACACTGTCTGAAGCTCTCTGACACTCTCTGACACTCTCTGAAACTCTCTGAAACTCTCTGACACTCTCTGACACTCTCTGAAACTCTCTGACAATCTCTGACACTCTCAGACAATCTCTGACACTCTCTGAAACATTCTGAAACTCTCTGACGCTATCTGACACTTTCTGAATCTCTCGGACACTCTCTGACACTCCCTGACACTCTCTGAAGCTTTCTGAAACTCTCTGACACTCTGTGACACCCTCTGAAACTCTCTGAAACTCTCCGACACTCTCTGAAACTTTCTGAAACTCTCTGAAACTCTCTGAAACTCTCTGACACTCTCAGACACTCTCTGACACTCTCTGACAGTATCTGAGACTCTCTGAAACTCTCTGACACTCTCTGAAACTCTCTGAAACTCTGTGAAACTCTCTGATACACTCTGACACTCTCTAACGTTCTCAGACACTCTCTGACATTCTCGGACACTTTCTGAAACTCTCTGACAGTATCTGGCACTTTCTGAAACTCTCGGACACTCTCTGACAATCTCAGACACTGTCTGACTCCATCTGAATCTGTCTGACACTCTCTGACACTCCCTGACACTGTCTGAAGCTCTCTGACACTCTCTGACACTCTCTGAAACTCTCTGAAACTCTCTGACACTCTCTGACACTCTCTGAAACTCTCTGACAATCTCTGACACTCTCAGACAATCTCTGAGACTCTCTGAAACATTCTGAAACTCTCTGACGCTATCTGACACTTTCTGAATCTCTCGGACACTCTCTGAATCTCTCTGAAACTCTCCGACACTCTGTGACACTCTCTGAAACTTTCTGGCACTCTCTGACACTCTCTGAAGATCTCTGAAACTCTCTGAAAATCTCTGACACTCTCTGAAACTCGCTGACACTCACTGACACTTGTGGCACTCACTGACACTCTCTGAAGATCTCTGAAACACTCTGAAAATCTCTGACACTCTCTGAAACTCTTTGACACTCTCTGAAACACTCTGACACTCTCTGACACTCTCCGGCACACTCAGAACCTGTCAGAAACTCTCAGGCACTCTCTGACACTCTCAGAAATTCTCTGAAATTCTCTGACACTCTCTGAAACCCTCTGACACTCTCTGACAATCTCTGACACTCTCTGAAACTCTTTGACACTCTTTGACACTCTCAGACACTGTCTGGCTCTCTCTGAAACTCTCTGATACTCTCTGACACTCTCTGACACTCCCTGACACTCTCTGAAGCTTTCTGAAACTCTGACACTCTGTGACACCCTCTGAAACTCTCTGAAACTCTCCGACACTCTCTGAAACTTTCTGACACTCTCTGAAACTCTCTGAAACTCTCTGACACTCTCTGACACTCTCTGAAACTCTCAGACACTCTCAGACACTCTCTGACACTCTCTGACAGTATCTGAGACTCTCTGAAACTCTCTGACACACTCTGAAACTCTCTGAAACTCTGTGAAACTCTCTGATACACTCTGACACTCTCTGACATTCTCAGACACTCTCTGACATTCTCTGACACTTTCTGAAACTCTCTGACTCCCGCAGACACACTTCGACACACTCAGAAACTCTCAAAAACTCTCTGGCACTCTCTGACACTCTCAGAAACTCTCTGAAACTCTTGGACACTCTCTGAAACTCTCTGACACTCTCTGAAACTCTTTGACACTCTTTGACACTCTCAGACACTGTCTGACTCTCTCTGAAACTCTCTGACACTCTCTGACACTCCCTGACACTCTCTGAAACTCTCTGACACTCTCTGACACTCTCTGAAACTCTTTGACACTCTTTGACAATCTCAGAAACTGTCTGACTCTATCTGAAACTCTCGGACACTCTCTGACACTCCCTGACACTGTCTGAAGCTCTCTGACTCACTCTGACACTCTCTGAAACTCTCTGACACTCTCTGACAATCTCTGAAACTCTCTGACAATCTCTGACACTCTCAGAAACTCTCTGACACACTCTGAAACGTTCTGAAACTCTCTGACGCTATCTGACACTTTCTGAATCTCTCGGACACTCTCTGAATCTCTCTGAAACTCTCCGACACTCTGTGACACTCTCTGAAACTTTCTGGCACTCTCTGACACTCTCTGAAGATCTCTGAAACACTCTGAAAATCTCTGACACTCTCTGAAACTCTGTGACACTCTCTGAAACACTCTGACACTCTCTGACACTCTCCGGCACACTCAGAACCTGTCAGAAACTCTCAGGCACTCTCTGACACTCTCAGAAATTCTCTGAAACTCTCTGACACTCTCTGAAACCCTCTGACACTCTCTGAAATTTTCTGACACTCTCTGACGCTCTCTGAACATCACTGAAACTCTCTGAAAATCTCTGACACTCTCTGACACTCTGTGACACTCTCAGATACTCTCTGACTCCCGCAGACACACTTCGACACACTTAGAAACTCTCAAAAACTCTCTGGCACTCTCTGACACTCTCTGAAACTCTCTGAAACCCTCTGACACTCTCTGACAATCTCTGACACTCTCTGAAACTCTTTGACACTCTTTGACACTCTCAGACACTGTCTGGCTCTCTCTGAAACTCTCTGAAACTCTGTGAAACTCTCTGATACACTCTGACACTCTCTGACATTCTCAGACACTCTCTGACATTCTCTGACACTTTCTGAAACTCTCTGACTCCCGCAGACACACTTCGACACACTCAGAAACTCTCAAAAACTCTCTGGCACTCTCTGACACTCTCAGAAACTCTCTGAAACTCTTGGACACTCTCTGAAACTCTCTGACACTCTCTGAAACTCTTTGACACTCTTTGACACTCTCAGACACTGTCTGACTCTCTCTGAAACTCTCTGACACTCTCTGACACTCCCTGACACTCTCTGAAACTCTCTGACACTCTCTGACACTCTCTGAAACTCTTTGACACTCTTTGACAATCTCAGAAACTGTCTGACTCTATCTGAAACTCTCGGACACTCTCTGACACTCCCTGACACTGTCTGAAGCTCTCTGACTCACTCTGACACTCTCTGAAACTCTCTGACACTCTCTGACAATCTCTGACACTCTCAGAAACTCTCTGACACACTCTGAAACATTCTGAAACTCTCTGACGCTATCTGACACTTTCTGAATCTCTCGGACACTCTCTGAATCTCTCTGAAACTCTCCGACACTCTGTGACACTCTCTGAAACTTTCTGGCACTCTCTGACACTCTCTGAAGATCTCTGAAACACTCTGAAAATCTCTGACACTCTCTGAAACTCTGTGACACTCTCTGAAACACTCTGACACTCTTTGACACTCTCGGACACTTTCTGGCTCTCTCTGAAACTCTCTGAAACTCTCTGACACTCTCTGACACTCCCTGACACTCTCTGAAGCTTTCTGAAACTCTCTGACACTCTGTGACACCCTCTGAAACTCTCTGAAACTCTCCGACACTCTCTGAAACTTTCTGAAACACTCTGGAACTCTCTGAAACTCTCTGACTCTCTCTGACACTCTCTGAAACTCTCAGACAGTCTCAGACACTCTCTGACACTCTCTGACAATATCTGAGACTCTCTGAAACTCTCTGACACTCTCTGAAACTCTCTGAAACTCTGTGAAACACTCTGATACACTCTGACACTCTCTGACATTCTCAGACACTCTCTGACACTCTCTGACACTCTCTGAAACTCTCTGAAAATCTCTGACACTCTCAGACAATCTCTGACACTCTCTGAAACATTCTGAAACTCTCTGACGCTATCTGACACTCTCTGAATCTCTCTGAAACTCTCCGACACTCTGTGACACTCTCTGAAACTTTCTGGCACTCTCTGACACTCTCTGAAGATCTCTGAAACTCTCTGAAAATCTCTGACACTCTCTGAAACTCGCTGACACTCACTGACACTTGTGGCACTCACTGACACTCTCTGAAGATCTCTGAAACACTCTGAAAATCTCTGACACTCTCTGAAACTCTTTGACACTCTCTGAAACACTCTGACACTCTCTGACACTCTCCGGCACACTCAGAACCTGTCAGAAACTCTCAGGCACTCTCTGATACTCTCAGAAATTCTCTGAAATTCTCTGACACTCTCTGAAACCCTCTGACACTCTCTGACAATCTCTGACACTCTCTGAAACTCTTTGACACTCTTTGACACTCTCAGACACTGTCTGGCTCTCTCTGAAACTCTCTGAAACTCTCTGACACTCTCTGACACTCCCTGACACTCTCTGAAGCTTTCTGAAACTCTCTGACACTCTGTGACACCCTCTGAAACTCTCTGAAACTCTCCGACACTCTCTGAAACTTTCTGAAACTCTCTGAAACTCTCTGAAACTCTCTGACACTCTCAGACACTCTCTGACACTCTCTGACAGTATCTGAGACTCTCTGAAACTCTCTGACACTCTCTGAAACTCTCTGAAACTCTGTGAAACTCTCTGATACACTCTGACACTCTCTAACGTTCTCAGACACTCTCTGACAATCTCGGACACTTTCTGAAACTCTCTGACAGTATCTGACACTTTCTGAAACTCTCGGACACTCTCTGACAATCTCAGACACTGTCTGACTCTATCTGAAACTGTCTGACACTCTCTGACACTCCCTGACACTGTCTGAAGCTCTCTGACACTCTCTGACACTCTCTGAAACTCTCTGAAACTCTCTGACACTCTCTGACACTCTCTGAAACTCTCTGACAATCTCTGACACTCTCAGACAATCTCTGACACTCTCTGAAACATTCTGAAACTCTCTGACGCTATCTGACACTTTCTGAATCTCTCGGACACTCTCTGACACTCCCTGACACTCTCTGAAGCTTTCTGAAACTCTCTGACACTCTGTGACACCCTCTGAAACTCTCTGAAACTCTCCGACACTCTCTGAAACTTTCTGAAACTCTCTGAAACTCTCTGAAACTCTCTGACACTCTCAGACACTCTCTGACACTCTCTGACAGTATCTGAGACTCTCTGAAACTCTCTGACACTCTCTGAAACTCTCTGAAACTCTGTGAAACTCTCTGATACACTCTGACACTCTCTAACGTTCTCAGACACTCTCTGACATTCTCGGACACTTTCTGAAACTCTCTGACAGTATCTGACACTTTCTGAAACTCTCGGACACTCTCTGACAATCTCAGACACTGTCTGACTACATCTGAAACTGTCTGACACTCTCTGACACTCCCTGACACTGTCTGAAGCTCTCTGACACTCTCTGACACTCTCTGAAACTCTCTGAAACTCTCTGACACTCTCTGACACTCTCTGAAACTCTCTGACAATCTCTGACACTCTCAGACAATCTCTGAGACTCTCTGAAACATTCTGAAACTCTCTGACGCTATCTGAAACTCTCTGAATCTCTCGGACACTCTCTGAATCTCTCTGAAACTCTCCGACACTCTGTGACACTCTCTGAAACTTTCTGGCACTCTCTGACACTCTCTGAAGATCTCTGAAACTCTCTGAAAATCTCTGACACTCTCTGAAACTCGCTGACACTCACTGACACTTGTGGCACTCACTGACACTCTCTGAAGATCTCTGAAACACTCTGAAAATCTCTGACACTCTCTGAAACTCTTTGACACTCTCTGAAACACTCTGACACTCTCTGACACTCTCCGGCACACTCAGAACCTGTCAGAAACTCTCAGGCACTCTCTGACACTCTCAGAAATTCTCTGAAATTCTCTGACACTCTCTGAAACCCTCTGACACTCTCTGACAATCTCTGACACTCTCTGAAACTCTTTGACACTCTTTGACACTCTCAGACACTGTCTGGCTCTCTCTGAAACTCTCTGATACTCTCTGACACTCTCTGACACTCCCTGACACTCTCTGAAGCTTTCTGAAACTCTGACACTCTGTGACACCCTCTGAAACTCTCTGAAACTCTCCGACACTCTCTGAAACTTTCTGACACTCTCTGAAACTCTCTGAAACTCTCTGACACTCTCTGACACTCTCTGAAACTCTCAGACACTCTCAGACACTCTCTGACACTCTCTGACAGTATCTGAGACTCTCTGAAACTCTCTGACACACTCTGAAACTCTCTGAAACTCTGTGAAACTCTCTGATACACTCTGACACTCTCTGACATTCTCAGACACTCTCTGACATTCTCTGACACTTTCTGAAACTCTCTGACTCCCGCAGACACACTTCGACACACTCAGAAACTCTCAAAAACTCTCTGGCACTCTCTGACACTCTCAGAAACTCTCTGAAACTCTTGGACACTCTCTGAAACTCTCTGACACTCTCTGAAACTCTTTGACACTCTTTGACACTCTCAGACACTGTCTGACTCTCTCTGAAACTCTCTGACACTCTCTGACACTCCCTGACACTCTCTGAAACTCTCTGACACTCTCTGACACTCTCTGAAACTCTTTGACACTCTTTGACAATCTCAGAAACTGTCTGACTCTATCTGAAACTCTCGGACACTCTCTGACACTCCCTGACACTGTCTGAAGCTCTCTGACTCACTCTGACACTCTCTGAAACTCTCTGACACTCTCTGACAATCTCTGAAACTCTCTGACAATCTCTGACACTCTCAGAAACTCTCTGACACACTCTGAAACATTCTGAAACTCTCTGACGCTATCTGACACTTTCTGAATCTCTCGGACACTCTCTGAATCTCTCTGAAACTCTCCGACACTCTGTGACACTCTCTGAAACTTTCTGGCACTCTCTGACACTCTCTGAAGATCTCTGAAACACTCTGAAAATCTCTGACACTCTCTGAAACTCTGTGACACTCTCTGAAACACTCTGACACTCTCTGACACTCTCCGGCACACTCAGAACCTGTCAGAAACTCTCAGGCACTCTCTGACACTCTCAGAAATTCTCTGAAACTCTCTGACACTCTCTGAAACCCTCTGACACTCTCTGAAATTTTCTGACACTCTCTGACGCTCTCTGAACATCACTGAAACTCTCTGAAAATCTCTGACACTCTCTGACACTCTGTGACACTCTCAGATACTCTCTGACTCCCGCAGACACACTTCGACACACTTAGAAACTCTCAAAAACTCTCTGGCACTCTCTGACACTCTCTGAAACTCTCTGAAACCCTCTGACACTCTCTGACAATCTCTGACACTCTCTGAAACTCTTTGACACTCTTTGACACTCTCAGACACTGTCTGGCTCTCTCTGAAACTCTCTGAAACTCTGTGAAACTCTCTGATACACTCTGACACTCTCTGACATTCTCAGACACTCACTGACATTCTCTGACACTTTCTGAAACTCTCTGACTCCCGCAGACACACTTCGACACACTCAGAAACTCTCAAAAACTCTCTGGCACTCTCTGACACTCTCAGAAACTCTCTGAAACTCTTGGACACTCTCTGAAACTCTCTGACACTCTCTGAAACTCTTTGACACTCTTTGACACTCTCAGACACTGTCTGACTCTCTCTGAAACTCTCTGACACTCTCTGACACTCCCTGACACTCTCTGAAACTCTCTGACACTCTCTGACACTCTCTGAAACTCTTTGACACTCTTTGACAATCTCAGAAACTGTCTGACTCTATCTGAAACTCTCGGACACTCTCTGACACTCCCTGACACTGTCTGAAGCTCTCTGACTCCCGCAGACACACTTCGACACACTCAGAAACTCTCAAAAACTCTCTGGCACTCTCTGACACTCTCAGAAACTCTCTGAAACTCTTGGACACTCTCTGAAACTCTCTGACACTCTCTGAAACTCTTTGACACTCTTTGACACTCTCAGACACTGTCTGACTCTCTCTGAAACTCTCTGACACTCTCTGACACTCTCTGACACTCTCTGAAACTCTTTGACACTCTTTGACAATCTCAGAAACTGTCTGACTCTATCTGAAACTCTAGGACACTCTCTGACACTCCCTGACACTGTCTGAAGCTCTCTGACTCACTCTGACACTCTCTGAAACTCTCTGACACTCTCTGACAATCTCTGACACTCTCAGAAACTCTCTGACACACTCTGAAACATTCTGAAACTCTCTGACGCTATCTGACACTTTCTGAATCTCTCGGACACTCTCTGAATCTCTCTGAAACTCTCCGACACTCTGTGACACTCTCTGAAACTTTCTGGCACTCTCTGACACTCTCTGAAGATCTCTGAAACACTCTGAAAATCTCTGACACTCTCTGAAACTCTGTGACACTCTCTGAAACACTCTTACACTCTCTGACACTCTCCGGCACACTCAGAACCTGTCAGAAACTCTCAGGCACTCTCTGACACTCTCAGAAATTCTCTGAAACTCTCTGACACTCTCTGAAACCCTCTGACACTCTCTGAAATTTTCTGACACTCTCTGAAGCTCTCTGAACATCACTGAAACTCTCTGAAAATCTCTGACACTCTCTGACACTCTGTGACACTCTCAGATACTCTCTGACTCCCGCAGACACACTTCGACACACTTAGAAACTCTCAAAAACTCTCTGGCACTCTCTGACACTCTCTGAAACTCTCTGAAACCCTCTGACACTCTCTGACAATCTCTGACACTCTCTGAAACTCTTTGACACTCTTTGACACTCTCGGACACTGTCTGGCTCTCTCTGAAACTCTCTGAAACTCTCTGACACTCTCTGACACTCCCTGACACTCTCTGAAGCTTTCTGAAACTCTCTGACACTCTGTGACACCCTCTGAAACTCTCTGAAACTATCCGACACTCTCTGAAACTTTCTGAAACACTCTGGAACTCTCTGAAACTCTCTGACTCTCTCTGACACTCTCTGAAACTCTCAGACAGTCTCAGACACTCTCTGACACTCTCTGACAATATCTGAGACTCTCTGAAACTCTCTGACACTCTCTGAAACTCTCTGAAACTCTGTGAAGCACTCTGATACACTCTGACACTCTCTGACATTCTCCGACACTTTCTGAAACTCTCTGACAATATCTGACACCTTCTGAAACTCTCGAACACTCTCTGACAATCTCAGACACTGTCTGACTCTATCTGAAACTCTCTGACACTCTCTGACACTCCCTGACACTGTCTGAAGCTCTCTGACACTATCTGACACTCTCTGAAACTCTCTGAAACTCTCTGACACTCTCTGACACTCTCTGAAACTCTCTGACAATCTCTGACACTCTCAGACACTCTCTGACACTCTCTGAAACATTCTGAAACTCTCTGACGATATCTGACACTTTCTGAATCTCTCGGACACTCTCTGAATCTCTCTGAAACTCTCCGATACTCTGTGACACTCACTGAAACTTTCTGGCACTCTCTGACACTCTCTGAAGATCTCTGAAACTCTCTGAAAATCTCTGACACTCTCTGAAACTCTCTGACACTCACTGACACTCTGTGACACTCACTGACACTCTCTGAAGATCTCTGAAACACTCTGAAAATCTCTGACACTCTCTGACACTCTCCGGCACACTCAGAACCTGTCAGAAACTCTCAGGCACTCTCTGACACTCTTATAAATTCTCTGAAACTCTCTGACACTCTCTGAAACCCTCTGACACTCTCTGAAACTCTCTGACACTCTCTGAAACTCTCTGAAACTTTGTGAAACTCTCTGATACACTCTGACACTCTCTGACATTCTCAGACACTCTCTGACATTCTCTGACACTTTCTGAAACTCTCTGACAGTATCTGACACTTTCTGAAACTCTCGGACACTCTCTGACACACTCTGCAACTCTGTGTCACTCTGTGACACTCTCTGACACTCTCTGACACTCTCTGAATCTCTCTGAAACTCTCTGACACTCTGTGACACTCTGTAACTCTCTGAAACTCCCTGACACTCTCTGACACTCTCTGAAATTTTCTGACACTCTCTGACGCTCTCTGAACATCACTGAAACTCTCTGAAAATCTCTGACACTCTCTGACACTCTGTGACACTCTCAGATACTCTCTGACTTTCGCAGACACAGTTCGACACACTCAGAAACTCTCAGAAACTCTCTGGCACTCTCTGACACTCTCAGAAACTCTCTGAAACTCTTGGACACTCTCTGAAACTCTCTGACACTCTCTGAAACTCTTTGACACTCTTTGACACTCTCAGACACTGTCTGACTCTCTCTGAAACTCTCTGACACTCTCTGACACTCCCTGACACTCTCTTACACTCTCTGACACTCTCTGAAACTCTTTGACACTCTTTGACAATCTCAGACACTGTCTGACTCTATCTGAAACTCTCTGACACTCTCTGACACTCCCTGACACTGTCTGAAGCTCTCTGACTCACACTGACACTCTCTGAAACTCTCTGACACTCTCTGACAATCTCTGAAACTCTCTGACAATCTCTGACACTCTCAGACACTCTCTGACACACTCAGAACCTGTCAGAAACTCTCAGGCACTCTCTGACACTCTTATAAATTCTCTGAAACTCTCTGACACTCTCTGAAACTCTCTGACACTCTCTGACGCTCTCTGACACTCTCTGAAACTCTGTGACACTCTTTGACACTCTCTGACACTCACTGACTCTCTCTGAAACTCTCTGACACTCTCTGAAACTCTCTGAAACTGTCTGACACTCTCTGACAATCTCTGACACTCTCTGAATCTCTCTGAATCATTCTGACACTCTGTGACACTCTCTGACACTCTCTGAAACTTTCTGACACTCTCTGAAACTCTCTGAACATCTCTGAAACACTCTGAAAATCTCTGACACTCTCTGAAACTCTGTGACACTCTCTGAAACTTTCTGGCACTCTCTGACACTCTCTGAAGATCTCTGAAACTCTCTGAAAATCTCTGACACTCACTGACACTCTGTGGCACTCACTGACACTCTCTGAAGATCTCTGAAACACTCTGAAAATCTCTGACACTCTCTGAAACTCTGTGACACTCTCTGAAACACTCTGACACTCTCTGACACTCTCCGGCACACTCAGAACCTGTCAGAAACTCTCAGGCACTCTCTGACACTCTCAGAAATTCTCTGAAACTCTTTGACACTCTTTGACACTCTCAGACACTGTCAGGCTCTCTCTGAAACTCTCTGAAACTCCCTGGCACTCTCTGACACTCCCTGACACTCTCTGAAGCTTTCTGAAGCTCTCTGACACTCAATGACACCCTCTGAAACTCTCTGAAACTCTCCGACACTCTCAGAAACTTTCTGACACTCTCTGAATCTCTCTGAAACTCTCTGACACTCTCTGACACTCTGAAACTCTCAGACACTCTCTGAAACTCTCTGACCGTATCTGAGACACTCTGAAACTCTCTGACACACTCTGAAACTCTCTGAAACTCTGTGAAACTCTCTGATACACTCTGACACTCTCTGACATTCTCAGACACTCTCTGACATTCTCTGACACTTTCTGAAACTCTCTGACAGTATCTGACACTTTCTGAAACTCTCGGACACTCTCTGACGCACTCTGCAACTCTGTGTCTCTCTGTGACACTCTCTGACACTCTCTGACACTCTTTGAATCTCTCTGAAACTCTCTGAAACTCTGTGACACTCGGTAACTCTCTGAAACTCCCTGACACTCTCTGAAATTTTCTGCCACTCTCTGACGCTCTCTGAACATCACTGAAACTCTCTGAAAATCTCTGACACTCTCTGACACTCTGTGACACTCTCAGATACTCTCTGACTCCCGCAGACACACTTCGACACACTCAGAAACTCTCAAAAACTCTCTGGCACTGTCTGACACTCTCTGAAACTCTCTGAAACCCTCTGACACTCTCGGACAATCTCTGACACTCTCTGAAACTCTTTGACACTCCTTGACACTCTCAGACACTGTCTGGCTCTCTCTGAAACTCTCTGAAACTCTCTGACACTCTCTGCCACTCCCTGACACTCTCTGAAGCTTTCTGAAACTCTCTGACACTCTGTGACACCCTCTGAAACACTCTGAAACTCTCCGACACTCTCTGAAACTTTCTGAAACTCTCTGAAACTCTCTGAAACTCTCTGACACTCTCAGACACTCTCTGACACTCTCTGACAGTATCTGAGACTCTCTGAAACTCTCTGACACTCTCTGAAACTCTCTGAAACTCTGTGAAACTCTCTGATACACTCTAACACTCTCTAACGTTCTCAGACACTCTCTGACATTCTCGGACACTTTCTGAAACTCTCTGACAGTATCTGACACTTTCTAAAACTCTCGGACACTCTCTGACAATCTCAGACACTGTCTGACTCTATCTGAAACTGTCTGACACTCTCTGACACTCCCTGACACTGTCTGAAGCTCTCTGACACTCTCTGAAACTTTCTGGCACTCTCTGACACTCTCTGAAGAGCTCTGAAACTCTCTGAAAATCTCTGACACTCTCTGAAACTCTCTGACACTCACTGACACTTGTGGCACTCTCTGACACTCTCTGAAGATCTCTGAAACACTCTGAAAATCTCTGACACTCTCTGAAACTCTGTGACACTCTCTGAAACACTCTGACACTCTCCGGCACACTCAGAACCTGTCAGAAACTCTCAGGCACTCTCTGACACTCTCAGAAATTCTCTGAAACTCTCTGACACTCTCTAAAACCCTCTGACACTCTCTGACAATCTCTGACACTCTCTGAAACTCTTTGACACTCTTTGACACTCTCAGACACTGTCTGGCTCTCTCTGAAACTCTCAGAAACTCTCTGACACTCTCTGACACTCCCTGACACTCTCTGAAGCTTTCTGAAACTCTGACACTCTGTGACACCCTCTGAAACTCTCTGAAACTCTCCGACACTCTCTGAAACTTTCTGACACTCTCTGAAACTCTCTGAAACTCTCTGACACTCTCTGACACTCTCTGAAACTCTCAGACACTCTCAGACACTCTCTGACACTCTCTGACAGTATCTGAGACTCTCAAAAAATCTCTGACACACTCTGAAACTCTCTGAAACTCTGTGAAACTCTCTGATACACTCTGACACTCTCTAACGTTCTCAGACACTCTCTGACATTCTCGGACACTTTCTGAAACTCTCTGACAGTATCTGACACTTTCCGAAACTCTCGGACACTCTCTGACAATCTCAGACACTGTCTGACTCCATCTGAAACTGTCTGACACTCTCTGGCACTCCCTGACACTGTCTGAAGCTCTCTGACACTCTCTGACACTCTCTGAAACTCTCTGAAACTCTCTGACACTCTCTGACACTCTCTGAAACTCTCTGACAATCTCTGACACTCTCAGACAATCTCTGACACTCTCTGAAACATTCTGAAACTCTCTGACGCTATCTGACACTTTCTGAATCTCTCGGACACTCTCTGAATCTCTCTGAAACTCTACGACACTCTGTGACACTCTCTGAAACTTTCTGGCACTCTCTGACACTCTCTGAAGATCTCTGAAACTCTCTGAAAATCTCTGACACTCTCTGAAACTCGCTGACACTCACTGACACTTGTGGCACTCACTGACACTCTCTGAAGATCTCTGAAACACTCTGAAAATCTCTGACACTCTCTGAAACTCTTTGACACTCTCTGAAACACTCTGACACTCTCTGACACTCTCCGGCACACTCAGAACCTGTCAGAAACTCTCAGGCACTCTCTGACACTCTCAGAAATTCTCTGAAATTCTCTGACACTCTCTGAAACCCTCTGACACTCTCTGACCATCTCTGACACTCTCTGAAACTCTTTGACACTCTTTGACACTCTCAGACACTGTCTGGCTCTCTCTGAAACTCTCTGATACTCTCTGACACTCTCTGACACTCCCTGACACTCTCTGAAGCTTTCTGAAACTCTGACACTCTGTGACACCCTCTGAAACTCTCTGAAACTCTCCGACACTCTCTGAAACTTTCTGACACTCTCTGAAACTCTCTGAAACTCTCTGACACTCTCTGACACTCTCTGAAACTCTCAGACACTCTCAGACACTCTCTGACACTCTCTGACAGTATCTGAGACTCTCTGAAACTCTCTGACACACTCTGAAACTCTCTGAAACTCTGTGAAACTCTCTGATACACTCTGAGACTCTCTGACATTCTCAGACACTCTCTGACATTCTCTGACACTTTCTGAAACTCTCTGACTCCCGCAGACACACTTCGACACACTCAGAAACTCTCAAAAACTCTCTGGCACTCTCTGACACTCTCAGAAACTCTCTGAAACTCTTGGACACTCTCTGAAACTCTCTGACACTCTCTGAAACTCTTTGACACTCTTTGACACTCTCAGACACTGTCTGACTCTCTCTGAAACTCTCTGACACTCTCTGACACTCCCTGACACTCTCTGAAACTCTCTGACACTCTCTGACACTCTCTGAAACTCTTTGACACTCTTTGACAATCTCAGAAACTGTCTGACTCTATCTGAAACTCTCTGACACTCTCTGACACTCCCTGACACTGTCTGAAGCTCTCTGACTCACTCTGACACTCTCTGAAACTCTCTGACACTCTCTGACAATCTCTGAAACTCTCTGACAATCTCTGACACTCTCAGAAACTCTCTGACACACTCTGAAACATTCTGAAACTCTCTGACGCTATCTGACACTTTCTGAATCTCTCGGACACTCTCTGAATCTCTCTGAAACTCTCCGACACTCTGTGACACTCTCTGAAACTTTCTGGCACTCTCTGACACTCTCTGAAGATCTCTGAAACACTCTGAAAATCTCTGACACTCTCTGAAACTCTGTGACACTCTCTGAAACACTCTGACACTCTCTGACACTCTCCGGCACACTCAGAACCTGTCAGAAACTCTCAGGCACTCTCTGACACTCTCAGAAATTCTCTGAAACTCTCTGACACTCTCTGAAACCCTCTGACACTCTCTGAAATTTTCTGACACTCTCTGACGCTCTCTGAACATCACTGAAACTCTCTGAAAATCTCTGACACTCTCTGACACTCTGTGACACTCTCAGATACTCTCTGACTCCCGCAGACACACTTCGACACACTTAGAAACTCTCAAAAACTCTCTGGCACTCTCTGACACTCTCTGAAACTCTCTGAAACCCTCTGACACTCTCTGACAATCTCTGACACTCTCTGAAACTCTTTGACACTCTTTGACACTCTCAGACACTGTCTGGCTCTCTCTGAAACTCTCTGAAACTCTGTGAAACTCTCTGATACACTCTGACACTCTCTGACATTCTCAGACACTCTCTGACATTCTCTGACACTTTCTGAAACTCTCTGACTCCCGCAGACACACTTCGACACACTCAGAAACTCTCAAAAACTCTCTGGCACTCTCTGACACTCTCAGAAACTCTCTGAAACTCTTGGACACTCTCTGAAACTCTCTGACACTCTCTGAAACTCTTTGACACTCTTTGACACTCTCAGACACTGTCTGACTCTCTCTGAAACTCTCTGACACTCTCTGACACTCCCTGACACTCTCTGAAACTCTCTGACACTCTCTGACACTCTCTGAAACTCTTTGACACTCTTTGACAATCTCAGAAACTGTCTGACTCTATCTGAAACTCTCGGACACTCTCTGACACTCCCTGACACTGTCTGAAGCTCTCTGACTCACTCTGACACTCTCTGAAACTCTCTGACACTCTCTGACAATCTCTGAAACTCTCTGACAATCTCTGACACTCTCAGAAACTCTCTGACACACTCTGAAACATTCTGAAACTCTCTGACGCTATCTGACACTTTCTGAATCTCTCGGACACTCTCTGAATCTCTCTGAAACTCTCCGACACTCTGTGACACTCTCTGAAACTTTCTGGCACTCTCTGACACTCTCTGAAGATCTCTGAAACACTCTGAAAATCTCTGACACTCTCTGAAACTCTGTGACACTCTCTGAAACACTCTGACACTCTCTGACACTCTCCGGCACACTCAGAACCTGTCAGAAACTCTCAGGCACTCTCTGACACTCTCAGAAATTCTCTGAAACTCTCTGACACTCTCTGAAACCCTCTGACACTCTCTGAAATTTTCTGACACTCTCTGACGCTCTCTGAACATCACTGAAACTCTCTGAAAATCTCTGACACTCTCTGACACTCTGTGACACTCTCAGATACTCTCTGATTCCCGCAGACACACTTCGACACACTTAGAAACTCTCAAAAACTCTCTGGCACTCTCTGACACTCTCTGAAACTCTCTGAAACCCTCTGACACTCTCTGACAATCTCTGACACTCTCTGAAACTCTTTGACACTCTTTGACACTCTCGGACACTGTCTGGCTCTCTCTGAAACTCTCTGAAACTCTCTGACACTCTCTGACACTCCCTGACACTCTCTGAAGCTTTCTGAAACTCTCTGACACTCTGTGACACCCTCTGAAACTCTCTGAAACTCTCCGACACTCTCTGAAACTTTCTGAAACACTCTGGAACTCTCTGAAACTCTCTGACTCTCTCTGACACTCTCTGAAACTCTCAGACAGTCTCAGACACTCTCTGACACTCTCTGACAATATCTGAGACTCTCTGAAACTCTCTGACACTCTCTGAAACTCTCTGAAACTCTGTGAAACACTCTGATACACTCTGACACTCTCTGACATTCTCAGACACTCTCTGACATTCTCTGACACTTTCTGAAACTCTCTGACAATATCTGACACCTTCTGAAACTCTCGAACACTCTCTGACAATCTCAGACACTGTCTGACTCTATCTGAAACTCTCTGACACTCTCTGACACTCCCTGACACTGTCTGAAGCTCTCTGACACTATCTGACACTCTCTGAAACTCTCTGAAACTCTCTGACACTCTCTGACACTCTCTGAAACTCTCTGACAATCTCTGACACTCTCAGACACTCTCTGACACTCTCTGAAACATTCTGAAACTCTCTGACGCTATCTGACACTTTCTGAATCTCTCGGACACTCTCTGAATCTCTCTGAAACTCTCCGACACTCTGTGACACTCTCTGAAACTTTCTGGCACTCTCTGACACTCTCTGAAGATCTCTGAAACACTCTGAAAATCTCTGACACTCTCTGAAACTCTGTGACACTCTCTGAAACACTCTGACACTCTCTGACACTCTCCGGCACACTCAGAACCTGTCAGAAACTCTCAGGCACTCTCTGACACTCTCAGAAATTCTCTGAAACTCTCTGACACTCTCTGAAACCCTCTGACACTCTCTGAAATTTTCTGACACTCTCTGACGCTCTCTGAACATCACTGAAACTCTCTGAAAATCTCTGACACTCTCTGACACTCTGTGACACTCTCAGATACTCTCTGACTCCCGCAGACACACTTCGACACACTTAGAAACTCTCAAAAACTCTCTGGCACTCTCTGACACTCTCTGAAACTCTCTGAAACCCTCTGACACTCTCTGACAATCTCTGACACTCTGTGAAACTCTTTGACACTCTCAGACACTGTCTGGCTCTCTCTGAAACTCTCTGAAACTCTGTGAAACTCTCTGATACACTCTGACACTCTCTGACATTCTCAGACACTCTCTGACATTCTCTGACACTTTCTGAAACTCTCTGACTCCCGCAGACACACTTCGACACACTCAGAAACTCTCAAAAACTCTCTGGCACTCTCTGACACTCTCAGAAACTCTCTGAAACTCTTGGACACTCTCTGAAACTCTCTGACACTCTCTGAAACTCTTTGACACTCTTTGACACTCTCAGACACTGTCTGACTCTCTCTGAAACTCTCTGACACTCTCTGACACTCCCTGACACTCTCTGAAACTCTCTGACACTCTCTGACACTCTCTGAAACTCTTTGACACTCTTTGACAATCTCAGAAACTGTCTGACTCTATCTGAAACTCTCGGACACTCTCTGACACTCCCTGACACTGTCTGAAGCTCTCTGACTCACTCTGACACTCTCTGAAACTCTCTGACACTCTCTGACAATCTCTGAAACTCTCTGACAATCTCTGACACTCTCAGAAACTCTCTGACACACTCTGAAACATTCTGAAACTCTCTGACGCTATCTGACACTTTCTGAATCTCTCGGACACTCTCTGAATCTCTCTGAAACTCTCCGACACTCTGTGATACTCTCTGAAACTTTCTGGCACTCTCTGACACTCTCTGAAGATCTCTGAAACACTCTGAAAATCTCTGACACTCTCTGAAACTCTGTGACACTCTCTGAAACACTCTGACACTCTCTGACACTCTCCGGCACACTCAGAACCTGTCAGAAACTCTCAGGCACTCTCTGACACTCTCAGAAATTCTCTGAAACTCTCTGACACTCTCTGAAACCCTCTGACACTCTCTGAAATTTTCTGACACTCTCTGACGCTCTCTGAACATCACTGAAACTCTCTGAAAATCTCTGACACTCTCTGACACTCTGTGACACTCTCAGATACTCTCTGATTCCCGCAGACACACGTCGACACACTTAGAAACTCTCAAAAACTCTCTGGCACTCTCTGACACTCTCTGAAACTCTCTGAAACCCTCTGACACTCTCTGACAATCTCTGACACTCTCTGAAACTCTTTGACACTCTTTGACACTCTCGGACACTGTCTGGCTCTCTCTGAAACTCTCTGAAACTCTCTGACACTCTCTGACACTCCCTGACACTCTCTGAAGCTTTCTGAAACTCTCTGACACTCTGTGACACCCTCTGAAACTCTCTGAAACTCTCCGACACTCTCTGAAACTTTCTGAAACACTCTGGAACTCTCTGAAACTCTCTGACTCTCTCTGACACTCTCTGAAACTCTCAGACAGTCTCAGACACTCTCTGACACTCTCTGACAATATCTGAGACTCTCTGAAACTCTCTGACACTCTCTGAAACTCTCTGAAACTCTGTGAAACACTCTGATACACTCTGACACTCTCTGACATTCTCAGACACTCTCTGACATTCTCTGACACTTTCTGAAACTCTCTGACAATATCTGACACCTTCTGAAACTCTCGAACACTCTCTGACAATCTCAGACACTGTCTGACTCTATCTGAAACTCTCTGACACTCTCTGACACTCCCTGACACTGTCTGAAGCTCTCTGACACTATCTGACACTCTCTGAAACTCTCTGAAACTCTCTGACACTCTCTGACACTCTCTGAAACTCTCTGACAATCTCTGACACTCTCAGACACTCTCTGACACTCTCTGAAACATTCTGAAACTCTCTGACGCTATCTGACACTTTCTGAATCTCTCGGACACTCTCTGAATCTCTCTGAAACTCTCCGACACTCTGTGACACTCACTGAAACTTTCTGGCACTCTCTGACACTCTCTGAAGATCTCTGAAACTCTCTGAAAATCTCTGACACTCTCTGAAACTCTCTGACACTCACTGACACTCTGTGACACTCACTGACACTCTCTGAAGATCTCTGAAACACTCTGAAAATCTCTGACACTCTCTGACACTCTCCGGCACATTCAGAACCTGTCAGAAACTCTCAGGCACTCTCTGACACTCTTATAAATTCTCTGAAACTCTCTGACACTCTCTGAAACCCTCTGACACTCTCTGAAACTCTCTGACACTCTCTGAAACTCTCTGAAACTTTGTGAAACTCTCTGATACACTCTGACACTCTCTGACATTCTCAGACACTCTCTGACATTCTCTGACACTTTCTGAAACTCTCTGACAGTATCTGACACTTTCTGAAACTCTCGGACACTCTCTGACACACTCTGCAACTCTGTGTCACTCTGTGACACTCTCTGACACTCTCTGACACTCTCTGAATCTCTCTGAAACTCTCTGACACTCTGTGACACTCTGTAACTCTCTGAAACTCCCTGACACTCTCTGACACTCTCTGAAATTTTCTGACACTCTCTGACGCTCTCTGAAGATCACTGAAACTCTCTGAAAATCTCTGACACTCTCTGACACTCTGTGACACTCTCAGATACTCTCTGACTTTCGCAGACACAGTTCGACACACTCAGAAACTCTCAGAAACTCTCTGGCACTCTCTGACACTCTCAGAAACTCTCTGAAACTCTTGGACACTCTCTGAAACTCTCTGACACTCTCTGAAACTCTTTGACACTCTTTGACACTCTCAGACACTGTCTGACTCTCTCTGAAACTCTCTGACACTCTCTGACACTCCCTGACACTCTCTTACACTCTCTGACACTCTCTGAAACTCTTTGACACTCTTTGACAATCTCAGACACTGTCTGACTCTATCTGAAACTCTCTGACACTCTCTGACACTCCCTGACACTGTCTGAAGCTCTCTGACTCACACTAACACTCTCTGAAACTCTCTGACACTCTCTGACAATCTCTGAAACTCTCTGACAATCTCTGACACTCTCAGACACTCTCTGACACACTCAGAACCTGTCAGAAACTCTCAGGCACTCTCTGACACTCTTATAAATTCTCTGAAACTCTCTGACACTCTCTGAAACTCTCTGACACTCTCTGACGCTCTCTGACACTCTCTGAAACTCTGTGACACTCTTTGACACTCTCTGACACTCACTGACTCTCTCTGAAACTCTCTGAAACTCTCTGAAACTGTCTGACACTCTCTGACAATCTCTGACACTCTCTGAATCTCTCTGAATCATTCTGACACTCTGTGACACTCTCTGACACTCTCTGACACTCTCTGAAACTTTCTGACACTCTCTGAAACTCTCTGAACATCTCTGAAACACTCTGAAAATCTCTGACACTCTCTGAAACTCTGTGACACTCTCTGAAACTTTCTGGCACTCTCTGACACTCTCTGAAGATCTCTGAAACTCTCTGAAAATCTCTGAAACTCACTGACACTCTGTGGCACTCACTGACACTCTCTGAAGATCTCTGAAACACTCTGAAAATCTCTGACACTCTCTGAAACTCTGTGACACTCTCTGAAACACTCTGACACTCTCTGACACTCTCCGGCACACTCAGAACCTGTCAGAAACTCTCAGGCACTCTCTGACACTCTCAGAAATTCTCTGAAACTCTTTGACACTCTTTGACACTCTCAGACACTGTCTGGCTCTCTCTGAAACTCTCTGAAACTCCCTGGCACTCTCTGACACTCCCTGACACTCTCTGAAGCTTTCTGAAGCTCTCTGACACTCAATGACACCCTCTGAAACTCTCTGAAACTCTCCGACACTCAGAAACTTTCTGACACTCTCTGAATCTCTCTGAAACTCTCTGACACTCTCTGACACTCTGAAACTCTCAGACACTCTCTGAAACTCTCTGACCGTATCTGAGACTCTCTGAAACTCTCTGACACACTCTGAAACTCTCTGAAACTCTGTGAAACTCTCTGATACACTCTGACACTCTCTGACATTCTCAGACACTCTCTGACATTCTCTGACACTTTCTGAAACTCTCTGACAGTATCTGACACTTTCTGAAACTCTCGGACACTCTCTGACGCACTCTGCAACTCTGTGTCTCTCTGTGACACTCTCTGACACTCTCTGACACTCTTTGAATCTCTCTGAAACTCTCTGAAACTCTGTGACACTCGGTAACTCTCTGAAACTCCCTGACACTCTCTGAAATTTTCTGCCACTCTCTGACGCTCTCTGAACATCACTGAAACTCTCTGAAAATCTCTGACACTCTCTGACACTCTGTGACACTCTCAGATACTCTCTGACTCCCGCAGACACACTTCGACACACTCAGAAACTCTCAAAAACTCTCTGGCACTGTCTGACACTCTCTGAAACTCTCTGAAACCCTCTGACACTCTCGGACAATCTCTGACACTCTCTGAAACTCTTTGACACTCTTTGACACTCTCAGACACTGTCTGGCTCTCTCTGAAACTCTCTGAAACTCTCTGACACTCTCTGACACTCCCTGACACTCTCTGAAGCTTTCTGAAACTCTCTGACACTCTGTGACACCCTCTGAAACACTCTGAAACTCTCCGACACTCTCTGAAACTTTCTGAAACTCTCTGAAACTCTCTGAAACTCTATGACACTCTGTGACACTCTCTGACACTCTCTGAATCTCTCTGAAAAGCTCTGACACTCTGTGACACTCTCTGAAACTCTCTGAAACTCCCTGACACTCTCTGACACTCTCTGAAACTTTCTGACACTCTCTGACACTCTCTGACAGTATCTGAGACTCTCTGAAACTCTCTGACACTCTCTGAAACTCTCTGAAACTCTGTGAAACTCTCTGATACACTCTGACACTCTCTAACGTTCTCAGACACTCTCTGACATTCTCGGACACTTTCTGAAACTCTCTGACAGTATCTGACACTTTCTGAAACTCTCGGACACTCTCTGACAATCTCAGACACTGTCTGACTCTATCTGAAACTGTCTGACACTCTCTGACACTCCCTGACACTGTCTGAAGCTCTCTGACACTCTCTGACACTCTCTGAAACTCTCTGAAACTCTCTGACACTCTCTGACACTCTCTGAAACTCTCTGACAATCTCTGACACTCTCAGACAATCTCTGACACTCTGTGACACCCTCTGAAACTCTCTGAAACTCTCCGACACTCTCTGAAACTTTCTGAAACTCTCTGAAACTCTCTGAAACTCTCTGACACTCACAGACACTGTCTGAAGCTCTCTGACACTCTCTGAAACTTTCTGGCACTCTCTGACACTTGTGGCACTCTCTGACACTCTCTGAAGATCTCTGAAACACTCTGAAAATCTCTGACACTCTCTGAAACTCTCTGACACTCACTGACACTTGTGGCACTCTCTGACACTCTCTGAAGATCTCTGAAACACTCTGAAAATCTCTGACACTCTCTGAAACTCTCTGACACTCACTGACACTTGTGGCACTCTCTGACACTCTCTGAAGATCTCTGAAACACTCTGAAAATCTCTGACACTCTCTGAAACTCTGTGACACTCTCTGAAACACTCTGACACTCTCCGGCACACTCAGAACCTGTCAGAAACTCTCAGGCACTCTCTGACACTCTCAGAAATTCTCTGAAACTCTCTGACACTCTCTGAAACCCTCTGACGCTCTCTGACAATCTCTGACACTCTCTGAAACTCTTTGACACTCTTTGACACTCTCAGACACTGTCTGGCTCTCTCTGAAACTCTCAGAAACTCTCTGACACTCTCTGACACTCCCTGACACTCTCTGAAGCTTTCTGAAACTCTGACACTCTGTGACACCCTCTGAAACTCTCTGAAACTCTCCGACACTCTCTGAAACTTTCTGACACTCTCTGAAACTCTCTGAAACTCTCTGACACTCTCTGACACTCTCTGAAACTCTCAGACACTCTCAGACACTCTCTGACAGTATCTGAGACTCTCTGAAACTCTCTGACACACTCTGAAACTCTCTGAAACTCTGTGAAACTCTCTGATACACTCTGACACTCTCTGACATTCTCAGACACTCTCTGACATTCTCTGACACTTTCTGAAACTCTCTGACAGTATCTGACACTTTCTGAAACTCTCGGACACTCTCTGACGCACTCTGCAACTCTGTGTCTCTCTGTGACACTCTCTGACACTCTCTGACACTCTTTGAATCTCTCTGAAACTCTCTGACACTCTGTGACACTCGGTAACTCTCTGAAACTCCCTGACACTCTCTGACACTCTCTGAAATTTTCTGACACTCTCTGACGCTCTCTGAACATCACTGAAACTCTCTGAAAATCTCTGACACTCTCGGACTCTCTGTGACACTCTCAGATACTCTCTGACTCCCGCAGACACACTTCGACACACTCAGAAACTCTCAAAAACTCTCTGGCACTCTCTGACACGCTCAGAAACTCTCTGAAACTCTTGGACACTCTCTGAAACTCTCTGACACTCTCTGAAACTCTTTGACACTCTTTGACACTCTCAGACACTGTCTGACTCTCTCTGAAACTCTCTGACACTCTCTGACACTCCCTGACACTCTCTGAAACTCTCTGACACTCTCTGACACTCTCTGAAACTCTTTGACACTCTTTGACAATCTCAGACACTGTCTGACTCTATCTGAAACTCTCTGACACTGTCTGAAGCTCTCTGACTCACTCTGACACTCTCTGAAACTCTCTGACACTCTCTGACAATCTCTGAAACTCTCTGACAATCTCTGACACTCTCAGACACTCTCTGACACTCTCTGAAACTCTCTGAAACCCTCTGACACTCTCTGACAATCTCTGACACTCTCTGAAACTCTTTGACACTCTTTGAAACTCTCAGACACTGTCTGGCTCTCTCTGAAACTCTCTGACACTCTCTGACACTCCCTGACACTCTCTGAAGCTTTCTGAAACTCTCTGACACTCTGTGACACCCTCTGAAACTCTCTGAAAGTCTCTGACACTCTCAGACACTCTCTGACACTCTCTGACAGTATCTGAGACTCTCTGAAACTCTCTGACACTCTCTGAAACTCTCTGAAACTCTGTGAAACTCTCTGATACACTCTGACACTCCCTAACGTTCTCAGACACTCTCTGACATTCTCGGACACTTTCTGAAACTCTCTGACAGTATCTGACACTTTCTGAAACTCTCGGACACTCTCTGACAATCTCAGACACTGTCTGACTCTATCTGAAACTGTCTGACACTCTCTGACACTCCCTGACACTGTCTGAAGCTCTCTGACACTCTCTGACACTCTCTGAAACTCTCTGAAACTCTCTGACACTCTCTGACACTCTCTGAAACTCTCTGACAATCTCTGACACTCTCAGACAATCTCTGACACTCTCTGAAACATTCTGAAACTCTCTGACGCTATCTGACACTTTCTGAATCTCTCGGACACTCTCACGACACTCCCTGACACTCTCTGAAGCTTTCTGAAACTCTCTGACACTCTGTGACACCCTCTGAAACTCTCTGAAACTCTCCGACACTCTCTGAAACTTTCTGAAACTCTCTGAAACTCTCTGAAACTCTCTGACACTCTCAGACACTCTCTGACACTCTCTGACAGTATCTGAGACTCTCTGAAACTCTCTGACACTCTCTGAAACTCTTTGACACTCTTTGACAATCTCAGACACTGTCTGACTCTATCTGAAACTCTCTGACACTGTCTGAAGCTCTCTGACTCACTCTGACACTCTCTGAAACTCTCTGACACTCTCTGACAATCTCTGAAACTCTCTGACAATCTCTGACACTCTCAGACACTCTCTGACACTCTCTGAAACTCTCTGAAACCCTCTGACACTCTCTGACAATCTCTGACACTCTCTGAAACTCTTTGACACTCTTTGACACTCTCAGACACTGTCTGGCTCTCTCTGAAACTCTCTGAAACTCTTCGACACTCTCTGACACTCCCTGACACTCTCTGAAGCTTTCTGAAACTCACTGACACTCTGTGACACCCTCTGAAACTCTCTGAAACTCTCCGACACTCTCTGAAACTTTCTGAAACTCTCTGAAACTCTCTGAAACTCTCTGACACTCTCAGACACTCTCTGACACTCTCTGACAGTATCTGAGACTCTCTGAAACTCTCTGACACTCTCTGAAACTCTCTGAAACTCTGTGAAACTCTCTGATACACTCTGACACTCTCTAACGTTCTCAGACACTCTCTGACATTCTCGGACACTTTCTGAAACTCTCTGACAGTATCTGACACTTTCTGAAACTCTCGGACACTCTCTGACAATCTCAGACACTGTCTGACTCTATCTGAAACTGTCTGACACTCTCTGACACTCCCTGACACTGTCTGAAGCTCTCTGACACTCTGTGACACCCTCTGAAACTCTCTGAAACTCTCCGACACTCTCTGAAACTTTCTGAAACTCTCTGAAACTCTCTGAAACTCTCTGACACTCTCAGACACTCTCTGACACTCTCTGACAGTATCTGAGACTCTCTGAAACTCTCTGACACTCTCTGAAACTCTCTGAAACTCTGTGAAACTCTCTGATACACTCTGATACTCTCTAACGTTCTCAGACACTCTCTGACATTCTCGGACACTTTCTGAAACTCTCTGACAGTATCTGACACTTTCTGAAACTCTCGGACACTCTCTGACAATCTCAGACACTGTCTGACTCTATCTGAAACTATCTGACACTCTCTGACACTCCCTGACACTGTCTGAAGCTCTCTGACACTCTCTGACACTCTCTGAAACTCTCTGAAACTCTCTGACACTCTCTGACACTCTCTGAAACTCTCTGACAATCTCTGACACTCTCAGACAATCTCTGACACTCTCTGAAACATTCTGAAACTCTCTGACGCTATTTGACCCTTTCTGAATCTCTCGGACACTCTCTGACACTCCCTGACACTCTCTGAAGCTTTCTGAAACTCTCTGACACTCTCTGACACTCTCAGACACTCTCTGACACTCTCTGACACTCTCTGAAACTCTTTGACACTCTTTGACACTCTCAGACACTGTCTGACTCTCTCTGAAACTCTCTGACACTCTCTGACACTCCCTGACACTCTCTGAAACTCTCTGACACTCTCTGACACTCTCTGAAACTCTTTGACACTCTTTGACAATCTCAGACACTGTCTGACTCTATCTGAAACTCTCTGACACTGTCTGAAGCTCTCTGACTCACTCTGACACTCTCTGAAACTCTTTGACACTCTTTGAAACTCTCAGACACTGTCTGGCTCTCTCTGAAACTCTCTGACACTCTCTGACACTCCCTGACACTCTCTGAAGCTTTCTGAAACTCTCTGACACTCTGTGACACCCTCTGAAACTCTCTGAAACTCTCCGACACTCTCTGAAACTTTCTGAAACTCTCTGAAACTCTCTGAAACTCTCTGACACTCTCTGACACTCTCTGAAACTCTCAGACACTCTCAGACACTCTCTGACACTCTCTGACAGTATCTGAGACTCTCTGAAACTCTCTGACACACTCTGAAACTCTCTGAAACTCTGTGAAACTCTCTGATACACTCTGACACTCTCTGACATTCTCAGACACTCTCTGACATTCTCTGACACTTTCTGAAACTCTCTGACTCCCGCAGCCACACTTCGACACACTCAGAAACTCTCAAAAACTCTCTGACACTCTCTGACACTCTCTGAAACTCTTTGACACTCTTTGACAATCTCAGAAACTGTCTGACTCTTTCTGGAACTCTCTGACACTCTCTGACACTCCCTGACACTGTCTGAAGCTCTCTGACTCACTCTGAAACTCTCTGAAACTCTCTGACACTCTCTGACAATCTCTGAAACTCTCTGACAATCTCTGACACTCTCAGAAACTCTCTGACACACTCTGAAACATTCTGAAACTCTCTGACGCTATCTGACACTTTCTGAATCTCTCGGACACTCTCTGAATCTCTCTGAAACTCTCCGACACTCTGTGACACTCTCTGAAACTTTCTGGCACTCTCTGACACTCTCTGAAGATCTCTGAAACACTCTGAAAATCTCTGACACTCTCTGAAACTCTGTGACACTCTCTGAAACACTCTGACACTCTCTGACACTCTCCGGCACACTCAGAACCTGTCAGAAACTCTCAGGCACTCTCTGACACTCTCAGAAATTCTCTGAAACTCTCTGAAATTTTCTGACACGCTCTGACGCTCTCTGAACATCACTGAAACTCTCTGAAAATCTCTGACACTCTCTGACACTCTGTGACACTCTCAGATACTCTCTGACTCCCGCAGACACACTTCGACACACTTAGAAACTCTCAAAAACTCTCTGGCACTCTCTGACACTCTCTGAAACTCTCTGAAACCCTCTGACACTCTCTGACAATCTCTGACACTCTCTGAAACCCTTTGACACTCTTTGACACTCTCAGACACTGTCTGGCTCTCTCTGAAACTCTCTGAAACTCTGTGAAACTCTCTGATACACTCTGACACTCTCTGACATTATCAGACACTCTCTGACATTCTCTGACACTTTCTGAAACTCTCTGGCTCCCGCAGACACACTTCGACACACTCAGAAACTCTCAAAAACTCTCTGGCACTCTCTGACACTCTCAGAAACTCTCTGAAACTCTTGGACACTCTCTGAAACTCTCTGACACTCTCTGAAACTCTTTGACACTCTTTGACACTCTCAGACACTGTCTGACTCTCTCTGAAACTCTCTGACACTCTCTGACACTCCCTGACACTCTCTGAAACTCTCTGACACTCTCTGACACTCTCTGAAACTCTTTGACACTCTTTGACAATCTCAGAAACTGTCTGACTCTATCTGAAACTCTCGGACACTCTCTGACACTCCCTGACACTGTCTGAAGCTCTCTGACTCACTCTGACACTCTCTGAAACTCTCTGACACTCTCTGACAATCTCTGAAACTCTCTGACAATCTCTGACACTCTCAGAAACTCTCTGACACACTCTGAAACATTCTGAAACTCTCTGACGCTATCTGACACTTTCTGAATCTCTCGGACACTCTCTGAATCTCTCTGAAACTCTCCGACACTCTGTGACACTCTCTGAAACTTTCTGGCACTCTCTGACACTCTCTGAAGATCTCTGAAACACTCTGAAAATCTCTGACACTCTCTGAAACTCTGTGACACTCTCTGAAACACTCTGACACTCTCTGACACTCTCCGGCACACTCAGAACCTGTCAGAAACTCTCAGGCACTCTCTGACACTCTCAGAAATTCTCTGAAACTCTCTGACACTCTCTGAAACCCTCTGACACTCTCTGAAATTTTCTGACACTCTCTGACGCTCTCTGAACATCACTGAAACTCTCTGAAAATCTCTGACACTCTCTGACACTCTGTGACACTCACAGATACTCTCTGATTCCCGCAGACACACTTCGACACACTTAGAAACTCTCAAAAACTCTCTGGCACTCTCTGACACTCTCTGAAACTCTCTGAAACCCTCTGACACTCTCTGACAATCTCTGACACTCTCTGAAACTCTTTGACACTCTTTGACACTCTCAGACACTGTCTGGCTCTCTCTGAAACTCTCTGAAACTCTCTGACACTCTCTGACACTCCCTGACACTCTCTGAAGCTTTCTGAAACTCTCTGACACTCTGTGACACCCTCTGAAACTTTCTGAAACACTCTGAAACTCTCTGAAACTCTCTGACTCTCTCTGACACTCTCTGAAACTCTCAGACAGTCTCAGACACTCTCTGACACGCTCTGACAATATCTGAGACTCTCTGAAACTCTCTGACACTCTCTGAAACTCTCTGAAACTCTGTGAAACACTCTGATACACTCTGACACTCTCTGACATTCTCAGACACTCTCTGTCATTCTCTGACACTTTCTGAAACTCTCTGACAGTATCTGACACCTTCTGAAACTCTCGGACACTCTCTGACCATCTCAGACACTGTCTGACTCTATCTGAAACTCTCTGACACTCTCTGACACTCCCTGACACTGTCTGAAGCTCTCTGACACTCTCTGACACTCTCTGAAACTCTCTGAAACTCTCTGACACTCTCTGACACTCTCTGAAACTCTCTGACAATCTCTGACACTCTCAGACACTCTCTGACACTCTCTGAAACATTCTGAAACTCTCTGACGCTATCTGACACTTTCTGAATCTCTCGGACACTCTCTGAATCTCTCTGAAACTCTCCGACACTCTGTGACACTCACTGAAACTTTCTGGCACTCTCTGACACTCTCTGAAGATCTCTGAAACTCTCTGAAAATCTCTGACACTCTCTGAAACTCTCTGGCACTCACTGACACTCTGTGACACTCACTGACACTCTCTGAAGATCTCTGAAACACTCTGAAAATCTCTGACACTCTCTGACACTCTCCGGCACACTCAGAACCTGTCAGAAACTCTCAGGCACTCTCTGACACTCTTATAAATTCTCTGAAACTCTCTGACACTCTCTGAAACCCTCTGACACTCTCTGAAACTCTCTGACGCTCTCTGAAACTCTCTGAAACTTTGTGAAACTCTCTGATACACTCTGACACTCTCTGACATTCTCAGACACTCTCTGACATTCTCTGACACTTTCTGAAACTCTCTGACAGTATCTGACACTTTCTGAAACTCTCGGACACTCTCTGACACACTCTGCAACTCTGTGTCACTCTGTGACACTCTCTGACACTCTCTGACACTCTCTGAATCTCTCTGAAACTCTCTGACACTCTGTGACACTCTGTAACTCTCTGAAACTCCCTGACACTCTCTGACACTCTCTGAAATTTTCTGACACTCTCTGACGCTCTCTGAACATCACTGAAACTCTCCGAAAATCTCTGACACTCTCTGACACTCTGTGACACTCTCAGATACTCTCTGACTTTCGCAGACACACTTCGACACACTCAGAAACTCTCAGAAACTCTCTGTCACTCTCTGACACTCTCAGAAACTCTCTGAAACTCTTGGACACTCTCTGAAACTCTCTGACACTCTCTGAAACTCTTTGACACTCTTTGACACTCTCAGACACTGTCTGACTCTCTCTGAAACTCTCTGACACTCTCTGACACTCCCTGACACTCTCTTACACTCTCTGACACTCTCTGAAACTCTTTGACACTCTTTGACAATCTCAGACACTGTCTGACTCTATCTGAAACTCTCTGACACTCTCTGACACTCCCTGACACTGTCTGAAGCTCTCTGACTCACTCTGACACTCTCTGAAACTCTCTGACACTCTCTGACAATCTCTGAAACTCTCTGGCAATCTCTGACACTCTCAGACACTCTCTGACACTCTCTGAAACATTCTAAAACTCTCTGACGCTATCTGACACTTTCTGAATCTCGCGGACACTCTCTGAATCTCTCTGAAACTCTCCGACACTCTGTGACACTCTCTGAAACTTTCTGGCACTCTCTGACACTCTCTGAAGATCTCTGAAACACTCTGAAAATCTCTGACACTCTCTGAAACTCTCTGACACTCACTGACACTCTGTGACACTCACTGACACTCTCTGAAGATCTCTGAAACACTCTGAAAATCTCTGACACTCTCTGACACTCTCCGGCACACTCAGAACCTGTCAGAAACTCTCAGGCACTCTCTGACACTCTTAGAAATTCTCTGAAACTCTCTGACACTCTCTGAAACCCTCTGACACTCTCTGAAACTCTCTGACACTCTCTGAAACTCTCTGAAACTTTGTGAAACTCTCTGATACACTCTGACACTCTCTGACATTCTCAGACACTCTCTGACATTCTCTGACACTTTCTGAAACTCTCTGACAGTATCTGACACTTTCTGAAACTCTCGGACACTCTCTGACGCACTCTGCAACTCTGTGTCACTCTGTGACACTCTCTGACACTCTCTGACACTCTCTGAATCTCTCTGAAACTCTCTGACACTCTGTGACACTCTGTAACTCTCTGAAACTCCCTGACACTCTCTGACACTCTCTGAAATTTTCTGACACTCTCTGACGCTCTCTGAACATCACTGAAACTCTCTGAAAATCTCTGACACTCTCTGACACTCTGTGACACTCTCAGATACTCTCTGACTCCCGCAGACACACTTCGACACACTCAGAAACTCTCAGAAACTCTCTGGCACTCTCTGACAATCTCAGAAACTCTCTGAAACTCTTGGACACTCTCTGAAACTCTCTGACACTCTCTGAAACTCTTTGACACTCTTTGACACACTCAGACACTGTCTGACTCTCTCTGAAACTCTCTGACACTCTCTGACACTCCCTGACACTCTCTTACACTCTCTGACACTCTCTGAAACTCTTTGACACTCTTTGACAATCTCAGACACTGTCTGACTCTATCTGAAACTCTCTGACACTCCCTGACACTGTCTGAAGTCTCTGACTCACTCTGACACTCTCTGAAACTCTCTGACAATCTCTGACAATCTCTGAAACTCTCTGACAATCTCTGACACTCTCAGACACTCTCTGACACTCTCTGAAACATTCTAAAACTCTCTGACGCTATCTGACACTTTCTGAATCTCTCGGACACTCTCTGAATCTCTCTGAAACTCTCCGACACTCTGTGACACTCTCTGAAACTTTCTGGCACTCTCTGACACTTCTGAAGATCTCTGAAACACTCTGAAAATCTCTGACACTCTCTGAAACTCTGTGTCACTCTCTGAAACACTCTGACACTCTCTGACACTCTCCGGCACACTCAGAACCTGTCAGAAACTCTCAGGCACTCTCTGACACTCTCAGAAATTCTCTGAAACTCTCTGGCACTCTCTGAAACCCTCTGACACTCTCTGACACTCTCTGACACTCTCTGCAACTCTTTGACACTCTTTGACACTCTCAGACACTGTCTGGCTCTCTCTGAAACTCTCTGAAACTCTCTGACACTCTCTGACACTCCCTGACACTCTCTGAAGCTTTCTGAAACTCTCTGACACTCTGTGACAACCACTGAAACTCTCTGAAACTCTCCGACACTCTCTGAAACTTTCTGAAACTCTCTGAAACTCTGTGAAACTCTCTGACACTCTCTGACACTCTCTGAAACTCTCAGACAGTCTCAGACACTCTCTGACACGCTCTGACAATATCTGAGACTCTCTGAAACTCTCTGACACTCTCTGAAACTCTCTGAAACTCTGTGAAACTCTCTGATACACGCTGACACTCTCTGACATTCTCAGACAGTCTCTGACATTCTCTGACACTTTCTGAAACTCTCTGACAGTATCTGAAACCTTCTGAAACTCTCGGACACTCTCTGACATTCTCAGACACTGTCTGACTCTATCTGAAACTCTCTGACACTCTCTGACACTCCCTGACACTGTCTGAAGCTCTCTGACACTCTCTGACACTCTCTGAAACTCTCTGAAACACTCTGACACTCTCTGACACTCTCTGAAACTCTCTGACAATCTCTGACACTCTCAGAAACTCTCTGACACTCTCTGAAGATCTCTGAAACTCTCTGAAAATCTCTGACGCTCTCTGAAACTCTCTGACACTCACTGACACTCTGTGACACTCACTGACACTCTCTGAAGATCTCTGAAACACTCTGAAAATCTCTGACACTCTCTGACACTCTCCGGCACACTCAGAACCTGTCCGAAACTCTCAGGCACTCTCTGACTCTCTTAGAAATTCTCTGAAACTCTCTGACACTCTCTGAAACCCTCTGACACTCTCTGAAACTCTCTGACACTCTCTGAAACTCTCTGAAACTTTGTGAAACTCTCTGATACACTCTGACACTCTCTGACATTCTCAGACACTCTCTGACATTCTCTGACACTTTCTGAAACTCTCTGACAGTATCTGACACTTTCTGAAACTCTCGGACACTCTCTGACACACTCTGCAACTCTGTGTCACTCTGTGACACTCTCTGACACTCTCTGACACTCTCTGAATCTCTCTGAAACTCTCTGACACTCTGTGACACTCTGTAACTCTCTGAAACTCCCTGACACTCTCTGACACTCTCTGAAATTTTCTGACACTCTCTGACGCTCTCTGAACATCACTGAAACTCTCTGAAAATCTCTGGCACTCTCTGACACTCTGTGACACTCTCAGATACTCTCTGACTCCCGCAGACACACTTCGACACACTCAGAAACTCTCAGAAACTCTCTGGCACTCTCTGACACTCTCAGAAACTCTCTGAAACTCTTGGACACTCTCTGAAACTCTCTGACACTCTCTGAAACTCTTTGACACTCTTTGACACTCTCAGACACTGTCTGACTCTCTCTGAAACTCTCTGACACTCTCTGACACTCCCTGACACTCTCTTACACTCTCTGACACTCTCTGAAACTCTTTGACACTCTTTGACAATCTCAGACACTGTCTGACTCTATCTGAAACTCTCTGACACTCTCTGACACTCCCTGACACTGTCTGAAGCTCTCTGACACACTCTGACACTCTCTGAAACTCTCTGAAACTCTCTGACACTCTCTGACAATCTCTGAAACTCTCTCAAACATTCTGAAACACTCTGACGCTATCTGACACTTTCTGAATCTCTCGGACACTCTCTGAATCTCTCTGAAACTCTCCGACACTCTGTGACACTCTCTGAAACTTTCTGGCACTCTCTGACACTCTCTGAAGATCTCTGAAACACTCTGAAAGTCTCTGACACTCTCTGAAACTCTGTGACACTCTCTGAAACACTCTGACACTCTCTGACACTCTCCGGCACACTCAGAACCTGTCAGAAACTCTCAGGCACTCTCTGACACTCTCAGAAATTCTCTGAAACTCTCTGACACTCTCTGAAACCCTCTGACACTCTCTGACACTCTCTGACACTCTCTGAAACTCTTTGACACTCTTTGACACTCTCAGACACTGTCTGACTCTCTCTGAAACTCTCTGAAACTCTCTGACACTCCCTGACACTCTCTGAAGCTTTCTGAAACTCTCTGACACTCTGTGACACCCTCTGAAACTCTCTGAACCTCTCGGACACTCTCTGAAACTTTCTGACACTCTCTGAAACTCTCTGAAACTCTTTGTAACTCTCTGACACTCTCAGAAACTCTCAGAAGCTCACTGAAAGTCTCTGACACTCTCTGAAACTCTTTGAAACTCTCTGACACTCCCTGACACTCTCTGAAACTCTCTGACACTCTCTGACACTCTCTGAAACTCTTTGACACTCTTTGACATACTCAGACACTGTCTGACTCTATCTGAAACTCTCTGACACTCTCTGACACTCCCTGACACTGTCTGAAGCTCTCTGACACTCTCTGACACTCTCTGAAACTCTCTGAAACTCTCTGACACTCTCTGACACTCTCTGAAACTCTCTGACAATCTCTGACGCTCTCAGACACTCTCTGACACTCTCTGAAACATTCTGAAACTCTCTGACGCTATCTGACACTTTCTGAATCTCTCGGACACTCTCTGAATCTCTCTGAAACACTCCAACACTCTGTGACACTCTCTGAAACTTTCTGGCACTCTCGGACACTCTCTGAAACTCTGTGAAACTCTCTGAAACACTCTGACACTCTCTGACATTCTCAGACACTCTTTGACACTCTCTGACACTTTCTGAAACTCTCTGACAGTATCTGACACTTTCTGAAACTCTCGGACACTCTCTGACACTCTGTAACTCTCTGAAACTCCCTGACACTCTCTGACACTCTCTGAAACTTTCTGACACTCTCTGACACTCTCTGAACATCTCTGAAACTCTCTGAAAATCTCTGACACTCTCTGGCACTCTGTGACACTCTCAGATACTCTCTGAAACTCTCCGACACTCTCTGAAACTCTCTGAAAATCTCTGACACTCTCTGAAACTCTCTTACACTCACTGACACTCTGTGGCACTCACTGACACTCTCTGAAGATCTCTGAAACACTCTGAAAATCTCTGACACTCTCTGAAACTCTGTGACACTCTCTGAAACACTCTGACACTCTCTGACACTCTCCGGCACACTCAGAACCTGTCAGAAACTCTGAGGCACTCTCTGACACTCTCAGAAATTCTCTGAAACTCTCTGACACTCTCTGAAACCCTCTGACACTCTCTGACACTCTCTGACACTCTCTGAAACTCTTTGACACACTTTGACACTCTCAGACACTGTCTGACTCTCTCTGAAACTCTCTGAAACTCTCTGACACTCCCTGACACTCTCTGAAGCTTTCTGAAACTCTCTGACACTCTGTGACACCCTCTGAAACTCTCTGAACCTCTCGGACACTCTCTGAAACTTTCTGACATTCTCTGAAAATCTCTGAAACTCTTTGTAACTCTCTGACACTCTCAGAATCTCTCAGAAGCTCACTGAAAGTCTCTGACACTCTCTGAAACTCTCTGACACTCTCTGACACTCCCTGACACTCTCTGAAACTCTCTGACACTCTCTGACACTCTCTGAAACTCTTTGACACTCTCTGATACTCCATGACACTGTCTGAAGCTCTCTGACACTCTCTGATACTCCCTGACACTGTCTGAAGCTCTCTGACACTCTCTGAAACTCTCTGACACTCTCTGACACTGTCTGAAACTCTCTGACAATCTCTGACGCTCTCAGACACTCTCTGACACTCTCTGAAACATTCTGAAACTCTCTGACGCCATCTGACACTTTCTGAATCTCTCGGACACTCTCTGAATCTCTCTGAAACACTCCGACAGTCTGTGACACTCTCTGAAACTTTCTGGCACTCTCTGACACTCTCTGAAGATCTCTGAAACTCTCTGAAAATCTCTGACACTCTCTGAAACTCTCTGACACTCACTGACACTCTGTGGCACTCACTGACACTCTCTGAAGATCTCTGAAACACTCTGAAAATCTCTCACACTCTCTGAAACTCTGTGACACTCTCTGAAACACTCTGACACTCTCTGACACTTTCCGGCACACTCAGAACCTGTCAGAAACTCTCAGGCACTCTCTGACACTCTCAGAAATTCTCTGAAACTCTCTGACACTCTCTGAAACCCTCTGACACTGTCTGGCTCTCTCTGAAACTCTCTGAAACTCTCTGACACTCTCTGACACTCCCTGACACTCTCTGAAACTTTCTGAAACTCTCTGACACTCTGTGACACTCTCTGAAACTCTCTGAAACTCTCCGACATTCTCTGAAACTTTCTGACACTCTCTGAAACTCTCTGAAACTCTTTATAACTCTCTGACACTCTCATAAACTCTCAGAAGCTCTCTGAAACTCTCTGACACTCTCTGACACTCTCTGAAACTCTCAGACACTCTCAGACACTCTCTGGCAGTATCTGAGACTCTCTGAAACTCTCTGACACTCTCTGAAACTCTCTGAAACTCTCTGACACTCTCTGACACTCTCTGAAACTCTCTGACACTCTCTGACACTCTAAGACAATCTCTGACACTCTGTGACACTTTCTGAAACTCTCTGACACTATCTGACACTTTCTGAATCTCTCGGACACTCTCTGAATCTCTCTGAAACTCTCCAACACTCTGTGACACTCTCTGAAACTTTCTGGCACTCTCTGACACTCTCTGAAGATCTCTGGCACTCTCTGAAAATCTCTGACACTCTCTGAAACTCTGTGACACTCTCTGAAAGACTCTGACACTCTCTCACACTCTCAGACACTCTCTGACACTCTCTGACACTTTCTGAAACTCTCTGACGCTATCTGACACTTTCTGAATCTCTCGGACACTCTCTGAATCTCTCTGAAACACTCCGACACTCTGTGATACTCTCTGAAACTTTCTGGCACTCTCTGAAGATCTCTGACACTCTCTGAAAATCTCTGACACTCTCTGAATCCCTCTGACACTCTCTGACACTCTCTGACACTCTCTGAAACTCTTTGACACTCTTTGACACTCTCAGACACTGTCTGGCTCTCTCTGAAACTCTCAGACACTCTCAGACACTCTCTGAAACTTTCTGGCACTCTCTGACACTCTCTGAAGATCTCTGAAACTCTCTGAAAATCTCTGACACTCTCTGAAACTCTCTGACACTCACTGACACTCTGTGGCACTCACTGACACTCTCTGAAGATCTCTGAAACACTCTGAAAATCTCTGACACTCTCTGAAACTCTGTGACACTCTCTGAAACACTCTGACACTCTCTGACATTCTCCGGCACACTCAGAACCTGTCAGTAATTCTTAGGAACTCTCTGACACTCTCTGAAACCCTCTGACACTCTCTGACACTCTCTGAAACTCTCAGACACTCTCAGACACTCTCTGACACTCTCTGACACTCTCTGAGACTCTCTGAAAAGCTCTGACACTCTGTGACACTCTCTGAAACTCTCTGAATCTCTCTGAAAAGCTCTGACACTCTGTGACACTCTCTGACACTCTCAGACACTCTCAGACACTCTCTGACACTCTCTGACACTCTCTGAGACTCTCTGAAAAGCTCTGACACTCTGTGACACTCTCTGAAACTCTCTGAAACTCTCTGAAAAGCTCTGACACTCTGTGACACTCTCTGAAACTCTCTGAAAGTCCCTGACACTCTCTGAAACTCTCTGAAAATCTCTGACACTCTCCGACACTCTGTGACGCTCTCAGATACTCTCTGACTCTCTCAGACACACTCTGACACACTCAGAAACTCTCAGAAACTCTCTGGAACTCTCTGACACTCTCAGAAAGTCTCTGAAACACTCTGACACTCTCTGAAACTCTCTGACACTATCTGACGCTCTCTGACACTCTCTGAAACTCTCTGAAACTGTCTGAAACTCTCTGACAATCTCTGACACTCTCTGAATCTCTCTGAATCACTCTGACTCTCTGTGACACCCTCTGAAACTTTCTGACACTCTCCGAAACTCTCTGAAGCTCTCTGAAACTCTCTGAAACTCTCTGACACTCTCTGACACTCTCTGAAACTCTCTGAAACTCTCTGACACTCTCTGACACTCTCTGAAACTCTCTGACAATCTCTGGCACTCTCAGACACTCTCAGACACTCTCTGAAGATCTCTGAAACTCTCTGACACTATCTGACACTTTCTGAATCTCTCGGACACTCTCTGAATCTCTCTGAAACTCTCCGACACTCTGTGACACTCTCTGAAACTTTCTGGCACTCTCTGCCACTCTCTGAAGATCTCTGAAACTCTCTGAAAATCTCTGACACTCTCTGAAACTCTGTGAAACTCTCTGAAACACTCTGACACTCTCTGACATTCTCAGACACTCTTTGACACTCTCTGACACTTTCTGAAACTCTCTGACAGTATCTGACACTTTCTGAAACTCTCGGACACTCTCTGACACACTCTGCAACTCTGTGTCACTCTGTGACACTCTCTGAATCTCTCTGAAACTCTCTGACACTCTGTGACACTCTGTAACTCTCTGAAACTCCCTGACACTCTCTGACACTCTCTGAAACTTTCTGACACTCTCTGACACTCTCTGAACATCTCTGAAACTCTCTGAAAGTCTCTGACACTCTCTGACACTCTGTGACACTCTCAGATACTCTCTGACCCCCGCAGACACACTTCGACACACTCAGAAACTCTCAGAAACTCTCTGGCACTCTCTGACATTCTCAGAAACTCTCTGAAACTCTTTGACACTCTCTGAAACTCTCTGACACTCACTGACACTCTCTGAAACTCTTTGACACTCTTTGACACTCTCAGACACTGCCTGACTCTCTCTGAAACTCTCTGACACGCTCTGACACTCCCTGACACTCTCTGAAACTCTCTGACACTCTCTGAAACTCTTTGACACTCTTTGACAATCTCAGACACTGTCTGACTCTATCTGAAACTCTCTGACACTCTCTGACGCTCCCTGACACTCTCTGAAGCTCTCTGACACTCTCTGACACTCTCTGAAACTCTCTGAAACTCTCTGACACTCTCTGACACACTCTGAAACTCTCTGACAATCTCTGACACTCTCAGACACTCTCTGACACTCTCTGACACTATCTGACACTTTCTGAATCTCTCGGACACTCCCTGAATCTCTCTGAAACTCACCGATACTCTGTGACACTCTCTGAAACTTTCTGGCACTCTCTGACACTCTCTGAAGATCTCTGGCACTCTCTGAAAATCTCTGACACTCTCTGAAACTCTGTGACACTCTCTGAAAGACTCTGACACTCTCTTACACTCTCAGACACTCTCTGACACTCTCTGACACTTTCTGAAACTCTCTGACACTATCTGACTCTTTCTGAAACTCTCGGACACTCTCTGACACACTCTGCAACTCTATGACACTCTGTGACACTCTGTGACACTCTCTGAATCTCTCTGAAAACTCTGACACTCTGTGACACTCTCTGAAACTCTCTGAAACTCCCTGACACTCTCTGACTCTCTCTGAAACTTTCTGACACTCTCTGACACTCTCTGAACATCTCTGAAACTCTCTGAAAATCTCTGACACTCTCTGAAACTCTCTGACACTCTCTGACACTCTCTGACAATCTCTGAAACTCTTTGACACTCTTTGACACTCTCAGACACTGTCTGACTCTCTCTGAAACACTCTGACACTCTCTGACACTCCCTGAAACTCTCTGAAACTCTCTGACACTCTCTGACAATCTCTGACACTCTTTGACACTCTTTGACAATCTCAGACACTTTCTGACTCTATCTGAAACTCTCTGACACTCTCTGACACTCCCTGACACTGTCTGAAGCTCTCTGACACTCTCTGACACTCTCTGAAACTCTCTGAAACTCTCTGACACTCTCTGACACTCTCTGAAACTCTCTGACAATCTCTGACACTCTCAGACACTCTCTGACACTCTCTGACACTTTCTGAAACTCTCTGACACTATCTGACACTTTCTGAATCTCTCGGACACTCTCTGAATCTCTCTGAAACTCTCCGACACTCTGTCACACTCTCTGAAACTTTCTGGCACTCTCTGACAATCTCTGAAGATCACTGAAACTCTCTGAAAATCTCTGACACTCTCTGAAACTCTGTGACACTCTCTGAAAGACTCTGACACTCTCTCACACTCTCAGACACTCTCTGACACTTTCTGAAACTCTCTGACGCCATCTGACACTTTCTGAATCTCTCGGACACTCTCTGAATCTCTCTGAAACACTCCGACACTCTGTGACACTCTCTGAAACTTTCTGGCACTCTCTGAAGATCTCTGAAACTCTCTGAACATCTCTGACACTCTCTGAAACTCTCTGACACTCACTGACACTATGTGACACTCTCTGACACTCTCTGAATCTCTCTGAAAAGCTCTGACACTCTGTGACACTCTCTGAAACTCTCTGAAACTCCCTGACACTCTCTGACTCTCTCTGAAACTTTCTGACACTCTCTGACACTCTCTGAAGATCTCTGAAACTCTCTGAAAATCTCTAACACTCTCTGAAACTCTGTGACACTCTCTGAAAGACTCTGACACTCTCTCACACTCTCAGACACTCTCTGACACTCTCTGACACTTTCTGTAACTCTCTGACGCTATCTGACACTTTCTGAATCTCTCGGACACTCTCTGAATCTCTCTGAAACACTCCGACACTCTGTGACACTCTCTGAAACTTTCTGGCACTCTCTGAAGATCTCTGAAACTCTCTGACACTCTCTGAAACTCTCTGACACTCACTGACACTCTGTGGCACTCACTGACACTCTCTGAAGATCTCTGAAACACTCTGAAAATCTCTGACACTCTCTGAAACTCTGTGACACTCTCTGAAACACTCTGACACTCTCTGACACTCTCCGGCACACTCAGAACCTGTCTGAAACTCTCAGGCACTCTCTGACACTCTCAGAAATTCTCTGAAACTCTCTGACACTCTCTGAAACCCTCTGACACTCTCTGACACTCTCTGCCACTCTCTGAAACTCTTTGACACTCTTTGACACTCTCAGACACTGTCTGGCTCTCTCTGAAACTCTCTGAAACTCTCTGACACTCTCTGACACTCCCTGACACTCTCTGAAACTTTCTGAAACTCTCTGACACTCTGTGACACCCCCTGAAACTCTCTGAAACTCTCCGACACTCTCTGAAACTTTCTGACACTCTCTGAAACTCTCTGAAACTCTTTGTAACTCTCTGAGACTCTCAGAAACTCTCAGAAGCTCTCTGAAACTCTCTGAAACTCTCTGACACTCTCTGAAACTCTCAGACAATCTCAGACACTCTCTGACAGTATCTGAGACTCTCTGAAACTCTCTGACACTCTCTGAAACTCTCTGAAACTCTCTGACACTCTCTGACACTCTCTGAAACTCTCTGACACTCTCTGACACTCTCAGACAATCTCTGACACTCTGTGTCACTTTCTGAAACTCTCTGACACTATCTGACACGTTCTGAATCTCTCGGACACTCTCTGAATCTCTCTGAAACTCTCCGACACTCTGTGACACTCTCTGAAACTTTCTGGCACTCTCTGACACTCTCTGAAGATCTCTGGCACTCTCTGAAAATCTCTGACACTCTCTGAAACTCTGTGACACTCTTTGAAAGACTCTGACACTCTCTCACACTCTCAGACACTCTCTGACACTCTCTGACACTTTCTGAAACTCTCTGACACTATCTGACTCTTTCTGAAACTCTCGGACACTCTCTGACACACTCTGCAACTCTATGACACTATGTGACACTCTCTGACACTCTCTGAATCTCTCTGAAAAGCTCTGACACTCCTTGACACTCTCTGAAACTCTCTGAAACTCCCTGACACTCTCTGACTCTCTCTGAAACTTTCTGACACTCTCTGGCACTCTCTGAAGATCTCTGAAACTCTCTGAAAATCTCTAACACTCTCTGAAACTCTGTGACACTCTCTGAAAGACTCTGACACTCTCTCACACTCTCAGACACTCTCTGACACTCTCTGACACTTTCTGAAACTCTCTGACGCTATCTGACACTTTCTGAATCTCTCGGACACTCTCTGAATCTCTCTGAAACACTCCGACACTCTGTGACAATCTCTGACACTTTCTGGCACTCTCTGACACTCTCTGAAGATCTCTGAAACTCTCTGAAAATCTCTGAGACTCTCTGAAAATCTCTGACACTCACTGACAATCTGTGGCACTCACTGACACTCTCTGAAGATCTCTGAAACACTCTGAAAATCTCTGACACTCTCTGAAACTCTGTGACACTCTCTGAAACACTCTGACACTCTCTGACACTCTCCGGCACACTCAGAACCTGTCAGAAACTCTCAGGCACTCTCTGACACTCTCAGAAATTCTCTGAAACTCTCTGACACTCTCTGAAACCCTCTGACACTCTCTGACACTCTCTGACACTCTCTGAAACTCTTTGACACTCTTTGACACTCTCAGACACTGTCTGGCTCTCTCTGAAGCTCTCTGAAACTCTCTGACACTCTCTGACACTCCCTGACACTCTCTGAAACTTTCTGAAACTCTCTGACACTCTGTGACACCCTCTGAAACTCTCTGAAACTCTCCGACACTCTCTGAAACTTTCTGACACTCTCTGAAACTCTCTGAAACTCATTGTAACTCTCTGACACTCCCAGAAACTCTCAGAAGCTCTCTGAAACTCCCTGACGCTCTCTGACACTCTCTGAAACTCTCAGACACTCTCAGACACTCTCTGACACTCTCTGACACTCTCTGACAGTATCTGAGACTCTCTGAAACTCTCTGACACTCTCTGAAACTCTCTGAAACACTCTGACACTCTCTGACACTCTCTGAAACTCTCTGACCCTCTCTGACACTCTCAGACAATCTCTGACGCTCTGTGTCACTTTCTGAAACTCTCTGACACTATCTGACACTTTCTGACTCTCTCGGACACTCTCTGAATCTCTCTGAAACTCTCCGACAATCTGTGACACTCTCTGAAACTTTCTGGCACTCTCTGACACTCTTTGAAGATCTCTGGCACTCTCTGAAAATCTCTGACACTCTCTGAAACTCTGTGACACTCTCTGAAAAATTCTGACACTCTCTCGCACTCTCAGACACTCTCTGACACTTTCTGAAACTCTCTGACACTATCCGACTCTTTCTGAAACTCTCGGACACTCTCTGACACACTCTGCAACTCTATGACAATCTGTGACATTCTCTGACACTCTCTGAATCTCTCTGAAAAGCTCTGACACTCTGTGACACTCTCTGAAACTCTCTGAAACTCCCTGAAACTCTCTGACTCTCTCTGAAACTTGCTGACACTCTCTGACACTCTCTGACACTCCCTGACACTCTCTGAATCTCTCTGACACTCTCTGACACTCTCTGAAACTCTTTGACACTCTTTGACAATCTCAGACACTGTCTGACTCTATCTGAAACTCTCTGACACTCTCTGACACTCCCTGACACTGTCTGAAGCTCTCTGACACTCTTGACGCTCTCTGAAACTCTCTGAAACTCTCTGACACTCTCTGACACTCTCTGAAACTCTCTGACAATCTCTGACACTCTCAGACACTCTCTGACACTCCCAGAAACTCTCAGAAGCTCTCTGAAACTCTCAGACGCTCTCTGACACTCTCTGAAACTCTCAGACACTCTCAGACACTCTCTGACACTCTCTGACACTCTCTGACAGTATCTGAGACTCTCTGAAACTCTCTGACACTCTCTGAAACTCTCTGAAACACTCTGACACTCTCTGACACTCTCTGAAACTCTCTGACACTCTCTGACACTCTCAGACAATCTCTGACGCTCTGTGTCACTTTCTGAAACTCTCTGACACTATCTGACACTTTCTGACTCTCTCGGACACTCTCTGAATCTCTCTGAAACTCTCCGACAATCTGTGACACTCTCTGAAACTTTCTGGCACTCTCTGACACTCTTTGAAGATCTCTGGCACTCTCTGAAAATCTCTGACACTCTCTGACACTCTCTGACACTCCCTGACACTCTCTGAAACTTTCTGAAACTCTCTGACACTCTGTGACACCCTCTGAAACTCTCTGAAACTCTCCGACACTCTCTGAAACTTTCTGACACTCTCTGAAACTCTCTGAAACTCATTGTAACTCTCTGACACTCCCAGAAACTCTCAGAAGCTCTCTGAAACTCTCTGACGCTCTCTGACACTCTCTGAAACTCTCAGACACTCTCAGACACTCTCTGACACTCTCTGACACTCTCTGACAGTATCTGAGAATCTCTGAAACTCTCTGACACTCTCTGAAACTCTCTGAAACACTCTGACACTCTCTGACACTCTCTGAAACTCTCTGACACTCTCTGACACTCTCAGACAATCTCTGACGCTCTGTGTCACTTTCTGAAACTCTCTGACACTATCTGACACTTTCTGACTCTCTCGGACACTCTCTGAATCTCTCTGAAACTCTCCGACAATCTGTGACACTCTCTGAAACTTTCTGGCACTCTCTGACACTCTTTGAAGATCTCTGGCACTCTCTGAAAATCTCTGACACTCTCTGAAACTCTGTGACACTCTCTGAAAAATTCTGACACTCTCTCACACTCTCAGACACTCTCTGACACTTTCTGAAACTCTCTGACACTATCCGACTCTTTCTGAAACTCTCGGACACTCTCTGACACACTCTGCAACTCTATGACACTCTGTGACATTCTCTGACACTCTCTGAATCTCTCTGAAAAGCTCTGCCACTCTGTGACACTCTCTGAAACTCTCTGAAACTCCCTGAAACTCTCTGACTCTCTCTGAAACTTGCTGACACTCTCTGACACTCTCTGACACTCCCTGACAATCTCTGAATCTCTCTGACACTCTCTGACACTCTCTGAAACTCTCTGACAATCTCTGACACTCTCAGACACTCTCTGACACTCTCTGACACATTCTAAAACTCTCTGACACTATCTGACACTTTCTGAATCTCTCGGACACTCTCTGAATCTCTCTGAAACTCGCCGACACTCTGTGACACTCTCTGAAACTTTCTGGCACTCTCTGACACTCTCTGAAGATCTCTGAAACTCTCTGAAAATCTCTGACACTGTCTGAAACTCTCTGACACTCACTGACACTCTTTGGCACTCACTGACAATCTCTGAAGATCTCTGAAACTCTCTGAAAATCTCTGACACTCTCTGAATTTCTGTGACACTCTCTGAAACACTCTGACACTCTCTGACACTCTCCGGCACACTCAGATACTGTCAGAAACTCTCAGGCACTCTCTGACACTCTCAGAAATTCTCTGAAACTCTCTGACACTCTCTGAAACCCTCTGACACTCTCTGACACTCTCTGACAATCTCTGAAACTCGTTGACACTCTTTGACACTCTCAGACACTGTCTGACTCTCTCTGAAACTTTCTGAAACTCTCTGACACTCCCTGACACTCTCTGAAGCTTTCTGAAACTCTCTGACACTCTGTGACACCCTCTGAAACTCTCTGAAACTCTCGGACACTCTCTGACACTCACAGACACTCTCTGACACTCTGTGACAATTTCTGAAACTCTCTGACACTATCTGACACTTTCTGACTCTCTCGGACACTCTCTGAATCTCTCTGAAACTCTCCGACACTCTGAGACACTCTCTGAAACTTTCTGGCACTCTCTGACACTCTCTGAAGATCTCTGACACTCTCTGACACTCTCTGAAACTCACTGACAATCTCTGACACTCTCAGACACTCTCTGACACTGTCTGACACATTCTGAAGCTCTCTGACACTGTCTGACACTTTCTGAATCTCTCGGACACTCTCTGAATCTCTCTGACACTCACTGAAACTCTGTGGCACTCACTGACATTCTCTGAAGATCTCTGAAACTCTCTGAAAATCTCTGACACTCTCTGAAACTCTGTGACACTCTCTGAAACACTCTGACGCTCTCTGACACTCTCCGGCACACTCAGAAACTGTCAGAAACTCTCAGGCACTCTCTGACACTCTCAGAAATTCTCTGAAACTATTCTGACACTCTCTGAAACCCTCTGACACCCTCTGACACTCTCTGACACTCTCTGAAACTCTTTGACACTCTTGACACTCTCAGACACTGTCTGACTCTCTCTGAAACTCTCTGACACTTTCTGAAACTCTCTGACACTATCTGACACTTTCTGACTCTCTCGGACACTCTCTGAATCTCTCTGAAACTCTCCGACACTCTGTGACACTCTCTGAAACTTTCTGACACTCTCTGACACTCTCTGAAGATCTCTGACACTCTCTGAAAATCTCTGACACTCTCTGAAACTCTGTGACACTCTCTGAAAAATTCTGACACTCTCTCACACTCTCAGACACTCTCTGACACTTTCTGAAACTCTCTGACACTATCCGACTCTTTCTGAAACTCTCGGACACTCTCTGACACACTCTGCAACTCTATGACACTCTGTGACACTCTCTGACACTCTCTGAATCTCTCTGAAAAGCTCTGACACTCTGTGACACTCTCTGAAAATCTCTGAAACTCCCTGACACTCTCTGACTCTATCTGAAACTCTCTGACACTCCCTGACACTGTCTGAAGCTCTCTGACACTCTCTGACACTCTCTGAAACTCTCTGAAACTCTCTGACACTCTCTGACACTCTCTGAAACTCTCTGACAATCTCTGACACTCTCAGACACTCTCTGACACTCTCTGACACATTCTGAAACTCTCTGACACTATCTGACACTTTCTGAATCTCTCGGACACTCTCTGAATCTCTCTGAAACTCGCCGTCACTCTGTGACACTCTCTGAAACTTTCTGGCTCTCTCTGACACTCTCTGAAGATATCTGAAACTCTCTGAAAATCTCTGACACTGTCTGAAACTCTCTGACACTCACTGACACTCTGTGGCACTCACTGACATTCTCTGAAGATCTCTGAAACTCTGAAAATCTCTGACACTCTCTGAAACTCTGTGACACTCTCTGAAACACTCTGACACTCTCTGACACTCTCCGGCACACTCAGAAACTGTCAGAAACTCTCAGGCACTCTCTGACACTCTCAGAAATTCTCTGAAACTCTCTGACACTCTCTGAAAACCTCTGACACTCTCTGACACTCTCTGACAATCTCTGAAACTCTTTGACACACTTTGACACTCTCAGACACTGTCTGACTCTCTCTGAAACTCTCTGAAACTCTCTGACACTCCCTGACACTCTCTGAAGCTTTCTGAAACTCCCTGACACTCTGTGACACCCTCTGAAACTCTCTGAAACTCTCGGACACTCTCTGACACTCACAGACACTCTCTGACACTCTGTGACACTTTCTGAAACTCTCTGACACTATCTGACACTTTCTGACTCTCTCGGATACTCTCTGAATCTCTCTGAAACTCTCCGACAGTCTGTGACACTCTCTGAAACTTTCTGGCACTCTCTGACACTCTCTGAAGATCTCTGACACTCTCAGAAATTCTCTGAAACTCTCTGACACTCTCTGAAACCCTCTCACACTCTCAGACACTCTCTGACACTTTCTGAAACTCTCTGACACTATCCGACTCTTTCTGAAACTCTCGGACACTCTCTGACACACTCTGCAACTCTATGACACTCTGTGACACTCTCTGACACTCTCTGAAACTCTCTGAAACTCCCTGACACTCTCTGACTCTCTCTGAAACGTTCTGACACTCTCTGACACTCTCTGACAATCCCTGACACTCTCTGACACTCTTTGACAATCTCAGACACTGTCTGACACTATCTGAAACTCTCTGACACTCTCTGACACTCTCTGACACTCCCTGACACTCACTGAAACTCTCTGACACTCTCTGACACTCTCTGAAACTCTTTGACACTCTTTGACAATCTCAGACACTGTCTGACTCTATCTGAAACTCTCTGAAACTCTCTGACACTCCCTGACACTGTCTGAAGCTCTCTGACACTCTCTGACAATCTCAGACACTCTCAGACACTCTCTGACACTCTCTGACACATTCTGAAAATCTCTGACACTATCTGACACTTTCTGAATCTCTCGGACACTCTCTGAATCTCTCTGAAACTCGCCGACACTCTGTGATACTCTCTGAAACTTTCTGGCACTCTCTGACACTCTCTGAAGATCTCTGAAACTCTCTGAAAATCTCTGACACTGTCTGAAACTCTCTGACACTCACTGACACTCTGTGGCACTCACTGACATTCTCTGAAGATCTCTGAAACTCTCTGAAAATCTCTGACACTCTCTGAAACACTGTGACACTCTCTGAAACACTCTGACACTCTCTGACACTCTCCGGCACACTCAGAAACTGTCAGAAACTCTCAGGCACTCTCTGACACTCTCAGAAATTCTCTGAAACTCTCTGACACTCTCTGAAACCCTCTGACACTCTCTGACACACTCTGACAATCTCTGAAACTCTTTGACACTCTCAGACACTGTCTGACTCTCTCTGAAACACTCTGACACACCCTGACACTCTCGGAAGCTTTCTGAAACACTCTGACACTCTGTGACACCATCTGAAACTCTCTGAAACTCTCGGACACTCTCTGACACTCCCTGACACTCTCTGAAGCTTTCTGAAACTCTCTGACACTCTGTGACACCCTCTGAAACTCTCTGAAACTCTCGGACACTCTCTGACACTCACAGACACTCTCTGACACTCTGTGACACTTTCTGAAACTCTCTGACACTATCTGACACTTTCTGACACTCTCTGAATCTCTCTGAAACTCTCCGACACTCTGTGACACTCTCTGAAACTTTCTGGCACTCTCTGACACTCTCTGAACATCTCTGGCACTCTCTGAAAATCTCTGACACTCTCTGAAACTCTGTGACACTCTCTGAAAAATTCTGACACTCTCTCACACTCTCAGACACTCTCTGACACTTTCTGAAACTCTCTGACACTATCCGACTCTTTCTGAAACTCTCGGACACTCTCTGACACACTCTGCAACTCTATGACACTCTGTGACACTCTCTGACACACTCTGAATCTCTCTGAAAAGCTCTGACACTCTGTGACACTCTCTGAAACTCTCTGAAACTCCCTGACACTCTCTGACTCTCTCTGAAACTTTCTGACACTCTCTGACACTCTCCGAAACTCTCTGACACTCTCTGACACTCTCTGAAACTCTTTGACACTCTTTGACAATCTCAGACACTGTCTGACTCTATCTGAAACTCTCTGACACTCTCTGACACTCTCTGACACTCCCTGACACTCACTGAAACTCTCTGACGCTCTCTGACACTCTGTGAAACTCTTTGACACTCTTTGACAATCTCAGACACTGTCTGACTCTATCTGAAACTCTCTGACACACTCTGACACTCCCTGACACTGTCTGAAGCTCTCTGACACTCTCTGACAATCTCTGACACTCTCAGACACTCTCTGACACTCTCTGACACATTCTGAAACTCTCTGACACTATCTGACACTTTCTGAATCTCTCGGACACTCTCTGAATCTCTCTGAAACTCGCCGTCACTCTGTGACACACTCTGAAACTTTCTGGCACTCTCTGACACTCTCTGAAGATCTCTGAAACTCTCTGAAAATCTCTGACACTGTCTGAAACTCTCTGACACTCACTGACACTCTGTGGCACTCACTGACATTCTCTGAACATCTCTGAAACTCTCTGAAAATCTCTGACACTCTCTGAAACTCTGTGACACTCTCTGAAACACTCTGACACTCTCTGACACTCTCCGGCACACTCAGAAACTGTCAGAAACTCTCAGGCAAAATCTGAAACTCTCAGAAATTCTCTGAAACTCTTTGACACTCTCTGAAACCCTCTGACACTCTCTGACACTCTCTGACAATCTCTGAAACTCTTTGACACTCTTTGACACTCTCAGACACTGTCTGACTCTCTCTGAAACTCTCTGACACTCCCTGACACTCTCTGAAGCTTTCTGAAACTCTCTGACACTCTGTGACACCCTCTGAAACTCTCTGAAACTCTCGGACACTCTCTGACACTCACAGACACTCTCTGACACTCTGTGACAATTTCTGAAACTCTCTGACACTATCTGACACTTTCTGAAACTGTCTGACACTCTGTGACAATCTCTGACACTCTCTGAATCTCTCTGAATCACTCTGACACTCTGTGACACTCGCTGAAACTCTCTGACACTCTCTGAACCTTTCTGACACTCTCTGAAACTCTCTGAAGCTCTCTGAAACTCTCTGACACTCTCTGACACTCTCTGAAACTCTCTGAATCTCTCTGACACTCTCTGACACTCTCTGAAACTCTCTGACAATCTCTGGCACTCTCAGACACTCTCAGACACTCTCTGAAGTTCTCTGAAACTCTCTGACACTATCTGACACTTTCTGAATCTCTCGGTCACTCTCTGAATCTCTCTGAAGCTCTCCGATACTCTGTGACACTCTCTGAAACTTTCTCGCACTCTCTGACACTCTCTGAAGATCTCTGAAACCCTCTGAAAATCTCTGACACTCTCTGAAACTCTGTGAAACTGTCTGAAACACTCTGACACTCTCTGACATTCTCAGACACTCTCTGACACTCTCTGACACTTTCTGAAACTCTCTGACAGTATCTGACACTTTCTGAAACTCTCGGACACTCTCTGACACACTCTGCAAGTCTGTGTCACTCTGTGACAGTCTCTGACACTCTCTGACATTCTGTGACACTCTCAGATACTCTCTGACTCTCTCAGACACACTCCGACACACTCAGAAACTCTCAGAAACTCTCTGGAACTCTCTGACACTCTCAGAAAGTCTCTGAAACACACTGACACTCTCTGAAACTCTCGGACACCCTCTTACGCTCTCTGACACTCTCTGAAACTCTGTGACACTCTTTGACACTCTCTGACACTCACTGACTCTCTCTGAAACTCTCTGACACTCTCTGAAACTCTCTGAAACGGTCTGACACTCTTTGACAATCTCTGACACTATCTGACAATCTCTGGCACTCTCAGGCACTCTCAGACACTCTCTGAAGATCTCGGAAACTCTCTGACACTATCTGACACTTTCTGAATCACTCTGACACTCTGTGACACTCTCTGAAACACTCTGACATTCTCTGATACTTTCTGACACTCTCTGAAACTCTCCGAAGCTCTCTGAAACTCTCTGAAACTCTCTGAAACTCTCTGACAATCTCTGGCACTCTCAGGCACTCTCAGACACTCTCTGAAGATCTCGGAAACTCTCTGACACTATCTGACACTTTCTGAATCTCTCGGACACTCTCTGAATCTCTCTGAAACTCTCCGACACTATGTGACACTCTGTGAAACTTTCTCGCACTCTCTGACACTCTCTGAAGATCTCTGAAACTCTCTGTAAATCTCTGACACTCTCTGAAACTCTGTGAAACTGTCTGAAACACTCTGACACTCTCTGACATTCTCAGACACTCTCTGACACTCTCTGACACTTTCTGAAACTCTCTGACATTATCTGACACTTTCTGAAACTCTCGGACACTCTCTGACACACTCTGCAACTCTGTGTCACTCTGTGACACTCTCTGACACTCTCTGACTCTCTCTGAATCTCTCTGAAACTCTCTGACACTCTGTGACACACTGTAACTCTCTGAAACTCCCTGACACTCTCTGACACTCTCTGAACATCTCAGAAACTCTCTGAAAATCTCTGACACTCTCAGATACACTCTGTGACACTCTCAGATACTCTCTGACTCCCGCAGACACAGTTCGACACACTCAGAATGTCTCAGAAACTTTCTGGCACTCTCTGATACTCTCAGAAACTCTCTGAAACTCTTTGACACTCTCTGAAACTCTCTGACACTCTCTGACACTCTCTGAAACTCGTTGACACTCTTTGACACTCTCAGACACTCTCTGACTCTCTCTGAAACACTCTGACACTCTCTGACACTCCCTGAAACTCTCTGAAACTCTCTGACACTCTCTGACACTCTCTGAAACTCTTTGACACTCTTTGACAGTCTCAGACACTGTCTGACTCTATCTGAAACTCGTTGACACTCTCTGACAATCCCTGACACTGTCCGAAGCTCTCTGACACTCTCTGAAACTCTCTGACACTCTCTGACACTCTCTGACAATCTCTGACACTCTCAGACACTCTCTGACACTGTCTGACACTTTCTGAATCTCTCTGACACTATCTGACACTTTCTGAATCTCTCGGACACTCTCTGAATCTCTCTGAAACTCTCCGTCACTCTGTGACACTCTCTGACACTCACTGACACTCTGTGGCACTCACTGACACTCTCTGAAGATCTCTGAAATTCTCTGAAAATCTCTGACACTCTCTGAAACTCTGTGACACTCTCTGAAACACTCTGACACTCTCTGACACTCTCCGGCACACTCAGAAACTGTCAGAAACTCTCAGGCACTCTCTGACACTCTCAAAAATTCTCTGAAACTCTCTGACACTCTCTGATACCCTCTGACACTTCTGACACTCTCTGAAACTCTTTGACACTCTTTGACACTCTCAGACACTGTCTGACTCTCTCTGAAACTCTCTGAAACTCTCTGAAAATCTCTGACACTCTCTGAAACTCTGTGACACTCTCTGAAACACTCTGACACTTTCAGACACTCTCCGGTACACTCAGAAACTGTCAGAAACTCTCAGGCACTCTCTGACACTCTCAGAAATTCTCTGAAACTCTCTGACACTCTCTGAAACCCTCTGACACTCTCTGACACTCTCTGACACTCTCTGAAACTCTTTGACACTCTTTGACGCTCTCAGACACTGTCTGACTCTCTCTGAAACTCTCTGACACTCCCTGACACTCTCTGAAGTTTTCAGAAACTCTCTGACAATCTGTGACACCGTCTGAAACTCTCTGAAACTCTCGGACACTCTCTGAAACTTTCGGACACACTCTGAAACTCTCTGAAACTCTTTGTAACTCTCTGACACTCTCAGAAACTCTCAGAAGCTCTCTGAAACTCTCTGACACTCTCTGACACTCTCTGAAACTCTCAGACACTCTCAGACACTCTCTGACACTCTCTGACACTATCTGAGACTCTCTGAAACTCTCTGACACACTCTGAAACTCTCTGACACTCTCTGACACTCTCTGAAACTCTCTGACACTCTCCGACACTCTCTGACACTCTGTGACACTTTCTGAAACTCTCTGACACTATCTGACACTTTCTGAATCTCTCGGACAATATCTGAATCTCTCTGAAACTCTCCGACACTCTGTGACACTCTCTGAAACTTTCTGGCACACTCTGACACTCTCTGAAGATCTCTGGCACTCTCTGAAAATCTCTGGCACTCTCTGAAAATCTCTGACACTCTCTCACACTCTCAGACACTCTCTGACACTCTCTGACACTTTCTGAAACTCTCTGACACTATCTGACTCTTTCTGAATCTCTCGGGCACTCTCTGACACACTCTGCAACTCTATGACATTCTGTGACACTCTCTGACAATCTCTGAATCTCTCTGAAATACTCTGACACTCTGTGACACTCTCTGAAACTCTATGAAACTCCCTGACACTCTCTGAAACTTTCTGACACTCTCTGACACTCTCTGAACATCTCTGAAACTCTCTGAAAATCTCTGACACTCCCTGACACTCTGTGACACTCTCAGATACTCTCTGACTCCCGCAGACACACTTCGACACACTCAGAAACTCTCAGAAACTTTCTGGCACTCTCTGACACTCTCAGAAACTCTCTGAAACTCTTTGACACTCTCTGAAACTCTCTGACACTCTCTGACACTCTCCGACACTCTCTGAAACTCTTTGACACTCTTTGACACTCTCAGACACTGTCTGACTCTCTCTGAAACACTCTGAAACTCTTTGTAACTCTCTGACACTCTCAGAAACTCTCAGAAGCTCTCTGAAACTCTCTGACACTCTCTGACACTCTCTGAAACTCTCAGACACTCTCAGACACTCTCTGACACTCTCTGACACTATCTGAGACTCTCTGAAACTCTCTGACACTCTCTGAAACTCTCTGACACTCTCTGACACTCTCTGACACTTTCTGAAACTCTCTGACACTCTCTGACGCTCTCAGACACTCTCTGACACTCTGTGACACTTTCTGAAACTCTCTGACACTATCTGACACTTTCTGAATCTCTCGGACAATATCTGAATCTCTCTGAAACTCTCCGACACTCTGTGACACTCTCTGAAACTTTCTGGCACACTCTGACACTCTCTGAAGATCTCTGGCACTCTCTGACACTCTCTGACACTTTCTGAAACTCTCTGACACTATCTGACTCTTTCTGAAACTCTCGGACACTCTCTGACACACTCTGCAACTCTATGACATTCTGTGACACTCTCTGACAATCTCTGAATCTCTCTGAAATGCTCTGACACTCTGTGACACTCTCTGAAACTCTCTGAAACTCCCTGACACTCTCTGACTCTCTCTGAAACTTTCTGACACTCTCTGAAACTCTCTGACACTCTCTGACACTCTCTGACACTCTCTGAAACTCTCTGACACTCTCTGACGCTCTCAGACACTCTCTGACACTCTGTGACACTTTCTGAAACTCTCTGACACTCTCTGACACTTTCTGAAACTCTCTGACACTATCTGACTCTTTCTGAAACTCTCGGACACTCTCTGACACACTCTGCAACTCTATGACATTCTGTGACACTCTCTGACAATCTCTGAATCTCTCTGAAATGCTCTGACACTCTGTGACACTCTCTGAAACTCTCTGAAACTCCCTGACACTCTCTGACTCTCTCTGAAACTTTCTGACACTCTCTGAACATCTCTGAAACTCTCTGAAAATCTCTGACACTCTCTGACACTCTGTGACACTCTCAGATACTCTCTGACTCTCTCAGACACACTCCGACACACTCAGAAACTCTCAGAAACTCTCTGGAACTCTCTGACACTCTCTGACACTCTCTGACGCTCTCTGACACTCTCTGAAACTCTGACACTCTCTGAAACTCTCTGAAACTGTCTGACACTCTCAGACACTCTCAGACACTCTCTGAAGATCTCTGAAACTCTCTGACACTATCTGACACTTTCTGAATCTATCGGACACTCTCTGAATCTCTCTGAAACTCTCCGACACACTGTGACACTCTCTGAAACTTACTCGCACTCTCTGACACTCTCTGAATCTCTCTGACACTCTCTGAAACCCTCTGACAATTTCTGGCACTCTCAGACACTCTCAGACACTCTCTGAAGATCTCTGAAACTCTCTGACACTATCTGACACTTTCTGAATCTCTCGGACACTCTCTGAATCTCTCTGAAACTCTCCGACACTCTGTGACACTCTCTGAAACTTACTCGCACTCTCTGACACTCTCTGAAGATCTCTGAAACTTTCTGAAAATCTCTGACACTCTCTGAAACTCTGTGAAACAGTCTGAAACACGCTGACACTCTCTGACATTCTCAGACACTCTCTGACACTCTCTGACACTTTCTGAAACTCTCTGACAGTATCTGACACTTTCTGAAACTCTCGGACACTCTCTGACACACTCTGCAACTCTGTGTCACTCTGTGACACTCTCTGACACTCTCTGACACTCTCTGACTCTCTCTGAATCTCTCTGAAACTCTCTGACACTCTGTGCACTCTGTAACTCTCTGAAACTCCCTGACACTCTCTGACACTTTCTGAAACTCTCTGACAGTATCTGACACTTTCTGAAACTCTCGGACACTCTCTGACACACTCTGCAACTCTGTGTCACTCTGTGACACTCTCTGACACTCTCTGACTCTCTCTGAATCTCTCTGAAACTCTGTGTCACTCTCTGACACTCTGTAACTCTCTGACACTCTCTGAAACTTTCTGACACTCTCTGACACTCTCTGAACATCTCTGAAACTCTCTGAAAATCTCTGACAGTCTCAGATACACTCTGTGACACTCTCAGACACTCTCTGACTCCCGCAGACACACTTCGACACACTCAGAAACTCTCAGAAACTTTCTGGCACTCTCTGACACTCTCAGAAACTCTCTGAAACTCTTTGACACTCTCTGAAAATCTCTGACACTCTCTGACAGTCTCTGAAACTCTTTGACACTCTTTGACAATCTCAGACACTGTCTGACTCTATCTGAAACTCTCTGACACTCTCTGACACTCCCTGACACTGTCTGAAGCTCTCTGACACTCTCTGAAACTCTCTGACACTCTCTGACTCTCTCTGGAACTCTCTGACAATCTCTGACACTCTCAGACACTCTCTGACACTGTCTGACACTTTCTGAAACTCTCTGACTCTATCTGACACTTTCTGAATCTCTCGGACACTCTCTGAATCTCTCTGAAACTCTCCGACACTCTGTGACACTCTCTGACACTCACTGACACTCTGTGGAACTCACTGACACTCTCTGAAGATCTCTGAAACTCTCTGAAAATCTCTGACACTCTCTGAAACTCTGTGACACTCTCTGAAACACTCTGACACTCACTGACACTCTCCGGCACACTCAGAAACTGTCAGAAACTCTCAGGCACTCTCTGACACTCTCAAAAATTCTCTGAAACTCTCTGACACTCTCTGAAACCCTCTGACACTCTCTGACACTCTCTGAAACTCTCTGACACTACTCTGACACTCTCAGACACTCTCTGACACTCTGTGACACTTTCTGAAACTCTCTGACACTATCTGACACTTTCTGAATCTCTCGGACAATCTCTGAATCTCTCTGAAACTCTCCGACACTCTGTGACACTCTCTGAAACTTTCTGGCACACTCTGACACTCTCTGAAGATCTCTGGCACTCTCTGCAAATCTCTGACACTCTCTGAAACTCTGTGACACTCTCTGAAAGACTCTGACACTCTCTCACACTCTCAGACACTCTCTGACACACACTGCAACTCTATGATATTCTGTGACACTCTCTGACAATCTCTGAATCTCTCTGAAATGCTCTGACACTCTGTGACACTCTCTGAAACTCTCTGAAACTGCCTGACACTCTCTGACTCTCTCTGAAACTTTCTGACACTCTCTGACACTCTCTGAACATCTCTGAAACTCTCTGAAAATCTCTGACACTCTCTGACACTCTGTGACACTCTCAGATACTCTCTGACTCTCTCAGACACACTCCGACACACTCAGAAACTCTCAGAAAATCTCTGGAACTCTCTGAAACTCTCTGAAACTCTCTGACGCTCTCTGACAATCTCGGAAACTCTGTGACAATCTTTGACACTCTCTGACAATCACTGACTCTCTCTGAAACTCTCTGACACTCTCTGAAACTCTCTGAAACTGTCTGACACTCTCTGACAATCTCTGACACTCTCTGAATCTCTCTGAATAAGTCTGACACTCTGTGACACTCTCTGAAACTCTCTGAAACTCTCTGACACTCTCTGAAACTCTCTGAAACGCTCTGAATCTCTCTGACACTCTCTGAAACTCTCTGACAATCTCTGGCACTCTCAGACACTCTCAGACACTCTCTGAAGATCTCTGAAACTCTCTGACACTATCTGACACTTACTGAATCTCTCGGACACTCTCTGAATCTCTCTGAAACTCTCCGACACTCTGTGACACTCTCTGAAACTTACTCGCACTCTCTGACACTCTCTGAAGATCTCTGAAACCCTCTGAAAATCTCTGACACTCTCTGAAACTCTGTGAAACAGTCTGAAACACGCTGACACTCTCTGACATTCTCAGACACTCTCTGACACTTTCTGAAACTCTCTGACAGTATCTGACACTTTCTGAAACTCTCTGACGCTCTCTGACAATCTCGGAAACTCTGTGACACTCTTTGACACTCTCTGACAATCACTGACTCTCTCTGAAACTCTCTGACACTCTCTGAAACTCTCTGAAACTGTCTGACACTCTCTGACAAACTCTGACACTCTCTGAATCTCTCTGAATAAGTCTGACACTCTGTGACACTCTCTGAAACTCTCTGAAACTCTCTGACACTCTCTGAAACTCTCTGAAACGCTCTGAATCTCTCTGACACTCTCTGAAACTCTCTGACAATCTCTGGCACTCTCAGACACTCTCAGACACTCTCTGAAGATCTCTGAAACTCTCTGACACTATCTGACACTTACTGAATCTCTCGGACACTCTCTGAATCTCTCTGAAACTCTCCGACACTCTGTGACACTCTCTGAAACTTACTCGCACTCTCTGACACTCTCCGAAGATCTCTGAAACCCTCTGAAAATCTCTGACACTCTCTGAAACTCTGTGAAACAGTCTGAAACACGCTGACACTCTCTGACATTCTCAGACAATCTCTGACACTGTCTGACACTTTCTGAAACTCTCTGACAGTATCTGACACTTTCTGAAACTCTCGGACACTCTCTGACACACTCTGCAACTCTGTGTCACTCTGTGTCACTCTCTGACACTCTCTGACTCTCTCTGAACCTCTCTGAAACTCTCTGACACTCTGTGACACTCTGTAACTCTCTAAAACTCCCTGAAACTCTCTGACACTCTCTGAAACTTTCTGACACTCTCTGACACTCTCTGAACATCTGTGAAACTCTCTGAAAATCTCTGACACTCTCTGACACTCTGTGACACTCTCAGATACTCTCTGACTGCCGCAGACACACTTCGAGACACTCAGAAACACTCAGAAACTTTCTGGCACTCTCTGACACTCTCAGAAACTCTCTGAAACTCTTTGACACTCTCTGAAACTCTGTGACACTCTCTGACACTCTCTGAAACTCTTTGACACTCTTTGACACTCTCAGACACTGTCTGACTCTCTCTGAAACACTCTGACACTCTCTGACACTCCCTGAAACTTTCTGAAACTCTCTGACACTCTCTGACACTCTCTGAAACTCTTTGACACTCTTTGACAATCTCAGACACTGTCTGACTCTATCTGAAACTCTCTGACACTCTCTGACACTCCCTGACACTGTCTGAAGCTCTCTGACACTCTCTGAAACTCTCTGAAACTCTTTGTAACACTCTGACACTCTCAGAAACTCTCAGAAGCTCACTGAAACTCTCTGAGACTCTGTGATACCCTCTGAAACTCTGTGAAACTCTCGGACACTCTCTGAAACTTTTTGACACTCTCTGAAACTCTCTGAAACTCTTTGTAACACTCTGACACTCTCAGAAACTCTCAGAAGCTCACTGAAACTCTCTGACACTCTCTGACGCTCTCTGAAACTCTCAGACAATCTCAGACACTCTCTGACACTCTCCGACACTATCTGAGACTCTCTGAAACTCTCTGACACTCTCTGACACTCTCTGAAACTCTCTGACACTACTCTGACACTCTCAGACACTCTCTGACACTCTGTGACACTTTCTGAAACTCTCTGACACTATCTGACACTTTCTGAATCTCTCGGACAATCTCTGAATCTCTCTGAAACTCTCCGTCACTCTGTGACACTCTCTGAAACTTTCTGGCACACTCTGACACTCTCTGAAGATCTCTGGCACTCTCTGCAAATCTCTGACACTCTCTGAAACTCTGTGACACTCTCTGAAAGACTCTGACACTCTCTCACACTCTCAGACACTCTCTGACACACACTGCAACTCTATGATATTCTGTGACACTCTCTGACAATCTCTGAATCTCTCTGAAATGCTCTGACACTCTGTGACACTCTCTGAAACTCTCTGAAACTGCCTGACACTCTCTGACTCTCTCTGAAACTTTCTGACACTCTCTGACACTCTCTGAACATCTCTGAAACTCTCTGAAAATCTCTGACACTCTCTGACACTCTGTGACACTCTCAGATACTCTCTGACTCTCTCAGACACACTCCGACACACTCAGAAACTCTCAGAAAATCTCTGGAACTCTCTGACACTCTCTGAAACTCTCTGACGCTCTCTGACAATCTCGGAAACTCTGTGACACTCTTTGACACTCTCTGACAATCACTGACTCTCTCTGAAACTCTCTGACACTCTCTGAAACTCTCTGAAACTGTCTGACACTCTCTGACAATCTCTGACACTCTCTGAATCTCTCTGAATCAGTCTGACACTCTGTGACACTCTCTGAAACTCTCTGACACTCTCTGAAACTCTCTGAAACTCTCTGACACTCTCTGAAACTCTCTGAAACGCTCTGAATCTCTCTGACACTCTCTGAAACTCTCTGACAATCTCTGGCACTCTCAGACACTCTCAGACACTCTCTGAAGATCTCTGAAACTCTCTGACACTATCTGACACTTACTGAATCTCTCGAACACTCTCTGAATCTCTCTGAAACTCTCCGACACTCTGTGACACTCTCTGAAACTTACTCGCACTCCCTGACACTCTCTGAAGATCTCTGAAACCCTCTGAAAATCTCTGACACTCTCTGAAACTCTGTGAAACAGTCTGAAACACGCTGACACTCTCTGACATTCTCAGACACTCTCTGACACTTTCTGAAACTCTCTGACAGTATCTGACACTTTCTGAAACTCTCGGACACTCTCTGACACACTCTGCAACTCTGTGTCACTCTGTGACACTCTCTGACACTCTCTGACTCTCTCTGAACCTCTCTGAAACTCTCTGACACTCTGTGACAGTTTCTAAAACTCTCTGACAGTGTCTGACACTTTCTGAAACTCTCGGACACTGTCTGACACACTCTGCAACTCTGTGTCACTCTGTGACACTCTCTGACACTCTCTGACTCTCTCTGAACCTCTCTGAAACTCTCTGACACTCTGTGACACTCTGTAACTCTCTAAAACTCCCTGAAACTCTCTGACACTCTCTGAAACTTTCTGACACTCTCTGACACTCTCTGAACATCTCTGAAACTCTCTGAAAATCTCTGACACTCTCTGACACTCTGTGACACTCTCAGATACTCTCTGACTGCCGCAGACACACTTCGAGACACTCAGAAACTCTCAGAAACTTTCTGGCACTCTCTGACACTCTCAGAAACTCTCTGAAACTCTTTGACACTCTCTGAAACTCTGTGACACTCTCTGACACTCTCTGAAACTCTTTGACACTCTTTGACACTCTCAGACACTGTCTGACTCTCTCTGAAACACTCTGACACTCTCTGACACTCCCTGAAACTCTCTGAAACTCTCTGACACTCTCTGACACTCTCTGAAACTCTTTGACACTCTTTGACAATCTCAGACACTGTCTGACTCTATCTGAAACTCTCTGACACTCTCTGACACTCCCTGACACTGTCTGAAGCTCTCTGACACTCTCTGAAACTCTCTGAAACTCTTTGTAACACTCTGACACTCTCAGAAACTCTCAGAAGCTCACTGAAACTTTCTGAGACTCTGTGATACCCTCTGAAACTCTGTGAAACTCTCGGACACTCTCTGAAACTTTCTGACACTCTCTGAAACTCTCTGAAACTCTTTGTAACACTCTGACACTCTCAGAAACTCTCAGAAGCTCACTGAAACTCTCTGACACTCTCTGACGCTCTCTGAAACTCTCAGACAATCTCAGACACTCTCTGACACTCTCCGACACTATCTGAGACTCTCTGAAACTCTCTGACACTCTCTGAAATTCTCTGAAACTCTTTGACACTCTCTGACACTCTCTGAAACTCTCTGACACTCTCTGACACTCTCAGACACTCTCTGACACTCTGTGACACTTTCTGAAACTCTTTGACACTATCTGACACTTTCTGAATCTCTCTGAAACTCTCCGACACTCTGTGGCACTCTCTGAAACTTTCTGGCACTCTCTGACACTCTCTGAATATCTCTGGCACTCTCTGACAATCTCTGACACTCTCTGAAACTCTGTGACACTCTCTGAAAGACTCTGACACTCTCTGACACTCTCAGACACTCTCTGACACTCTCTGACACTTTCTGAAACTCTCTGACACTATCTGACTCGTTCTGAAACTCTCGGATACTCTCTGACACACTCTGCAACTCTAAGACACTCTGTGACACTCTCTGACACTCTCTGAATCTCTCTGAAAAGCACTGATACTCTGTGACACTCTCTGAAACTCTCTGAAACTCCCTGACACTCCCTGACTCTCTCAGAAACTTTCTGACACTCTCTGACACTCTCTGAACATCTCTGAAACTCTCTGAAAATCTCTGACACTCTCAGGTACTCTCTGACACTCTCAGAAAGTCTCTGAAACTCTCTGACACTCTCTGAAACTCTCTGACACTCTCTGACGCTCTCTGAGACTCTCTGAAACTCTGTGACACTCTTTGACTCTCTCTGACACTCCCTGAATCTCTCTGAAACTCTCTGACACTCTCTGAAACGCTCTGAAACTGTCTGACACTCTCTGACAATCTCTGACAATCTCTGAATCTCTCTGAATCACTCTGACACTCTGTGACACTCTCTTAAACTCTCTGACACTCTCTGAAACTTTCTGACACTCTCTGAAACTCTCTGAAGCTCTCTGAAACTCTCTGAAACTCTCTGACACTCTCTGACACTCTCTGAAACTCTCTGAAACTCTCTGACACTCTCTGGCACTCTCAGACACTCTCAGACACTCTCTGAAGATCTCTGAAACTCTCTGACACTATCTGACACTTTCTGAATCTCTCGGACACTCTCTGAATCTCTCCGGCTCTCTGTGACACTCTCTGATACTTTCTCGCTCTCTCTGACACTCTCTGAAGATCTCTGAAACTCTCTGAAAATCTCTGAAACTCTCTGAAACACTCTGACACTCTCTGACATTCTCAGACACTCTCTGACACTCTCTGACACTTTCTGAAACTCTCTGACAGTATCTGACACTTTCTGAAACTCTCGGACACTCTCTGAAACTCTGTGACACTCTCAGATACTCTCTGACTCCCGCAGACACACTTCGACACACTCAGAAACTCTCAGAAACTTTCTGGCACTCTCTGACACTCTCAGAAACTCTCTGAAACTCTTTGACACTCTCAGACACTGTCTGACTCTCTCTGAAACACTCTGACACTCTCTGACACTCCCTGAAACTCTCTGAAACAATCTGACACTCTCTGACACGCTCTGAAACTCTTTGACACTCTTTGACAATCTCAGACACTGTCTGACTCTATCTGAAACTCTCTGACACTCTCTGACACTCCCTGACACTGTCTGAAGCTCTCTGACAATCTCTGAAACTCTCTGAAACTCTTTGTAACACTCTGACACTTTCAGAAACTCTCAGAAGCTCACTGAAACTCTCTGACACTCTGTGACACCCTCTGAAACTCTGTGAAACTCTCGGACACTCTCTGAAACTTTCTGACACTCTCTGAAACTCTCTGAACCTCTTTGTAACACTCTGACACTCTCAGAAACTCTCAGAAGCTCACTGAAACACTCTGACACTCTCTGACACTCTCTGAAACTCTCAGACACTCTCAGACACTCTCTGACACTCTCCGACACTATCTGAGACTCTCTGAAACTCTCTGACACTCTCTGAAACTCTCTGAAACTCCCTGACACTCCCTGACTCTCTCAGAAACTTTCTGACACTCTCTGACACTCTCTGAACATCTCTGAAACTCTCTGAAAATCTCTGACACTCTCAGGTACTCTCTGACACTCTCAGAAAGTCTCTGAAACTCTCTGACACTCTCTGAAACTCTCTGACACTCTCTGACGCTCTCTGAGACTCTCTGAAACTCTGTGACACTCTTTGACTCTCTCTGACACTCCCTGAATCTCTCTGAAACTCTCTGACACTCTCTGAAACGCTCTGAAACTGTCTGACACTCTCTGACAATCTCTGACAATCTCTGAATCTCTCTGAATCACTCTGACACTCTGTGACACTCTCTTAAACTCTCTGACACTCTCTGAAACTTTCTGACACTCTCTGAAACTCTCTGAAGCTCTCTGAAACTCTCTGAAACTCTCTGACACTCTCTGACACTCTCTGAAACTCTCTGAAACTCTCTGACACTCTCTGGCACTCTCAGACACTCTCAGACACTCTCTGAAGATCTCTGAAACTCTCTGACACTATCTGACACTTTCTGAATCTCTCGGACACTCTCTGAATCTCTCTGAAACTCTCCGGCTCTCTGTGACACTCTCTGATACTTTCTCGCTCTCTCTGACACTCTCTGAAGATCTCTGAAACTCTCTGAAAATCTCTGAAACTCTCTGAAACACTCTGACACTCTCTGACATTCTCAGACACTCTCTGACACTCTCTGACACTTTCTGAAACTCTCTGACAGTATCTGACACTTTCTGAAACTCTCGGACACTCTCTGAAACTCTGTGACACTCTCAGATACTCTCTGACTCCCGCAGACACACTTCGACACACTCAGAAACTCTCAGAAACTTTCTGGCACTCTCTGACACTCTCAGAAACTCTCTGAAACTCTTTGACACTCTCAGACACTGTCTGACTCTCTCTGAAACACTCTGACACTCTCTGACACTCCCTGAAACTCTCTGAAACAATCTGACACTCTCTGACACGCTCTGAAACTCTTTGACACTCTTTGACAATCTCAGACACTGTCTGACTCTATCTGAAACTCTCTGACACTCTCTGACACTCCCTGACACTGTCTGAAGCTCTCTGACAATCTCTGAAACTCTCTGAAACTCTTTGTAACACTCTGACACTCTCAGAAACTCTCAGAAGCTCACTGAAATTCTCTGACACTCTGTGACACCCTCTGAAACTCTGTGAAACTCTCGGACACTCTCTGAAACTTTCTGACACTCTCTGAAACTCTCTGAACCTCTTTGTAACACTCTGACACTCTCAGAAACTCTCAGAAGCTCACTGAAACACTCTGACACTCTCTGACACTCTCTGAAACTCTCAGACACTCTCAGACACTCTCTGACACTCTCCGACACTATCTGAGACTCTCTGAAACTCTCTGACACTCTCTGAAACTCTCTGAAACTCCCTGACACTCCCTGACTCTCTCAGAAACTTTCTGACACTCTCTGACACTCTCTGAACATCTCTGAAACTCTCTGAAAATCTCTGACACTCTCAGGTACTCTCTGACACTCTCAGAAAGTCTCTGAAACTCTCTGACACTCTCTGAAACTCTCTGACACTCTCTGACGCTCTCTGAGACTCTCTGAAACTCTGTGACACTCTTTGACTCTCTCTGACACTCCCTGAATCTCTCTGAAACTCTCTGACACTCTCTGAAACGCTCTGAAACTGTCTGACACTCTCTGACAATCTCTGACAATCTCTGAATCTCTCTGAATCACTCTGACACTCTGTGACACTCTCTTAAACTCTCTGACACTCTCTGAAACTTTCTGACACTCTCTGAAACTCTCTGAAGCTCTCTGAAACTCTCTGAAACTCTCTGACACTCTCTGACACTCTCTGAAACTCTCTGAAACTCTCTGACACTCTCTGGCACTCTCAGACACTCTCAGACACTCTCTGAAGATCTCTGAAACTCTCTGACACTATCTGACACTTTCTGAATCTCTCGGACACTCTCTGAATCTCTCTGAAACTCTCCGGCTCTCTGTGACACTCTCTGATACTTTCTCGCTCTCTCTGACACTCTCTGAAGATCTCTGAAACTCTCTGAAAATCTCTGAAACTCTCTGAAACACTCTGACACTCTCTGACATTCTCAGACACTCTCTGACACTCTCTGACACTTTCTGAAACTCTCTGACAGTATCTGACACTTTCTGAAACTCTCGGACACTCTCTGAAACTCTGTGACACTCTCAGATACTCTCTGACTCCCGCAGACACACTTCGACACACTCAGAAACTCTCAGAAACTTTCTGGCACTCTCTGACACTCTCAGAAACTCTCTGAAACTCTTTGACACTCTCAGACACTGTCTGACTCTCTCTGAAACACTCTGACACTCTCTGACACTCCCTGAAACTCTCTGAAACAATCTGACACTCTCTGACACGCTCTGAAACTCTTTGACACTCTTTGACAATCTCAGACACTGTCTGACTCTATCTGAAACTCTCTGACACTCTCTGACACTCCCTGACACTGTCTGAAGCTCTCTGACAATCTCTGAAACTCTCTGAAACTCTTTGTAACACTCTGACACTCTCAGAAACTCTCAGAAGCTCACTGAAACTCTCTGACACTCTCTGACACTCTCTGAAACTCTCAGACAGTCTCAGACACTCTCTGACACTCTCCGACACTATCTGAGACTCTCTGAAACTCTCTGACACTCTCTGAAATTCTCTGAAACTCTTTGACACTCTCTGACACTCTCTGAAAATCTCTGACACTCTCTGACACTCTCAGACACTCTCTGACACTCTGTGACACTTTCTGAAACTCTCTGACACTATCTGACACTTTCTGAATCTCTCGGACACTCTTTGAATCACTCTGAAACTCTCCGACACTCTGTGACACTCTCTGAAACTTTCTGGCACTCTCTGGCACTCTCTGAATATCTCTGGCACTCTCTGACAATCTCTGACACTCTCTGAAACTCTGTGACACTCTCTGAAAGACTCTGACACTCTCTGACACTCTCAGACACTCTCTGACACTCTCTGACACTTTCTGAAACTCTCTGACACTATCTGACTCGTTCTGAAACTCTCGGACACTCTCTGACACACTCCGCAACTCTATGACACTCTGTGACACTCTCTGACACTCTCTGAATCTCTCTGAAAAGCACTGACACTCTGTGACACTCTCTGAAACTCTCTGACACTCTCTGACAGTCTCTGAAACTCTTTGACACTCTTTGACAATCTCAGACACTGTCTGACTCTATCTGAAACTCTCTGACACTCTCTGACACTCCCTGACACTGTCTGAAGCTCTCTGACAATCTCTGAAACTCTCTGAAACTCTTTGTAACACTCTGACACTCTCAGAAACTCTCAGAAGCTCACTGAAACTCTCTGACACTCTCTGACACTCTCTGAAACTCTCAGACAGTCTCAGACACTCTCTGACACTCTCCGACACTATCTGAGACTCTCTGAAACTCTCTGACACTCTCTGAAATTCTCTGAAACTCTTTGACACTCTCTGACACTCTCTGAAAATCTCTGACACTCTCTGACACTCTCAGACACTCTCTGACACTCTGTGACACTTTCTGAAACTCTCTGACACTATCTGACACTTTCTGAATCTCTCGGACACTCTTTGAATCTCTCTGAAACTCTCCGACACTCTGTGACACTCTCTGAAACTTTCTGGCACTCTCTGGCACTCTCTGAATATCTCTGGCACTCTCTGACAATCTCTGACACTCTCTGAAACTCTGTGACACTCTCTGAAAGACTCTGACACTCTCTGACACTCTCAGACACTCTCTGACACTCTCTGACACTTTCTGAAACTCTCTGACACTATCTGACTCGTTCTGAAACTCTCGGACACTCTCTGACACACTCCGCAACTCTATGACACTCTGTGACACTCTCTGACACTCTCTGAAACTCTCTGAAAAGCACTGACACTCTGTGACACTCTCTGAAACTCTCTGAAACTCCCTGACACTCTCTGAACATCTCTGAAACTCTCTGAAAATCTCTGAAACTCTCAGGTACTCTCTGACACTCTCAGAAAGTCTCTGAAACTCGCTGACACTCTCTGAAACTCTCTGACACTCTCTGACGCTCTCTGAGACTCTCTGAAACTCTGTGACACTCTTTGACTCTCTCTGACACTCATTGACTCTCTCTGAAACTCTCTGACACTCTCTGAAACGCTCTGAAACTGTCTGACACTCTCTGAAAATCTCTGACAATCTCTGAATCTCTCTGAATCACTCTGACACTCTGTGACACTCTCTGAAACTCTCTGACACTCTCTGAAACTTTCTGACACTCTCTGAAACTCTCTGAAGCTCTCTGACACTCTCTGAAACTCTCTGAAACTCTCTGACACTCTCTGGCACTCTCAGACACTCTCAGACAATCTCTGAAGATCTCTGAAACTCTCTGACACTATCTGACACTTTCTGAATCTCTCGGACACTCTCTGAATCTCTCTGAAACTCTCCAGCTCTCTGTGACACTCTCTGATACTTTCTCGCTCTCTCTGACACTCTCTGAAGATCTCTGAAACTCTCTGAAAATCTCTGACACTCTCTGAAACTCTGTGAAACTCTCTGAAACACTCTGACACTCTCTGACATTCTCAGACACTCTCTGACACTCTCTGACACTTTCTGAAACTCTCTGACAGTATCTGACACTTTCTGAAACTGTCGGACACTCTCTGACACACTCTGCAACTCTGTGTCACTCTGTGACACTCTCTGACACTCTCTGACACTCTCTGAATCTCTCTGAAACTCTCTGACACTCTGTGACACTCTGTAACTCTCTGAAACTCCCTGACCCTCTCTGACACTCTCTGAAACTTTCTGACACACTCTCTGACACTCTCTGAACATCTCTGAAACTCTCTGAAAATCTCTGACACTCCCTGACACTCTGTGACACTCTCAGATACTCTCAGACTCCCGCAGACACACTTCGACACACTCAGAAACTCTTAGAAACTTTCTGGCACTCTCTGACACTCTCTGAACATCTCTGAAACTCTCTGAAAATCTCTGACACTCTCAGATACACTCTGTGACACTCTCAGATACTCTCTGACTCCCGCAGACACACTTCGACACACTCAGAAACTCTCAGAAACTTTCTGGCACTCTCTGACACTCTCAGAAACTCTCTGAAACTCTTTGACACTCTCTGAAACTCTCTGACACTCTCTGACACTCTCTGAAACTCTTTGACACTCTTTGACACTCTCAGACACTGTCTGACTCTCTCTGAAACACTCTGACACTCTCTGACACTCCCTGAATCTCTCGGACACTCTCTGAATCTCTCTGAAACTCTCCGGCTCTCTGTGACACTCTCTGATACTTTCTCGCTCTCTCTGACACTCTCTGAAGATCTCTGAAACTCTCTGAAAATCTCTGAAACTCTCTGAAACACTCTGACACTCTCTGACATTCTCAGACACTCTCTGACACTCTCTGACACTTTCTGAAACTCTCTGACAGTATCTGACACTTTCTGAAACTCTCGGACACTCTCTGAAACTCTGTGACACTCTCAGATACTCTCTGACTCCCGCAGACACACTTCGACACACTCAGAAACTCTCAGAAACTTTCTGGCACTCTCTGACACTCTCAGAAACTCTCTGAAACTCTTTGACACTCTCAGACACTGTCTGACTCTCTCTGAAACACTCTGACACTCTCTGACACTCCCTGAAACTCTCTGAAACAATCTGACACTCTCTGACACGCTCTGAAACTCTTTGACACTCTTTGACAATCTCAGACACTGTCTGACTCTATCTGAAACTCTCTGACACTCTCTGACACTCCCTGACACTGTCTGAAGCTCTCTGACAATCTCTGAAACTCTCTGAAACTCTTTGTAACACTCTGACACTCTCAGAAACTCTCAGAAGCTCACTGAAACTCTCTGACACTCTCTGACACTCTCTGAAACTCTCAGACAGTCTCAGACACTCTCTGACACTCTCCGACACTATCTGAGACTCTCTGAAACTCTCTGACACTCTCTGAAATTCTCTGAAACTCTTTGACACTCTCTGACACTCTCTGAAAATCTCTGACACTCTCTGACACTCTCAGACACTCTCTGACACTCTGTGACACTTTCTGAAACTCTCTGACACTATCTGACACTTTCTGAATCTCTCGGACACTCTTTGAATCACTCTGAAACTCTCCGACACTCTGTGACACTCTCTGAAACTTTCTGGCACTCTCTGGCACTCTCTGAATATCTCTGGCACTCTCTGACAATCTCTGACACTCTCTGAAACTCTGTGACACTCTCTGAAAGACTCTGACACTCTCTGACACTCTCAGACACTCTCTGACACTCTCTGACACTTTCTGAAACTCTCTGACACTATCTGACTCGTTCTGAAACTCTCGGACACTCTCTGACACACTCCGCAACTCTATGACACTCTGTGACACTCTCTGACACTCTCTGAATCTCTCTGAAAAGCACTGACACTCTGTGACACTCTCTGAAACTCTCTGACACTCTCTGACAGTCTCTGAAACTCTTTGACACTCTTTGACAATCTCAGACACTGTCTGACTCTATCTGAAACTCTCTGACACTCTCTGACACTCCCTGACACTGTCTGAAGCTCTCTGACAATCTCTGAAACTCTCTGAAACTCTTTGTAACACTCTGACACTCTCAGAAACTCTCAGAAGCTCACTGAAACTCTCTGACACTCTCTGACACTCTCTGAAACTCTCAGACAGTCTCAGACACTCTCTGACACTCTCCGACACTATCTGAGACTCTCTGAAACTCTCTGACACTCTCTGAAATTCTCTGAAACTCTTTGACACTCTCTGACACTCTCTGAAAATCTCTGACACTCTCTGACACTCTCAGACACTCTCTGACACTCTGTGACACTTTCTGAAACTCTCTGACACTATCTGACACTTTCTGAATCTCTCGGACACTCTTTGAATCTCTCTGAAACTCTCCGACACTCTGTGACACTCTCTGAAACTTTCTGGCACTCTCTGGCACTCTCTGAATATCTCTGGCACTCTCTGACAATCTCTGACACTCTCTGAAACTCTGTGACACTCTCTGAAAGACTCTGACACTCTCTGACACTCTCAGACACTCTCTGACACTCTCTGACACTTTCTGAAACTCTCTGACACTATCTGACTCGTTCTGAAACTCTCGGACACTCTCTGACACACTCCGCAACTCTATGACACTCTGTGACACTCTCTGACACTCTCTGAAACTCTCTGAAAAGCACTGACACTCTGTGACACTCTCTGAAACTCTCTGAAACTCCCTGACACTCTCTGAACATCTCTGAAACTCTCTGAAAATCTCTGAAACTCTCAGGTACTCTCTGACACTCTCAGAAAGTCTCTGAAACTCGCTGACACTCTCTGAAACTCTCTGACACTCTCTGACGCTCTCTGAGACTCTCTGAAACTCTGTGACACTCTTTGACTCTCTCTGACACTCATTGACTCTCTCTGAAACTCTCTGACACTCTCTGAAACGCTCTGAAACTGTCTGACACTCTCTGAAAATCTCTGACAATCTCTGAATCTCTCTGAATCACTCTGACACTCTGTGACACTCTCTGAAACTCTCTGACACTCTCTGAAACTTTCTGACACTCTCTGAAACTCTCTGAAGCTCTCTGACACTCTCTGAAACTCTCTGAAACTCTCTGACACTCTCTGGCACTCTCAGACACTCTCAGACAATCTCTGAAGATCTCTGAAACTCTCTGACACTATCTGACACTTTCTGAATCTCTCGGACACTCTCTGAATCTCTCTGAAACTCTCCAGCTCTCTGTGACACTCTCTGATACTTTCTCGCTCTCTCTGACACTCTCTGAAGATCTCTGAAACTCTCTGAAAATCTCTGACACTCTCTGAAACTCTGTGAAACTCTCTGAAACACTCTGACACTCTCTGACATTCTCAGACACTCTCTGACACTCTCTGACACTTTCTGAAACTCTCTGACAGTATCTGACACTTTCTGAAACTGTCGGACACTCTCTGACACACTCTGCAACTCTGTGTCACTCTGTGACACTCTCTGACACTCTCTGACACTCTCTGAATCTCTCTGAAACTCTCTGACACTCTGTGACACTCTGTAACTCTCTGAAACTCCCTGACCCTCTCTGACACTCTCTGAAACTTTCTGACACACTCTCTGACACTCTCTGAACATCTCTGAAACTCTCTGAAAATCTCTGACACTCCCTGACACTCTGTGACACTCTCAGATACTCTCAGACTCCCGCAGACACACTTCGACACACTCAGAAACTCTTAGAAACTTTCTGGCACTCTCTGACACTCTCTGAACATCTCTGAAACTCTCTGAAAATCTCTGACACTCTCAGATACACTCTGTGACACTCTCAGATACTCTCTGACTCCCGCAGACACACTTCGACACACTCAGAAACTCTCAGAAACTTTCTGGCACTCTCTGACACTCTCAGAAACTCTCTGAAACTCTTTGACACTCTCTGAAACTCTCTGACACTCTCTGACACTCTCTGAAACTCTTTGACACTCTTTGACACTCTCAGACACTGTCTGACTCTCTCTGAAACACTCTGACACTCTCTGACACTCCCTGAAACTCTCTGAAACTCTCTGACACTCTCTGACACTCTCTGAAACTCTTTGACACTCTTTGACAATCTCACACACTGTCTGACTCTATCTGAAACTCTCTGACACTCTCTGACACTCCCTGACACTGTCTGAAGCTCTCTGACACTCTCTGACACTCTCTGAAGATCTCTGAAACTCTCTGACACTATCTGACACTTTCTGAATCTCTCGGACACTCTCTGAATCTCTCTGAAACTCTCCAGCTCTCTGTGACACTCTCTGATACTTTCTCGCTCTCTCTGACACTCTCTGAAGATCTCTGAAGATCTCTGAAAATCTCTGACACTCTCTGAAACTCTGTGAAACTCTCTGAAACACTCTGACACTCTCTGACACTCTCTGACACTTTCTGAAACTCTCTGACAGTATCTGACACTTTCTGAAACTCTCGGACACTCTCTGACACACTCTGCAACTCTGTGTCACTTTGTGACACTCTCTGACACTCTCTGACACTCTCTGAATCTCTGTGAAACTCTCTGACACTCTGTGACACTCTGTAACTCTCTGAAACACTCTGACCCTCTCTGACACTCTCTGAAACTTTCTGACACACTCCCTGACACTCTGTGACACTCTCAGATACTCTCTGACTCCCGCAGACACACTTCGACACACTCAGAAACTCTCAGAAACTTTCTGGCACTCTCTGACACTCTCAGAAACTCTCTGAAACTCTTTGACACTCTCTGAAACTCTCTGACACTCTCTGACAGTCTCTGAAACTCTTTGCCACTCTTTGACACTCTCAGACACTGTCTGACTCTCTCTGAAACACTCTGACACTCTCTGACACTCCCTGAAACTCTCTGAAACTCTCTGAGACTCTCTGACACTCTCTGAAACTCTTTGACACTCTTTGACAATCTCACACACTGTCTGACTCTATCTGAAACTCTCTGACACTCTCTGACACTCCCTGACACTGTCTGAAGCTCTCTGACACTCTCTGACACTCTCTGAAACTCTCTGAAACTCTCTGACACTCTCTGACACTCTCTGAAACTCTCTGACAATCTCTGACACTCTCTGACACTCCCTGACACTGTCTGAAGCTCTCTGACACTCTCTGACACTTTCTGAAACTCTCTGACACTATCAGACACTTTCTGAATCTCTCGGACTCTCTGTGAATCTCTCTGAAACTCTCCGACACTCTGTTACACTCTCTGAAACTTTCTGGCACTCTCTGACACTCTCTGAAGATCTCTGAAACTCTCTGAAAATCTCCGACACTCTCTGGAACTCTCTGACACTCACTGACACTCTGTGGCACTCACTGACACTCTCTGAAGATCTCTGAAACTCTCTGAAAATCTCTGACACTCTCTGAAACTCTGTGACACTCTCTGAAACACTCTGACACTCTCTGACACTCTCCGGCACACTCAGAAACTGTCAGAAAATCTCAGGCACTCTCTGATACTCTCAGAAATTCTCTGAAACTCTCTGACACTCTCTGAAACCCTCTGACACTCTCTGACACTCTCTGACACTGTCTGACTCTCTCTGAAACTCTCTGAAACTCTCTGACACTCTCTGACACTCCCTGTCACTATCTGAAGCTTTCTGAAACTCTCTGACACTCTGTGACACCCTCTGAAACTCTGTGAAACTCTCGGACACTCTCTGAAACTTTCTGACACTCTCTGAAACTCTCTGAAACTCTTTGTAACACTCTGACACTCTCAGAAACTCTCAGAAGCTCACTGATACTCTCTGACACTCTCTGACACTCTCTGAAACTCTCAGACACTCTCAGACACTCACTGACACTCTCCAACACTATCTGAGACTCTCTGAAACTCTCTGACACTCGCTTAAATTCTCTGAAAATCTTTGACACTCTCTGACACTCTGAAACTCTCTGACACTCTCTGACACTCTCAGACACTCTCTGACACTCTGTGACACTTTCTGAAACTCTCTGACACTATCTGACACTTTCTGAATCTCTCGGACACTCTTTGAATCTCTCTCAAACTCTCCGACACTCTGTGACACTCTCTGAAACTTTCTGGCACTCTCTGACACTCTCTGAATATCTCTGGCACTCTCTGACAATCTCTGACACTCTCTGAAACTCTGTGACCCTCTCTGAAAGACTCTGACACTCTCAGACACTCTCTGACACTTTCTGAAACTCTCTGACACTATCTGACACACTCTGCAACTCTATGACACTCTGTGACACTCTCTGACACTCTCTGAATCTCTCTGAAAAGCACTGACACTCTGTGACACTCTCTGAAACTCTCTGAAACTCCCTGACACTCTCTGACACTCTCAGAAACTTTCTGACACTCTCTGACACTCTCTGAACATCTCTGAAACTCTCTGAAAATCTCTGACACTCTCAGGTACTCTCTGACACTCTCAGAAAGTCTCTGAAACTCTCTGACACTCTCTGAAACTCTCTGACACTCTCTGACGCTCTCTGAGACTCTCTGAAACTCTGTGACACTCTTTGACTCTCTCTGACACTCACTGTCTCTCTCTGAAACTCTCTGACACTCTCTGAAACGCTCTGAATCTGTCTGACACTCTCTGACAATCTCTGACAATCTCTGAATCTCTCTGAATCACTCTGACACTCTGTGACACTCTCCGAAACTCTCTGACACTCTCTGAAACTTTCTGACACTCTCTGAAACTCTCTGAAGCTCTCTGAAACTCTCTGAAACTCTCTGACACTCTCTGACACTCTCTCAAACTCTCTGAAACTCTCTGACACTCTCTGGCACTCTCAGACACTCTCAGACACTCTCTGAAGATCTCTGAAACTCTCTGACACTATCTGACACTTTCTGAATCTCTCGGACACTCTCTGAATCTCTCTGAAACTCTCCGGCTCTCTGTGACACTCTCTGATACTTTCTCGCTCTCTCTGACACTCTCTGAAGATCTCTGAAACTCTCTGAAAATCTCTGACACTCTCTGAAACTCTGTGAAACTCTCTGAAACACTCTGACACTCTCTGACATTCTCAGACACTCTCTGACACTCTCTGACACTTTCTGAAACTCTCTGACAGTATCTGACACTTTCTGAAACTCTCGGACACTCTCTGACACACTCTGCAACTCTGTGTCACTCTGTGACACTCTCTGACTCTCTCTGACACTCTCTGAATCTCTCTGAAACTCTCTGGCACTCTGTGACACTCTGTAACTCTCTGAAACTCCCTGACACTCTCTGACACTCTCTGAAACTTTCTGACACTCTCTGACACTCTCTGAAAATCTCTGACACTCCCTGACACTCTGTGACACTCTCAGATACTCTCTGACTCCCGCAGACACACTTCTACACACTCAGAAACACTCAGAAACTTTCTGGCACTCTCTGACACTCTCAGAATCTCTCTGAAGCTCTTTGACACTCTCTGAAACTCTCTGACACTCTCTGACACTCTCTGACACTCTCTGAAACTCTTTGACACTCTTTGACACTCTCAGACACTGTCTGACTCTCTCTGAAACACTCTGACACTCTCTGACACTCCCTGAAACTCTCTGAAACTCTCTGACACTCTCTGACACTCTCTGAAACTCTTTGACACTCTTTGACAATCTCAGACACTGTCTGACTGTATCTGAAACTCTCTGACAATCTCTGACACTCCCTGACACTGTCTGAAGCTCTCTGACACTCTCTGACACTCTCCAAAACTCTCTGAAACTCTCTGACACTCTCTGACACTCTCTGAAACTCTCTGACAATCTCTGACACTCTCAGACACTCTCTGACACTCTCTGACACTTTCTGAAACTCTCTGACACTATCTGACACTTTCCGAATCTCTCGGACACTCTCTGAATCTCTCTGAAACTCTCCGACACTCTGTTACACTCTCTGAAACTTTCTGGCACTCTCTGGCACTCTCTGAAGATCTCTGAAACTCTCTGAAAATCTCTGACACTCTCTGAAACTCTCTGACACTCACTGACACTCTGTGGCACTCACTGACACTCTCTGAAGATCTCTGAAACTCTCTGAAACACTCTGACACTCTCTGACACTTTCCGGCACACTCAGAAACTGTCAGAAAATCTCAGGCAATCTCTGACACTCTCAGAAATTCTCTGAAACTCTCTGACGCTCTCTGAAACCCTCTGACACTCTCTGACACTCTCTGACACTCTCTGAAACTCTTTGACACTCTTTGACACTCTCAGACACTGTCTGACTCTCTCTGAAACTCTCTGAAAATCTCTGACACTCACTGAAACTCTGTGACACTCTCTGAAACACTCTGACACTCTCTGACACTCTCCGGCACACTCAGAAACTGTCAGAAACTCTCAGGCACTCTCTGACACTCTCAGAAATTCTCTGAAACTCTCTGACACTCTCTGACACTCTGTGACAATCTCTGACACTCTCTGACACTCTCTGACACTTTCTGAAACTCTCTGACACTATCTGACACTTTCTGAATCTCTCGGACTCTCTCTGAATCTCTCTGAAACTCTCCGACACTCTGTTACACTCTCTGAAACTTTCTGGCACTCTCTGACACTCTCTGAAGATCTCTGAAACTCTCTGAAAATCTCTGACACTCTCTGGAACTCTCTGACACTCACTGACACTCTGTGGCACTCACTGACACTCTCTGAAGATCTCTGAAACTCTCTGAAAATCTCTGACACTCTCTGAAACTCTGTGACACTCTCTGAAACACTCTGACACTCTCTGACACTCTCCGGCACACTCAGAAACTGTCAGAAAATCTCAGGCACTCTTTGATACTCTCAGAAATTCTCTGAAACTCTCTGACACTCTCTGAAACCCTCTGACACTCTCTGACACTCTCTGACACTGTCTGACTCTCTCTGAAACTCTCTGAAACTCTCTGACACTCTCTGACACTCCCTGTCACTCTCTGAAGCTTTCTGAAACTCTCTGACACTCTGTGACACCCTCTGAAACTCTGTGAAACTCTCGGACACTCTCTGAAACTTTCTGACACTCTCTGAAACTCTCTGAAACTCTTTGTAACACTCTGACACTCTCAGAAACTCTCAGAAGCTCACTGATACTCTCTGACACTCTCTGACACTCTCTGAAACTCTCAGACACTCTCAGACACTCACTGACACTCTCCGACACTATCTGAGACTCTCTGAAACTCTCTGACACTCGCTGAAATTCTCTGAAACTCTTTGACACTCTCTGACACTCTGAAACTCTCTGACACTCTCTGACACTCTCAGACACTCTCTGACACTCTGTGACACTTTCTGAAACTCTCTGATACTATCTGACACATTCTGAATCTCTCGGACACTCTTTGAATCTCTCTCAAACTCTCCGACACTCTGTGACACTCTCTGAAACGTTCTGGCACTCTCTGACACTCTCTGAATATCTCTGGCACTCTCTGACAATCTCTGACACTCTCTGAAACTCTGTGACCCTCTCTGAAAGACTCTGACACTCTCAGACACTCTCTGACACTCTCTGACACTTTCTGAAACTCTCTGACACTATCTGACTTGTTCTGAAACTCTCGGACACTCTCTGACACACTCTGCAACTCTATGACACTCTGTGACACTCTCTGACACTCTCTGAATCTCTCTGAAAAGCACTGACACTCTGTGACACTCTCTGAAACTCTCTGAAACTCCCTGACACTCTCTGACACTCTCAGAAACTTTCTGACACTCTCTGACACTCTCTGAACATCTCTGAAACTCTCTGAAAATCTCTGACACTCTCAGGTACTCTCTGACACTCTCAGAAAGTCTCTGAAACTCTCTGACACTCTCTGAAACTCTCTGACACTCTCTGACGCTCTCTGAGACTCTCTGAAACTCTGTGACACTCTTTGACTCTCTCTGACACTCACTGTCTCTCTCTGAAACTCTCTGACACTCTCTGAAACGCTCTGAATCTGTCTGACACTCTCTGACAATCTCTGACAATCTCTGAATCTCTCTGAATCACTCTGACACTCTGTGACACTCTCCGAAACTCTCTGACACTCTCTGAAACTTTCTGACACTCTCTGAAACTCTCTGAAGCTCTCTGAAACTCTCTGAAACTCTCTGACACTCTCTGACACTCTCTCAAACTCTCTGAAACTCTCTGACACTCTCTGGCACTCTCAGACACTCTCAGACACTCTCTGAAGATCTCTGAAACTCTCTGACACTATCTGACACTTTCTGAATCTCTCGGACACTCTTTGAATCTCTCTGAAACTCTCCGGCTCTCTGTGACACTCTCTGATACTTTCTCGCTCTCTCTGACACTCTCTGAAGATCTCTGAAACTCTCTGAAAATCTCTGACACTCTCTGAAACTCTGTGAAACTCTCTGAAACACTCTGACACTCTCTGACGTTCTCAGACACTCTCTGACACTCTCTGACACTTTCTGAAACTCTCTGACAGTATCTGACACTTTCTGAAACTCTCGGACACTCTCTGACACACTCTGCAACTCTGTGTCACTCTGTGACACTCTCTGACTCTCTCTGACACTCTCTGAATCTCTCTGAAACTCTCTGGCACTCTGTGACACTCTGTAACTCTCTGAAACTCCCTGACACTCTCTGACACTCTCTGAAACTTTCTGACACTCTCTGAAACTCTCTGAACATCTCTGAAACTCTCTGAAAATCTCTGACACTCCCTGACACTCTGTGACACTCTCAGATACTCTCTGACTCCCGCAGACACACTTCGACACACTCAGAAACTCTCAGAAACTTTCTGGCACTCTCTGACACTCTCAGAATCTCTCTGAAGCTCTTTGACACTCTCTGAAACTCTCTGACACTCTCTGACACTCTCTGACACTCTCTGAAACTCTTTGACACTCTTTGACACTCTCAGACACTGTCTGACTCTCTCTGAAACACTCTGACACTCTCTGACACTCCCTGAAACTCTCTGAAACTCTCTGACACTCTCTGACACTCTCTGAAACTCTTTGACACTCTTTGACAATCTCAGACACTGTCTGACTGTATCTGAAACTCTCTGACACTCTCTGACACTCCCTGACACTGTCTGAAGCTCTCTGACACTCTCTGACACTCTCCAAAACTCTCTGAAACTCTCTGACAATCTCTGACACTCTCAGACACTCTCTGACACTCTCTGACACTTTCTGAAACTCTCTGACACTATCTGACACTTTCCGAATCTCTCGGACACTCTCTGAATCTCTCTGAAACTCTCCGACACTCTGTTACACTCGCTGAAACTTTCTGGCACTCTCTGACACTCTCTGAAGATCTCTGAAACTCTCTGAAACTCTTTGACACTCTCTGACACTCTCTGAATCTCTCTGAAAAGCACTGACACTCTGTGACACTCTCTGAAACTCTCTGAAACTCCCTGACACTCTCTGACACTCTCAGAAACTTTCTGACACTCTCTGACACTCTCTGAACATCTCTGAAACTCTCTGAAAATCTCTGACACTCTCAGGTACTCTCTGACACTCTCAGAAAGTCTCTGAAACTCTCTGACACTCTCTGAAACTCTCTGACACTCTCTGACGCTCTCTGAGACTCTCTGAAACTCTGTGACACTCTTTGACTCTCTCTGACACTCACTGTCTCTGTCTGAAACTCTCTGACACTCTCTGAAACGCTCTGAATCTGTCTGACACTCTCTGACAATCTCTGACAATCTCTGAATCTCTCTGAATCACTCTGACACTCTGTGACACTCTCCGAAACTCTCTGACACTCTCTGAAACTTTCTGACACTCTCTGAAACTCTCTGAAGCTCTCTGAAACTCTCTGAAACTCTCTGACACTCTCTGACACTCTCTCAAACTCTCTGAAACTCTCTGACACTCTCTGGCACTCTCAGACACTCTCAGACACTCTCTGAAGATCTCTGAAACTCTCTGACACTATCTGACACTTTCTGAATCTCTCGGACACTCTTTGAATCTCTCTGAAACTCTCCGGCTCTCTGTGACACTCTCTGATACTTTCTCGCTCTCTCTGACACTCTCTGAAGATCTCTGAAACTCTCTGAAAATCTCTGACACTCTCTGAAACTCTGTGAAACTCTCTGAAACACTCTGACACTCTCTGACGTTCTCAGACACTCTCTGACACTCTCTGACACTTTCTGAAACTCTCTGACAGTATCTGACACTTTCTGAAACTCTCGGACACTCTCTGACACACTCTGCAACTCTGTGTCACTCTGTGACACTCTCTGACTCTCTCTGACACTCTCTGAATCTCTCTGAAACTCTCTGGCACTCTGTGACACTCTGTAACTCTCTGAAACTCCCTGACACTCTCTGACACTCTCTGAAACTTTCTGACACTCTCTGAAACTCTCTGAACATCTCTGAAACTCTCTGAAAATCTCTGACACTCCCTGAAACTCTGTGACACTCTCAGATACTCTCTGACTCCCGCAGACACACTTCGACACACTCAGAAACTCTCAGAAACTTTCTGGCACTCTCTGACACTCTCAGAATCTCTCTGAAGCTCTTTGACACTCTCTGAAACTCTCTGACACTCTCTGACACTCTCTGACACTCTCTGAAACTCTTTGACACTCTTTGACACTCTCAGACACTGTCTGACTCTCTCTGAAACACTCTGACACTCTCTGACACTCCCTGAAACTCTCTGAAACTCTCTGACACTCTCTGACACTCTCTGAAACTCTTTGACACTCTTTGACAATCTCAGACACTCTCTGACTGTATCTGAAACTCTCTGACACTCTCTGACACTCCCTGACACTGTCTGAAGCTCTCTGACACTCTCTGACACTCTCCAAAACTCTCTGAAACTCTCTGACACTCTCTGACACTCTCTGAAACTCTCTGACAATCTCTGACACTCTCAGACACTCTCTGACACTCTCTGACACTTTCTGAAACTCTCTGACACTATCTGACACTTTCCGAATCTCTCGGACACTCTCTGAATCTCTCTGAAACTCTCCGACACTCTGTTACACTCGCTGAAACTTTCTGGCACTCTCTGACACTCTCTGAAGATCTCTGAAACTCTCTGAAAATCTCTGACACTCTCTGAAACTCTCTGACACTCACTGACAGTCTGTGGCACTCACTGACACTCTCTGAAGATCTCTGAAACTCTCTGAAAATCTCTGACACTCTCTGAAACTCTGTGATACTCTCTGAAACACTCTGACACTCTCTGACACTCTCCGGCACACTCAGAAACTGTCAGAAACTCTCAGGCACTCTCTGACATTCTCAGAAATTCTCTGAAACTCTCTGACACTCTCTGACACTCTGTGACACTCTCTGACACTCTCTGAAACTCTTTGACACTCTTTGACACTCTCAGACACTGTCTGACTCTCTCTGAAACTCTATGAAACTCTCTGAAAATCTCTGACACTCTCTGAAAGACTCTGACACTCTCTGACACTCTCAGACACTCTCTGACACTCTCTGACACTATCTGACTCGTTCTGAAACTCTCGGACACTCTCTGACACACTCTGCAACTCTATGACACTCTGTGACACTCTCTGACACTCTCTGAAACTCTCTGAAAAGCACTGACACTCTCTGACACTCTCTGAAACTTTCTGACACTCTCTGACAATCTCTGAACATCTCTGAAACTCTCTGAAAATCTCTGACACTCTCAGGCACTCTCTGACACTCTCAGATAGTCTCTGAAACTCTCTGACACTCTCTGAAACTCGCTGACACTCTCTGAAGCTCTCTGACACTCTCTGAAACTCTGTGACACACTTTGACTCTCTCTGACACTCACTGACTCTCTCTGAAACTCTCTGACACTCTCTGAAACGCTCTGAAACTGTCTGACAATCTCTGACAATCTCTGACAATCTCTGACAATCTCTGAATCTCTCTGAATCACTCTGACACTCTGTGACACTCTCTGACACTCTCTGCAACTTTCTGACACTCTCTGAAACTCTCTGAAGCTCTCTGAAACTCTCTGACAGTCTCTGATACTCTCTGAAACTCTCTGAAACTCTCTGACACTCTCTGACACTCTCTGAAACTCTCTGAAACTCTTTGACACTCTCTGACACTCTCTGAAACTCTCTGACAATCTCTAACACTCTCTGACACTCCCTGACACTGTCTGAAGCTCTCTGACACTCTCTGACACTCTCTGACACTTTCTGAAACTCTCTGACACTATCTGACACTTTCTGAATCTCTCGGACTCTCTCTGAATCTCTCTGAAACTCTCCGACACTCTGTTACACTCTCTGAAACTTTCTGGCACTCTCTGACACTCTCTGAAGATCTCTGAAACTCTCTGAAAATCTCTGACACTCTCTGGAACTCTCTGACACTCACTGACACTCTGTGGCACTCACTGACACACTCTGAAGATCTCTGAAACTCTCTGAAAATCTCTGACACTCTCTGAAACTCTGTGACACTCTCTGAAACACTCTGACACTCTCTGACACTCTCCGGCTCACTCAGAAACAGTCAGAAAATCTCAGGCACTCTCTGATACTCTCAGAAATTCTCTGAAACTCTCTGACACTCTCTGAAACCCTCTGACACTCTCTGACACTCTCTGACACTCTCTGACACTGTCTGACTCTCTCTGAAACTCTCTGAAACTCTCTGACACTCTCTGACACTCCCTGTCACTCTCTGAAGCTTTCTGAAACTCTCTGACACTCTGTGACACCCTCTGAAACTCTGTGAAACTCTCGGACACTCTCTGAAACTTTCTGACACTCTCTGAAACTCTCTGAAACTCTTTGTAACACTCTGACACTCTCAGAAACTCTCAGAAGCTCACTGATACTCTCTGACACTCTCTGACACTCTCTGAAACTCTCAGACACTCTCAGACACTCACTGACACTCTCCGACACTATCTGAGACTCTCTGAAACTCTCTGACACTCGCTGAAATTCTCTGAAACTCTTTGACACTCTCTGACACTCTGAAACTCTCTGACACTCTCTGACACTCTCAGACACTCTCTGACACTCTGTGACACTTTCTGAAACTCTCTGACACTATCTGACACTTTCTGAATCTCTCGGACACTCTTTGAATCTCTCTCAAACTCTCCGACACTCTGTGACACTCTCTGAAACTTTCTGGCACTCTCTGACACTCTCTGAATATCTCTGGCACTCTCTGACAATCTCTGACACTCTCTGAAACTCTGTGACCCTCTCTGAAAGACTCTGACACTCTCAGACACTCTCTGACACTCTCTGACACTTTCTGAAACTCTCTGACACTATCTGACTCTTTCTGAAACTCTCGGACACTCTCTGACACACTCTGCAACTCTATGACACTCTGTGACACTCTCTGACACTCTCTGAATCTCTCTGAAAAGCACTGACACTCTGTGACACTCTCTGAAACTCTCTGAAACTCCCTGACACTCTCTGACACTCTCAGAAACTTTCTGACACTCTCTGACACTCTCTGAACATCTCTGAAACTCTCTGAAAATCTCTGACACTCTCAGGTACTCTCTGACACTCTCAGAAAGTGTCTGAAACTCTCTGACACTCTCTGAAACTCTCTGACACTCTCTGACGCTCTCTGAGACTCTCTGAAACTCTGTGACACTCTTTGACTCTCTCTGACACTCACTGTCTCTCTCTAAAACTATCTGACACTCTCTGAAACGCTCTGAATCTGTCTGACACTCTCTGACAATCTCTGACAATCTCTGAATCTCTCTGAATCACTCTGACACTCTGTGACACTCTCCGAAACTCTCTGACACTCTCTGAAACTTTCTGACACTCTCTGAAACTCTCTGAAGCTCTCTGAAACTCTCTGAAACTCTCTGACACTCTCTGACACTCTCTCAAACTCTCTGAAACTCTCTGACACTCTCTGGCACTCTCAGACACTCTCAGACACTCTCTGAAGATCTCTGAAACTCTCTGACACTATCTGACACTTTCTGAATCTCTCGGACACTCTCTGAATCTCTCTGAAACTCTCCGGCTCTCTGTGACACTCTCTGATACTTTCTGGCTCTCTCTGACACTCTCTGAAGATCTCTGAAACTCTCTGAAAATCTCTGACACTCTCTGACATTCTCAGACACTCTCTGACACTCTCTGACACTTTCTGAAATTCTCTGACAGTATCTGACACTTTCTGAAACTCTCGGACACTCTCTGACACACTCTGCAACTCTGTGTCACTCTGTGACACTCTCTGACTCTCTCTGACACTCTCTGAATCTCTCTGAAACTCTCTGGCACTCTGTGACACTCTGTAACTCTCTGAAACTCCCTGACACTCTCTGACACTCTCTGAAACTCTCTGAACATCTCTGAAACTCTCTGAAAATCTCTGACACTCCCTGACACTCTGTGACACTCTCAGATACTCTCTGACTCCCGCAGACACACTTCGACACACTCAGAAACTCTCAGAAACTTTCTGGCACTCTCTGACACTCTCAGAATCTCTCTGAAGCTCTTTGACACTCTCTGAAACTCTCTGACACTCTCTGACACTCTCTGAAACTCTTTGACACTCTTTGACACTCTCAGACACTGTCTGACTCTCTCTGAAACACTCTGACACTCTCTGACACTCCCTGAAACTCTCTGAAACTCTCTGACACTCTCTGACACTCTCTGAAACTCTTTGACACTCTTTGACAATCTCAGACACTGTCTGACTGTATCTGAAACTCTCTGACACTCTCTGACACTCCCTGACACTGTCTGAAGCTCTCTGACACTCTCTGACACTCTCCAAAACTCTCTGAAACTCTCTGACACTCTCTGACACTCTCTGAAACTCTCTGACAATCTCTGACACTCTCAGACACTCTCTGACACTCTCTGACACTTTCTGAAACTCTCTGACACTATCTGACACTTTCCGAATCTCTCGGACACTCACTCTCTGAATCTCTCTGAAACTCTCCGACACTCTGTTACACTCTCTGAAACTTTCTGGCACTCTCTGACACTCTCTGAAGATCTCTGAAACTCTCTGAAAATCTCTGACACTCTCTGAAACTCTCTGACACTCACTGACACTCTGTGGCACTCACTGACAATCTCTGAAGATCTCTGAAACTATCTGAAAATCTCTGACACTCGCTGAAACTCTGTGACACTCTCTGAAACACTCTGACACTCTCTGACACTCTCCGGCACACTCAGAAACTGTCAGAAACTCTCAGGCACTCTCTGACACTCTCAGAAATTCTCTGAAACTCTCTGACACTCTCTGACACTCTGTGACACTCTCTGACACTCTCTGAAACTCTTTGACACTCTTTGACACTCTCAGACACTGTCTGACTCTCTCTGAAACTCTATGAAACTCTCTGAAAATCTCTGACACTCTCTGAAAGACTCTGACACTCTCTGACACTCTCTGAAACTCTCTGAAATGCACTGACACGCTGTGACACTCTCTGAAACTCTCTGAAACTCCCTGACACTCTCTGACACTCTCTGAAACTTTCTGACACTCTCTGACAATCTCTGAACATCTCTGAAACTCTCTGAAAATCTCTGACACTCTCAGGCACTCTCTGACACTCTCAGATAGTCTCTGAAACTCACTGACACTCTCTGAAACTCTCTGACACTCTCTGAAGCTCTCTGACACTCTCTGAAACTCTGTGACACACTTTGACTCTCTCTGACACTCACTGACTCTCTCTGAAACTCTCTGACACTCTCTGAAACGCTCTGAAACTGTCTGACAATCTCTGACAATCACTGACAATCTCTGAATCTCTCTGAATCACTCTGACACACTGTGACACTCTCTGACACTCTCTGAAACTTTCTGACACTCTCTGAAACTCTCTGAAGCTCTCTGAAACTCTCTGACAGTCTCTGACACTCTCTGAAACTCTCTGAAACTCTCTGAAACTCTCTGACACTCTCTGGCACTCTCAGACACTGTCAAACACTCTCTGAAGATCTCTGAAACTCTCTGACACTATCTGACACTTTCTGAATCTCTCGGACACTCTCTGAATATCTCTGAAACTCTCCGGCACTCTGTGACACTCTCTGATACTTTCTCGCACTCTCTGACACTCTCTGAAGATCTCTGAAACTCTCTGAAAATCTCTGACTCTCTCTGAAACTCTGTGAAACTCTCTGAAACACTCTGACACTCTCTGACATTCTCAGACACTCTCTGACACTCTCTGACACTTTCTGAAACTCTCTGACAGTATCTGACACTTTCTGAATCTCTCGGACACTCTCTGACACACTCTGCAACTCTGTGTCACTCTGTGACACTCTCTGACACTCTCTGACACTCGCTGAATCTCTCTGAAACTCTCTGACACTCTGTGACACTCTGTAACTCTCTGAAACTCCCTGACACTCTCTGACACTCTCTGAAACTTTCTGACACTCTCTGAACATCTCTGAAACTCTCTGAAAATCTCTGACACTCCCTGACACTCTGTGACACTTTCAGATACTCTCTGACTCACGCAGACACACTTCGACACACTCAGAAACTCTCAGAAACTTTCTGGCACTCTCTGACACTCTCAGAAACTCTCTGAAACTCTTTGACACTCTCTGAAACTCTCTGACACTCTCTGACACTCTCTGACACTCTCTGAAACTCTTTGACACTCTTTGACACTCTCAGACACTGTCTGACTCTCTCTGAAACACTCTGACACTCTCTGACACTCCCTGAAACTCTCTGAAACTCTCTGACACTCTCTGACACTCTCTGAAACTCTTTGACACTCTTTGACAATCTCAGACACTGTCTGACTCTATCTGAAACTCTCTGACACTCTCTGACACTCCCTGACACTGTCTGAAGCTCTCTGACACTCGTTGACACTCTCTGAAACTCTCTGAAACTCTCTGACACTCTCTGACACTCTCTGAAACTCTCTGACAATCTCTGACACTCTCAGACACTCCCTGACAATGTCTGACACTTTCTGAAACTCTCTGACACTATCTGACACTTTCTGAATCTCTCGGACACTCTCTGAATCTCTCTGAAACTCTCAGTCCCTCTGTTACACTCTCTGAAACTATTTGGCACTCTCTGACACTCTCTGAAGATCTCTGAAACTCTCTGAAAATCTCTGACACTCTCTGAAACTCTCTGACACTCACTGACACTCTGTGGCACTCACTGACACTCTCTGAAGATCTCTGAAACTCTCTGAAAATCTCTGACACTCTCTGAAACTCTGTGACACTCTCTGAAACACTCTGACACTCTCTGACACTCTCCGGCACACTGAGAAACTGTCAGAAACTCTCAGGCACTCTCTGACACTCTCAGAAATTCTCTGAAACTCTCTGACACTCTCTGAAACCCTCTGACACTCTCTGACACTCTCTGACACTCTCTGAAACTCTTTGACACTCTTTGACACTCTCAGACACTGTCTGACTCTCTCTGACACTCTCTGACACTCCCTGAAACTCTCTGAAACTCTCTGACACTCTCTGACACTCTCTGAAACTCTTTGACACTCTTTGACAATCTCAGACACTGTCTGACTGTATCTGAAACTCTCTGACACTCTCTGACACTCCCTGACACTGTCTGAAGCTCTCTGACACTCTCTGACACTCTACGAAACACCCTGAAACTATCTGACACTCTCTGACACTCTCTGAAACTCTCTGACAATCTCTGACACTCTCAGACACTCTCTGACACTCTCTGACACTTTCTGAAACTCTCTGACACTATCTGACACTTTCCGAATCTCTCGGACACTCTCTGAATCTCTCTGAAACTCTCCGACACTCTGTTGCACTCTCTGAAACTTTCTGGCACTCTCTGACACTCTCTGAAGATCTCTGATACTCTCTGAAAATCTGTGACACTCTCTGAAACTCTCTGACACTCACTGACAGTCTGTGGCACTCACTGACACTCTCTGAAGATCTCTGAAACTCTCTGAAAATCTCTGACACTCTCTGAAACTCTGTGACACACTCTGAAACACTCTGACACTCTCTGACACTCTCCGGCACACTCAGAAACTGTCAGAAACTCTCAGGCACTCTCTGACACTCTCTGACACTCTCTGAAACTCTTTGACACTCTTTGACACTCTCAGACACTGTCTGACTCTCTCTGAAACTCTATGAAACTCTCTGAAAATCTCTGACACTCTCTGAAAGACTCTGACACTCTCTGACACTCTCAGACACTCTCTGACACTCTCTGACACTCTCTGACACTATCTGACTCGTTCTGAAACTCTCGGACACTCTCTGACTCACTCTGCAACTCTATTGCACTCTGTGACACTTTCTGACACTCTCTGAAACTCTCTGAAAAGCTCTGACACTATGTGACACTCTCTGAAACTCTCTGAAACTCCCTGACACTCTCTGACACTCTCTGAAACTTTCTGACACTCTCTGACAATCTCTGAACATCTCTGAAACTCTCTGAAAATCTCTGACACTCTCAGGCACTCTCTGACACTCTCAGATAGTCTCTGAAACACTCTGACACTCTCTGAAACTCTCTGACACTCTCTGAAGCTCTCTGACACTCTCTGAAACTCTGTGACACACTTTGACTCTCTCTGACACTCACTGACTCTCTCTGAAACTGTCTGACACTCTCTGAAACGCTCTGAAACTGTCTGACACTCTCTGACAATCTCTGACAATCTCTGAATCTCTCTGAATCACTCTGACATTCTGTGACACTCTCTGACACTCTCTGAAACTTTCTGACACTCTCTGAAACTCTCTGAAGCTCTCTGAAACTCTCTGACAGTCTCTGACACTCTCTGAAACTCTCTGACACTCTCTGGCACTCTCAGACACTGTCAAACACTCTCTGAAGATCTCTGAAACTCTCTGACACTATCTGACACTTTCTGAATCTCTCGGACACTCTCTGAATATCTCTGAAACTCTCCGGCACTCTGTGACACTCTCTGATACTTTCTCGCACTCTCTGACACTCTCTGAAGATCTCTGAAACTCTCTGAAAATCTCTGACTCTCTCTGAAACTCTGTGAAACTCTCTGAAACACTCTGACACTCTCTGACATTCTCAGACACTCTCTGACACTCTCTGACACTTTCTGAAACTCTCTGACAGTATCTGATACTTTCTGAATCTCTCGGACACTCTCTGACACACTCTGCAACTCTGTTTCACTCTGTGACACTCTCTGACACTCTCTGACACTCTCTGAATCTCTCTGAAACTCTCTGACACTCTGTGACACTCTGTAACTCTCTGAAACTCCCTGACACTCTCTGACACTCTCTGAAACTTTCTGACACTCTCTGAACATCTCTGAAACTCTCTGAAAATCTCTGACACTCCCTGAAACTCTGTGACACTCTCAGATACTCTCTGACTCACGCAGACACACTTCGACACACTCAGAAACTCTCAGAAACTTTCTGGCACTCTCTGACACTCTCAGAAACTCTCTGAAACTCTTTGACACTCTCTGAAACTCTCTGACACTCTCTGACACTCTGACACTCTCTGAAACTCTTTGACACTCTTTGACACTCTCAGACACTGTCTGACTCTCTCTGAAACACTCTGACACTCTCTGACACTCCCTGAAACTCTCTGAAACTCTCTGACACTCTCTGACACTCTCTGAAACTCTTTGACACTCTTTGACAATCTCAGACACTGTCTGACTCTATCTGAAACTCTCTGAAACTCTCTGACACTCTCTGACACTCTCTGAAACTCTCTGACAATCTCTGACACACTCAGACACTCCCAGACACTGTCTGACACTTTCTGAAACTCTCTGACACTATCTGACACTTTCTGAATCTCTCGGACACTCTCTGAATCTCTCTGAAACTCTCCGACACTCTGTTACACTCTCTGAAACTTTCTGGCACTCTCTGACACTCTCTGAAGATCTCTGAAACTCTCTGAAAATCTCTGACACTCTCTGAAACTCTCTGACACTCACTGACAGTCTGTGGCACTCACTGACACTCTCTGAAGATCTCTGAAACTCTCTGAAAATCTCTGACACTCTCTGAAACTCTGTGACACACTCTGAAACACTCTGACACTCTCTGACACTCTCCGGCACACTCAGAAACTGTCAGAAACTCTCAGGCACTCTCTGACACTCTCTGACACTCTCTGAAACTCTTTGACACTCTTTGACACTCTCAGACACTGTCTGACTCTCTCTGAAACTCTATGAAACTCTCTGAAAATCTCTGACACTCTCTGAAAGACTCTGACACTCTCTGACACTCTCAGACACTCTCTGACACTCTCTGACACTCTCTGACACTATCTGACTCGTTCTGAAACTCTCGGACACTCTCTGACTCACTCTGCAACTCTATGACACTCTGTGACACTCTCTGACACTCTCTGAAACTCTCTGAAAAGCTCTGACACTATGTGACATTCTCTGAAACTCTCTGAAACTCCCTGACACTCTCTGACACTCTCTGAAACTTTCTGACACTCTCTGACAATCTCTGAACATCTCTGAAACTCTCTGAAAATCTCTGACACTCTCAGGCACTCTCTGACACTCTCAGATAGTCTCTGAAACACTCTGACACTCTCTGAAACTCTCTGACACTCTCTGAAGCTCTCTGACACTCTCTGAAACTCTGTGACACACTTTGACTCTCTCTGACACTCACTGACTCTCTCTGAAACTGTCTGACACTCTCTGAAACGCTCTGAAACTGTCTGACACTCTCTGACAATCTCTGACAATCTCTGAATCTCTCTGAATCACTCTGACATTCTGTGACACTCTCTGACACTCTCTGAAACTTTCTGACACTCTCTGAAACTCTCTGAAGCTCTCTGAAACTCTCTGACAGTCTCTGACACTCTCTGAAACTCTCTGACACTCTCTGGCACTCTCAGACACTGTCAAACACTCTCTGAAGATCTCTGAAACTCTCTGACACTATCTGACACTTTCTGAATCTCTCGGACACTCTCTGAATATCTCTGAAACTCTCCGGCACTCTGTGACACTCTCTGATACTTTCTCGCACTCTCTGACACTCTCTGAAGATCTCTGAAACTCTCTGAAAATCTCTGACTCTCTCTGAAACTCTGTGAAACTCTCTGAAACACTCTGACACTCTCTGACATTCTCAGACACTCTCTGACACTCTCTGACACTTTCTGAAACTCTCTGACAGTATCTGACACTTTCTGAATCTCTCGGACACTCTCTGACACACTCTGCAACTCTGTTTCACTCTGTGACACTCTCTGACACTCTCTGACACTCTCTGAATCTCTCTGAAACTCTCTGACACTCTGTGACACTCTGTAACTCTCTGAAACTCCCTGACACTCTCTGACACTCTCTGAAACTTTCTGACACTCTCTGAACATCTCTGAAACTCTCTGAAAATCTCTGACACTCCCTGACACTCTGTGACACTCTCAGATACTCTCTGACTCACGCAGACACACTTCGACACACTCAGAAACTCTCAGAAACTTTCTGGCACTCTCTGACACTCTCAGAAACTCTCTGAAACTCTTTGACACTCTCTGAAACTCTCTGACACTCTCTGACACTCTGACACTCTCTGAAACTCTTTGACACTCTTTGACACTCTCAGACACTGTCTGACTCTCTCTGAAACACTCTGACACTCTCTGACACTCCCTGAAACTCTCTGAAACTCTCTGACACTCTCTGACACTCTCTGAAACTCTTTGACACTCTTTGACAATCTCAGACACTGTCTGACTCTATCTGAAACTCTCTGAAACTCTCTGACACTCTCTGACACTCTCTGAAACTCTCTGACAATCTCTGACACACTCAGACACTCCCAGACACTGTCTGACACTTTCTGAAACTCTCTGACACTATCTGACACTTTCTGAATCTCTCGGACACTCTCTGAATCTCTCTGAAACTCTCCGACACTCTGTTACACTCTCTGAAACTTTCTGGCACTCTCTGACACTCTCTGAAGATCTCTGAAACTCTCTGAAAATCTCTGACACTCTCTGAAACTCTCTGACACTCACTGACAGTCTGTGGCACTCACTGACACTCTCTGAAGATCTCTGAAACTCTCTGAAAATCTCTGACACTCTCTGAAACTCTCTGACACTCACTGACACTCTGTGGCACTCACTGACACTCTCTGAAGATCTCTGAAACTCTCTGAAAATCTCTGACACTCTCTGAAACTCTGTGACACTCTCTGAAACACTCTGACACTCTCCGGCACACTCAGAAACTGTCAGAAACTCTCAGGCACTCTCTGACACTCTCAGAAATTCTCTGAAACTCTCTGACACTCTCTGAAACCCTCTGACACTCTCTGACACTCTCTGACAATCTCTGAAACTCTTTGACACTCTTTGACACTCTCAGACACTGTCTGACTCTCTCTGAAACTCTCTGACACTCTCTGACAATCTCTGAATCTCTCTGAATCACTCTGACACTCTGTGACACTCTCTGAAACTCTCTGAAACTTTCTGACACTCTCTGAAACTCTCTGAAGCTCTCTGAAACTCTCTGACAGTCTCTGACACGCTCTGAAACTCTCTGAAACTCTCTGACACTCTCTGGCACTCTCAGACACTGTCAAACACTCTCTGAAGATCTCTGAAACTCTCTGACACTATCTGACACTTTCTGAATCTCTCGGACACTCTCTGAATATCTCTGAAACTCTCCGGCACTCTGTGACACTCTCTGATACTTTCTCGCACTCTCTGACACTCTCTGAAGATCTCTGAAGCTCTCTGAAAATCTCTGACTCTCTCTGAAACTCTGTGAAACTCTCTGAAACACTCTGACACTCTCTGACATTCTCAGACACTCTCTGACACTCTCTGACAATTTCTGAAACTCTCTGACAGTATCTGACACTTTCTGTATCTCCGGACACTCTCTGACACACTCTGCAACTCTGTGTCACTCTGTGACACTCTCTGACACTCTCTGACACTCTCTGACACTCTCTGAATCTCTCTGAAACTCTCTGACACTCTGTGACACTCTGTAACTCTCTGAAACTCCCTGACACTCTCTGACACTCTCTGAAACCTTCTGACACTCTCTGAACATCTCTGAAACTCTCTGAAAATCTCTGACACTCCCTGACACTCTGTGACACTCTCAGATACTCTCTGACTCACGCAGACACACTTCGACACACTCAGAAACTCTCAGAAACTTTCTGGCACTCTCTGACAATCCCTGACACTCTCTGAAACTCTTTGACACTCTCTGAAACTCTCTGACACTCTCTGACACTCTCTGACAATCTCTGAAACTCTTTGACACTCTTTGACACTCTCAGACACTGTCTGACTCTCTCTGAAACACTCTGACACTCTCTGACACTCCCTGAAACTCTCTGAAACTCTCTGACACTCTCTGACACTCTCTGAAACTCTTTGACACTCTTTGACAATCTCAGACACTGTCTGACTGTATCTGAAACTCTCTGACACTCTCTGACACTCCCTGACACTGTCTGAAGCTCTCTGACACTCGTTGACACTCTCTGAAACTCTCTGAAACTCTCTGACACTCTCTGACACTCTCTGAAACTCTCTGACAATCTCTGACACTCTCAGACACTCCCTGACACTGTCTGACACTTTCTGAAACTCTATGACACTATCTGACACTTTCTGAATCTCTCGGACACTCTCTGAATCTCTCTGAAACTCTCCGACACTCGGTTACACTCTCTGAAACATTCTGGCACTCTCTGACACTCTCTGAAGATCTCTGAAACTCTCTGAAAATCTCTGACACTCTCTGAAACTCTCTGACACTCTCAGACACTCTCTGACACTCTCTGACACTTTCTGAAACTCTTTGACACTATCTGACACTTTCGGAATCTCTCGGACACTCTCTGAATCTCTCTGAAACTCTCCGACGCTCTGTTACACTCTCTGAAACTTTCTGGCACTCTCTGACACTCTCTGAATGACTCTGAAACTCTCTGAAAATCTCTGACACTCTCTGAAACTCTCTGACACTCACTGACACTCTGTGGCACTCACTGACACTCTCTGAAGATCTCTGAAACTCTCTGAAAATCTCTGACACTCTCTGAAACTCTGTGACACTCTCTGAAACACTCTGACACTCTCTGACATTCTCCGGCACACTCAGAAACTGTCAGAAACTCTCAGGCACTCTCTGACACTCTCAGAAATTCTCTGAAACTCTCTGACACTCTGTGAAACCCTCTGACACTCTCTGACACGTCTGAAACACTTTGACACTCTTTGACACTCTCAGACACTGTCTGACTCTCTCTGAAACTCTCTGAAACTCTCTGACACTCCCTGACACACTCTGAAGCTTTCGAAAACTCTCTGACACTCTGTGACACCCTCTGACACTCTCTGAAACTCTCTGAAACTCTTTTCCAACTCTCTGACACTCTCAGAATCTCTCAGAAGCTCTCTGAAACTCTCTGACACTCTCTGACACTCTCTGAAACTCTCAGACACTCTCTGACACTCTCCGACACTATCTGAGACTCTCTGAAACTCTCTGACACTCTCTGAAATTCTCTGAAACTCTTTGACACTCTCTGACACTCTCTGAAACTCTCTGACACTCTCTGACACTCTCAGACACTCTCTGACACTCTGTGACACTTTCTGAATCTCTCGGACACTCTTTGAATCTCTCTGAAACTCTCCGACTCTCTGTGACACTCTGAAACTTTCTGGCACTCTCTGACACTCTCTGAAGATCTCTGGCACTCCCTGACAATCTCTGACACTCTCTGAAACTCTGTGACTCTCTCTGAAAGACTCTGACACTCTCTGACACTCTCAGACACTCTGTGACACTCTCTGACACTCTCTGAATCTCTCTGAAAAGCTCTGACACTCTGTGACACTCTCTGAAACTCTCTGAAACTCCCTGACACCCTCCGACACTCTCTGAAACTTTCTGACACTCTCTGAACATCTCTGAAACTCTCTGAAACTCTCTGACACTCTCTGACACTCTCAGACACTCCCTGACACTGTCTGATACTTTCTGAAACTCTCTGACACTATCTGACACTTTCTGAATCTCTCGGACACTCTCTGAATCTCTCTGAAACTCTCCAACACTCTGTTACAATCTCTGAAACTTTCTGGCACTCTCTGACACTCTCTGAAGATCTCTGAAACTCTCTGAAAATCTCTGAAACTCTCTGAAACTCTGTGACACTCTCTGAAACACTCTGACACTCTCTGACACTCTCCGGCACACTGAGAAACTGTCAGAAACTCTCAGGCACTCTCTGACACTCTCAGAAATTCTCTGAAACTCTCGGACACTCTCTGAAACCCTCTGACACTCTCTGACACTCTCTGACACTCTCTGAAACTCTTTGACACTCTTTGACACTCTCAGACACTGTCTGACTCTCTCTGAAACTCTCTGAAACTCTCTGAAAATCTCTGACACTCTCTGAAAGACTCTGACACTCTCTGACACTCTCAGATACTCTCTGACACTCTCTGACACTTTCTGAAACTCTCTGACACTATCTGACTCGTTCTGAAACTCTCGGACACTCTCTGACACACTCTGCAACTCTATGACACTCTGTGACACTCTCTGACACTCTCTGAATCTCTCTGAAAAGCACTGACACTCTGTGACACTCTCTGACACTCTCAGAAAGTCTCTGAAACTCTCTGACACTCTCTGAAACTCTCTGACACTCTCTGACGCTCTCTGACACTCTCTGAAACTCTGTGACACTTTGACTCTCTCTGACACTCACTGACTCTCGCTGAAACTCTCTGACACTCTCTGAAACGCTCTGAAACTGTCTGACACTCTCTGACAATCTCTGACAATCTCTGAATCTCTCTGAATCACTCTGACACTCTGTGACACTCTCTGAAACTCTCTGACACTCTCTGAAACTTTCTGACACTGTCTGAAACTCTCTGAAGCTCTCTGAAACTCTCTGAAACTCTCTGACACTCTCTGACACTCTCTGAAACTCTCTGAAACTCTCTGACACTCTCTGGCACTCTCAGACACTCTCAGACACTCTCTGAAGATCTCTGAAACTCTCTGACACTATCTGACACTTTCTGAATCTCTCGGACACTCTCTGAATCTCTCTGAAACTCTCCGGCACTCTGTGACTCTCTGATACTTTCTCGCACTCTCTGACACTCTCTGAAGATCTCTGAAACTCTCTGAAAATCTCTGACACTCTCTGAAACACTGTGAAACTCTCTGAAACACTCTGACACTCTCTGACATTCTCAGACACTCTCTGATACTTTCTGAAACTCTCTGACAGTATCTGACACTTTCTGAATCTCTCGGACACTCTCTGACACACTCTGCAACTCTGTGTCACTCTGTGACACTCTCTGACACTCTCTGAATCTCTCTGAAACTCTCTGACACTCTGTGGCACTCTGTAACTCTCTGAAACTCCCTGACACTCTCTGACACTCTCTGAAACTTTCTGACACTCTCTGAACATCTCTGAAACTCTCTGAAAATTTCTGACGCTCTCTGACACTCTGTGACACTCTCAGATACTCTCTGACTCCCGCAGACACACTTCGACACACTCAGAAACTCTCAGAAACGTTCTGGCACTCTCTGACACTCTCAGAAACTCTCTGACACTATCTGACACGTTCTGAATCTCTCGGACACTCTGTGAATCTCTCTGAAACTCTCCGACACTCTGTTACACTCTCTGAAACTTTCTGGCACTTTCTGACACTCTCTGAAGATCTCTGAAACTCTCTGAAAATCTCTGACACTCTCTGAAACTCTCTGACACTCGCTGACACTCTGTGGCACTCACTGACACTCTCTGAAGATCTCTGAAACTCTCTGAAAATCTCTGACACTCTCTGAAACTCTGTGACACTCTCTGAAACACTCTGACACTCTCTGACACTCTCCGGCACACTCAGAAACTGTCAGAAACTCTCAGGCACTCTCTGACACCCTCAGAAATTCTCTGAAACTCTCTGACACTCTCTGAAACCCTCTGACACTCTCTGACACTCTCTGACAATCTCTGAAACTCTTTGACACTCTTTGACACTCTCAGACACTGTCTGACTCTCTCTGAAACTCTCTGACACTCTCTGACAATCTCTGACAATCTCTGAATCTCTCTGAATCACTCTGACACTCTGTGACACTCTCTGACACTCTCTGAAACTTTCTGACACTCTCTGAAACTCTCTGAAGCTCTCTGAAACCCTCTGACAGTCTCTGACACGCTCTGAAACTCTCTGAAAAAATCTGACACTCTCTGGCACTCTCAGACACTGTCAAACACTCTCTGTAGATCTCTGAAACTCTCTGACACTATCTGACACTTTCTGAATCTCTCGGACACTCTCTGAATATCTCTGAAACTCTCCGGCACTCTGTGACACTCTCTGATACTTTCTCGCACTCTCTGACACTCTCTGAAGATCTCTGAAACTCTCTGAAAATCTCTGACTCTCTCTGAAACTCTGTGAAACTCTCTGAAACACTCTGACACTCTCTGACATTCTCAGACACTCTCTGACACTCTCTGACACTTTCTGAAACTCTCTGACAGTATCTGACACTTTCTGAATCTCCGGACACTCTCTGACACACTCTGCAACTCTGTGTCACTCTGTGACACTCTCTGACACTCTCTGACACTCTCTGAATCTCTCTGAAACTCTCTGACACTCTGTAACACTCTGTAACTCTCTGAAACTCCCTGACACTCTCTGACACTCTCTGAAACTTTCTGACACTCTCTGAACATCTCTGAAACTCTCTGAAAATCTCTGACACTCCCTGACACTCTGTGACACTCTCAGATACTCTCTGACTCACGCAGACACACTTCGACACACTCAGAAACTCTCAGAAACTTTCTGGCACTCTCTGACACTCTCAGAAACTCTCTGAAACTCTTTGACACTCTCTGAAACTCTCTGACACTCTCTGACACTCTCTGACACTCTCTGAAACTCTTTGACACTCTTTGACACTCTCAGACACTGTATGACTCTCTCTGAAACACTCTGACACTCTCTGACACTCCCTGAAACTCTCTGAAACTCTCTGACACTGTCTGACACTCTCTGAAACTCTCTGACAATCTCTGACACTCTCAGACACTTCCTGACACTGTCTGGCACTTTCTGAAACTCTCTGACACGATCTGACACTTTCTGAATCTCTCGGACACTCTCTGAATCTCTCTGAAACTCTCCGACACTCTGTTACACTCTCTGAAACTTTCTGGCACTCTCTGACAGTCTCTGAAGATCTCTGAAACTCTCTGAAAATCTCTGAAACTCTCTGAAACTCTCTGACACTCTCAGACACTCTCTGACACTCTCTGACACTGTCTGAAACTCTTTGACACTATCTGACACTTTCGGAATCTCTCGGACACTCTCTGAATCTCTCTGAAACTCTCCGACACTCTGTTACACTCTCTGAAACTTTCTGGCACTCTCTGACACTCTCTGAATGACTCTGAAACTCTCTGAAAATCTCTGACACTCTCTGAAACTCTCTGACACTCTCAGACACTCTCTGACACTCTCTGACACTGTCTGAAACTCTTTGACACTATCTGACACTTTCGGAATCTCTCGGACACTCTCTGAATCTCTCTGAAACTCTCCGACACTCTGTTACACTCTCTGAAACTTTCTGACACTCTCTGAACATCTCTGAAACTCTCTGAAACTCTCTTACACTCTCTGACACTCTCAGACACTCCCTGACACTGTCTGACACTTTCTGAAACTCTCTGACACTATCTGACACTTTCTGAATCTCTCGGACACTCTCTGAATCTCTCTGAAACTCTCCGACACTCTGTTACACTCTCTGAAACTTTCTGGCACTCTCTGACACTCTCTGAAGATCTCTGAAACTCTCTGAAAATCTCTGACACTCTCTGAAACTCTCTGACACTCACTGACACTCTGTGGCACTCACTGACACTCTCTGAAGATCTCTGAAACTCTCTGAAAATCTCTGACACTCTCTGAAACTCTGTGACACTCTCTGAAACACTCTGACACTCTCTGACACTCTCCGGCACACCCAGAAACTGTCAGAAACTCTCAGGCACTCTCTGACACTCTCAGAAATTCTCTGAAACTCTCTGACACTGTCTGAAACCCTCTGACACTCTCTGACACTCTCTGACACTCTCTGAAACTCTTTGACACTCTTTGACACTCTCAGACACTGTCTGACTCTCTCTGAAACTCTCTGAAACTCTCTGAAAATCTCTGACACTCTCTGAAAGACTCTGACACTCTCTGACACTCTCAGTTACTCTCTGACACTCTCTGACACTTTCTGAAACTCTCTGACACTATCTGACTCGTTCTGAAACTCTCGGACACTCTCTGACACACTCTGCAACTCTATGACACTCTGTGACACTCTGTGACACTCTGTGACACTCTCTGAATCTCTCTGAAAAGCTCTGACACTCTGTGACACTCTCTGAAACTCTCTGAAACTCTCTGAATCTCTCTGAAAAGCACTGACATTCTGTGACACTCTCTGACACTCTCAGAAAGTCTCTGAAACTCTCTGACACTCTCTGAAACTCTCTGACACTCTCTGACGCTCTCTGACACTCTCTGAAACTCTGTGACACTTTGACTCTCTCTGACACTCACTGACTCTCTCTGAAACTCTATGACACTCTCTGAAACGCTCTGAAACTGTCTGACACTCTCTGACAATCTCTGACAATCTCTGAATCTCTCTGAATCACTCTGACACTCTGTGACACTCTCTGAAACTCTCTGACACTCTCTGAAACTTTCTGACACTGTCTGAAACTCTCTGAAGCTCTCTGAAACTCTCTGAAACTCTCTGACACTCTCTGACACTCTCAAAAACTCTCTGAAACTCTCTGACACTCTCTGGCACTCTCAGACACTCTCAGACACTCTCTGAAGATCTCTGAAACTCTCTGACACTATCTGACACGTTCTGAATCTCTCGGAAACTCTCTGAATCTCTCTGAAACTCTCCGGCACTCTGTGACACTCTCTGATACTTTCTCGCACTCTCTGACACTCTCTGAAGATCTCTGAAACTCTCTGAAAATCTCTGACACTCTCTGAAACACTGTGAAACTCTCTGAAACACTCTGACACTCTCTGACATTCTCAGACACTCTCTGATACTTTCTGAAACTCTCTGACAGTATCTGACACTTTCTGAATCTCTCGGACACTCTCTGACACACTCTGCAACTCTGTGTCACTCTGTGACACTCTCTGACACTCTCTGAATCTCTCTGAAACTCTCTGACACTCTGTGACACTCTCTGAAACTCTCTGACACTCTCTGAAACTTTCTGACACTGTCTGAAACTCTCTGAAGCTCTCTGAAACTCTCTGAAACTCTCTGACACTCTGTGACACTCCCTGACACTCTCTGAATCTCTCTGAAACTTTCTGACACTCTCTGAAACTCTCTGAACATCTCTGAAACTCTCTGAAAATTTCTGACGCTCCCTGACACTCTGTGAAACACTCAGATACTCTCTGACTCCCGCAGACACACTTCGACACACTCAGAAACTCTCAGAAACGTTCTGGCACTCTCTGACACTCTCAGAAACTCTCTGAAACTCTTTGACACTCTCTGAAACTCTCTGACACTCTCTGACACTCTCTGACACTCTCTGAAACTCTTTGACACTCTTTGACACTCTCAGACACTGTCTGACTCTCTCTGAAACACTCTGACACTCTCTGACACTCCCTGAAACTCTCTGAAACTCTCTGACACTCTCTGACTCTCTGTGAAACTCTTTGACACTCTCTGACACTCCCTGACACTGTCTGAAGCTCTCTGACACTCTCTGACACTCTCTGAAACTCTCTGAAACTCTCTGAAACTCTCTGACAATCTCTGACACTCTCAGACACTCTCTGACACTCTCTGACACTTTCTGAAACTCTTTGACACTATCTGACACTTTCGGAATCTCTCGGACACTCTCTGAATCTCTCTGAAACTCTCCGACACTCCGTTACACTCTCTGAAACTTTCTGGCACTCTCTGACACTCTCTGAAGATCTCTGAAACTCTCTGAAAATCTCTGACACTCTCTGAAACTCTCTGACACTCACTGACACTCTGTGGCACTCACTGACACTCTCTGAAGATCTCTGAAACTCTCTGAAAATCTCTGACACTCTCTGAAACTCTGTGACACTCTCTGAAACACTCTGACACTCTCTGACATTCTCCGGCACACTCAGAAACTGTCAGAAACTCTCAGGCATTCTCTGACACTCTCAGAAATTCTCTGAAACTCTCTGACACTCTGTGAAACCCTCTGACACTCTCTGACACTCTCTGACACTCTCTGAAACTCTTTGACACTCTTTGACACTCTCAGACACTGTCTGACTCTCTCTGAAACTCTCTGAACCTCTCTGAAAATCTCTGACACTCTCTGAAACTCTCTGAAACACTCTGACACTCTCTGACACTCTCCGGCACACTCAGAAACTGTCAGAAACTCTCAGGCACTCTCTGACACTCTCAGAAATTTTCTGAAACTCTCTGACACTCTCTGAAACTCTCTGACACTCTCTGACACTCTCTGAAACTCTTTGACACTCTTTGACACTCTCAGACACTGTCTGACTCTCTCTGAAACTCTCTGACACTCCCTGACACACTCCGGAGCTTTCTGAAACTCTCTGACACTCTGTGACACCCTCTGAAACTCTCTGAAACTCTCGGACACTCTCTGAACTTTCTGACACACTCTGAAACACTCTGAAACTCTTTGTAACTCTCTGACACTCTCAGAAACTCTCAGAAGCTCTCTGAAACTCTCTGACACTCTCTGACACTCTCTGAAACTCTCAGACACTCTCTGACACTCTCCGACACTATCTGAGACTCTCTGAAACTCTCTGAGACTCTCTGAAATTCTCTGAAACTCTTTGACACTCTCTGACACTCTCTGAAACTCTCTGTCACTCTCTGACACTCTCAGACACTCTCTGACACTCTGTGACACTTTCTGAATCTCTCGGACACTCTTTGAATCTCTCTGAAACTCTCCGACTCTCTGTGACACTCTGAAACTTTCTGGCACTCTCTGACACTCTCTGAAGATCTCTGGCACTCCCTGACAATCTCTGACACTCTCCGATACTCTGTGACACTCTCTGAAAGACTCTGACACTCTCTGACACTCTCAGACACTCTGTGACACTCTCTGACACTCTCTGAATCTCCCTGAAAAGCTCTGACACTCCCTGACACCCTCCGACACTCTCTGAAACTTTCTGACACTCTCTGAACATCTCTGAAACTCTCTGAAACTCTCTGAGACTCTCTGACACTCTCTGAAACTCTTTGACACTCTTTGACACTGTCAGACACTGTCTGACTCTCTCTGAAACACTCTGACACTCTCTGACACTCCCTGAAACTCTCTGAAACTCTCTGACACTCTCTGACACTCTCTGAAACTCTTTGACACTCTTTGACAATCTCAGACATTGTCTGACTCTATCTGAAACTCTCTGACACTCTCTGACACTCCCTGACACTGTCTGAAGCTCTCTGACACTCTCTGACACTCTCTGAAACTCTCTGAAACTCTCTGACACTCTCTGACACTCTCTGAAACACTCTGACAATCTCTGACACTCTCAGACACTCCCTGACACTGTCTGACACTTTCTGAAACTCTCTGACACTATCTGACACTTTCTGAATCTCTCGGACACTCTCTGAATCTCTCTGAAACTCTCCGACACTCTGTTACACTCTCTGAAACTTTCTGGCACTCTCTGACACTCTCTGAAGATCTCTGAAACTCTCTGAAAATCTCTGACACTCTCAGAAATTCTCTGAAACTCTCTGACACTCTCTGAAACCCTCTGACACTCTCTGACACTCTCTGACACTCTCTGAAACTCTTTGACACTCTTTGACACTCTCAGACACTGTCTGACTCTCTCTGAAACGCTCTGAAACTCTCTGAAAATCTCTGACACTCTCTGAAAGACTCTGACACTCTCTGAAACTCTCAGACACTCTCTGACACTCTCTGACACCTTCTGAAACTCTCTGACACTATCTGACTCGTTCAGAAACTCTCGGACACTCTCTGACACACTCTGCAACTCTATGACACTCTGTGACACTCTCTGACACTCTCTGAAACTCCCTGACATTCTCTGACACACTCTGAAACTTTCTGACACTCTCTGACACTCTCTGAACATCTCTGAAACTCTCTGAAAATCCCTGACACTCTCAGGCACTCTCTGACACTCTCAGAAAGTCTCTGAAACTCTCTGACACTCTCTGAAACTCTCTGACACTCTCTGACGCTCTCTGACACTCTCTGAAACTCTGTGACATTTTGACTCTCTCTGACACTCACTGACTCTCTCTGAAACTCTCTGAAACTCTCTGAAACGCTCTGAAACTGTCTGACACTCTCTGACAATCTCTGACACTCTCTGAAACTTTCTGACACTGTCTGAAACTCTCTGAAGCTCTCTGAAACTCTCTGAAACTCTCTGACACTCTCTGACACTCTCTGAAACTCTCTGAAACTCTCTGACACTCTCTGGCACTCTCAGACACTCTCAGACACTCTCTGAAGATCTCTGAAACTCTCTGACACTATCTGACACTTTCTGAATCTCTCGGACACTCTCTGAATCTCTCTGAAACTCTCCGGCACTCTGTGACACTCTCTGATACTTTCTCGCACTCTCTGGCACTCTCTGAAGATCTCTGAAACTATCTGAAAATCTCTGACACTCTCTGAAACACTGTGAAACTCTCTGAAACACTCTGACACTCTCTGACATTCTCAGACACTCTGACAATCTCTGATACTTTCTGAAACTCTCTGACAGTATCTGACACTTTCTGAATCTCTCGGACACTCTCTGACACACTCTGCAACTCTGTGTCACTCTGTGACAGTCTCTGACACTCTCTGAATCTCTCTGAAACTCTCTGACACTCTGTGACACTCTGTAACTCTCTGAAACTCCCTGACACTCTCTGACACTCTCTGAAACTTTCTGACACTCTCTGACACTCTCTGAACATCTCTGAAACTCTCAGAAAATCTCTGACACTCCCTGACACTCTGTGACACTCTCAGATACTCTCTGACTCCCGCAGACACACTTCGACACACTCAGAAACTCTCAGAAACTTTCTGGCACTCTCTGACACTCTCAGAAACTCTCTGAAACTCTTTGACACTCTCTGAAACTCTCTGATACTCTCTGACACTCTCTGACAATCTCTGAAACTCTTTGACACTCTTTGACACTCTCAGACATTGTCTGACTCTCTCTGAAACACTCCGACACTCTCTGACACTCCCTGAAACTCTCTGAAACTCTCTGACACTCTCTGACACTCTGTGAAACTCTTTGACACTCTCTGACACTCTCTGACACTGTCTGAAGCTCTCTGACACTCTCTGACACTCTCTGAAACTCTCTGAAACTCTCTGACACTCTCTGACACTCTCTGAAACACTCTGACAATCTCTGACACTCTCAGACACTCTCTGACACTCTCTGACACTTTCTGAAACTCTCTGACACTATCTGACACATTCGGAATCTCTCGTACACTCTCTGAATCTCTCTGAAACTCTCCAACTCTCTGTTAAACTCTCTGAAACTTTCTGGCACTCTCTGACACTCTCTGAATGACTCTGAAACTCTCTGAAAATCTCTGACACTCTCTGAAATTCTCTGACACTCACTGACACTCTGTGGCACTCACTGACACTCTCTGAAGATCTGTGAAACTCTCTGAAAATCTCTGACACTCTCTGAAACTCTCTGACACTCTCTGAAACACTCTGACACTCTCTGACATACTCCGGCACACTCAGAAACTGTCAGAAACACTCAGGCACTCTCTGACACTCTCAGAAATTCTCTGAAACTCTCTGACACTCTCTGAAACCCTCTGACACTCTCTGACACTCGCTGACACTCTCTGAAACTCTTTGACACTCTTTGACATTCTCAGACACTGTCTGACTCTCTCTGAAACTCTATGAAACTCTCTGAAAATCTCTGACACTCTCTGAAACTCTGTGACACTCTCTGAAACACTCTGACACTCTCTGACACTCTCCGGCACACTCAGAAACTGTCAGAAACTCTCAGGCACTCTCTGACACTCTCAGAAATTCTCTGAAACTCTCTGACACTCTCTGAAACTCTCTGACACTCTCTGACACTCTCTGATACTCTTTGACACTCTTTGACACTCTCAGACACTGTCTGACTCTCTCTGAAACTCTCTGAAACTCTCTGACACTGGCTGACACACTCTGAAGCTTTCTGAAACTCTCTGACACTCTGTGACACCCTCTGAAACTCTCTGAAACTCTCGGACACTCTCTGAACTTTCTGACACTCTCTGAAACTCTCTGAAACTCTTTGTAACTCTCTGACACTCTCAGAAACTCTCAGAAGCTCTCTGAAACTCTCTGACACTCTCTGACACTCTCTGAAACTCTCAGGCACTTTCAGACACTCTCTGACACTCTCTGACACTATCTGAGACTCTCTGAAACTCTTTGACACTCTCTGAAACTCTCTGAAACTCTCTGACACTCTCTGACACTCTCTGAAACTCTCTGACACTCTCTAGCACTCTCAGACACTCTCTGACACTTTCTGAAACTCTCTGATACTATCTGAAACTTTCTGGCACTCTCTGACACTCTCTGAAGATCTCTGGCACTCTCTGAAAATCTCTGACACTCTCTGAAACTCTGCGACACTCTCTGAAAGACTCTGACACTCTCTGACACTCTCTGAAACTCTTTGACACTCTTTGACGCTCTCAGACACTGTCTGACTCTCTCTGAAACTCCCTGAAACTCTCTGACACTCTCTGACTCTCCCTGACACTCTCTGAAGCTTTCTGAAACTCTCAGACAATCTGTGACACCCTCTGACACTCTGTGATACTCTCGGACACTCTCTGAAACTCTCTGACACTCTCTGACGCTCTCTGACACTCTCTGAAACTCTGTGACACTCTTTCACACTCTCTGACACTCACTGACTCTCTCTGAAACTCTCTGACACTCTCTGAAACTCTCTGAAACTGTCTGACACTCTCTGACAATCTCTGACACTCTCTGAATCTCTCTGAATCACTCTGACACTCTGTGACACTCTCTGAAACTCTCTGACACTCTCTGAAACTTTCTGACACTCTCTGAAACTCTCTGAAGCTCTCTGTAAATCTTTGAAACTCTCTGACACTCTCGGACACTCTCTGAAACTCTCTGAATCTCTCTGACACTCTCTGACACTCTCTGAAACTCTCCGACAATCTCTGGCACTCTCAGACACTCTCAGACACTCTCTGAAGATCTCTGAAACTCTCTGACACTATCTGACACTTTCTGAATCTCTCGGACACTCTCTGAATCTCTCTGAAACTCTCCGACACTCTGTGAAACTCTCTGAAACTTTCTCGCACTCTCTGACACTCTCTGAAGATCTCTGAAACTCTCTGAAAATCTCTGACACTCTCTGAAACTCTGTGAAACTGTCTGAAACACTCTGACACTCTCTGACATTCTCAGACACTCTCTGACACTCTCTGACACTTTCTGAAACTCTCTGACAGTATCTGACACTTTCTGAAACTCTCGGACACTCTCTGACACACTCTGCAACTCTGTGTCACTCTGTGACACTCTCTGACACTCTCTGACTCTCTCTGAAACTCTCTGACACTCTGTGACACTCTGTAACTCTCTGAAACTCCCTGACACTCTCTGACACTCTCTGAAACTTTCTGACACTCTCTGACACTCTCTGAACATCTCTGAAACTCTCTGAAAATCTCTGACACTCTCTGACACTCTGTGACACTCTCAGATACTCTCTGACTCCCGCAGACACACTTCGACACACCCAGAAACTCTCGATAACTTTCTGGCACTCTCTGACACTCTCAGAAACTCTCTGAAACTCTTTGACACTCTCTGAAACTCTCTGACACTCTCTGACACTCTCTGAAACTCTTTGACACTCTTTGACACTCTCAGACACTGTCTGACTCTCTCTGAAACACTCTGACACTCTCTGACACACCCTGAAAGCCTCTGAAACTCTCTGACACTCTCTGACACTCTCTGAAACTCTTTGACACTCTTTGACAATCTCAGACACTGTCTGACTCTATCTGAAACTCTCTGACACTCTCTGACACTCCCTGACACTGTCTGAAGCTCTCTGACACTCTCTGAAACTCTCTGAAACTCTCTGACACTCTCTGACACTCTCTGACACTCTCTGAAACTCTCTGACAATCTCTGACACTCTCAGACACTCTCTGACACTCTCTGACACTTTCTGAAACTTTCTGACACTATCTGACACTCTCTGAAGATCTCTGAAACTCTCTGACACTCTCTGACACTCTCTGAAACTCTCTGACACTCACTGACACTCTGTGGCACTCACTGACACTCTCTGAAGATCTCTGAAACTCTCTGAAAATCTCTGACACTCTCTGAAACTCTGTGACACTCTCTGAAACACTCTGACACTCTCTGACATTCTCCGGCACACTCAGAAACTGTCGGAAACTCTCAGGCACTCTCTGACACTCTCAGAAATTCTCTGAAACTCTCTGACACTCTCTGAAACCCTCTGACACTCTCTGACACTCTCTGAAACTCTTTGACACTCTTTGACACTCTCAGACACTGTCTGACTCTCTCTGAAACTCTCTGAAACTCTCTGACACTCTCTGACTCTCCCTGACACTCTCTGAAGCTTTCTGAAACTCTCAGACAATCTGTGACACCCTCTGACACTCTGTGAAACTCTCGGACACTCTCTGAAACTTTCTGACACTCTCTGAAATTCTCTGAAACTCTTTGTAACTCTCTGACACTGTCAGAAACACTCAGAAGCTCTCTGAAACTCTCTGACACTCTCTGACACTCTCTGAAACTCTCAGGCACTTTCAGACACTCTCTGACACTCTCTGACACTATCTGAGACTCTCTGAAACTCTCTGACACTCTCTGAAACTCTCTGAAACTCTCTGACACTCTCTGACACTCTCTGAAACTCTCTGACACTCTCTAACACTCTCTGACACTCTCTGACACTTTCTGAAACTCTCTGATACTATCTGAAACTTTCTGGCACTCTCTGACACTCTCTGAAGATCTCTGGCACTCTCTGAAAATCTCTGACAATCTCTGAAACTCTGCGACACTCTCTGAAAGACTCTGACACTCTCTCACACTCTTAGACTCTTTCTGACACTCTCTGACACTTTCTGAAACTCTCTGACACTATCTGACTCTTTCTGAAACTCTCGGACACTCTCTGACACACTCTGCAACTCTATGACATTCTGTGACACTCTCTGACACTCTCTGAATCTCTCAGAAAAGCTCTGACACTCTGTGACACTCTCTGAAACTCTTTGAAACTCCCTGACACTCTCTGACTCTCTCTGAAACTTTCTGACACTCTCTGACACTCTCTGAACATCTCTGAAACTCTCTAAAAATCTCTGACACTCTCTGACACTCTGTGACACTCTCAGATAATCTCTGACTCTCTCAGACACACTCCGACACTCTCAGAAACTCTCAGAAACTCTCTGGAACTCTCTGACACTCTCAGAAAGTCTCTGAAACACTCTGACACTCTCTGAAACTCTCTGACACTCTCTGACGCTCTCTGACACTCTCTGAAACTCTGTGACACTCTTTGACACTCTCTGACACTCACTGACTCTCTCTGAAACTCTCTGACACTCTCTGAAACTCTCTGAAACTGTCTGACACTCTCTGACAATCTCTGACACTCTCTGAATCTCTCTGAATCACTCTGACACTCTGTGACACTCTCTGAAACTCTCTGACACTCTCTGAAACTTTCTGACACTCTCTGAAACTCTCTGAAGCTCTCTGTAACTCTCTGAAACTCTCTGACACTCTCGGACACTCTCTGAAACTCTCTGAATCTCTCTGACACTCTCTGACACTCTCTGAAACTCTCCGACAATCTCTGGCACTCTCAGACACTCTCAGACACTCTCTGAAGATCTCTGAAACTCTCTGACACTATCTGACACTTTCTGAATCTCTCGGACACTCTCTGAATCTCTCTGAAACTCTCCGACACTCTGTGACACTCTCTGAAACTTTCTCGCACTCTCTGACACTCTCTGAAGTTCTCTGAAACTCTCTGAAAATCTCTGACACTCTCTGAAATTCTGTGAAACTGTCTGAAACACTCTGACACTCTCTGACATTCTCAGACACTCTCTGACACTCTCTGACACTTTCTGAAACTCTCTGACAGTATCTGACACTTTCTGAAACTCTCGGACACTCTCTGACACACTCTGCAACTCTGTGTCACTCTGTGACACTCTCTGACACTCTCTGACTCTCTCTGAAACTCTCTGACACTCTGTGACACTCTGTAACTCTCTGAAACTCCCTGACACTCTCTGACTCTCTCTGAAACTTTCTGACACTCTCTGACAATCTCTGAACATCTCTGAAACTCTCTGAAAATCTCTGACACTCTGTGACACTCTCAGATACTCTCTGACTCCCGCAGACACACTTCGACACACCCAGAAACTCTCGATAACTTTCTGGCACTCTCTGACACTCTCAGAAACTCTCTGAAACTCTTTGACACTCTCTGAAACTCTTTGACACTCTTTGACACTCTCAGACACTGTCTGACTCTCTCTGAAACACTCTGACACTCTCTGACACACCCTGAAAGTCTCTGAAGCTCTCTGACACTCTCTGAAACTCTTTGACACTCTTTGACAATCTCAGACACTGTCTGACTCTATCTGAAACTCTCTGACACTCTCTGACACTCCCTGACACTGTCTGAAGCTCTCTGACACTCTCTGAAACTCTCTGAAACTCTCTGACACTCTCTGACACTCTGTGACACTCTCTGACACTCTCTGAAACACTCTGACAATCTCTGACACTCTCAGACACTCTCAGACACTCTCTGAAGATCTCTGAAACTCTCTGACACTATCTGACACTTTCTGAATCTCTCGGACACTCTCTGAATCTCTCTGAAACTCTCCGCAACTCTGTGACACTCTCTGAAACTTTCTCGCACTCTCTGACACTCTCTGAAGTTCTCTGAAACTCTCTGAAAATCTCTGACACTCTCTGAAATTCTGTGAAACTCTCTGAAACACTCTGACACTCTCTGACATTCTCAGACACTCTCTGACACTCTCTGACACTTTCTGAAACTCTCTGACAGTATCTGACACTTTCTGAAACTCTCGGACACTCTCTGACACACTCTGCAACTCTGTGACACTCTGTAACTCTCTGAAACTCCCTGACACTCTCTGACTCTCTCTGAAACTTTCTGACACTCTCTGACAATCTCTGAACATCTCTGAAACTCTCTGAAAATCTCTGACACTCTGTGACACTCTCAGATACTCTCTGACTCCCGCAGACACACTTCGACACACCCAGAAACTCTCGATAACTTTCTGGCACTCTCAGAAACTCTCTGAAACTCTTTGACACTCTCTGAAACTCTCTGACACTCTCTGACACTCTCTGAAACTCTTTGACACTCTTTGACACTCTCAGACACTGTCTGATTCTCTCTGAAACACTCTGACACTCTCTGACACACCCTGAAAGTCTCTGAAGCTCTCTGACACTCTCTGAAACTCTTTGACACTCTTTGACAATTTCAGACACTGTCTGACTCTATCTGAAACTCTCTGACACTCTCTGACACTCCCTGACACTGTCTGAAGCTCTCTGACACTCTCTGAAACTCTCTGAAACTCTCTGACACTCTCTGACACTCTGTGACACTCTCTGACACTCTCTGAAACACTCTGACAATCTCTGACACTCTCAGACACTCTCTGACACTTTCTGAAACTTTCTGACACTATCTGACACTCTCTGAAGATCTCTGAAACTCTCTGACACTCTCTGACACTCTCTGAAACTCTCTGACACTCACTGACACTCTGTGGCACTCACTGACACTCTCTGAAGATCTCTGAAACTCTCTGAAAATCTCTGAAACTCTCTGAAACTCTGTGACACTCTCTGAAACACTCTGACACTCTCTGACATTCTCCGGCACACTCAGAAACTGTCGGAAACTCTCAGGCACTCTCTGACACTCTCAGAAATTCTCTGAAACTCTCTGACACTCTCTGAAACCCTCTGACACTCTCTGACACTCTGAAACTCTTTGACACTCTTTGACACTCTCAGACACTGTCTGACTCTCTCTGAAACTCTCTGAAACTCTCTGACACTCTCTGACTCTCCCTGACACTCTCTGAAGCTTTCTGAAACTCTCAGACAATCTGTGACACCCTCTGACACTCTGTGAAACTCTCGGACACTCTCTGAAACTTTCTGACACTCTCTGAAATTCTCTGAAACTCTTTGTAACTCTCTGACACTCTCAGAAACTCTCAGAAGCTCACTGAAACTCTCTGACACTCTCTGACACTCTCTGAAACTCTCAGACACTCTCAGACACTCTATGGCACTCTCCGACACTATCTGAGACTCTCTGAAACTCTCTGACACTCTCTGAAATTCTCTGAAACTCTTTGACACTCTCTGACACTCTCTGAAACTCTCTCTGACACTCTCTGACACTCTCGGACACTCTCTGACACTCTGTGACACTTTCTGAAACTCTCTGACACTATCTGACACTTTCTGAATCTCTCGGACACTCTTTGAATCTCTCTGAAACTCTCTGTTACTCTGTGACACTCTTAAACTTTCTGGCACTCTCTGACACTCTCTGAAGATCTCTGGCACTCCCTGACAATCTCTGACACTCTCTGAAACTCTGTGACACTCTCTGAAAGACTCTGACACTCTCTGACACTCTCAGACACTCTCTGACACTCTCTGACACTTTCTGAAACTCTCTAACACTATCTGACCCTTTCTGAAACTCTCGGACACTCTCTGACACACTCTGCAACTCTATGACACTCTGTGACACTCTCTGACACTCTCTGAATCTCTCTGAAAAGCTCTGACACTCTGTGACACTCTCTGAAACTCTCTGAAACTCCCTGACACTCTCTGACACTCTCTGAAACTTTCTGACACTCTCTGACACTCTCTGACACTCTCTGAAACTCTTTGACACTCTCTGAAATTCTCTGACACTCTCTGAAACTCTCTGACACTCTCTGAAACTCTTTGACACTCTTTGACACTCTTTGCCACTCTCAGACACTCTCTGACACGCTGTGATACTATTTGACACTCTCTGAAACTCTCTGACTCTCTCTGACACTCTCTCACACTCTCTGAAACTTTCTGACACTCTCTGACACTCTCTGACTCTCTCTGAAACTCTTTGACACTCTCTGACACTCTCTGACACTCTCTGAAACTCTTTGACACTCTCTGAATCTCTCTGAAAAGCTCTGACACTCTGTGACACTCTCTGAAACTCTCTGAAACTCCCTGACTCTCTGACACTCTCTGAAACTTTCTGACACTCTCTGACACTCTCTGAAACACTCTGACACTCTCTGACACTCTCCGGCACACTCAGAAACAGTCAGAAACTCTCAGGCACTCTCTGACACTCTCAGAAATTCTCTGAAACTCTCTGACACTCTCTGAAACTCTCTGACACTCTCAGACACTGTCTGACTCTCTCTGAAACTCTCTGACACTCCCTGACACACTCTGAAGCTTTCTGAAACTCTCTGACACTCTGTGACACCCTCTGAAACTCTCTGAAACTCTCGGACACTCTCTGAAACTTTCTGACACTCTCTGACACAATCTGAGACTCTCTGAAACTCTCTGACACTCTCTGAAACTCTCTGAAACACTCTGACACTCTCTGAAACTCTCTGAAAATCTCTGACACTCCCTGACATTCTGTGACACTCTCAGATACTCTCTGACTCCATCAGACACACTTCGACACACTCAGAAACTCTCAGAAACATTCTGGCACTCTCTGACACTCTCAGAAACTCTCTGAAACTCTTTGACACTCTCTGAAACTCTCTGACACTCTCTGACACTCTCTGACACTCTCTGAAACTCTTTGACACTCTTTGCCACTCTCAGACACTGTCTGACTCTCTCTGAAACACTCTGACACTCTCTGACACTCCCTGAAACTCTCTGAAACTCTCTGACACTCTCTGACACTCTCTGAAACTCTTTGACAGTCTTTGACAATCTCAGACACTGTCTGACTCTATCTGAAATTCTCTGACACTCTCTGACACTCCCTGACACTGTCTGAAGCTCTCTGACACTCTCTGACACTCTCTGAAACTCTCTGAAACTCTCTGACACTCTCTGACACTCTCTGAAACTCTCTGACAATCTCTGACACTCTCAGACACTCTCTGACACTCTCTGACACGTTCTGAAACTCTCTGACACTATCTGACACTTTCTGAATCTCTCGGACAGTCTCTGAATCTCTCTGAAACTCTCCGACACTCTGTTACACTCTCTGAAACTTTCTGGCACTCTCTGACACTCTCTGAAGATCTCTGAAACTCTCTGAAATTCTCTGACACTCTTTGAAACTCTCTGACACTCACTGACACTCTGTGGCACTCACTGACACTCTCTGAAGATCTCTGAAACTCTCTGACACTCTCTGAAACCCTCCGACACTCTCTGACACTCTCTGAAACTCTTTGACACTCTTTGACACTCTCAGACACTGTCTGACTCTCTCTGAAACTCTCTGAAAATCTCTGACACTCTCTGAAACTCTGTGACACTCTCTGAAACACTCTGACACGCTCTGACACTCTCAGGCACACTCAGAAACTGTCAGAAACTCTCAGGCACTCTCTGACACTCTCAGAAATTCTCTGAAACTCTCTGACACTCTCTGAAACTCTCTGACACTCTCTGAAACTCTCTGAAACTCTTTGACACTCATTGACACTCTCTGACACTCACTGACTCTCTCTGAAACTCTCTGACACTCTCTGAAACTCTCTGAAACTGTCAGACACTCTCTGACAATCTCTGACACTTTCTGAATCTCTCTGAATCACTCTGAAACTCTGTGACACTCTCTGAAACTCTCTGACACTCTCTGAAACTTTCTGACACTCTCTGAAACTCTCTGAAGCTCTCTGAAACTCTCTGAAACTCTCTGACACTCTCAGACACTCTCTGAAACTCTCTGAATCTCTCTGACACTCTCTGACACTCTCTGAAACTCTCTGACAATCTCTGGCACTCTCAGACACTCTCAAACACTCTCAGAAGATCTCTGAAACTCTCTGACACTATCTGACACTTTCTGAATCTCTCGGACACTCACTGAATCTCTCTGAAACTCTCCGACACTCTGTGACACTCTCTGAAACTTTCTCGCACTCTCTGACACTCTCTGAAGTTCTCTGAAACTCTCTGAAAATCTCTGACACTCTCTGAAACTCTGTGAAACTGTCTGAAACACTCTGACACTCTCTGACATTCTCAGACACTCTCTGAAACTCTCTGACAGCATCTGACACTTTCTGAAACTCTCGGACACTCTCTGACACACTCTGCAACTCTGTGTCACTCTGTGACACTCTCTGACACTCTCTGACTCTCTCTGAATCTCTCTGACACTCTGTGACACTCTGTAACTCTCTGAAACTCCCTGACACTCTCTGACACTCTCTGAAACTTTCTGACAATCTCTGACACTCTCAGACACTCTCTGACACTCTCTGGCACTCTCTGACACTTTCTGAAACTCTCTGACACTATCTGACTCTTTCTGAAACTCTCGGACACTCTCTGACACACTCTGCAACTCTATGACATTCTGTGACACTCTCTGACACTCTCTGAATCTCTCTGAAAAGCTCTGACACTCTGTGACCCTCTCTGAAACTCTCTGAAACTCCCTGACACTCTATGACATTCTCTGAAACTTTCTGACACTCTCTGACACTCTCTGACACTCTCTGAAACTCTCCGACTCTCTGTGGCACTCTCTGAAACTTTCTGGCACTCTCTGACACTCTCTTAAGATCTCTGACACTCTCTGAAAATCTCTGACACTCTCTGAAACTCTGCGACACTCTCTGAAAGACTCTGACACTCTCTCACACTCTCAGACAGCTTCTGACACTCTCTGACACTTTCTGAAACTCTCTGACACTATCTGACTCTTTCTGAAACTCTCGGACACTCTCTGACACACTCTGCAACTCTATGACATTCTGTGACACTCTCTGACACTCTCTGAATCTCTCTGAAAAGCTCTGACACTCTGTGACACTCTCTGAAACTCTCTGAAACTCCCTGACACTCTCTGACTCTCTCTGAAACTTTCTGACACTCTCTGACACTCTCTGAACATCTCTGAAACTCTCTAAAAATCTCTGACACTCTCTGACACTCTGTGACACTCTCGGATACTCTCTGACTCTGTCAGACACACTCCGACACACTCAGAAACTCTCAGAAACTCTCTGGAACTCTCTGACACTCTCAGAAAGTCTCTGAAACACTCTGACACTCTCTGAAACTCTCTGACACTCTCTGACGCTCTCTGACACTCTCTGAAACTCTGTGACACTCTTTGACACTCTCTGACACTCACTGACTCTCTCTGAAACTCTCTGACACTCTCTGAAACTCTCTGAAACTGTCTGACACTCTCTGACAATCTCTGACACTCTCTGAATCTCTCTGAAAAGCTCTGACACTCTGTGACCCTCTCTGAAACTCTCTGAAACTCCCTGACACTCTCTGACACTCTCTGAAACTTTCTGACACTTTCTGACACTCTCTGACACTCTCTGAAACTCTCCGACACTCTGTGGCACTCTCTGAAACTTTCTGGCACTCTTTGACACTCTCTTAAGATCTCTGGCACTCTCTGAAAATCTCTGACACTCTCTGAAACTCTGCGACACTCTCTGAAAGACTCTGACACTCTCTCACACTCTCAGACACTTTCTGACACTCTCTGACACTTTCTGAAACTCTCTGACACTATCTGACTCTTTCTGAAACTCTCGGACACTCTCTGACACACTCTGCAACTCTATGACATTCTGTGACACTCTCTGACTCTCTCTGAATCTCTCTGAAAAGCTCTGACACTCTGTGACACTCTCTGAAACTCTCTGAAACTCCCTGACACTCTCTGACTCTCTCTGAAACTTTCTGACACTCTCTGACACTCTCTGACACTCTCTGAACATCTCTGAAACTCTCTACAAATCTCTGACACTCTCTGACGCTCTGTGACACTCTCAGATACTCTCTGACTCTGTCAGACACACTCCGACACACTCAGAAACTCTCAGAAAGTCTCTGAAACACTCTGACACTCTCTGAAACTCTCTGACACTCTATGACGCTCTCTGACACTCTCTGAAACTCTGTGACACTCTTTGACACTCTCTGACACTCACTGACTCTCTCTGAAACTCTCTGACACTCTCTGAAACTCTCTGAAACTGTCTGACACTCTCTGACAATCTCTGACACTCTCTGAATCTCTCTGAATCACTCTGACACTCTGTGACAATCTCTGAAACTCTCTGACACTCTCTGAAACTCTCTGACACTCTCTGAAACTCTCTGAAGCTCTCTGAAACTCTCTGAAACTCTCTGACACTCTCAGACACTCTCTGAAACTCTCTGAATCTCTCTGACACTCTCTGACACTCTCTGAAACTCTCTGACAATCTCTGGCACTCTCAGACACTCTCAAACACTATCCAGAAGATCTCTGAAACTCTCTGACACTATCTGACACTTTCTGAATCTCTCGGACACTCTCTGAATCTCTCTGAAACTCTCCGACACTCTGTGACACTCTCTGAAACTTTCTCGCACTCTCTGACACTCTTTGAAGATCTCTGAAACTCTCTGAAAATCTCTGACACTCTCTGAAACTCTGTGAAACTGGCTGAAACACTCTGACACTCTCTGACATTCTCAGACACTCTCTGAAACTCTCTGACAGCATCTGACACATTCTGAAACTCTCGGACACTCTCTGACACACTCTGCAACTCTGTGTCACTCTGTGACACTCTCTGACACTCTCTGACTCTCTCTGAATCTCTCTGAAACTCTCTGACACTCTGTGACACTCTGTAACTCTCTGAAACTCCCTGACACTCTCTGACACTCTCTGAAACTTTCTGACAATCTCTGACACTCTCAGACACTCTCTGACACTCTCTGACACTCTCTGACACTTTCTGAAACTCTCTGACACTATCTGACTCTTTCTGAAACTCTCGGACACTCTCTGACACACTCTGCAACTCTATGACACACTCTGACACTCTCTGAATCTCTCTGAAAAGCTCTGACACTCTGTGACACTCTCTGAAACTCTCTGAAACTCCCTGACACTCTCTGACACTCTCTGAAACTTTCTGACACTCTCTGACACACTCTGAAACTCTCCGACACTTTGTGGCACTCTCTGAAACTTTCTGGCACTCTCTTACACTCTCTTAAGATCTCTGGCACTCTCTGAAAATCTCTGACACTCTCTGAAACTCTGCGAAACTCTCTGAAAGACTCTGACACTCTCTCACACTCTCAGACACTTCCTGACACTCTCTGACACTTTCTGAAACTCTCTGACACTTTCTGACTCTTTCTGAAACTCTCGGACACTCTCTGACACACTCTGCAACTCTATGACATTCTGTGACACTCTCTGACACTCTCTGAATCTCCCTGAAAAGCTCTGACACTCTGTGACACTCTCTGAAACTCTCTGAAACTCCCTGACACTCTCTGACTCTCTCTGAAACTTTCTGACATTCTCTGACACTCTCTGAACATCTCTGAAACTCTCTAAAAATCTCTGACACTCTCTGACACTCTGTGACACTCTCAGATACTCTCTGACTCTGTCAGACACACTCCGACACACTCAGAAACTCTCAGAAACTCTCTGGAACTCTCTGACACTCTCAGAAAGTCTCTGAAACACTCTGACACTCTCTGAAACTCTCTGACACTCTCTGACGCTCTCTGACACTCTCTGAAACTCTGTGACACTCTTTGACACTCTCTGACACTCACTGACTCTCTCTGAAACTCTCTGACACTCTCTGAAACTCTCTGAAACTGTCTGACACTCTCTGACAATCGCTGACACTCTCTGAATCTCTCTGAATCACTCTGACGCTCTGTGACACTCTCTGAAACTCTCTGACACTCTCTGAAACTTTCTGACACTCTCTGAAACTCTCTGAAACTCTTTGTAACTCTCTGACACTCTCAGAAACTCTCTGACACTATCTGAGACTCTCTGAAACTCTCTGACACTCTCTGAAACTCTCTGAAACTCTCTGACACTCTCTGAAACTCTCTGACACTCTCTGACACTCTCTGACACTCTCTGAAACTCTTTGACACTCTTTGCCTCTCTCAGACACTGTCTGACTCTCTCTGAAACACTCTGACACTCTCTGACACTCCCTGAAACTCTCTGAAACTCTCTGACACTCTCTGACACTCTCTGAAACTTTCTGACACTCTCTGACACTCTCTGAAACTCTCTGACAATCTCTGGCACTCTCAGACACTCTCAGACACTCTCTGAAGATCTCTGAAACTCTCTGACACTATCTGACACTTTCTGAATCTCTCGGACACTCTCTGAATCTCTCTGAAACTCTCCGACACTCTGTGACACTCTCTGAAACTTTCTCGCACTCTCTGACACTCTCTGAAGATCTCTGAAACTCTCTGAAAATCTCTGACACTCTCTGAAACTCTGTGAAACTCTCTGAAAATCTCTGACACTCTCTGACATTCTCAGACACTCTCTGACAATCTCTGACACTTTCTGAAACTCTCTGACAGTATCTGACACTTTCTGAAACTCTCGGACACTCTCTGACACACTCTGCAACTCTGTGTCACTCTGTGACACTCTCTGACACTCTCTGACTCTCTCTGAATCTCTCTGAATCTCTCTGACACTCTGTGGCAATCTGTAACTCTCTGAAACTCCCAGACACTCTCTGACACTCTCTGAAACTTTCTGACAATCTCTGACACTCTCAGACACTCTCAGACACTCTCTGACACTCTCTGACACTTTCTGAAACTCTCTGACACTATCTGACTCTTTCTGAAACTCTCGGACACTCTCTGACACACTCTGCAACTCTATGACACTCTCTGACACTCTCTGAAACTTTCTGACACTCTCTGACACTCTCTGACACTCTCTGAAACTCTTTGACACTCTCTGAAACTCTCTGACACTCTCTGACACTCTCTGAAACTCTTTGACACTCTCTGAAACTCTCTGACACTCTCTGACACTCTCTGACACTCTCTGAAACTCTTTGACACTCTCTGAATCTCTCTGAAAAGCTCTGACACTCTGTGACACTCTCTGAAACTCTCTGAAACTCCCTGACACTCTCTGACACTTTCTGAAACTTTCTGACACTCTGTGACACTCTCTGACACTCTCCGGCACACTCAGAAACTGTCAGAAACTCTAAGGCACTCTCTGACACTCTCAGAAATTCTCTGAAACTCTCTGACACTCTCTGAAACTCTCTGACACTCTCTGACACTCTCTGAAACTCTTTGACACTCTTTCACACTCTCAGACACTGTCCGACTCTCTCTGAAACTCTCTGAAACTCTCTGACACTCCCTGACACACTCTGAAGCTTTCTGAAACTCTCTGACACTCTGTGACACCCTCTGAAACTCTCTGAAACTCTCGGACACTCTTTGAAACTTTCTGACACTCTCTGAAACTCTCTGAAACTCTTTGTAACTCTCTGACACTCTCAGAAACTCTCTGACACTATCTGAGACTCTCTGAAACTCTCTGACACTCTCTGAAACTCTCTGAAACTCTCTGACACTCTCTGAAACTCTCTGACACTCTCTGACACAATCTGAAACTCTTTGACACTCTTTGCCTCTCTCAGACACTGTCTGACTCTCTCTGAAACACTCTGACACTCTCTGACACTCCCTGAAACTCTCTGAAACTCTCTGACACTCTCTGACACTCTCTGAAACTTTCTGACACTCTCTGACACTCTCTGAAACTCTCTGACAATCTCTGGCACTCTCAGACACTCTCAGACACTCTCTGAAGATCTCTGAAACTCTCTGACACTATCTGACACTTTCTGAATCTCTCGGACACTCTCTGAATCTCTCTGAAACTCTCCGACACTCTGTGACACTCTCTGAAACTTTCTCGCACTCTCTGACACTCTCTGAAGATCTCTGAAACTCTCTGAAAATCTCTGACACTCTCTGAAACTCTGTGAAACTGTCTGAAACACTCTGACACTCTCTGACATTCTCAGACACTCTCTGACAATCTCTGACACTTTCTGAAACTCTCTGACAGTATCTGACACTTTCTGAAACTCTCGGACACTCTCTGACACACTCTGCAACTCTGTGTCACTCTGTGACACTCTCTGACACTCTCTGACTCTCTCTGAATCTCTCTGAATCTCTCTGACACTCTGTGACACTCTGTAACTCTCTGAAACTCCCAGACACTCTCTGACACTCTCTGAAACTTTCTGACAATCACTGACACTCTCAGACACTCTCAGACACTCTCTGACACTCTCTGACACTTTCTGAAACTCTCTGACACTATCTGACTCTTTCTGAAACTCTCGGACACTCTCTGACACACTCTGCAACTCTATGACACTCTCTGACACTCTCTGAATCTCTCTGAAAAGCTCTGACACTCTGTGACCCTCTCTGAAACTCTCTGAAACTCTCTGAAACTCCCTGACACTCTCTGACACTCTCTGAAACTCTCTGAAACTCTCTGACAATCTCTCGCACTCTCAGACACTCTCAGACACTCTCTGAAGATCTCTGAAACTCTCTGACACTATCTGACACTTTCTGAATCTCTCGGACACTCTCTGAATCTCTCTGAAACTCTCCGACACTCTGTGACACTCTCTGAAACTTTCTCGCACTCTCTGACACTCTCTGAAGATCTCTGAAACTCTCTGAAAATCTCTGACACTCTCTGAAACTCTGTGAAACTGTCTGAAACACTCTGACACTCTCTGACATTCTCAGACACTCTCTGACAATCTCTGACACTTTCTGAAACTCTCTGACAGTATCTGACACTTTCTGAAACTCTCGGACACTCTCTGACACACTCTGCAACTCTGTGTCACTCTGTGACACTCTCTGACACTCTCTGACTCTCTCTGAATCTCTCTGACACTCTGTGACACTCTGTAACTCTCTGAAACTCCCAGACACTCTCTGACACTCTCTGAAACTTTCTGACAATCACTGACACTCTCAGACACTCTCAGACACTCTCTGACACTCTCTGACACTTTCTGAAACTCTCTGACACTATCTGACTCTTTCTGAAACTCTCGGACACTCTCTGACACACTCTGCAACTCTATGACACTCTCTGACACTCTCTGAATCTCTCTGAAAAGCTCTGACACTCTGTGACCCTCTCTGAAACTCTCTGAAACTCTCTGAAACTCCCTGACACTCTCTGACACTCTCTGAAACTTTCTGACACTCTCTGACACTCTCTGAAACTCTTTGACACTCTCTGAAACTCTCTGACACTCTCTGACACTCTCTGACACTCTCTGAAACTCTTTGACACTCTCTGAAACTCTCTGACACTCTCTGACACTCTCTGACACTCTCTGAACCTCTTTGACACTCTCTGAATCTCTCTGAAAAGCTCTGACACTCTGTGACACTCTCTGAAACTCTCTGAAACTCCCTGACACTCTCTGACACTCTCTGAAACTTTCTGACACTCTGTGACACTCTCTGACACTCTCCGGCACACTCAGAAACTGTCAGAAACTCTAAGGCACTCTCTGACACTCTCAGAAATTCTCTGAAACTCTCTGACACTCTCTGACACTCTCTGAAACTCTCTGACACTCTCTGACACACTCTGAAACTCTTTGACACTCTTTCACACTCTCAGACACTTTCCGACTCTCTCTGAAACTCTCTGAAACTCTCTGACACTCCCTGACACACTCTGAAGCTTTCTGAAACTCTCTGACACTCTGTGACACCCTCTGAAACTCTCTGAAACTCTCGGACACTCTTTGAAACTTTCTGACACTCTCTGAAACTCTCTGAAACTCTTTGTAACTCTCTGACACTCTCAGAAACTCTCTGACACTATCTGAGACACTCTGAAACTCTCTGACACTCTCTGAAACTCTCTGAAACTCTCTGACACTCTCTGAAACTCTCTGACACTCTCTGACACTCTCTGACACTCTCTGAAACTCTTTGACTCTCTTTGCCTCTCTCAGACACTGTCTGACTCTCTCTGAAACACTCTGACACTCTCTGACACTCCCTGAAACTCTCTGAAACTCTCTGACACTCTCTGACACTCTCTGAAACTTTCTGACACTCTCTGACACTCTTTGAAACTTTCTGACACTCTGTGACACTCTCTGACACTCTCCGGCACACTCAGAAAATGTCAGAAACTCTCAGGCACTCTCTGACACTCTCAGAAATTCTCTGAAACTCTCTGACACTCTCTGAAACTCTCTGACACTCTCTGACACTCTCTGAAACTCTATGACACTCTCTGACACTCTCTGAATCTCTCTGAAAAGCTCTGACACTCTGTGACCCTCTCTGAAACTCTCTGAAACTCCCTGACACTCTCTGACACTCTCTGAAACTTTCTGACACTCTCTGACACTCTCTGACACTCTCTGAAACTCTTTGACACTCTCTCAAACTCTCTGACACTCTCTGACACTCTCTGACACTCTCTGAAACTCTTTGACACTCTCTGAAACTCTCTGACACTCTCTGACACTCTCTGACACTCTCTGAACCTCTTTGACACTCTCTGAATCTCTCTGAAAAGCTCTGACACTCTGTGACACTCTCTGAAACTCTCTGAAACTCCCTGACACTCTCTGACACTCTCTGAAATTTTCTGACACTCTGTGACACTCTCTGACACTCTCCGGCACACTCAGAAACTGTCAAAAACTCTCAGGCACTCTCTGACACTCTCAGAAATTCTCTGAAACTCTCTGACACTCTCTGCAACTCTCTGACACTCTCTGACACTCTCTGAAACTCTTTGACACTCTTTCACACTCTCAGACACTGTCCGACTCTCTCTGAAACTCTCTGACACTCCCTGACACACTCTGAAGCTTTCTGAAACTCTCTGACACTCTGTGACACCCTCTGAAACTCTCTGAAACTCTCGGACACTCTTTGAAACTTTCTGACACTCTCTGAAACTCTCTGAAACTCTTAGTAACTCTCTGACACTCTCAGAAACTCTCTGACACTATCTGAGACTCTCTGAAACTCTCTGACACTCTCTGAAACTCTCTGAAACTCTCTGACACTCTCTGAAACTCTCTGAAACATTCTGGCACTCTCTGACACTCTCAGAAACTCTCTGAAACTCTTTGACACTCTCTGATACTCTCTGACACTCTCTGAAACTCTCTGAAACTCTTTGACACTCTTTGCCTCTCTCAGACACTGTCTGACTCTCTCTGAAACACTCTGACACTCTCTGACACTCCCTGAAACTCTCTGAAACTCTCTGACACTCTCTGACACTCTCTGAAACTCTTTGACACTCTTTGACAATCTCAGACACTGTCTGACTCTATCTGAAATTTTCTGACACTCTCTGACACTCCCTGACACTGTCTGAAGCTCTCTGACACTCTCTGACACTCTCTGAAACTCTCTGAAACTTTCTGACACTCTCTGACACTCTCTGAAACTCTCTGACAATCTCTGACACTCTCAGACACTCTCTGACACTCTCTGACACTTTCTGAAACTTTCTGACACTATCTGACACTTTCTGAATCTCTCGGACACTCTCTGAATCTCTCTGAAACTCTCAGACACTCTGTTACACTCTCTGAAACTTTCTGGCACTCTCTGACACTCTCTGAAGATCTCTGAAACTCTCTGAAAATCTCTGACACTCTCTGAAACTCTCTGACACTCACTGACACTCTGTGGCACTCACTGACACTCTCTGAAGATCTCTGAAACTCTCTGAAACACTCTGACACTCTCTGACACTCTCCGGCACACTCAGAAACTGTCAGCAACTCTCAGGCACTCTCTGACACTCTCAGAAATTCTCTGAAACTCTCTGACACTCTCTGAAACCCTCTGACACTCTCTGACACTCTCTGACACTCTCTGAAACTCTTTGACACTCTTTGACACTCTCAGACTCTGTCTGACTCTCTCTGAAACTCTCTGAAACTCTCTGAAAATCTCTGAAAGTCTCTGAAACTCTGTGACACTCTCTGAAACACTCTGACACTCTCTGACACTCTCCGGCACACTCAGAAACTGTCAGAAACTCTCAGGCACTCTCTGACACTCTCAGAAATTCTCTGAAACTCTCTGACACTCTCTGAAACTCTTTGACACTCTTTGACACTCTCAGACACTGTCTGACTCTCTCTGAAACTCTCTGAAACTCTCTGACACTCCCTGACACACTCTGTAGCTTTCTGAAACTTTCTGACACTCTGTGACACCCTCTGAAACTCTTTCAAACTCTCGGACACTCTCTGAAACTTTCTGACACTCTCTGAAACTCTCTGAAACTCTTTGTAACACTCTGACACTCTCAGAAACTCTCAGAAGCTCTCTGAAACTCTCTGACACTCTCTGACACTCTCTGAAACTCTCAGACACTCTCAGACACTCTCTGACACTCTCTGACACTATCTGAGACTCTCTGAAACTGTCTGACACTCTCTGAAACTCTCTGAAACTCTCTGAAACTCTCTGACACTCTCTGAAACTCTCTGACACTCTCTAACACTCTCAGACACTCTCTGACACTATCTGACACTTTCTGAATCTCTCGGACACTCTCTGAATCTCTCTGAAACTCTCCGACACTCTGTGAAACTCTCTGAAACTTTCTCGCACTCTCTGACACACTCTGAAGATCTCTGAAACTCTCTGAAAATCTCTGACACTCTCTGAAACTCTGTGAAACTGGCTGAAACACTCTGACACTCTCTGACATTCTCAGACACTCTCTGAAACTCTCTGACAGCATCTGACACTTTCTGAAACTCTCGGACACTCTCTGACACACTCTGCAACTCTGTGTCACTCTGTGACACTCTCTGACTCTCTCTGAATCTCTCTGAAACTCTCTGACACTCTGTGACACTCTGTAACTCTCTGAAACTCCCTGACACTCTCTGACACTCTCTGAAACTTTCTGACAATCTCTGACACTCTCAGACACTCTCTGACACTCTCTGACACTTTCTGAAACTCTCTGACACTATCTGACTCTTTCTGAAACTCTCGGACACTCTCTGACACACTCTGCAACTCTATGACACACTCTGACACTCTCTGAATCTCTCTGAAAAGCTCTGACACTCTGTGACACTCTCTGAAACTCTCTGAAACTCCCTGACACTCTCTGACACTCTCTGAAACTTTCTGACACTCTCTGACACACTCTGAAACTCTCCGACACTCTGTGGCACTCTCTGAAACTTTCTGGCAGTCTCTGACACTCTCTTAAGATCTCTGGCACTCTCTGAAAATCTCTGACACTCTCTGAAACTCTGCGAAACTCTCTGAAAGACTCTGACACTCTCTCACACTCTCAGACACTTCCTGACACTCTCTGACACTTTCTGAAACTCTCTGACACTATCTGACTCTTTCTGAAACTCTCGGACACTCTCTGACACACTCTGCAACTCTATGACATTCTGTGACACTCTCTGACACTCTCTGAATCTCCCTGAAAAGCTCTGACACTCTGTGACACTCTCTGAAACTCTCTGAAACTCCCTGACACTCTCTGACTCTCTCTGAAACTTTCTGACACTCTCTGACACTCTCTGAACATCTCTGAAACTCTCTAAAAATCTCTGACACTCTCTGACACTCTGTGACACTCTCAGATACTCTCTGACTCTGTCAGACACACTCCGACACACTCAGAAACTCTCAGAAACTCTCTGGAACTCTCTGACACTCTCAGAAGGTCTCTGAAACACTCTGACACTCTCTGAAACTCTCTGACACTCTCTGACGCTCTCTGACACTCTCTGAAACTCTGTGACAATCTTTGACACTCTCTGACACTCACTGACTCTCTCTGAAACTCTCTGACACTCTCTGAAACTCTCTGAAACTGTCTGACACTCTCTGACAATCTCTGACACTCTCTGAATCTCTCTGAATCACTCTGACACTCTGTGACACTCTCTGAAACTCTCTGACACTCTCTGAAACTTTCTGACACTCTCTGAAACTCTCTGAAGCTCTCTGAAACTCTCTGAAACTCTCTGACACTCTCAGACACTCTCTGAAACTCTCTGAATCTCTCTGACACTCTCTGACACTCTCTGAAACTCTCTGACAATCTCTGGCACTCTCAGACACTCTCAGACACTCTCTGAAGATCTCTGAAACTCTCTGACACTATCTGACACTTTCTGAATCTCTCGGACACTCTCTGAATCTCTCTGAAACTCTCCGACACTCTGTGACACTCTCTGAAACTTTCTCGCACTCTCTGACACTCTCTGAAGATCTCTGAAACTCTCTGAAAATCTCTGACACTCTCTGAATCTCTGTGAAACTGTCTGAAACACTCTGACACTCTGACATTCTCAGACACTCTCTGACAATCTCTGACACTTTCTGAAACTCTCTGACAGTAACTGACACTTTCTGAAACTCTCGGACACTCTCGGACACACTCTGCAACTCTGTGTCACTCTGTGACAATCTCTGACACTCTCTGACTCTCTCTGAATCTCTCTGAATCTCTCTGACACTCTGTGACACTCTGTAACACTCTGAAACTCCCTGACACTCTCTGACACTCTCTGAAACTTTCTGACAATCTCTGACACTCTCAGACACTCTCAGACACTCTCTGACACTCTCTGACACTTTCCGAAACTCTCTGACACTATCTGACTCTTTCTGAAACTCTCGGACACTCTCTGACACACTCTACAACTCTATGACACTCTCTGACACTCTCTGAATCTCTCTGAAAAGCTCTGACACTCTGTGACCCTCTCTGAAACTCTCTGAAACTCCCTGAAACTCTCTGAAACTTTCTGACACTCTCTGACACTCTCTGACACTCTCTGAAACTCTTTGACACTCTCTGAAACTCTCTGACACTCTCTGACACTCTCTGACACTCTCTGAAACTCTTTGACACTCTCTGAAACTCTCTGACACTCTCTGACACTCTCTGACACTCTCTGAACCTCTTTGACACTCTCTGAATCTCTCTGAAAAGCTCTGACACTCTGTGACACTCTCTGAAACTCTCTGAAACTCCCTGACACTCTCTGACACTCTCTGAAACTTTCTGACACTCTGTGACACTCTCTGACACTCTCCGGCACACTCAGAAACTGTCAGAAACTCTCAGGCACTCTCTGACACTCTCAGAAATTCTCTGAAACTCTCTGACACTCTCTGAAACTCTCTGACACTCTCTGACACTCTCTGAAACTCTTTGACACTCTTTCACACTCTCAGACACTGTCCGACTCTCTCTGAAACTCTCTGAAACTCTCTGACACTCCCTGACACACTCTGAAGCTTTCTGAATCTCTCTGACGCTCTGTGACACCCTCTGAAACTCTCTGAAACTCTCGGACACTCTTTGAAACTTTCTGACACTCTCTGAAACTCTCTGAAACTCTTTGTATCTCTCTGACACCCTCAGAAACTCTCTGACACTCTGTGACACTCTCTGACACTCTCCGGCACACTCAGAAACTGTCAGAAACTCTCAGGCACTCTCTGACACTCTCAGAGGGCGGCACAGTGGCGCAGTGGTTAGCACCGCAGCCTCACAGCTCCAGGGATCTGGGTTCGATTCCGGGTACTGCCTGTGTGGAGTTTGCAAGTTCTCCCTGTGTCTGCGTGGGTTTCCTCCGGGTGCTCCGGTTTCCTCCCACAAGCCAACAGACTTGCAGGTTGATAGGTAAATTGGCCATTATAAATTGTCACTAGTATAGGTAGGTGGTAGGGAAATATAGGGACAGGTGGGGATGTTTGGTAGGAATATGGGATTAGTGTAGGATTAGTATAAAATGGGTGGTTGATGTTCGGCACAGACTCGGTGGGCCGAAGGGCCTGTTTCAGTGCTGTATCTCTAATCTAATCTAATCTGAGACTCTCTGATACTCTCTGACACTCTCTGAAACTCTCTGAAACTCTCTGACACTCTCTGAAACTCTCTGAAACATTCTGGCCCTCTCTGACACTCTCAGAAACACTCTGAAACTCTTTGACACTCTCTGAAACTCTCTGACACTCTCTGACACTCTCTGACACTCTCTGAAAATCTTTGACACTCTTTGCCTCTCTCAGACACTGTCTGACTCTCTCTGAAACACTCTGACACTCTCTGACACTCCCTGAAACTCTCTGAAACTCTCTGACAATCTCTGACACTCTCTGAAACTCTTTGACACTCTTTGACAATCTCAGACACTGTCTGACTCTATCTGAAATTTTCTGACACTCTCTGACACTCCCTGACACTGTCTGAAGCTCTCTGACACTCTCTGACACTCTCTGAAACTCTCTGAAACTTTCTGACACTCTCTGACACTCTCTGAAACTCTCTGACAATCTCTGACACTCTCAGACACTCTCTGACACTCTCTGACACTTTCTGAAACTTTCTGACACTATCTGACACTTTCTGAATCTCTCGGACACTCTCTGAATCTCTCTGAAACTCTCAGACACTCTGTTACACTCTCTGAAACTTTCTGGCACTCTCTGACACTCTCTGAAGATCTCTGAAACTCTCTGAAAATCTCTGACACTCTCTGAAACTCTCTGACACTCACTGACACTCTGTGGCACTCACTGACACTCTCTGAAGATCTCTGAAAATCTCTGAAACACTCTGACACTCTCTGACACTCTCCGGCACACTCAGAAACTGTCAGAAACTCTCAGGCACTCTCTGACACTCTCAGAAATTCTCTGAAACTCTCTGACACTCTCTGAAACCCTCTGACACTCTCTGACACTCTCTGACACTCTCTGAAACTCTTTGACACTCTTTGACACTCTCAGACACTGTCTGACTCTCTCTGAAACTCTCTGAAACTCTCTGAAAATCTCTGACAGTCTCTGAAACTCTGTGACACTCTCTGAAACACTCTGACACTCTCAGACACTCTGTTACACTCTCTGAAACTTTCTGGCACTCTCTGACACTCTCTGAAGATCTCTGAAACTCTCTGAAAATCTCTGACACTCTCTGAAACTCTCTGACATTCACTGACACTCTGTGGCACTCACTGACACTCTCTGAAGATCTCTGAAAATCTCTGAAACACTCTGACACTCTCTGACACTCTCCGGCACACTCAGAAACTGTCAGAAACTCTCAGGCACTCTCTGACACTCTCAGAAATTCTCTGAAACTCTCTGACACTCTCTGAAACTCTTTGACACTCTTTGACACTCTCAGACACTGTCTGACTCTCTCTGAAACTCTCTGAAACTCTCTGACACTCCCTGACACACTCTGTAGTTTTCTGAAACTTTCTGACACTCTGTGACACCCTCTGAAACTCTTTGAAACTCTCGGACACTCTCTGACACTTTCTGACACTCTCTGAAACTCTCTGAAACTCTTTGTAACTCTCTGACACTCTCAGAAACTCTCAGAAGCTCTCTGAAACTCTCTGACATTCTCTGACACTCTCTGAAACTCTCAGACACTCTCAGACACTCTCTGACACTCTCTGACACTATCTGAGACTCTCTGAAACTGTCTGACACTCTCTGAAACTCTCTGAAACTCTCTGACACTCTCTAACACTCTCAGACACTCTCTGACACTCTGTGACACATTCTGAAACTCTCTGATACTATCTGAAACTTTCTGAATCTCTCGGACAATCTCTGAATCTCTCTGAAACTCTCCGACACTCTGTGGCACTCTCTGAAACTTTCTGGCACTCTCTGACACTCTCTGAAGATCTCTGGCACTCTCTGAAAATCTCTGACACTCTCTGAAACTCTGCGACACTCTCTGAAAGACTCTGACACTCTCTCACACTCTCAGACGCTTTCTGACACTCTCTGACACTTTCTGAAACTCTCTGACACTATCTGACTCTTTCTGAAACTCTCGGACACTCTCTGACACACTCTGCAACTCTATGACATTCTGTGACACTCTCTGACACTCTCTGAATCTCTCCGAAAAGCTCTGACACTCTGTGACACTCTCTGAAACTCTCTGAAACTCCCTGACACTCTCTGACTCTCTCTGAAACTTTCTGACATTCTCTGACACTCTCTGAACATCTCTGAAACTCTCTAAAAATCTCTGACACTCTCTGACACTCTGTGACACTCTCAGATACTCTCTGACACTCTCAGACACACTCCAACACACTGAGAAACTCTCAGAAACTCTCTGAAACTCTCTGACACTCTCAGAAAGTCTCTGAAACACTCTGACACTCTCTGAAACTCTCTGACACTCTTTGACACTCTTTGACACTCTCTGACACTCACTGACTCTCTCTGAAACTCTCAGACACTCTCTGAAGACCTCTGAAACTCTCTGACACTATCTGACACTTTCTGAATCTCTCGGACACTCTCTGAATCTCTCTGAAAATCTCCGACACTCTGTGAAACTTTCTCGCACTCTCTGACACTCTCTGAAGATCTCTGAAACTCTCTGAAAATCTCTGACACTCTCTGAAACTCTGTGAAACTGTCTGAAACTCTCTGACACTCTCTGACATTCTCAGACACTCTCTGACACTCTCTGACACTTTCTGAAACTCTCTGACAGTATCTGACACTTTCTGAAACTCTCGGACACTCTCTGACACACTCTGCAACTCGGTGTCACTCTGTGACACTCTCTGACACTCTCTGACTCTCTCTGAATCTCTCTGAAACTCTCTGACACTCTGTGACACTCTGTAACTGTCTGAAACTCCCTGACACTCTCTGACACTCTCTGAAACTTTCTGACAATCTCTGACACTCTCAGACACTCTCAGACACTCTCTGACACTCTCTGACACTTTCTGAAACTCTCTGACACTATCTGACTCTTTCTGAAACTCTCGGACACTCTCTGACACACTCTGCAACTCTATGACACTCTCTGACACTCTCTGAATCTCTCTGAAAAGCTCTGACACTCTGTGACCCTCTCTGAAACTCTCTGAAACTCCCTGACACTCTCTGACACTCTCTGAAACTTTCTGACACTCTCTGACACTCTCTGACACTCTCTGAAACTCTTTGACACTCTCTGAAACTCTCTGACACTCTCTGACACTCTCTGACACTCTCTGAAACTATTTGACACTCTCTGAAACTCTCTGACACTCTCTGACACTCTCTGACACTCTCTGAAACTCTTTGACACTCTCTGAAACTCTCTGACACTCTCTGACACTCTCTGAACCTCTTTGATACTCTCTGAATCTCTCTGAAAAGCTCTGACACTCTGTGACACTCTCTGAAACTCTCTGAAACTCCCTGACACTCTCTGACACTCTCTGAAACTTTCTGACACTCTGTGACACTCTCTGACACTCTCCGGCACACTCAGAAGCTGTCAGAAACTCTCAGGCACTCTCTGACACTCTCAGAAATTCTCTGAAACTCTCTGACACTCTCTGAAACTCTCTGACACTCTCTGACACTCTCTGAAACTCTTTGACACTCTTTGACACTTTCAGACTCTGTCTGACTCTCTCTGAAACTCTCTGAAACTCTCTGACACTCCCTGACACACTCTGAAGCTTTCTGAAACTCTCTGACACTCTGTGACACCCTCTGAAACACTCTGAAACTCTCGGACACTCTTTGAAACTTTCTGACACTCTCTGAAACTCTCTGAAACTCTTTGTAACTCTCTGACACTCTCAGAAACTCTCTGAAACTATCTGAGACTCTCTGAAACTCTCTGACACTCTCTGAAACTCTCTGAAACTCTCTGACACTCTCTGAAACTCTCTGAAACATTCTGGCACTCTCTGACACTCTCAGAAACTCTCTGAAACTCTCTGACAATCTCTGGCACTCTCAGACACTCTCAGACACTCTCTGAAGATCTCTGAAACTCTCTGACACTATCTGACACTTTCTGAATCTCTCGGACACTCTCTGAATCTCTCTGAAACTCTCCGGCACTCTGTCACACTCTCTGATACTTTCTCGCACTCTCTGACAATCTCTGAAGATCTCTGAAACTCTCTGAAAATCTCTGACACTCTCTGAAACTCTGTGAAACTCTCTGAAACACTCTGACACTCTCTGACATTCTCAGACACTCTCTGACACTCTCTGACACTTTCTGAAACTCTCTGACAGTATCTGACACTTACTGAAACTCTCGGACACTCTCTGACACACTCTGCAACTCTGTGTCACTCTGTGACACTCTCTGACACTCTCTGAATCTCTCTGAAACTCTCTGACACTCTGTGACACTCTGTAACTCTCTGAAACTCACTGACACTCTCTGACACTCTCTGACACTCTCTGAAACTTTCTGACACTCTCTGACACTCTCTGAACATCTCTGAAACTTTCTGAAAATCTCTGACACTCTCTGACACTCTGTGACACACTCAGATACTCTCTGACTCCCGCAGACACACTTTGACACACTCAGAAACTCTCAGAAACTCTCTGGCACTCTCTGACTTTCTCAGATACTCTCTGAAACTCTTTGACTCTCTCTGAAACTCTCTGAAACTCTCAGACACTCTCTGACACTCTCTGAAACTCTTTGACACTCTTTGCTTCTCTCAGACACTGTCTGACTCTCTCTGAAACACTCTGACACTCTCTGACACTCCCTGAAACTCTCTGAAACTCTCTGACACTCTCTGACACTCTCTGAAACTCTTTGACTCTCTTTGACAATCTCAGACACTGTCTGACTCTATCTGAAATTTTCTGACACTCTCTGACACTCCCTGACACTGTCTGAAGCTCTCTGACACTCTCTGAAACTCTCTGAAACTTTCTGACACTCTCTGACACTCTCTGAAACTCTCTGACAATCTCTGACACTCTCAGACACTCTCTGACACTCTCTGACACTTTCTGAAACTCTCTGACACTATCTGACACTTACTGAATCTCTAGGACACTCTCTGAATCTCTCTGAAACTCTCAGACACTCTGTTACACTCTCTGAAACTTTCTGGCACTCTCTGACACTCTCTGAAGATCTCTGAAACTCTCTGAAAATCTCTGACACTCTCTGAAACTCTCTGACACTCACTGACACTCTGTGGCACTCACTGACACCCTCTGAAGATCTCTGAAACTCTCTGAAACACTCTGACACTCTCTGACACTTTCCGGCACACTCAGAAACTGTCAGAAAATCTCAGGCACTCTCTGACACTCTCAGAAATTCTCTGAAACTCTCTGACACTCTCTGAAACCCTCTGACACTCTCTGACACTCTCTGACACTCTCTGAAACTCTTTGACACTCTTTGACACTCTCAGACACTGTCTGAATCTCTCTGAAACTCTCTGAAAATCTCTGACACTCACTGAAACTCTGTGACACTCTCTGAAACACTCTGACACTCTCTGACACTCTCCGGCACACTCAGAAACTGTCAGAAACTCTCAGGCACTTTCTGACACTCTCAGAAATTCTCTGAAACTCTCTGACACTCTCTGAAACTCTTTGACACTCTTTGACACTCTCAGACACTGTCTGACTCTCTCTGAAACTCTCTGAAACTCTCTGACACTCCCTGACACACTCTGAAGCTTTCTGAAACTTTCTGACACTCTGTGACACCCTCTGAAAATCTTTGAAACTCTCGGACACTCTCTGAAACTTTCTGACACTCTCTGAAACTCTCTGAAACTCTTTGTAACTCTCTGACACTCTCAGAAACTCTCAGAAGCTCTCTGAAACTCTCTGACACTCTCTGACACTCTCTGAAACTCTCAGACACTCTCAGACACTCTCTGACACTCTCTGACACTATCTGAGACTCTCTGAAACTGTCTGACACTCTCTGAAACTCTCTGAAACTCTCTGACACTCTCTGAAACTCTCTGACACTCTCTAACACTCTCAGACACTCTCTGACAGTCTGTGACACTTTCTGAATCTCTCGGACAATCTCTGAATCCCTCTGAAACTCTCCGACACTCTGTGGCACTCTCTGAAACTTTCTGGCACTCTCTGACACTCTCTGAAGATCTCTGGCAATCTCTGAAAATCTCTGACACTCTCTGAAACTCTGCGACACTCTCTGAAAGACTCTGACACTCTCTCACACTCTCAGACGCTTTCTGACACTCTCTGACACTTTCTGAAACTCTCTGACACTATCTGACTCTTTCTGAAACTCTCGGACACTCTCTGACACACTCTGCAACTCTATGACATTCTGTGACACTCTCTGACACTCTCTGAATCTCTCCGAAAAGCTCTGACACTCTGTGACACTCTCTGAAACTCTCTGAAACTCCCTGACACTCTCTGACTCTCTCTGAAACTTTCTGACACTCTCTGACACTCTCTGAACATCTCTGAAACTCTCTAAAAATCTCTGACACTCTCTGACACTCTGTGACACTCTCAGATACTCTCTGACACTCTCAGACACACTCCGACACACTGAGAAACTCTCAGAAACTCTCTGAAACTCTCTGACACTCTCAGAAAGTCTCTGAAACACTCTGACACTCTCTGAAACTCTCTGACACTCTCTGACGCTCTCTGACACTCTCTAAAACTCTGTGACAGTCTTTGACACTCTCTGACACTCACTGACTCTCTCTGAAACTCTCAGACACTCTCTGAAGATCTCTGAAACTCTCTGACACTATCTGACACTTTCTGAATCTCTCGGACACTCTCTGAATCTCTCTGAAACTCTCCGACACTCTGTGACACTCTCTGAAACTTTCTCGCACTCTCTGACACTCTCTGAAGATCTCTGAAACTCTCTGAAAATCTCTGACACTCTCTCAAACTCCGTGAAACTGTCTGAAACACTCTGACACTGTCTGACATTCTCAGACACTCTCTGTTCCCTCTGAAACTCTTTGACACTCTCAGACACTGTCTGACTCTCTCTGAAACTCTCTGACACTCTCTGACACTCCCTGACAATCTCTGAAACTCTCTGACACTCTCTGACACTCTCTGAAACTCTTTGACACTCTTTGACAATCTCAGACACTGTCTGACTCTATCTGAAACTCTCTGACACTCTCTGACACTCCCTGACACTGTCTGAAGTTCTCTGACATACTCTGACACTCTCTGAAACTCTCTGAAACTCTCTGAAACTCTTTGACACTCTCTGACACTCTCTGAAAGTCTCTGACAATCTCTGACACTCTCAGACACTCTCTGACACTCTCTGACACATTCTGAAACTCTCTGAGACTATCTGACACTTTCTGAATCTCTCGGACACTCTCTGAATCTCTCTGAAACGCTCCGTCACTCTGTGACACTCTCTGAAACTTTCTGGCACTCTCCGACACTCTCTGAAGATCTCTGAAACGCTCTGAAAATCTCTGACACTCTCCGAAACTCTCTGATACTCACTGACACTCTGTGGCACTCACTGACATTCTCTGAAGATCTCTGAAACTCTCTGAAAATCTCTGACACTCTCTGTAACTCTGTGACACTCTCTGAAACCCTCTGACACTCTCTTACACTCTCCGGCACACTCAGAAACTGTCAGAAACTCTCAGGCACTCTCTGACACACTCAGAAATTCTCTGAAACTCTCTGACACTCTCTGAAATACTCTGACACCCTCTGACACACTCTGACACTCTCTGAAACTCTTTGACACTCTTTGACACTCTCAGACACTGTCTGACTCTCTCTGATACTCTCTGAAACTCTCTGACACTCTCTGACACTCCCTGACACTCTCTGAAGCTTTCTGAAACTCTCTGACACTCTCTGACACTCTCAGACACTCTCCGACACTCTGTGACACTTTCTGAAACTCTCTGACACTCTGTGACACCCTCTGAAACTCTCGGACACTCTCTGAAACTTTCTGAGACTCTCTGAAACTCTCTGAAACTCTTTGTAACTCTCTGACACTCTCAGAAACTCTCAGAAGCTCTCTGAAACTCTCTGACACTCTCTGACACTCTCTGAAACTCTCAGACTATCTCAGACACTCTCTGACACTGTCTGACACTATCTGAGACTCTCTGAAACTCTCTGAAACTCTCTGACATTCTCTGACACTCTCTGAAACTCTCTGACACTCTCTGACACTCTCAGACACTCTCCGACACTCTGTGACACTTTCTGAAACTCTCTGACACTATCTGACACTTTCTGAATCTCTCGGACACTCTCTGAATCTCTCTGAAACTCTATGACACTCTGTGACACTCTCTGAAACTTTCTGGCACTCTCTGACACTCTCTGAAGATCTCTGGCACTCTCTGAAACTCTGTGACACTCTCTGAAAGACTCTGACACTCTCTCACACTCTCAGACACTCTCTGACACTCTCTGACACTTTCTGAAACTCTCTGACACTATCTGACTCTTTCTGAAACTCTCGAACACTCTCTGACACACTCTGCAACTCTATGACACTCTGTGACACACTCTGACACTCTCTGAATCTCTCTGAAAAGCTCTGACACTCTGTGACACTCTCTGAAACTCTCTGAAACTCCCTGACACTCTCTGACTCTCTCTGAAATTTTCTGACACTCTCTGACACTCTCTGAACATCTCTGAAACTCTCTGAAAATCTCTGACACTCTCTGACAATCTGTGACACTCTCAGATACTCTCTGACTCTCTCAGACACACTCCGACACACTCAGAAAGACTCAGAAACTCTCTGGAACTCTCTGACACTCTCAGAAAGTCTCTGAAACACTCTGACACTCTCTGAAACTCTCTGACACTCTCTGACGCTCTCTGACACTCTCTGAAACTCTGTGACACTCTTTGACATTCTCTGACACACACTGACTCTCTCTGAAACTCTCTGACACTCTCTGAAACTCTCTGAAACTGTCTGACACTCTCTGACAATCTCTGACACTCTCTGAGTCTCTCTGAATCACTCTGACACTCTGTGAAACTCTCAGAAACTCTCTGACACTCTCTGAAACTCTCTGAAGCTCTCTGAAACTCTCTGAAACTCTCTGCCACTCTCTGACACTCTCTGAAACTCTCTGAAACTCTCTGACACTCTCTGAAACTCTCTGACAATCTCTGGCACTCTCAGACACTCTCTGAAGATCTCTGAAACTCTCTGACACTATCTGACACTTTCTGAATCTCTCGGACACTCTCTCAATCTCTCTGAAACTCTCCGACACTCTGTGACACTCTCTGAATCTTTCTCGCACTCTCTGACACCCTCTGAAGATCTCTGAAACTCGCTGAAAATCTCTGACACTCTCTGAAACTCTGTGAAAATCTCTGAAACACTCTGACACTCTCTGCCATTCTCAGACACTCTCTGACACTCTCTGACACTCTCTGAATCTCTCTGAAACTCTCTGACACTATCTGACACTTTCTGAATCTCTCGGACACTCTCTGAATCTCTCTGAAACTCTCTGACACTCTGTGACACTCTCTGAAACTTTCTGGCACTCTCTGACACTCTCTGAAGATCTCTGGCACTCTCTGAAAATCTCTGACACTCTCTGAAACTCTGTGACACTCTCTGAAAGACTCTGACACTCTCTGACACTCTCAGACACTCTCTGACACTCTCTGACACTTTCTGAAACTCTCTGACACTATCTGACTCTTTCTGAAACTCTCTGACACTCTCTGACACACTCTGCAACTCTATGACTCTCTGTGACACACTCTGACACTCTCTGAATCTCTCTGAAAAGCGCTGACACTCTGTGACACTCTCTGAAACTCTCTGAAACTCCCTGACACTCTCTGACTGTCTCTGAAACTTTCTGACACTCTCTGACACTCTCTGAACATCTCTGAAACTCTCTGAAAATCTCTGACACTCTCTGACACTCTGTGACACTCTCAGATACTCTCTGACTCTCTCAGACACACTCCGACACACTCAGAAAGACTCAGAAACTCTCTGGAACTCTCTGACACTCTCAGAATCTCTCTGAAACTCTCTGACACTCTGTGACACTCTGTAACTCTCTGAAACTCCCTGACACTCTCTGACACTCTCTGAAACTTTCTGACACTCTCTGACACTCTCTGAACATCTCTGAAACTCTCTGAAAATCTCTGACACTCTCTGACAATCTGTGACACTCTCAGATACTCTCCGACTCCCGCAGACACACTTCGACACACTCAGAAACTCTCAGAAACTCTCTGGCACTCTCTGACACTCTCAGAAACTCTCTGAAACTCTTTGACACTCTCTGAAACTCTCTGACACTATCTGACACTCTCTGACACTCTCTGAAACTCTTTGAAACTCTTTGACACTCTGAGACACTCCCGGAAACTCTTTGACACTCTTTGACAATCTCAGACACTGTCTGACTCTATCTGAAACTATCTGACACTCTCTGACACTCCCTGACACTCTCTGAATCTCTCTGAAATTCTCTGACACTCTGTGACACTCTGTAACTCTCTGAAACTCCCTGACACTCTCTGACACTCTCTGAAACTTTCTGACACTCTCTGAAACTCTCTGAACATTTCTGAAACTCTCTGAAAATCTCTGACACTCTCAGATACTCTCTGACTCCCGCAGACACACATCGACACACTCAGAAACTCTCTGGCACTCTCTGACACTCTCAGAAACTCTCTGAAACCCTTTGACACTCTCTGAAACTCCCTGACACTCTCTGACTCTCTCTGAAACTTTCTGACACTCTCTGACACTCTCTGAACATCTCTGAAACTCTCTGAAAATCTCTGACACTCTCTGACACTCTGTGAAAATCTCAGATACTCTCTGACTCTCTCAGACACACTCCGACACACTCAGAAACTCTCAGAAACTCTCTGTAACTCTCTGACACTCTCAGAAAGTCTCTGAAACTCTCTGACACTCTCTGAAACTCTCTGACACTCTCTGACGCTCCCTGACACTCTCTGAAACTCTGTGACAATCTTTGACAATCTCTGACACTCTCTGAAACTCTCTGAAACTGTCTGACACTCTCTGACAATCTCTGACACTCTCTGAATCTCTCTGAATCACTCTGACACTCTGTGACACTCTCTGAAACTTTCTGACACTCTCTGAAACTCTGTGAAGTTCTCTGAAACTCTCTGAAACTCTCTGACACACTCTCACACTCTCTGAAACTCTGTGAAGCTCTCTGAAACACTCTGACGATCTCTGACATTCTCAGACACTCTCTGACACTATCTGACAATTTCTGAAACTCTCTGACAGTATCTGACACTTTCTGAAACTCTCGGACACTCTCTGACACACTCTGCAACTCTGTGTCACTCTGTGACACTCTCTGACACTCTCTGACACTCTCTGAATCTCTCTGAAACTCTCTGACACTCTGTGACACTCTGTAACTCTCTGAAACTCCCTGACACTCTCTGACACTCTCTGAAACTTTCTGACACTCTCTGACACTCTCTGAACATCTCTGAAACTCTCTGAAAATCTCTGACACTCTCTGACAATCTGTGACACTCTCAGATACTCTCCGACTCCCGCAGACACACTTCGACACACTCAGAAACTCTCAGAAACTCTCTGGCACTCTCTGACACTCTCAGAAACTCTCTGAAACTCTTTGACACTCTCTGAAACTCTCTGACACAATCTGACACTCTCTGACAATCTCTGAAACTCTTTGAAATTCTTTGACGCTCTCAGACACTCCCGGAAACTCTTTGACACTCTTTGACAATCTCAGACACTGTCTGACTCTATCTGAAACTATCTGACACTCTCTGACACTCCCTGACACTGTCTGAAGCTCTCTGACACTCTCTGACACTCTCTGACACTCCCTGAAACTCTCTGACACTCTCTGACACTCTCTGACAATCTCTGAAACTCTCGGACAATCTCTGACACTCTCAGACACTCTCTGACACTGTCTGACACATTCTGAAACTCTCAGACACAATCAGACACTTTCTGAATCTCTCGGACACTCTCTGAATCTCTCTGAATCTCGCCGACACTCTGTGACACTCTCTGAAACTTTCTGGCACTCTCTGACACTCTCTGAATATCTCTGAAACTCTCTGAAAATCTCTGACACTCTCTGAAACTGTCTGACACATTCTGAAACTCTCAGACACAATCAGACACTTTCTGAATCTCTCGGACACTCTCTGAATCTCTCTGAATCTCGCCGACACTCTGTGACACTCTCTGAAACACTCTGACACTCTCTGACACACTCCGGCACACTCAGAAACTGTCAGAAACTCTCAGGCACTCTCTGACACTCTCAGAAATTCTCTGAAACCCTCTGACACTCTCTGAAACCCTCTGACACTCTCTGACACTCTCTGAAACTCTTTGACACTCATTGACACTCTCAGGCACTGTCTGACACTCTCTGAAACTCTCTGAAACTCTCTGACACTCTCTGACACTCCCTGACACTCTCTGAAGCTTTCTGAAACTCTCTGACACTCTGTGACACCCTCTTGAAACTCTCTAAAACTCTCGGACACTCTCTGAAACTTTCTGACACTCTCTGAAACTCTCTGAAACTCTTTGTAACTCTCTGACACTCTCAGAAACTCTCAGAAGCTCTCTGAAACTCTCTGACACTCTCTGACACTCTCTGAAACTCTCAGACACTCTCAGTCACTCTCAGAAACTCTCTGACACTCTCTGACACTCTCAGACACTCTCTGACACTCTGTGACACGTTCTGAAACTATCTGACACTATCTGACACTATCTGAATCTCTCGGACGCTCTCTGAATCTCTCTGAAACTCTCCGACACTCTGTGACACTCTCTGAAATTTTCTGGCACTCTCTGACACTCTCTGAAGATCTCTGACACTCTCTGAAACTCTCTGACACTCTCTGACGCTCCCTGACACTCTCTGAAACTCTGTGACTATCTTTGACAATCTCTGACACTCTCTGAAACTCTCTGAAACTGTCTGACACTCTCTGACAATCTCTGACACTCTCTGAATCTCTCTGAATCACTCTGACACTCTGTGACACTCTCTGAAACTCTCTGACACTCTCTGAAACTTTCTGACACTCTCTGAAACTCTCTGAAGTTCTCTGAAACTCTCTGAAACTCTCTGACACTCTCTGACACTCTCTGAAACTCTCTGAAACTCTCTGACACTCTCTGACACTCTCTGAAACTCTCTGACAATCTCTGGCACTCTCAGACACTCTCAGACACTCTCTGAAGATCTCTGAAACTCTCTGACACTATCTGACACTTTTTGAATCTCTCGGACACTCTCTGAAACTCTCTGAAACTCTCTGACACTCTCTGAAACTCTCTGACAATCTCTGGCACTCTCAGACACTCTCAGACACTCTCTGAAGATCTCTGAAACTCTCTGACACACTCTCACAGTCTCTGAAACTCTGTGAAACTCTCTGAAACACTCTGACGCTCTCTGACATTCTCAGACACTCTCTGACACTGTCTGACAATTTCTGAAACTCTCTGACAGTATCTGACACTTTCTGAACCTCTCGGACACTCTCTGACACACTCTGCAACTCTGTGTCACTCTGTGACACTCTGTGACACTCTCTGACACTCTCTGAATCTCTCTGAAACTCTCTGACACTCTGTGACACTCTGTAACTCTCTGAAACTCCCTGACACTCTCTGACACTCTCTGACACTCCCTGACAATCTCTGAAGCTTTCTGAAACTCTCTGACACTCTGTGACACCCTCTTGAAACTCTCTAAAACTCTCGGACACTCTCTGAAACTTTCTGACACCCTCTGAAACTCTCTGAAACTCTTTGTAACTCTCTGACACTCTCAGAAACTCTCAGAAGCTCTCTGAAACTCTCTGACACTCTCTGACACTCTCTGAAACTCTCAGACACTCTCAGACACTCTCAGAAACTCTCTGACACTCTCGGACACTCTCAGACACTCTCTGACACTCTGTGACACGTTCTGAAACTATCTGACACTATCTGACACTATCTGAATCTCTCGGACAATCTCTGAATCTCTCTGAAACTCTCCGTCACTCTGTGACACTCTCTGAAATTTTCTGGCACTCTCTGACACTCTCTGAAGATCTCTGACACTCTCTGAAACTCTCTGACACTCTCTGACGCTCCCTGACACTCTCTGGAACTCTGTGACTATCTTTGACAATCTCTGACACTCTCTGAAACTCTCTGAAACTGTCTGACACTCTCTGACAATCTCTGACACTCTCTGAATCTCTCTGAATCACTCTGACACTCTGTGACACTCTCTGAAACTCTCTGACACTCTCTGAAACTTTCTGACACTCTCTGAAACTCTCTGAAGTTCTCTGAAACTCTCTGAAACTCTCTGACACTCTCTGACACTCTCTGAAACTCTCTGAAACTCTCTGACACTCTCTGACACTCTCTGAAACTCTCCGACAATCTCTGGCACTCTCAGACACTCTCAGACACTCTCTGAAGATCTCTGAAACTCTCTGACACTATCTGACACTTTTTGAATCTCTCGGACGCTCTCTGATTCTCTCTGAAACTCTCCGACACTCTGTGACACTCTCTGAAACTTTCTCGCGCTCTCTGACACCCTCTGAAGATCTCTGAAACTCTCTGACACACTCTCACAGTCTCTGAAATTCTGTGAAACTCTCTGAAACACTCTGACGCTCTCTGACATTCTCAGACACTCTCAGACACTGTCTGACAATTTCTGAAACTCTCTGACAGTATCTGACACTTTCTGAAACTCTCGGACACTCTCTGACACACTCTGCAACTCTGTGTCACTCTGTGACACTCTCTGACACTCTCTGACCCTCTCTGAATCTCTCTGAAACTCTCTGACACTCTGTGACACTCTGTAACTCTCTGAAACTCCCTGACACTCTCTGACACTCTCTGAAACTTTCTGACACTCTCTGACACTCTCTGAACATCTCTGAAACTCTCTGAAAATCTCTGACACTCTCTGACAATCTGTGACACTCTCAGATGCTCTCCGACTCCCGCAGACACACTTCGACACACTCAGAAACACTCAGAAACTCTCTGGCACTCTCTGACACTCTCAGAAACTCTCTGAAACTCTTTGACACTCTCTGAAACTCTCTGACACTATCTGACACTTTCTGACACTCTCTGAAACTCTTTGAAACACTTTGACACTCTCAGACACTCCCTGACACTCTCTGAAAATCTCTGACACTCTCTGAAACTCTTTGACACTCTTTGACAATCTCAGACACTGTCTGACTCTATCTGTAACTGTCTGACACTCTCTGACACTCCCTGACACTGTCTGAAGCTCTCTGACACTCTCTGACACTCTCTGACACTCTCTGAAACTCTCTGAAACTCTCTGAAACTCTCTGACACTCTCTGACAATCTCTGAAACTCTCGGACAATCTCTGACACTCTCAGACACTCTCTGACACCGTCTGACACATTCTGAAACTCTCAGACACAATCTGACACTTTCTGAATCTCTCGGACACTCTCTGAATCTCTCTGAATCTCGCCGACACTCTGTGACAATCTCTGACACTTTCTGGCACTCTCTGACACTCTCTGAAGATCTCTGAAACTCTCTGAAAATCTCTGACACTCTCTGAAACTCTGTGACACTCTCTGAAACACTCTGACACTCTCTGACACTCTCCGGCACACTCAGAAACTGTCAGAAACTCTCAGGCACTCTCTGACACTCTCAGAAATTCTCTGAAACCCTCTGACACTCTCTGAAACCCTCTGACACTCTCTGAAACTCTTTGACACTCATTGACACTCTCAGGCACTGTCTGACACTCTCTGAAACTCTCTGAAACTCTCTGACACTCTCTGACACTCCCTGACACTCTCTGAAGCTTTCTGAAACTCTCTGACACTCTGTGACACCCTCTTGAAACGCTCTAAAACTCTCGGACACTCTCTGAAACTTTCTGACACTCTCTGAAACTCTCTGAAACTCTTTGTAACTCTCTGACACTCTCAGAAACTCTCAGAAGCTCTCTGAAACTCTCTGACACTCTCTGACACTCTCTGAAATTCTCAGACACTCTCCGACACTCTCTGACACTATCTGAGACTCTCTGAAACTCTCTGACACTCTCTGAAACTCTCTGAAACTCTCTGACACTCTCTGACACTCTCTGAACCTCTCTGACACTCTCTGACACTCTCAGACACTCTCTGACACTCTGTGACACGTTCTGAAACTATCTGACACTATCTGACACTTTCTGAATCTCTCGGACACTCTCTGAATCTCTCTGAAACTCTCCGACACTCTGTGACACTCTCTGAAATTTTCTGGCACTCTCTGACACTCTCTGAAGATCTCTGGCACTCTCTGAAAATCTCTGACACGTCTGAAACTCTGTGACACTCTCTGAGTGACTCTGACACCGACTCACACTCTCAGACACTCTCTGACACTCTCTGACACTTTCTGAAACTCTCTGACACTCTCTGACTCTTTCTGAAACTCTCGGAAACTCTCTGACACACTCTGCAACTCTATGACACTCTGTGACACACTCTGACACTCTCTGAATCTCTCTGAAAAGCTCTGACACTCTGTGACACTCTCTGAAACTCTCTGAAACTCCCTGACACTCTCTGACTCTCTCTGAAACTTTCTGACACTCTCTGACACTCTCTGACACTCCCTGACGCTCTCTGACATTCTCTGACACTCTGTGACACTCTCTGAAACTCTCTGAAACTCCCTGACACTCTCTGACTCTCTCTGAAACTTTCTGACACTCTCTGACACTCTCTGAACATCTCTGATACTCTCTGAAAATCTCTGACACTCTGTGACACTCTCAGAAACTCTCTGAAACTCTCTGACACTCTCTGACTATCTCTGACACTCTCTGAATCTCTCTGAATCACTCTGACACTCTGTGACTCTCTCTGAAACTCTCTGACACTCTCTGAAACTTTCTGACACTCTCTGACACTCTCTGAACATCTCTGATACTCTTTGAAAATCTCTGACACTCTCTGACACTCTGTGACACTCTCAGATACTCTCTGACTCTCTCAGACACACTCCGACACACTCAGAAACTCTCTGTAACTCTCTGACACTCTCAGAAAGTCTCTGAAACTCTCTGACACTCTCTGAAACTCTCTGACACTCTCTGACGCTCCCTGACATTCTCTGAAACTCTGTGACACTCTTTGACAATCTCTGACACTCACTGACTTTCTCTGAAACTCTCTGACAGTCTCTGAAACTCTCTGAAACTTTTTGACACTCTCTGACAATCTCTGACACTCTCTGAATCTCTCTGAATCTCTCTGAATCACTCTGACACTCTGTGACACTCTCTGAAACTCTCTGACACTCTCTGAAACTTTCTGACACTCTCTGAAACTCTCTGAAACTCTCTGAAACTCTCTGACACTCTCTGAAACTCTCTGAAACTCTCTGAAACTCTCTGACACTCTCTGACACTCTCTGAAACTCTCTGACAATCTCTGGCACTCTCAGACACTCTCTGAAGATCTCTGAAACTCTCTGACACTATCTGACACTTTCTGAATCTCTCTGACACTCTCTGACACTCTCTGAAACTCTGTGAAACTCTCTGAAACACTCTGACACTCTCTGACATTCTCACACACTCTCTGACACTTTCTGACACTTTCTGAAACTCTCTGACAGTATCTGACACTTTCTGAAACTCTCGGACACTCTCTGACATACTCTGCAACTCTGCGTCACTCTGTGACACTCTCTGACACTCTCTGACACTCTCTGAATCTCTCTGAAAATCTCTGACACTCTGTGACACTCTGTAACTCTCTGAAACTCCCTGACACTCTCTGACACTCTCTGAAACTTTCTGACACTCTCTGACACTCTCTGAACATCTCTGAAACTCTCTGAAAATCTCTGACACTCTCTGACAATCTGTGACACTCTCAGATACTCTCCGACTCCCGCAGACACACTTCGACACACTCAGAAACACTCAGAAACTCTCTGGCACTCTCTGGCACTCTCTGGCACTCTCTGACACTCTCTGGCACTCTCAAACACTCTCTGAAACTCTTTGAAACTCTTTGACACTCTCAGACACTCCCTGACACTCTCTGAAACTCTCTGACACCCTCTGAAACTCTTTGACACTCTTTGACAATCTCAGACACTGTCTGTCTCTATCTGAAACTCTCTGACACTCTCTGACACTCCCTGACACTGTCTGAAGCTCTCTGACACTCTCTGAACATCTCTGATACTCTCTGAAAATCTCTGACACTCTGTGACACTCTCAGAAACTCTCTGAATTTCTCTGACACTCTCTGACACTCTCTGAAACTGTTTGACACTCTTTGACACTCTCAGACACTGTCTGACTCTCTCTGAAACACTCTGACACTCTCTGACACTCTCTGAATCTCTCTGAAACTCTCTGACACTCTCTGACACTCCCTGAAACTCTCTGAAACTCCCTGACACTCTCTGACACTCTCTGAAACTTTCTGACACTCTCTGACACTCTCTGAACATCTCTGAAACTCTCTGAAAATCTCTGACACTCTCTGACAATCTGTGACACTCTCAGATGCTCTCCGACTCCCGCAGACACACTTCGACACACTCAGAAACACTCAGAAACTCTCTGGCACTCTCTGACACTCTCAGAAACTCTCTGAAACTCTTTGACACTCTCTGAAACTCTCTGACACTATCTGCCGCTCTCTGACACTCTCTGAAACTCTTTGAAACTCTTTGACACTCTCAGACACTCCCTGACACTCTCTGAAAATCTCTGACACTCTCTGACACTCTCTGAAACTCTTTGACACTCTTTGACAATCTCAGACACTGTCTGACTCTATCTGAAACTGTCTGACACTCTCTGACACTCCCTGACACTGTCTGAAGCTCTCTGACACTCTCTGACACTCTCTGACACTCTCTGAAACTCTCTGAAACTCTCTGACACTCTCTGACAATCTCTGAAACTCTCGGACAATCTCTGACACTCTCAGACACTCTCTGACACCGTCTGACACATTCTGAAACTCTCAGACACAATCTGACACTTTCTGAATCTCTCGGACACTCTCTGAATCTCGCCGACATACTGTGACACTCTCTGACACTTTCTGGCACTCTCTGACACTCTCTGAAGATCTCTGACACTCTCTGAAACTCTGTGACACTCTCTGAAACACTCTGACACTCTCTGACACTCTCCGGCACACTCAGAAACTGTCAGAAACTCTCAGGCACTCTCTGACACTCTCAGAAATTCTCTGAAACCCTCTGACACTCTCTGAAACCCTCTGACACTCTCTGAAACTCTTTGACACTCATTGACACTCTCAGGCACTGTCTGACACTCTCTGAAACTCTCTGAAACTCTCTGACACTCTCTGACACTCCCTGACACTCTCTGAAGCTTTCTGAAACTCTCTGACACTCTGTGACACCCTCTTGAAACTCTCTAAAACTCTCGTACACTCTCTGAAACTTTCTGACACTCTCTGAAACTCTCTGAAACTCTTTGTAACTCTCTGACACTCTCAGAAACTCTCAGAAGCTCTCTGAAACTCTCTGACACTCTCTGACACTCTCTGACACTCTCTGAATCTCTCTGAAACTCTCTGACACTCTCTGACACTCCCTGAAACTCTCTGAAACTCCCTGACACTCTCTGACACTCTCTGAAACTTTCTGACACTCTCTGACACTCTCTGAACATCTCTGAAACTCTCTGAAAATCTCTGACACTCTCTGACAATCTGTGACACTCTCAGATGCTCTCCGACTCCCGCAGACACACTTCGACACACTCAGAAACACTCAGAAACTCTCTGGCACTCTCTGACACTCTCAGAAACTCTCTGAAACTCTTTGACACTCTCTGAAACTCTCTGACACTATCTGCCGCTCTCTGACACTCTCTGAAACTCTTTGAAACTCTTTGACACTCTCAGACACTCCCTGACACTCTCTGAAAATCTCTGACACTCTCTGACACTCTCTGAAACTCTTTGACACTCTTTGACAATCTCAGACACTGTCTGACTCTATCTGAAACTGTCTGACACTCTCTGACACTCCCTGACACTGTCTGAAGCTCTCTGACACTCTCTGACACTCTCTGACACTCTCTGAAACTCTCTGAAACTCTCTGACACTCTCTGACAATCTCTGAAACTCTCGGACAATCTCTGACACTCTCAGACACTCTCTGACACCGTCTGACACATTCTGAAACTCTCAGACACAATCTGACACTTTCTGAATCTCTCGGACACTCTCTGAATCTCGCCGACATACTGTGACACTCTCTGACACTTTCTGGCACTCTCTGACACTCTCTGAAGATCTCTGACACTCTCTGAAACTCTGTGACACTCTCTGAAACACTCTGACACTCTCTGACACTCTCCGGCACACTCAGAAACTGTCAGAAACTCTCAGGCACTCTCTGACACTCTCAGAAATTCTCTGAAACCCTCTGACACTCTCTGAAACCCTCTGACACTCTCTGAAACTCTTTGACACTCATTGACACTCTCAGGCACTGTCTGACACTCTCTGAAACTCTCTGAAACTCTCTGACACTCTCTGACACTCCCTGACACTCTCTGAAGCTTTCTGAAACTCTCTGACACTCTGTGACACCCTCTTGAAACTCTCTAAAACTCTCGTACACTCTCTGAAACTTTCTGACACTCTCTGAAACTCTCTGAAACTCTTTGTAACTCTCTGACACTCTCAGAAACTCTCAGAAGCTCTCTGAAACTCTCTGACACTCTCTGACACTCTCTGAAATTCTCAGACACTCTCAGACACTCTCTGACACTCTCTGACACTATCTGAGACTCTCTGAAACTCTCTGACACTCTCTGAAACTCTCTGAAACTCTCTGACACTCTCTGACACTCTCTGACACTCTCTGAAACTCTCTGACACTCTCTGACACTCTCAGACACTCTCTGACACGTTCTGAAACTATCTGACACTATCTGACACTTTCTGAATCTCTCGGACACTCTCTGAATCTCTCTGAAACTCTCCGACACTCTGTGACACTCTCTGAAATTTTCTGGCACTCTCTGACACTCTCTGAAGATCTCTGGCACTCTCTGAAAATCTCTGACACGTCTGAAACTCTGTGACACTCTCTGAGTGACTCTGACACCGACTCACACTCTCAGACACTCTCTGACACTCTCTGACACTTTCTGAAACTCTCTGACACTCTCTGACTCTTTCTGAAACTCTCGGAAACTCTCTGACACACTCTGCAACTCTATGACACTCTGTGACACACTTCGAAACTCTCTGACACTCTCTGAAAAGCTCTGACACTCTGTGACACTCTCTGAAACTCTCTGAAACTCCCTGACACTCTCTGACTCTCTCTGAAACTTTCTGACACTCTCTGACACTCTCTGACACTCCCTGACGCTCTCTGACATTCTCTGACACTCTGTGACACTCTCTGAAACTCTCTGAAACTCCCTGACACTCTCTGACTCTCTCTGAAACTTTCTGACACTCTCTGACACTCTCTGAACATCTCTGATACTCTCTGAAAATCTCTGACACTCTGTGACACTCTCAGAAACTCTCTGAAACTCTCTGACACTCTCTGACTATCTCTGACACTCTCTGAATCTCTCTGAATCACTCTGACACTCTGTGACTCTCTCTGAAACTCTCTGACACTCTCTGAAACTTTCTGACACTCTCTGACACTCTCTGAACATCTCTGATACTCTCTGAAAATCTCTGACACTCTCTGACACTCTGTGACACTCTCAGATACTCTCTGACTCTCTCAGACACACTCCGACACACTCAGAAACTCTCTGTAACTCTCTGACACTCTCAGAAAGTCTCTGAAACTCTCTGAGACTCTCTGAAACTCTCTGACACTCTCTGACGCTCCCTGACATTCTCTGAGACTCTGTGACACTCTTTGACAATCTCTGACACTCACTGACTTTCTCTGAAACTCTCTGACAGTCTCTGAAACTCTCTGAAACTTTTTGACACTCTCTGACAATCTCTGACACTCTCTGAATCTCTCTGAATCACTCTGACACTCTGTGACACTCTCTGAAACTCTCTGACACTCTCTGAAACTTTCTGACACTCTCTGAAACTCTCTGAAACTCTCTGAAACTCTCTGAAACTCTCTGAAACTCTCTGACACTCTCTGACACTCTCTGAAACTCTCTGACAATCTCTGGCACTCTCAGACACTCTCTGAAGATCTCTGAAACTCTCTGACACTATCTGACACTTTCTGAATCTCTCTGACACTCTCTGACACTCTCTGAAACTCTGTGAAACTCTCTGAAACACTCTGACACTCTCTGACATTCTCAGACACTCTCTGACACTTTCTGACACTTTCTGAAACTCTCTGACAGTATCTGACACTTTCTGAAACTCTCGGACACTCTCTGACATACTCTGCAACTCTGCGTCACTCTGTGACACTCTCTGACACTCTCTGACACTCTCTGAATCTCTCTGAAACTCTCTGACACTCTGTGACACTCTGTAACTCTCTGAAACTCCCTGACACTCTCTGACACTCTCTGAAACTTTCTGACACTCTCTGACACTCTCTGAACATCTCTGAAACTCTCTGAAAATCTCTGACACTCTCTGACAATCTGTGACACTCTTAGATACTCTCCGACTCCCGCAGACACACTTCGACACACTCAGAAACACTCAGAAACTCTCTGGCACTCTCTGGCACTCTCTGGCACTCTCTGACACTCTATGGCACTCTCAGACACTCTCTGAAACTCTTTGAAACTCTTTGACACTCTCAGACACTCCATGACACTCTCTGAAACTCTCTGACACCCTCTGAAACTCTTTGACACTCTTTGACAATCTCAGACACTGTCTGTCTCTATCTGAAACTCTCTGACACTCTCTGACACTCCCTGACACTGTCTGAAGCTCTCTGACACTCTCTGAACATCTCTGATACTCTCTGAAAATCTCTGACACTCTGTGACACTCTCAGAAACTCTCTGAAACTCTCTGACACTCTCTGACACTCTCTGAAACTGTTTGACACTCTTTGACACTCTCAGACACTGTCTGACTCTCTCTGAAACACTCTGACACTCTCTGACACTCCCTGAAACTCTCTGAAACTCTCTGACACTCTCTGACACTCTCTGAAACTGTTTGACACTCTTTGACACTCTCAGACACTGTCTGACTCTATCTGAAACTCTCTGACACTCTCTGACACTCCCTGACACTGTCTGAAGCTCTCTGACACTCTGTGACACTCTCTGAAACTCTCTGAAACTCCCTGAAACTCTCTGACTCTCTCTGAAACTTTCTGACACTCTCTGACACTCTCTGACACTCCCTGACACTCTCTGAAATTCTCTGACACTCTCCGACACTCTCTGAAATTCTTTGACACTCTTTGACAATCTCAGACACTGTCTGACTCTATCTGAAACTCTCTGACACTCTCTGACACTCCCTGACACTGTCTGAAGCTCTCTGACACTCTTTGACACTCTCAGAAACTCTCTGGAACTCTCTGACACTCTCAGAAAGTCTCTGAAACTTTCTGACACTCGCTGAAACTCTCTGACACTCTCTGACGCTCCCTGACACTCTCTGAAACTCTGTGACAATCTTTGACAATCTCTGACACTCTCTGAAACTCTCTGAAACTGTCTGACACTCTCTGACAATCTCTGACACTCTCTGAATCTCTCTGAATCACTCTGACACTCTGTGACTCTCTCTGAAACTCTCTGACACTCTCTGAAACTTTCTGACACTTTCTGACACTCTCTGAACATCTCTGATACTCTCTGAAAATCTCTGACACTCTCTGACACTCTGTGACACTCTCAGATACTCTCTGACTCTCTCAGACACACTCCGACACACTCAGAAACTCTCTGTAACTCTCTGACACTCTCAGAAAGTCTCTGAAACTCTCTGACACTCTCTGAAACTCTCTGACACTCTCTGACGCTCCCTGACATTCTCTGAAACTCTGTGACACTCTTTGACAATCTCTGACACTCACTGACTTTCTCTGAAACTCTCTGACAGTCTCTGAAACTCTCTGAAACTTTTTGACACTCTCTGACAATCCCTGACACTCTCTGAATCTCTCTGAATCACTCTGACACTCTGTGACACTCTCTGAAACTCTCTGACACTCTCTGAAACTTTCTGACACTCTCTGAAACTCTCTGAAACTCTCTGAAACTCTCTGACACTCTCTGAAACTCTCTGAAACTCTCTGAAACTCTCTGACACTCTCTGACACTCTCTGAAACTCTCTGACAATCTCTGGCACTCTCAGACACTCTCTGAAGATCTCTGAAACTCTCTGACACTATCTGACACTTTCTGAATCTCTCTGACACTCTCTGACACTCTCTGAAACTCTGTGAAACTCTCTGAAACACTCTGACACTCTCTGACATTCTCAGACACTCTCTGACACTTTCTGACACTTTCTGAAACTCTCTGACAGTATCTGACACTTTCTGAAACTCTCGGACACTCTCTGACATACTCTGCAACTCTGCGTCACTCTGTGACACTCTCTGACACTCTCTGACACTCTCTGAATCTCTCTGAAACTCTCTGACACTCTGTGACACTCTGTAACTCTCTGAAACTCCCTGACACTCTCTGACGCTCTCTGAAACTTTCTGACACTCTCTGACACTCTCTGAACATCTCTGAAACTCTCTGAAAATCTCTGACACTCTCTGACAATCTGTGACACTCTTAGATACTCTCCGACTCCCGCAGACACACTTCGACACACTCAGAAACACTCAGAAACTCTCTGGCCCTCTCTGGCACTCTCTGGCACTCTCTGACACTCTCTGGCACTCTCAGACAATCTCAGACACTCTCTGAAACTCTCTGACACTCACTGACACTCTGTGGCACTCACTGACACTCTCTGAAGATCACTGAAACTCTTTGACACTCTCAGACACTCTCTGAAACTCTCTGACACTCACTGACACTCTGTGGCACTCACTGACACTCTCTGAAGATCTCTGAAACTCTCTGACACTATCTGACACTTTCTGAATCTCTCTGACACTCTCTGAAACTCTGTGAAACTATCTGAAACACTCTGACACTCTCTGACATTCTCAGACACTCTCTGACACTTTCTGACACTTTCTGAAAATCTCTGACAGTATCTGACACTTTCTGAAACTCTCGGACACTCTCTGACATACTCTGCAACTCTGCGTCACTCTGTGACACTCTCTGACACTCTCTGACACTCTCTGAATCTCTCTGAAACTCTCTGACACTCTGTGACACTCTGTAACTCTCTGAAACTCCCTGACACTCTCTGACACTCTCTGAACATCTCTGAAACTCTCTGAAAATCTCTGACACTCTCTGACAATCTGTGACACTCTTAGATACTCTCCGACTCCCGCAGACACACTTCGACACACTCAGAAACACTCAGAAACTCTCTGGCCCTCTCTGGCACTCTCTGACACTCACTGACACTCTGTGGCACTCACTGACACTCTCTGAAGATCACTGAAACTCTCTGACAGTATCTGACACTTTCTGAAACTCTCGGACACTCTCTGACATACTCTGCAACTCTGCGTCACTCTGTGACACTCTCTGACACTCTCTGACACTCTCTGAATCTCTCTGAAACTCTCTGACACTCTGTGACACTCTGTGACACTCTGTAACTCTCTGAAACTCCCTGACACTCTCTGACACTCTCTGAAACTTTCTGACACTCTCTGACACTCTCTGAACATCTCTGAAACTCTCTGAAAATCTCTGACACTCTCTGACAATCTGTGACACTCTTAGATACTCTCCGACTCCCGCAGACACACTTCGACACACTCAGAAACACTCAGAAACTCTCTGGCCCTCTCAGGCACTCTCTGGCACTCTCTGACACTCTCTGGCACTCTCAGACAATCTCAGACACTCTCTGAAACTCTCTGAAACTCTCTGACAATCTGTGACACTCTCAGACACTCTCTGAAACACTTTGAAACTCTTTGACACTCTCAGACACTCCCTGACACTCCCTGAAACTCTCTGACACCCTCTGAAACTCTTTGACACTCTTTGACAATCTCAGACACTGTCTGACTCTATCTGAAACTCTCTGACACTCTCTGACACTCCCTGACACTGTCTGAAGCTCTCTGACACTCTCTGACACTCTCTGAAACTCTCTGAAACTCTCTGACACTCTCTGACACTCTCTGAAACTCTCGGACAATCTCTGACACTCTCAGACACTCTCTGACACTCTCTGACACATTCTGAAACTCTCTGACACAATCTGACACTTTCTGAATCTCTCGGACACTCTCTGAATCTCTCTGAAACTCGCCGACACTCTGTGACACTCTCTGAAACTTTCTGGCACTCTCTGACACTCTCTGAAGATCTCTGAAACTCTCTGAAAATCTCTGACACTCTCTGAAACTCTCTGACACTGACTGACACTCTGTGGCACTCACTGACACTCTCTGAAGATCTCTGAAACTCTCTGAAAATCTCTGACACTCTCTGAAACTCTGTGACACTCTCTGAAACACTCTGACACTCTCTGACACTCTCCGGCACACTCAGAAACTGTCAGAAACTCTCAGGCAATCTCTGACACTCTCAGAAATTCTCTGAAACTCTCTGACACTCTCTGAAACCATCTGACAATCTCTGACACTCTCTGAAACTCTTTGACACTCATTGACACTCTCTGACACTGTCTGACACTCTCTGAAACTCTCTGAAACTCTCTGACACTCTCTGACACTCTCTGAAACTGTTTGACACTCTTTGACACTCTCAGACACTGTCTGACTCGATCTGAAACTCTCTGACACTCTCTGACACTCCCTGACACTGTCTGAAGCTCTCTGACACGCTGTGACACTCTCTGAAACTCTTGAATCTCCCTGACACTCTCTGACTCTCTCTGAAACTTTCTGACACTCTCCGACACTCTCTCAATTTCTTTGACACTCTTTGACAATCTCAGACACTGTCTGACTCTATCTGAAACTCTCTGACACTCTCTGACACTCCCTGACACTGTCTGAAGCTCTCTGACACTCTTTGACACTCTCTGAAACTCTCTGAAACTCTCTGACACTCTCTGACTCTCTCTGAACATCTCTGAAACTCTCTGAAATTCTCTGACACTCTCTGAAACTCTGTGACAATCTCAGATACTCTCTGACTCTCTCAGACACACTCCAACACACTCAGAAACTCAGAGAAACTCTCTGGAACTCTCTGACACTCTCAGAAAGTCTCTGAAACTCTCTGACACTCTCTGAAACTCTCTGACACTCTCTGACGCTCCCTGACACTCTCTGAAACTCTGTGACAATCTTTGACAATCTCTGACAATCTCTGAAACTCTCTGAAACTGTCTGACACTCTCTGACAATCTCTGACACTCTCTGAATCTCTCTGAATCACGCTGACACTCTGTGACACTCTCTGAAACTCTCTGAAACTCTCTGAAACTTTCTGACACTCTCTGACACTCTGTGAACATCTCTGATACTCTCTGAAAATCTCTGACACTCTCTGACACTCTGTGACACTCTCAGATACTCTCTGACTCTCTCAGACACACTCCGACACACTCAGAAACTCTCTGTAACTCTCTGACACTCTCAGAAAGTCTCTGAAACTCTCTGACACTCTCTGAAACTCTCTGACACTCTCTGACGCTCCCTGACATTCTCTGAAACTCTGTGACACTCTTTGACAATCTCTGACACTCACTGACTTTCTCTGAAACTCTCTGACAGTCTCTGAAACTCTCTGAAACTGTCTGACACTCTCTGACAATCTCTGACACTCTCTGAATCTCTCTGAATCACTCTGACACTCTGTGACACTCTCTGAAACTCTCTGACACTCTCTGAAACTTTCTGACACTCTCTGAAACTCTCTGAAACTCTCTGACACTCTCTGAAACTCTCTGAAACTCTCTGAAACTCTCTGACACTCTCTGACACTCTCTGAAACTCTCTGACAATCTCTGGCACTCTCAGACACTCTCTGAAGATCTCTGAAACTCTCTGACACTATCTGACACTTTCTGAATCTCTCTGACACTCTCTGAAACTCTGTGAAACTATCTGAAACACTCTGACACTCTCTGACATTCTCAGACACTCTCTGACACTTTCTGACACTTTCTGAAAATCTCTGAAAGTATCTGACACTTTCTGAAACTCTCGGACACTCTCTGACATACTCTGCAACTCTGCGTCACTCTGTGACACTCTCTGACACTCTCTGACACTCTCTGAATCTCTCTGAAACTCTCTGACACTCTGTGACACTCTGTAACTCTCTGAAACTCCCTGACACTCTCTGACACTCTCTGAACATCTCTGAAACTCTCTGAAAATCTCTGACACTCTCTGACAATCTGTGACACTCTTAGATACTCTCCGACTCCCGCAGACACACTTCGACACACTCAGAAACACTCAGAAACTCTCTGGCCCTCTCTGGCACTCTCTGGCACTCTCTGACACTCTCTGGCACTCTCAGACAATCTCAGACACTCTCTGAAACTCTCTGACACTCACTGACACTCTGTGGCACTCACTGACACTCTCTGAAGATCACTGAAACTCTCTGACAGTATCTGACACTTTCTGAAACTCTCGGACACTCTCTGACATACTCTGCAACTCTGCGTCACTCTTTGACAATCTCAGACACTGTCTGACTCTATCTGAAACTCTCTGACACTCTCTGACACTCCCTGAAACTGTCTGAAGCTCTCTGACACTCTCTGACACTCTCTGAAACTCTCTGAAACTCTCTGACACTCTCTGACACTCTCTGAAACTCTCGGATAATCTCTGACACTCTCAGACACTCTCTGACACTCTCTGACACATTCTGAAACTCTCTGACACAATCTGACACTTTCTGAATCTCTCGGACACTCTCTGAATCTCTCTGAAACTCGCCGACACTCTGTGACACTCTCTGAAACTTTCTGGCACTCTCTGACACTCTCTGAAGATCTCTGAAACTCTCTGAAAATCTCTGACACTCTCTGAAACTCTCTGACACTCACTGACACTCTGTGGCACTCACTGACACTCTCTGAAGATCTCTGAAACTCTCTGAAAATCTCTGACACTCTCTGAAACTCTGTGACACTCTCTGAAACACTCTGACACTCTCTGACACTCTCCGGCACACTCAGAAACTGTCAGAAACTCTCAGGCAATCTCTGACACTCTCAGAAATTCTCTGAAACTCTCTGACACTCTCTGAAACCATCTGACACTCTCTGAAACTCTCTGAAACTCTTTGACACTCATTGACACTCTCAGACACTGTCTGACACTCTCTGAAACTCTCTGACACCCTCTGAAACTCTTTGACACTCTTTGACAATCTCAGACACTGTCTGACTCTATCTGAAACTCTCTGACACTCTCTGACACTCCCTGACACTGTCTGAAGCTCTCTGACACTCTCTGACACTCTCTGAAACTCTCTGAAACTCTCTGACACTCTCTGACACTCTCTGAAACTCTCGCATAATCTCTGACACTCTCAGACACTCTCTGACACTCTCTGACACATTCTGAAACTCTCTGACACAATCTGACACTTTCTGAATCTCTCGGACACTCTCTGAATCTCTCTGAAACTCGCCGACACTCTGTGACACTCTCTGAAACTTTCTGGCACTCTCTGACACTCTCTGAAGATCTCTGAAATTCTCTGAAAATCTCTGACACTCTCTGAAACTCTCTGACACTCACTGACACTCTGTGGCACTCACTGACACTCTCTGAAGATCTCTGAAACTCTCTGAAAATCTCTGACACTCTCTGAAACTCTGTGACACTCTCTGAAACACTCTGACACTCTCTGACGCTCTCCGGCACACTCAGAAACTGTCAGAAACTCTCAGGCAATCTCTGACACTCTCAGAAATTCTCTGAAACTCTCTGACACTCTCTGAAACCATCTGACACTCTCTGACACTCTCTGAAACTCTTTGACACTCATTGACACTCTCAGACACTGTCAGACACTGTCTGAAACTCTCTGAAACTCTCTGACACTCTCTGACACTCTCTGAAACTGTTTGACACTCTTTGACACTCTCAGACACTGTCTGACTCGATCTGAAACTCTCTGACACTCTCTGACAATCCCTGACACTGTCTGAAGCTCTCTGACACTCTGTGACACTCTCTGAAACTCTCTGAATCTCCCTGACACTCTCTGACTCTCTCTGAAACTTTCTGACACTCTCTGACACTCTCTGACACTCCCTGACACTCTCGGAAATTCTCTGACACTCTCCGACACTCTCTGAAATTCTTTGACACTCTTTGACAATCTCAGACACTGTCTGACTCTATCTGAAACTCTCTGACACTCTCTGACACTCCCTGACACTGTCTGAAGCTCTCTGACACTCTTTGACACTCTCTGAAACTCTCTGAAACTCTCTGACACTCTCTGACTCTCTCTGAACATCTCTGAAACTCTCTGAAATTCTCTGACACTCTCTGACACTCTGTGACACTCTCAGATACTCTCTGACTCTCTCAGACACACTCCAACACACTCAGAAACTCTCAGAAACTCTCTGGAACTCTCTGACACTCTCAGAAAGTCTCTGAAACTCTCTGACACTCTCTGAAACTCTCTGACACTCTCTGACGCTCCCTGACACTCTCTGAAACTCTGTGACAATCTTTGACAATCTCTGACACTCTCTGAAACTCTCTGAAACTGTCTGACACTCTCTGACAATCTCTGACACTCTCTGAATCTCTCTGAATCACTCTGACACTCTGTGACACTCTCTGAAACTCTCTGACACTCTCTGAAACTTTCTGACACTCTCTGACACTCTGTGAACATCTCTGATACTCTCTGAAAATCTCTGACACTCTCTGACACTCTGTGACACTCTCAGATACTCTCTGACTCTCTCAGACACACTCCGACACACTCAGAAACTCTCTGTAACTCTCTGACACTCTCAGAAAGTCTCTGAAACTCTCTGACACTCTCTGAAACTCTCTGACACTCTCTGACGCTCCCTGACATTCTCTGAAAATCTGTGACACTCTTTGACAATCTCTGACACTCACTGACTTTGTCTGAAACTCTCTGACAGTCTCTGAAACTCTCTGAAACTGTCTGACACTCTCTGACAATCTCTGACACTCTCTGAATCTCTCTGAATCACTCTGACACTCTGTGACACTCTCTGAAAATCTCTGACACTCTCTGAAACTTTTTGACACTCTCTGAAACTCTCTGAAGCTCTCTGAAACTCTCTGAAACTCTCTGACACTCTCTGAAACTCTCTGAAACTCTCTGAAACTCTCTGACACTCTCTGACACTATCTGAAACTCTCTGACAATCTCTGGCACTCTCAGACACTCTCTGAAGATCTCTGAAACTCTCTGACACTATCTGACACTTTCTGAATCTCTCTGACACTCTCTGACACTCTCTGAAACTCTGTGAATCTCTCTGAAACACTCTGACACTATCTGACATTCTCAGACACTCTCTGACACTGTCTGACACTTTCTGAAACTCTCTGACAGTATCTGACACTTTCTGAAACTCTCGGACACTCTCTGACATACTCTGCAACTCTGCGTCACTCTGTGACACTCTCTGACACTCTCTGACACTCTCTGAATCTCTATGAAACTCTCTGACACTCTGTGACACTCTGTAACTCTCTGAAACTCCCTGACACTCTCTGACACTCTCTGAAACTTTCTGACACTCTCTGACACTCTCTGAACATCTCTGAAACTCTCTGAAAATCTCTGACACTCTCTGACAATCTGTGACACTCTCAGATACTCTCCGACTCCCGCAGACACACTTCGACACACTCAGAAACTCTCTGGCACTCTCTGGCACTCTCTGGCACTCTCTGACACTCTCTGGCACTCTCAGACAATCTCAGACACTCTCTGAAACTCTCTGAAACTCTCTGACAATCTGTGACACTCTCAGACACTCTCTGAAACTCTTTGAAACTCTTTGACACTCTCAGACACTCCCTGACACTCTCTGAAACTCTCTGACACCCTCTGAAACTCTTTGACACTCTTTGACAATCTCAGACACTGTCTGACTCTATCTGAAACTCTCTGACACTCTCTGACACTCCCTGACACTGTCTGAAGCTCTCTGACACTCTCTGACACTCTCTGAAACTCTCTGAAACTCTCTGACACTCTCTGACACTCTCTGAAATTCTCGGACAATCTCTGACACTCTCAGACACTCTCTGACACTGTCTGACACATTCTGAAACTCTCTGACACAATCTGACACTTTCTGAATCTCTCGGACACTCTCTGAATCTCTCTGAAACTCGCCGACACTCTGTGACACTCTCTGAAACTTTCTGGCACTCTCTGACACACTCTGAAGATCTCTGAAACTCTCTGAAAATCTCTGACACTCTCTGAAACTCTCTGACACTCACTGACACTCTGTGGCACTCACTGACACTCTCTGAAGATCTCTGAAACTCTCTGAAAATCTCTGACACTCTCTGAAACTCTGTGACACTCTCTGAAACACTCTGACACTCTCTGACACTCTCCGGCACACTCAGAAACTGTCAGAAACTCTCAGGCAATCTCTGACACTCTCAGAAATTCTCTGAAACTCTCTGACACTCTCTGAAACCATCTGACACTCTCAGACACTGTCTGACACTCTCTGAAACTCTCTGAAACTCTCTGACACTCTCTGACACTCTCTGAAACTGTTTGACACTCTTTGCCACTCTCAGACACTGTCTGACTCTATCTGAAACTCTCTGACACTCTCTGACACTCCCTGACACTGTCTGAAGCTCTCTGACACTCTGTGACACTCTCTGACACTCTCTGACACTCCCTGACACTCTCTGAAATTCTCTGACACTCTCCGACACTCTCTGAAATTCTTTGACACGCTTTGACAATCTCAGACACTGTCTGACTCTATCTGAAACTCTCTGACACTCTCTGACACTCCCTGACACTGTCTGAAGCTCTCTGACACTCTTTGACACTCTCTGAAACTCTCTGAAACTCTCTGACACTCTCTGACTCTCTCTGAACATCTCTGAAACTCTCTGAAATTCTCTGACACTCTCTGACACTCTGTGACACTCTCAGATACTCTCTGACTCTCTCAGACACACTCCGACACACTCAGAAACTCTCAGAAACTCTCTGGAACTCTCTGACACTCTCAGAAAGTCTCTGAAAATCTCTGACACTCTCTGAAACTCTCTGACACTCTCTGACGCTCCCTGACACTCTCTGAAACTCTGTGACAATCTTTGACAATCTCTGACACTCTCTGAATCTCTCTGAATCACTCTGACACTCTGTGACACTCTCTGAAACTCTCTGACACTCTCTGAAACTTTCTGACACTCTCTGACACTCTCTGAACATCTCTGATACTCTCTGAAAATCTCTGACACTCTCTGACACTCTGTGACACTCTCAGATACTCTCTGACTCTCTCAGACACACTCCGACACACTCAGAAACTCTCTGTAACTCTCTGACACTCTCAGAAAGTCTCTGAAACTCTCTGACACTCTCTGAAACTCTCTGACACTCTCTGACGCTCCCTGACATTCTCTGAAACTCTGTGACACTCTTTGACAATCTCTGACACTCACTGACTTTCTCTGAAACTCTCTGACAGTCTCTGAAACTCTCTGAAACTGTCTGACACTCTCTGACAATCTCTGAAACTCTCTGAATCTCTCTGAATCACTCTGACACTCTGTGACACTCTCTGAAACTCTCTGACACTCTCTGAAACTTTCTGACACTCTCTGAAACTCTCTGAAGCTCTCTGAAACTCTCTGAAACTCTCTGACACTCTCTGAAACTCTCTGAAACTCTCTGAAACTCTCTGACACTCTCTGACACTCTCTGAAACTCTCTGACAATCTCTGGCACTCTCAGACACTCTCTGAAGATCTCTGAAACTCTCTGACACTATCTGACACTTTCTGAATCTCTCTGACACTCTCTGACACTCTCTGAAACTCTGTGAATCTCTCTGAAACACTCTGACACTCTCTGACATTCTCAGACACTCTCTGACACTGTCTGACACTTTCTGAAACTCTCTGACAGTATCTGACACTTTCTGAAACTCTCGGACACTCTCTGACATACTCTGCAACTCTGCGTCACTCTGTGACACTCTCTGACACTCTCTGACACTCTCTGAATCTCTATGAAACTCTCTGACACTCTGTGACACTCTGTAACTCTCTGAAACTCCCTGACACTCTCTGACACTCTCTGAAACTTTCTGACACTCTCTGACACTCTCTGAACATCTCTGAAACTCTCTGAAAATCTCTGACACTCTCTGACAATCTGTGACACTCTCAGATACTCTCCGACTCCCGCAGACACACTTCGACACACTCAGAAACTCTCTGGCACTCTCTGGCACTCTCTGGCACTCTCTGACACTCTCTGGCACTCTCAGACAATCTCAGACACTCTCTGAAACTCTCTGAAACTCTCTGACAATCTGTGACACTCTCAGACACTCTCTGAAACTCTTTGAAACTCTTTGACACTCTCAGACACTCCCTGACACTCTCTGAAACTCTCTGACACCCTCTGAAACTCTTTGACACTCTTTGACAATCTCAGACACTGTCTGACTCTATCTGAAACTCTCTGACACTCTCTGACACTCCCTGACACTGTCTGAAGCTCTCTGACACTCTCTGACACTCTCTGAAACTCTCTGAAACTCTCTGACACTCTCTGACACTCTCTGAAATTCTCGGACAATCTCTGACACTCTCTGACACTCTCTGACACTCTCTGACACATTCTGAAACTCTCTGACACAATCTGACACTTTCTGAATCTCTCGGACACTCTCTGAATCTCTCTGAAACTCGCCGACACTCTGTGACACTCTCTGAAACTTTCTGGCACTCTCTGACACACTCTGAAGATCTCTGAAACTCTCTGAAAATCTCTGACACTCTCTGAAACTCTCTGACACTCACTGACACTCTGTGGCACTCACTGACACTCTCTGAAGATCTCTGAAACTCTCTGAAAATCTCTGACACTCTCTGAAACTCTCTGACACTCACTGACACTCTGTGGCACTCACTGACACTCTCTGAAGATCTCTGAAACTCTCTGAAAATCTCTGACACTCTCTGAAACTCTGTGACACTCTCTGAAACACTCTGACACTCTCTGACACTCTCCGGCACACTCAGAAACTGTCAGAAACTCTCAGGCAATCTCTGACACTCTCAGAAATTCTCTGAAACTCTCTGACACTCTCTGAAACCATCTGACACTCTCAGACACTGTCTGACACTCTCTGAAACTCTCTGAAACTCTCTGACACTCTCTGACACTCTCTGAAACTGTTTGACACTCTTTGCCACTCTCAGACACTGTCTGACTCTATCTGAAACTCTCTGACACTCTCTGACACTCCCTGACACTGTCTGAAGCTCTCTAACACTCTGTGACACTCTCTGACACTCTCTGACACTCCCTGACACTCTCTGAAATTCTCTGACACTCTCCGACACTCTCTGAAATTCTTTGACACGCTTTGACAATCTCAGACACTGTCTGACTCTATCTGAAACTCTCTGACACTCTCTGACACTCCCTGACACTGTCTGAAGCTCTCTGACACTCTTTGACACTCTCTGAAACTCTCTGAAACTCTCTGACACTCTCTGACTCTCTCTGAACATCTCTGAAACTCTCTGAAATTCTCTGACACTCTCTGACACTCTGTGACACTCTCAGATACTCTCTGACTCTCTCAGACACACTCCGACACACTCAGAAACTCTCAGAAACTCTCTGGAACTCTCTGACACTCTCAGAAAGTCTCTGAAAATCTCTGACACTCTCTGAAACTCTCTGACACTCTCTGACGCTCCCTGACACTCTCTGAAACTCTGTGACAATCTTTGACAATCTCTGACACTCTCTGAATCTCTCTGAATCACTCTGACACTCTGTGACACTCTCTGAAACTCTCTGACACTCTCTGAAACTTTCTGACACTCTCTGACACTCTCTGAACATCTCTGATACTCTCTGAAAATCTCTGACACTCTCTGACACTCTGTGACACTCTCAGATACTCTCTGACTCTCTCAGACACACTCCGACACACTCAGAAACTCTCTGTAACTCTCTGACACTCTCAGAAAGTCTCTGAAACTCTCTGACACTCTCTGAAACTCTCTGACACTCTCTGACGCTCCCTGACATTCTCTGAAACTCTGTGACACTCTTTGACAATCTCTGACACTCACTGACTTTCTCTGAAACTCTCTGACAGTCTCTGAAACTCTCTGAAACTGTCTGACACTCTCTGACAATCTCTGAAACTCTCTGAATCTCTCTGAATCACTCTGACACTCTGTGACACTCTCTGAAACTCTCTGACACTCTCTGAAACTTTCTGACACTCTCTGAAACTCTCTGAAGCTCTCTGAAACTCTCTGAAACTCTCTGACACTCTCTGAAACTCTCTGAAACTCTCTGAAACTCTCTGACACTCTCTGACACTCTCTGAAACTCTCTGACAATCTCTGGCACTCTCAGACACTCTCTGAAGATCTCTGAAACTCTCTGACACTATCTGACACTTTCTGAATCTCTCTGACAATCTCTGACACTCTCTGAAACTCTGTGAATCTCTCTGAAACACTCTGACACTCTCTGACATTCTCAGACACTCTCTGACACTGTCTGACACTTTCTGAAACTCTCTGACAGTATCTGACACTTTCTGAAACTCTCGGACACTCTCTGACATACTCTGCAACTCTGCGTCACTCTGTGACACTCTCTGACACTCTCTGACACTCTCTGAATCTCTATGAAACTCTCTGACACTCTGTGACACTCTGTAACTCTCTGAAACTCCCTGACACTCTCTGACACTCTCTGAAACTTTCTGACACTCTCTGACACTCTCTGAACATCTCTGAAACTCTCTGAAAATCTCTGACACTCTCTGACAATCTGTGACACTCTCAGATACTCTCCGACTCCCGCAGACACACTTCGACACACTCAGAAACTCTCTGGCACTCTCTGGCACTCTCTGGCACTCTCTGACACTCTCTGGCACTCTCAGACAATCTCAGACACTCTCTGAAACTCTCTGAAACTCTCTGACAATCTGTGACACTCTCAGACACTCTCTGAAACTCTTTGAAACTCTTTGACACTCTCAGACACTCCCTGACACTCTCTGAAACTCTCTGACACCCTCTGAAACTCTTTGACACTCTTTGACAATCTCAGACACTGTCTGACTCTATCTGAAACTCTCTGACACTCTCTGACACTCCCTGACACTGTCTGAAGCTCTCTGACACTCTCTGACACTCTCTGAAACTCTCTGAAACTCTCTGACACTCTCTGACACTCTCTGAAATTCTCGGACAATCTCTGACACTCTCAGACACTCTCTGACACTCTCTGACACATTCTGAAACTCTCTGACACAATCTGACACTTTCTGAATCTCTCGGACACTCTCTGAATCTCTCTGAAACTCGCCGACACTCTGTGACACTCTCTGAAACTTTCTGGCACTCTCTGACACACTCTGAAGATCTCTGAAACTCTCTGAAAATCTCTGACACTCTCTGAAACTCTCTGACACTCACTGACACTCTGTGGCACTCACTGACACTCTCTGAAGATCTCTGAAACTCTCTGAAAATCTCTGACACTCTCTGAAACTCTGTGACACTCTCTGAAACACTCTGACACTCTCTGACACTCTCCGGCACACTCAGAAACTGTCAGAAACTCTCAGGCAATCTCTGACACTCTCAGAAATTCTCTGAAACTCTCTGACACTCTCTGAAACCATCTGACACTCTCAGACACTCTTTGCCACTCTCAGACACTGTCTGACTCTATCTGAAACTCTCTGACACTCTCTGACACTCCCTGACACTGTCTGAAGCTCTCTGACACTCTGTGACACTCTCTGACACTCTCTGACACTCCCTGACACTCTCTGAAATTCTCTGACACTCTCCGACACTCTCTGAAATTCTTTGACACGCTTTGACAATCTCAGACACTGTCTGACTCTATCTGAAACTCTCTGACACTCTCTGACACTCCCTGACACTGTCTGAAGCTCTCTGACACTCTTTGACACTCTCTGAAACTCTCTGAAACTCTCTGACACTCTCTGACTCTCTCTGAACATCTCTGAAACTCTCTGAAATTCTCTGACACTCTCTGACACTCTGTGACACTCTCAGATACTCTCTGACTCTCTCAGACACACTCCGACACACTCAGAAACTCTCAGAAACTCTCTGGAACTCTCTGACACTCTCAGAAAGTCTCTGAAACTCTCTGACACTCTCTGAAACTCTCTGACACTCTCTGACGCTCCCTGACACTCTCTGAAACTCTGTGACAATCTTTGACAATCTCTGACACTCTCTGAATCTCTCTGAATCACTCTGACACTCTGTGACACTCTCTGAAACTCTCTGACACTCTCTGAAACTTTCTGACACTCTCTGACACTCTCTGAACATCTCTGATACTCTCTGAAAATCTCTGACACTCTCTGACACTCTGTGACACTCTCAGATACTCTCTGACTCTCTCAGACACACTCCGACAACTCAGAAACTCTCTGTAACTCTCTGACACTCTCAGAAAGTCTCTGAAACTCTCTGGCACTCTCTGAAACTCTCTGACACTCTCTGACGCTCCCTGACATTCTCTGAAACTCTGTGACACTCTTTGACAATCTCTGACACTCACTGACTTTCTCTGAAACTCTCTGACAGTCTCTGAAACTCTCTGAAACTTTTTGACACTCTCTGACAATCTCTGACACTCTCTGAATCTCTCTGAATCACTCTGACACTCTGTGACACTCTCTGAAACTCTCTGACACTCTCTGAAACTTTCTGACACTCTCTGAAACTCTCTGAAGCTCTCTGAAACTCTCTGAAACTCTCTGACACTCTCTGAAACTCTCTGAAACTCTCTGAAACTCTCTGACACTCTCTGAAACTCTCTGACAATCTCTGGCACTCTCAGACACTCTCAGACACTCTCTGAAGATCTCTGAAACTCTCTGACACTATCTGACACTTTCTGAAACTCTGTGAAACTCTCTGAAACTCTCTGACAATCTCTGGCACTCTCAGACACTCTCAGACACTCTCTGACATTCTCAGACACTCTCTGACACTGTCTGACACTTTCTGAAACTCTCTGACAGTATCTGACACTTTCTGAAACTCTCGGACACTCTCTGACATACTCTGCAACTATGCGTCACTCTGTGACACTCTCTGACACTCTCTGACACTCTCTGAATCTCTCTGAAACTCTCTGACACTCTGTGACACTCTGTAACTCTCTGAAACTCCCTGACACTCTCTGACACTCTCTGAAACTTTCTGACACTCTCTGACACTCTCTGAACATCTCTGAAACTCTCTGAAAATCTCTGACACTCTCTGACAATCTGTGACACTCTCAGATACTCTCCGACTCCCGCAGACACACTTCGACACACTCAGAAACATTCAGAAACTCTCTGGCACTCTCTGGCACTCTCAGAAAGTCTCTGAAAATCTCTGACACTCTCTGAAACTCTCTGACACTCTCTGACGCTCCCTGACACTCTCTGAAACTCTGTGACAATCTTTGACAATCTCTGACACTCTCTGAATCTCTCTGAATCACTCTGACACTCTGTGACACTCTCTGAAACTCTCTGACACTCTCTGAAACTTTCTGACACTCTCTGACACTCTCTGAACATCTCTGATACTCTCTGAAAATCTCTGACACTCTCTGACACTCTGTGACACTCTCAGATACTCTCTGACTCTCTCAGACACACTCCGACACACTCAGAAACTCTCTGTAACTCTCTGACACTCTCTGAAACTCTCTGACACTCTCTGACGCTCCCTGACATTCTCTGAAACTCTGTGACACTCTTTGACAATCTCTGACACTCACTGACTTTCTCTGAAACTCTCTGACAGTCTCTGAAACTCTCTGAAACTGTCTGACACTCTCTGACAATCTCTGAAACTCTCTGAATCTCTCTGAATCACTCTGACACTCTGTGACACTCTCTGAAACTCTCTGACACTCTCTGAAACTTTCTGACACTCTCTGAAACTCTCTGAAGCTCTCTGAAACTCTCTGAAACTCTCTGACACTCTCTGAAACTCTCTGAAACTCTCTGAAACTCTCTGACACTCTCTGACACTCTCTGAAACTCTCTGACAATCTCTGGCACTCTCAGACACTCTCTGAAGATCTCTGAAACTCTCTGACACTATCTGACACTTTCTGAATCTCTCTGACACTCTCTGACACTCTCTGAAACTCTGTGAATCTCTCTGAAACACTCTGACACTCTCTGACATTCTCAGACACTCTCTGACACTGTCTGACACTTTCTGAAACTCTCTGACAGTATCTGACACTTTCTGAAACTCTCGGACACTCTCTGACATACTCTGCAACTCTGCGTCACTCTGTGACACTCTCTGACACTCTCTGACACTCTCTGAATCTCTATGAAACTCTCTGACACTCTGTGACACTCTGTAACTCTCTGAAACTCCCTGACACTCTCTGACACTCTCTGAAACTTTCTGACACTCTCTGACACTCTCTGAACATCTCTGAAACTCTCTGAAAATCTCTGACACTCTCTGACAATCTGTGACACTCTCAGATACTCTCCGACTCCCGCAGACACACTTCGACACACTCAGAAACTCTCTGGCACTCTCTGGCACTCTCTGGCACTCTCTGACACTCTCTGGCACTCTCAGACAATCTCAGACACTCTCTGAAACTCTCTGAAACTCTCTGACAATCTGTGACACTCTCAGACACTCTCTGAAACTCTTTGAAACTCTTTGACACTCTCAGACACTCCCTGACACTCTCTGAAACTCTCTGACACCCTCTGAAACTCTTTGACACTCTTTGACAATCTCAGACACTGTCTGACTCTATCTGAAACTCTCTGACACTCTCTGACACTCCCTGACACTGTCTGAAGCTCTCTGACACTCTCTGACACTCTCTGAAACTCTCTGAAACTCTCTGACACTCTCTGACACTCTCTGAAATTCTCGGACAATCTCTGACACTCTCTGACACTCTCTGACACTCTCTGACACATTCTGAAACTCTCTGACACAATCTGACACTTTCTGAATCTCTCGGACACTCTCTGAATCTCTCTGAAACTCGCCGACACTCTGTGACACTCTCTGAAACTTTCTGGCACTCTCTGACACACTCTGAAGATCTCTGAAACTCTCTGAAAATCTCTGACACTCTCTGAAACTCCCTGACACTCACTGACACTCTGTGGCACTCACTGACACTCTCTGAAGATCTCTGAAACTCTCTGAAAATCTCTGACACTCTCTGAAACTCTGTGACACTCTCTGAAACACTCTGACACTCTCTGACACTCTCCGGCACACTCCGAAACTGTCAGAAACTCTCAGGCAATCTCTGACACTCTCAGAAATTCTCTGAAACTCTCTGACACTCTCTGAAACCATCTGACACTCTCAGACACTGTCTGACACTCTCTGAAACTCTCTGAAACTCTCTGACACTCTCTGACACTCTCTGAAACTGTTTGACACTCTTTGCCACTCTCAGACACTGTCTGACTCTATCTGAAACTCTCTGACACTCTCTGACACTCCCTGACACTGTCTGAAGCTCTCTGACACTCTGTGACACTCTCTGACACTCTCTGACACTCCCTGACACTCTCTGAAATTCTCTGACACTCTCCGACACTCTCTGAAATTCTTTGACACGCTTTGACAATCTCAGACACTGTCTGACTCTATCTGAAACTCTCTGACACTCTCTGACACTCCCTGACACTGTCTGAAGCTCTCTGACACTCTTTGACACTCTCTGAAACTCTCTGAAACTCTCTGACACTCTCTGACTCTCTCTGAACATCTCTGAAACTCTCTGAAATTCTCTGACACTCTCTGACACTCTGTGACACTCTCAGATACTCACTGACTCTCTCAGACACACTCCGACACACTCAGAAACTCTCAGAAACTCTGTGGAACTCTCTGACACTCTCAGAAAGTCTCTGAAACTCTCTGACACTCTCTGAAACTCTCTGACACTCTCTGACGCTCCCTGACACTCTCTGAAACTCTGTGACAATCTTTGACAATCTCTGACACTCTCTGAATCTCTCTGAATCACTCTGGCACTCTGTGACACTCTCTGAAACTCTCTGACACTCTCTGAAACTTTCTGACACTCTCTGACACTCTCTGAACATCTCTGATACTCTCTGAAAATCTCTGACACTCCCTGACACTCTGTGACACTCTCAGATACTCTCTGACTCTCTCAGACACACTCCGACACACTCAGAAACTCTCTGTAACTCTCTGACACTCTCAGAAAGTCTCTGAAACTCTCTGACACTCTCTGAAACTCTCTGACACTCTCTGACGCTCCCTGACATTCTCTGAAACTCTGTGACACTCTTTGACAATCTCTGACACTCACTGACTTTCTCTGAAACTCTCTGACAGTCTCTGAAACTCTCTGAAACTGTCTGACACTCTCTGACAATCTCTGACACTCTCTGAATCTCTCTGAATCACTCTGACACTCTGTGACACTCTCTGAAACTCTCTGACACTCTCTGAAACTTTCTGACACTCTCTGAAACTCTCTGAAGCTCTCTGAAACTCTCTGAAAATCTCTGACACTCTCTGAAACTCTCTGAAACTCTCTGAAACTCTCTGACACTCTCTGAAACTCTCTGACAATCTCTGGCACTCTCAGACACTCTCAGACACTCTCTGAAGATCTCTGAAACTCTCTGACACTATCTGACACTTTCTGAAACTCTGTGAAACTCTCTGAAACACTCTGACACTCTCTGACATTCTCAGACACTCTCTGACACTGTCTGACACTTTCTGAAACTCTCTGACAGTATCTGACACTTTCTGAAACTCTCGGACACTCTCTGACATACTCTGCAACTCTGCGTCACTCTGTGACACTCTCTGACACTCTCTGACACTCTCTGAATCTCTCTGAAACTCTCTGACACTCTGTGACACTCTGTAACTCTCTGAAACTCCCTGACACTCTCTGACACTCTCTGAAACTTTCTGACACTCTCTGACACTCTCTGAACATCTCTGAAACTCTCTGAAAATCTCTGACACTCTCTGACAATCTGTGACACTCTCAGATACTCTCCGACTCCCGCAGACACACTTCGACACACTCAGAAACATTCAGAAACTCTCTGGCACTCTCTGGCACTCTCTGACACTCTCTGGCACTCTCAGACACTCTCAGACACTCTCTGAAGTTCTCTGAAACTCTCTGACAATCTGTGACACTCTCAGACACTCTCTGAAACTCTTTGAAACTCTTTGACACTCTTTGACAATCTCAGACACTGTCTGACTCTATCTGAAACTCTCTGACACTCTCTGACACTCCCTGACACTGTCTGAAGCTCTCTGACACTCTCTGACACTCTCTGAAACTCTCTGAAACTCTCTGACACTCTCTGACACTCTCTGAAACTCTCGGACAATCTCTGACACTCACAGACACTCTCTGACACTCTCTGACACATTCTGAAACTCTCTGACACAATCTGACACTTTCTGAATCTCTCGGACACTCTCTGAATCTCTCTGAAACTCGCCGACACTCTGTGACACTCTCTGAAACTTTCTGGCACTCTCTGACGCTCTCTGAAGATCTCTGAAACTCTCTGAAAATCTCTGACACTCTCTGAAACTCTCTGACACTCACTGACACTCTGTGGCACTCACTGACACTCTCTGAAGATCTCTGAAACTCTCTGAAAATCTCTGACACTCTCTGAAACACTCTGACACTCTCTGACACTCTCCGGCACACTCAGAAACTGTCAGAAACTCTCAGGCAATCTCTGACACTCTCAGAAATTCTCTGAAACTCTCTGACACTCTCTGAAACCATCTGACACTCTCTGACACTCTCTGAAACTCTTCGACACTCATTGACACTCTCAGACACTGTCTGACACTCTCTGAAACTCTCTGAAACTATCTGACACTCTCTGACACTCTCTGAAACTGTTTGACACTCTTTGACACTCTCAGACACTGTCTGACTCGATCTGAAACTCTCTGACACTCTCTGACACTCCCTGACACTGTCTGAAGCTCTCTGACACTCTGTGACACTCTCTGAAACTCTCTGAATCTCCCTGACACTCTCTGACTCTCTCTGAAACTTTCTGACACTCTCTGACACTCTCTGACACTCCCTGACACTCTCAGAAATTCTCTGACACTCTCCGACACTCTCTGAAATTCTTTGACACTCTTTGACAATCTCAGACACTGTCTGACTGTATCTGAAACTCTCTGACACTCTCTGACACTCCCTGACACTGTCTGAAGCTCTCTGACACTCTTTGACACTCTCTGAAACTCTCTGAAACTCTCTGACACTCTCTGACTCTCTCTGAACATCTCTGAAACTCTCTGAAATTCTCTGACACTCTCTGACACTCTCTGACACTCTCTGAAACTCTATGACAATCTCTGGCACTCTCAGACACTCTCTGAAGATCTCTGAAACTCTCTGACACTATCTGACACTTTCTGAATCTCTCTGACACTCTCTGACACTCTCTGAAACTCTGTGAATCTCTCTGAAACACTCTGACACTCTCTGACATTCTCAGACAATCTCTGACACTGTCTGACACTTTCTGAAACTCTCTGACAGTATCTGACACTTTCTGAAACTCTCGGACACTCTCTGACATACTCTGCAACTCTGCGTCACTCTGTGACACTCTCTGACACTCTCTGAATCTCTATGAAACTCTCTGACACTCTGTGACACTCTGTAACTCTCTGAAACTCCCTGACACTCTCTGACACTCTCTGAAACTTTCTGACACTCTCTGACACTCTCTGAACATCTCTGAAACTCTCTGAAAATCTCTGACACTCTCTGACAATCTGTGACACTCTCAGATACTCTCCGACTCCCGCAGACACACTTCGACACACTCAGAAACTCTCTGGCACTCTCTGGCACTCTCTGGCACTCTCTGACACTCTCTGGCACTCTCAGACAATCTCAGACACTCTCTGAAACTCTCTGAAACTCTCTGACAATCTGTGACACTCTCAGACACTCTCTGAAACTCTTTGAAACTCTTTGACACTCTCAGACACTCCCTGACACTCTCTGAAACTCTCTGACACCCTCTGAAACTCTTTGACACTCTTTGACAATCTCAGACACTGTCTGACTCTATCTGAAACTCTCTGACACTCTCTGACACTCCCTGACAGTGTCTGAAGCTCCCTGACACTCTCTGACACTCTCTGAAACTCTCTGAAACTCTCTGACACTCTCTGACACTCTCTGACACTCTCGGACAATCTCTGACACTCTCAGACACTCTCAGACACTCTCTGACACTCTCTGACACATTCTGAAACTCTCTGACACAATCTGACACTTTCTGAATCTCTCGGACACTCTCTGAATCTCTCTGAAACTCGCCGACACTCTGTGACACTCTCTGAAACTTTCTGGCACTCTCTGACACTCTCTGAAGATCTCTGAAACTCTCTGAAAATCTCTGACACTCTCTGAAACTCTCTGACACTCACTGACACTCTGTGGCACTCACTGACACTCTCTGAAGATCTCTGAAACTCTCTGAAAATCTCTGACACTCTCTGAAACTCTGTGACACTCTCTGAAACACTCTGACACTCTCTGACACTCTCCGGCACACTCAGAAACTGTCAGAAACTCTCAGGCAATCTCTGACACTCTCAGAAATTCTCTGAAACTCTCTGACACTCTCTGAAACCATCTGACACTCTCAGACACTGTCTGACACTCTCTGAAACTCTCTGAAACTCTCTGACACTCTCTGACACTCTCTGAAACTGTTTGACACTCTTTGCCACTCTCAGACACTGTCTGACTCTATCTGAATCTCTCTGACACTCTCTGACACTCCCTGACACTGTCTGAAGCTCTCTGACACTCTGTGAAACTCTCTGACACTCTCTGACACTCCCTGACACTCTCTGAAATTCTCTGACACTCTCCGACACTCTCTGAAATTCTTTGACACGCTTTGACAATCTCAGACACTGTCTGACTCTATCTGAAACTCTCTGACACTCTCTGACACTCCCTGACACTGTCTGAAGCTCTCTGACACTCTTTGACACTCTCTGAAACTCTCTGAAACTCTCTGAAAATCTCTGACACTCTCTGACACTCTGTGACACTCTCAGATACTCTCTGACTCTCTCAGACACACTCCGACACACTCAGAAACTCTCTGTAACTCTCTGACACTCTCAGAAAGTCTCTGAAACTCTCTGACACTCTCTGAAACTCTCTGACACTCTCTGACGCTCCCTGACATTCTCTGAAACTCTGTGACACTCTTTGACAATCTCTGACACTCACTGCCTTTCTCTGAAACTCTCTGACAGTCTCTGAAACTCTCTGAAACTGTCTGACACTCTCTGACAATCTCTGACACTCTCTGAATCTCTCTGAATCACTCTGACACTCTGTGACACTCTCTGAAACTCTCTGACACTCTCTGAAACTTTCTGACACTCTCTGAAACTCTCTGAAGCTCTCTGAAACTCTCTGAAACTCTCTGACACTCTCTGAAACTCTCTGAAACTCTCTGAAACTCTCTGACACTCTCTGAAACTCTCTGACAATCTCTGGCACTCTCAGACACTCTCAGACACTCTCTGAAGATCTCTGAAACTCTCTGACACTATCTGACACTTTCTGAAACTCTGTGAAACTCTCTGAAACACTCTGACACTCTCTGACATTCTCAGGCACTCTCTGACACTGTCTGACACTTTCTGAAACTCTCTGACAGTATCTGACACTTTCTGAAACTCTCGGACACTCTCTGACATACTCTGCAACTCTGCGTCACTCTGTGACACTCTCTGACACTCTCTGACACTCTCTGAATCTCTCTGAAACTCTCTGACACTCTGTGACACTCTGTAACTCTCTGAAACTCCCTGACACTTTCTGACACTCTCTGAAACTTTCTGACACTCTCTGACACTCTCTGAACATCTCTGAAACTCTCTGAAAATCTCTGACACTCTCTGACAATCTGTGACACTCTCAGATACTCTCCGACTCCCGCAGACACACTTCGACACACTCAGAAACACTCAGAAACTCTCTGGCACTCTCTGGCACTCTCTGGCACTCTCTGACACTCTCTGGCACTCTCAGACACTCTCAGACACTCTCTGAAGTTCTCTGAAACTCTCTGACAATCTGTGACACTCTCAGACACTCTCTGAAACTCTTTGAAACTCTTTGACACTCTCAGACACTCCCTGACACTCTCTGAAACTCTCTGACACCCTCTGAAACTCTTTGACACTCTTTGACAATCTCAGACACTGTCTGACTCTATCTGAAACTCTCTGACACTCTCTGACACTCCCTGACACTGTCTGAAGCTCTCTGACACTCTCTGACACTCTCTGAAACTCTCTGACACTCTCTGACACTCTCTGACACTCTCTGAAACTCTCGGACAATCTCTGACACTCACAGACACTCTCTGACACTCTCTGACACTCTCTGACACATTCTGAAACTCTCTGACACAATCTGACACTTTCTGAATCTCTCGGACAAACTCTGAATCTCTCTGAAACTCGCCGACACTCTGTGACACTCTCTGAAACTTTCTGGCACTCTCTGACACTCTCTGAAGATCTCTGAAACTCTCTGAAAATCTCTGACACTCTCTGAAACTCTCTGACACTCACTGACACTCTGTGGCACTCACTGACACTCTCTGAAGATCTCTGAAACTCTCTGAAAATCTCTGACACTCTCTGAAACTCTGTGACACTCTCTGAAACACTCTGACACTCTCTGACACTCTCCGGCACACTCAGAAACTGTCAGAAACTCTCAGGCAATCTCTGACACTCTCAGAAATTCTCTGAAACTCTCTGACACTCTCTGAAACCATCTGACACTCTCAGACACTGTCTGACACTCTCTGAAACTCTCTGAAACTCTCTGACACTCTCTGACACTCTCTGAAACTGTTTGACACTCTTTGACACTCTCAGACACTGTCTGACTCTATCTGAACATCTCTGACACTCTCTGACACTCTGTGACACTCTCAGATACTCTCTGACTCTCTCAGACACACTCCGACACACTCAGAAACTCTCTGTAACTCTCTGACACTCTCAGAAAGTCTCTGAAACTCGCTGACACTCTCTGAAACTCTCTGACACTCTCTGACGCTCCCTGACATTCTCTGACACTCTGTGACACTCTTTGACAATCTCTGACACTCAGTGACTTTCTCTGAAACTCTCTGACAGTCTCTGAAACTCTCTGAAACTGTCTGACACTCTCTGACAATCTCTGACACTCTCTGAATCTCTCTGAATCACTCTGACACTCTGTGACACTCTCTGAAACTCTCTGACACTCTCTGAAACTTTCTGACACTCTCTGAAACTCTCTGAAGCTCTCTGAAACTCTCTGAAACTCTCTGACACTCTCTGAAACTCTCTGAAACTCTCTGAAACTCTCTGACACTCTCTGAAACTCTCTGACAATCTCTGGCACTCTCAGACACTCTCAGACACTCTCTGAAGATCTCTGAAACTCTCTGACACTATCTGACACTTTCTGAAACTCTGTGAAACTCTCTGAAACACTCTGACACTCTCTGAAGATCTCTGAAACTCTCTGAAAATCTCTGACACTCTCTGAAACTCTCTGACACTCACTGACACTCTGTGGCACTCACTGACACTCTCTGAAGATCTCTGAAACTCTCTGAAAATCTCTGACACTCTCTGAAACTCTGTGACACTCTCTGAAACACTCTGACACTCTCTGACACTCTCCGGCACACTCAGAAACTGTCAGAAACTCTCAGGCAATCTCTGACACTCTCACAAATTCTCTGAAACTCTCTGACACTCTCTGAAACCATCTGACACTCTCAGACACTGTCTGACACTCTCTGAAACTCTCTGAAACTCTCTGACACTCTCTGACACTCTCTGAAACTGTTTGACACTCTTTGACACTCTCAGACACTGTCTGACTCTATCTGAAACTCTCTGACACTCTCTGACACTCTGTGACACTCTCAGATACTCTCTGACTCTCTCAGACACACTCCGACACACTCAGAAACTCTCTGTAACTCTCTGACACTCTCAGAAAGTCTCTGAAACTCTCTGACACTCTCTGAAACTCTCTGACACTCTCTGACGCTCCCTGACATTCTCTGAAACTCTGTGACACTCTTTGACAATCTCTGACACTCACTGACTTTCTCTGAAACTCTCTGACAGTCTCTGAAACTCTCTGAAACTGTCTGACACTCTCTGACAATCTCTGACACTCTCTGAATCTCTCTGAATCACTCTGACACTCTGTGACACTCTCTGAAACTCTCTGACACTCTCTGAAACTTTCTGACACTCTCTGAAACTCTCTGAAGCTCTCTGAAACTCTCTGAAACTCTCTGACACTCTCTGAAACTCTCTGAAACTCTCTGAAACTCTCTGACACTCTCTGAAACTCTCTGACAATCTCTGGCACTCTCAGACACTCTCAGACACTCTCTGAAGATCTCTGAAACTCTCTGACACTATCTGACACTTTCTGAAACTCTGTGAAACTCTCTGAAACACTCTGACACTCTCTGACATTCTCAGGAACTCTCTGACACTGTCTGACACTTTCTGAAACTCTCTGACAGTATCTGACACTTTCTGAAACTCTCGGACACTCTCTGACATACTCTGCAACTCAGCGTCACTCTGTGACACTCTCTGACACTCTCTGACACTCTCTGAATCTCTCTGAAACTCTCTGACACTCTGTGACACTCTGTAACTCTCTGAAACTCCCTGACACTCTCTGACACTCTCTGAAACTTTCTGACACTCTCTGACACTCTCTGAACATCTCTGAAACTCTCTGAAAATCTCTGACACTCTCTGACAATCTGTGACACTCTCAGATACTCTCCGACTCCCGCAGACACACTTCGACACACTCAGAAACACTCAGAAACTCTCTGGCACTCTCTGGCACTCTCTGGCACTCTCTGACACTCTCTGGCACTCTCAGACACTCTCAGACACTCTCTGAAGTTCTCTGAAACTCTCTGACAATCTGTGACACTCTCAGACACTCTCTGAAACTCTTTGAAACTCTTTGACACTCTCAGACATTCCCTGACACTCTCTGAAACTCTCTGACACTCTCTGAAACTGTTTGACACTCTTTGACACTCTCAGACACTGTCTGACTCTATCTGAAACTCTCTGACACTCTCTGACACTCTGTGACACTCTCAGATACTCTCTGACTCTCTCAGACACACTCCGACACACTCAGAAACTCTCTGTAACTCTCTGACACTCTCAGAAAGTCTCTGAAACTCTCTGACACTCTCTGAAACTCTCTGACACTCTCTGACGCTCCCTGACATTCTCTGAAACTCTGTGACACTCTTTGACAATCTCTGACACTCACTGACTTTCTCTGAAACTCTCTGACAGTCTCTGAAACTCTCTGAAACTGTCTGACACTCTCTGACAATCTCTGACACTCTCTGAATCTCTCTGAATCACTCTGACACTCTGTGACACTCTCTGAAACTCTCTGACACTCTCTGAAACTTTCTGACACTCTCTGAAACTCTCTGAAGCTCTCTGAAACTCTCTGAAACTCTCTGACACTCTCTGAAACTCTCTGAAACTCTCTGACACTCTCTGAAACTCTCTGACAATCTCTGGCACTCTCTGACACTCTCAGACACTCTCTGAAGATCTCTGAAACTCTCTGACACTATCTGACACTTTCTGAAACTCTGTGAAACTCTCTGAAACACTCTGACACTCTCTGACATTCTCAGGCACTCTCTGACACTGTCTGACACTTTCTGAAACTCTCTGACAGTATCTGACACTTTCTGAAACTCTCGGACACTCTCTGACATACTCTGCAACTCTGCGTCACTCTGTGACACTCTGTGACACTCTCTGACACTCTCTGAATCTCTCTGAAACTCTCTGACACTCTGTGACACTCTGTAACTCTCTGAAACTCCCTGACACTCTCTGACACTCTCTGAAACTTTCTGACACTCTCTGACACTCTCTGAACATCTCTGAAACTCTCTGAAAATCTCTGACACTCTCTGACAATCTGTGACACTCTCAGATACTCTCCGACACCCGCAGACACACTTCGACACACTCAGAAACACTCAGAAACTCTCTGGCACTCTCTGGCACTCTCTGGCACTCTCTGACACTCTCTGGCACTCTCAGACACTCTCAGACACTCTCTGAAGATCTCTGAAACTCTCTGACAATCTGTGACACTCTCAGACACTCTCTGAAACTCTTTGAAACTCTTTGACACTCTCAGACACTCCCTGACACTCTCTGAAACTCTCTGACACCCTCTGAAACTCTTTGACACTCTTTGACAATCTCAGATACTGTCTGACTCTATCTGAAACTCTCTGACACTCTCTGACACTCTCTGACACTCCCTGACACTGTCTGAAGCTCTCTGACACTCTCTGACACTCTCTGAAACTCTCTGAAACTCTCTGACACTCTCTGACACTCTCTGAAACTCTCGGACAATCTCTGACACTCACAGACACTCTCTGACACTCTCTGACACATTCTGAAACTCTCTGACACAATCTGACACTTTCTGAATCTCTCGGACAAACTCTGAATCTCTCTGAAACTCGCCGACACTCTGTGACACTCTCTGAAACTTTCTGGCACTCTCTGACACTCTCTGAAGATCTCTGAAACTCTCTGAAAATCTCTGACACTCTCTGAAACTCTCTGACACTCACTGACACTCTGTGGCACTCACTGACACTCTCTGAAGATCTCTGAAACTCTCTGAAAATCTCTGACACTCTCTGAAACTCTGTGACACTCTCTGAAACACTCTGACACTCTCTGACACTCTCCGGCACACTCAGAAACTGTCAGAAACTCTCAGGCAATCTCTGACACTCTCAGAATTTCTCTGAAACTCTCTGACACTCTCTGAAACCATCTGACACTCTCAGACACTGTCTGACACTCTCTGAAACTCTCTGAAACTCTCTGACACTCTCTGACACTCTCTGACACTCTCTGAAACTGTTTGACACTCTTTGACACTCTCAGACACTGTCTGACTCTATCTGAAACTCTCTGACACTCTCTGACACCCCCTGACACTGTCTGAAGCTCTCTGACAGTCTGTGACACTCTCTGAAACTCTCTGAAACTCCCTGACACTCTCTGACACTCTCTGACACTCCCTGACACTCTCTGAAATTCTCTGACACTCTCCGACACTCTCTGAAATTCTTTGACACGCTTTGACAATCTCAGACACTGTCTGACTCTATCTGAAACTCTCTGACACTCTCTGACACTCCCTGACACTGTCTGAAGCTCTCTGACACTCTTTGACACTCTCTGAAACTCTCTGAAACTCTCTGACACTCTCTGACACTCTGTGACACTCTCAGATACTCTCTGACTCTCTCAGACACACTCCGACACACTCAGAAACTCTCTGAAATTCTCTGACACTCTCTGACACTCTGTGACACTCTCAGATACTCTCTGACTCTCTCAGACACACTCCGACACACTCAGAAACTCTCAGAAACTCTCTGGAACTCTCTGACACTCTCAGAAAGTCTCTGAAACTCTCCGACACTCTCTGAAACTCTCTGACACTCTCTGACGCTCCCTGACACTCTCTGAAACCCTGTGACAATCTTTGACAATCTCTGACACTCTCTGAAACTCTCTGAAACTGTCTGAAACTCTCTGACAATCTCTGACACTCTCTGAATCTCTCTGAATCACTCTGACACTCTGTGACACTCTCTGAAACTCTCTGACACTCTCTGAAACTTTCTGACACTCTCTGAAACTCTCTGAAGCTCCCTTAAACTCTCTGAAACTCTCTGACACTCTCTGACACTCTCTGACACTCTCTGAAACTCTCTGAAACTCTCTGACAATCTCTGGCACTCTCAGACACTCTCAGACACTCTCTGAAGATCTCTGAAACTCTCTGACACTATCTGACACTTTCTGAAACTCTTTGACACTCTTTGACAATCTCAGACACTGTCTGACTCTATCTGAAACTCTCTGACACTCTCTGACACTCCCTGACACTGTCTGAAGCTCTCTGACACTCTCTGACACTCTCTGAAACTCTCTGAAACTCTCAGACACTCTCTGACACTCCCTGACACATTCTGAAACTCTCTGACACAATCTGACACTTTCTGAATCTCTCAGACACTCTTTGAATCTCTCTGAAACTCGCCGACACTCTGTGACACTCTCTGAAACTTTCTGGCACTCTCCGACACTCTCTGAAGATCTCTGAAACTCTCTGAAAATGTCTGACACTCTCTGAAGCTCTCTGACACTCACTGACACTCTGTGGCACTCACTGACACTCTCTGAAGATCTCTGAAACTCTCTGAAAATCTCTGACACTCTCTGAAACTCTGTGACACTCTCTGAAACACTCTGACACTCTCTGACACTCTCCGGCACACTCAGAAACTGTCAGAAACTCTCAGGCAATCTCTGACACTCTCAGAAATTCTCTGAAACTCTCTGACACTCTCTGAAACCATCTGACACTCTCTGACACTCTCTGAAACTCTTTGACACTCATTGACACTCTCAGACACTGTCTGACACTCTCTGAAACTCTCTGAAACTCTCTGACACTCTTTGACACTCTCTGAAACTGTTTGACACTCTTTGACACTCTCAGACACTGTCTGACTCTATCTGAAACTCTCTGACACTCTCTGACACTCCCTGACACTGTCTGAAGCTCTCTGACACTCTGTGACACTCTCTGAAAATCTCTGAAACTCCCTGACACTCTCTGACTCTCTCTGAAACTTTCTGACACTCTCTGACACTCTCTTACACTCCCTGACACGCTCTGAAATTCTCTGACACTCTCCGACACTCTCCGACACTCTCTGAAATTCTTTGACACTCTTTGACAATCTCAGACACTGTCTGACTCTATCTGAAACTCTCTGACACTCTCTGACACTCCCTGACACTGTCTGAAGCTCTCTGACACTCTTTGACACACTCTGAAAATCTCTGAAACTTTCTGACACTCTCTGACTCTCTCTGAACATCTCTGAAGCTCTCTGAAATTCTCTAACACTCTCTGACACTCTGTGACACTCTGATATACTCTCTGACTCTCTCAGACACACTCCGACACACTCAGAAACTCTCAGAAACTCTCTGGAACTCTCTGACACTCTCAGAAAGTCTCTGAAACTCTCTGACACTCTCTGAAACTCTCTGACACTCTCTGACGCTCCCTGACACTCTCTGAAACTCTGTGACAATCTTTGACAATCTCTGACACTCTCTGAAACTCTCTGAAACTGTCTGACACTCTCTGACAATCTCTGACACTCTCTGAATCTCTCTGAATCACTCTGACACTCTGTGACACTCTCTGAAACTCTCTGACACTCTCTGAAACTTTCTGACACTCTCTGAAACTCTCTGAAGTTCTCTGAAACTCTCTGAAACTCTCTGACACTCTCTGACACTCTCTGAAACTCTCTGAAACTCTCTGACACTCTCTGACACTCTCTGAAACTCTCTGAAACTCTCTGACACTATCTGACACTTTTTGAATCTCTCGGACACTCTCTGAATCTCTCTGAAACTCTCCGACACTCTGTGACACTCTCTGAAACTTTCTCGCGCTCTCTGACACTCTCTGAAGATCTCTGAAACTCTCTGACACACTCTCACACTCTCTGAAACTCTGTGAAACTCTCTGAAACACTCTGACGATCTCTGACATTCTCAGACACTCTCTGACACTGTCTGACAATTTCTGAAACTCTCTGACAGTATCTGACACTTTCTGAAACTCTCGGACACTCTCCGACACTCTCTGAAATTCTTTGACACTCTTTGACAATCTCAGACACTGTCTGACTCTATCTGAAACTCTCTGACACTCTCTGACACTCCCTGACACTGTCTGAAGCTCTCTGACACTCTTTGACACACTCTGAAAATCTCTGAAACTCTCTGACACTCTCTGACTCTCTCTGAACATCTCTGAAACTCTCTGAAATTCTCTAACACTCTCTGACACTCTGTGACACTCTCAGATACTCTCTGACTCTCTCAGACACACTCCGACACACTCAGAAACTCTCAGAAACTCTCTGGAACTCTCTGACACTCTCAGAAAGTCTCTGAAACTCTCTGACACTCTCTGAAACTCTCTGACACTCTCTGACGCTCCCTGACACTCTCTGACACTCTGTGACAATCTTTGACAATCTCTGACACTCTCTGAAACTCTCTGAAACTGTCTGACACTCTCTGACAATCTCTGACACTCTCTGAATCTCTCTGAATCACTCTGACACTCTGTGACACTCTCTGAAACTCTCTGACACTCTCTGAAACTTTCTGACACTCTCTGAAACTCTCTGAAGTTCTCTGAAACTCTCTGAAACTCTCTGACACTCTCTGACACTCTCTGCAACTCTCTGAAACTCTGTGACACTCTCTGACACTCTCTGAAACTCTCTGAAACTCTCTGACACTATCTGACACTTTTTGAATCTCTCGGACACTCTCTGAATCTCTCTGAAACTCTCCGACACTCTGTGACACTCTCTGAAACTTTCTCGCGCTCTCTGACACTCTCTGAAGATCTCTGAAACTCTCTGACACACTCTCACACTCCCTGAAACTCTGTGAAACTCTCTGAAACACTCTGACGATCTCTGACATTCTCAGACACTCTCTGACACTGTCTGACAATTTCTGAAACTCTCTGACAGTATCTGACACTTTCTGAAACTCTCGGACACTGTCTGACACACTCTGCAACTCTGTGTCACTCTGTGACACTCTCTGACACTCTCTGACACTCTCTGAATCTCTCTGACACTCTGTGACACTCTGTAACTCTCTGAAACTCCCTGACACTCTCTGAAACTTTCTGACACTCTCTGACACTCTCTGAACATCTCTGAAACTCTCTGAAAATCTCTGACACTCTCTGACAATCTGTGACACTCTCAGATACTCTCCGACTCCCGCAGACACACTTCGACACACTCAGAAACTCTCAGAAACTATCTGGCACTCTCTGACACTCTCAGAAACTCTTTGAAACTCTTTGACACTCTCTGAAACTCTCTGACACTATCTGACACTCTCTGACACTCTCTGAAACTCTTTGAAACTCTTTGACACTCTCAGACACTCCCTGAAACTCTTTGACACTCTTTGACAATCTCAGACACTGTCTGACTCTATCTGAAACTATCTGACACTCTCTGACACTCCCTGACACTGTCTGAAGCTCTCTGACACTCTCTGGCACTCTCTGACACTCTCTGAAACTCTCTGAAACTCTCAGACACTCTCTGACACTGTCTGACACATTCTGAAACTCTCAGACACAATCTGACTCTTTCTGAATCTCTCGGACACTCTGTGACACTCTCTGAAACTTTCTGGCACTCTCTGACACTCTCTGAATATCTCTGAAAATCTCTGAAAATCTCTGACACTCTCTGAAACTCTGTGACACTCTCTGAAACACTCTGACACTCTCTGACACTCTCCGGCAAACTCAGAAACTGTCAGAAACTCTCAGGCACTCTCTGACACTCTCAGAAATTCTCTGAAACTCTCTGACACTCTCTGAAACCCTCTGACACTCTCTAACACTCTCTGAAACTCTTTGACACTCATTGACACTCTCAGGCACTGTCTGACACTCTCTGAAACTCTCTGAAACACTCTGACACTCTCTGACACTCCCTGACACTCTCTGAAGCTTTCTGAAACTCTCTGACACTCTGTGACACCCTCTTGAAACTCTCTAAAACTGTCGGACACTCTCTGAAACTTTCTGACACTCTCTGAAACTCTCTCAAACTCTTTGTAACTCTCCGACACTCTCAGAAACTCTCAGAAGCTCTCTGAAATTCTCTGACACTCTCTGACACTCTCTGAAACTCTCCGACACTCTCAGACACTCTCAGAAACTCTCTGACACTCTCTGACACTCTCAGACACTCTCTGACACTCTGTGACACGTTCTGAAACTATCTGACACTATCTGACACTTTCTGAATCTCTCGGACACTCTCTGAATCTCTCTGAAACTCTCCGACACTCTGTGACACTCTCTGAAATTTTCTGGCACTCTCTGACACTCTCTGAAGATCTCTGACACTCTCTGAAACTCTCTGACACTCTCTGACGCTCCCTGACACTCTCTGAATCTCTCTGAATCACTCTGACAATCTGTGACACTCTCTGAAACTCTCTGACACTCTCTGAAACCTTCTGACACTCTCTGAAACTCTCTGAAGCTCTCTTAAACTCTCTGAAACTCTCTGACACTCTCTGACACTCTCTGACTCTCTCTGAAACTCTCTGACAATCTCTGGCACTCTCACACACTCTCAGACACTCTCTGAAGATCTCTGAAACTCTCTGACTCTATCTGACACTTTCTGAATCTCTCGGACACTCTCTGAATCTCTCTGAAACTCTCCGACTCTCTGTGACACTCTCTGAAACTTTCTCGCACTCTCTGACACTCTCTGAAGATCTCTGAAACTCTCTGACACTCTCTCACACTCTCTGAAACTCTGTGAAACTCTCTGAAACACTCTGACGCTCTCTGACATTCTCAGACACTCTCTGACACAGTCTGACACTTTCTGAAACTCTCTGACAGTATCTGACACTTTCTGAAACTCTCGGACACTCTCTGACATACTCTGCAACTCTGTGTCACTCTGTGACACTCTCTGACACTCTCTGACACTCTCTGAATCTCTCTGAAACTCTCTGACACTCTGTGACACTCTGTAACTCTCTGAAACTCCCTGACACTCTCTGACACTCTCTGAAACTTTCTGACACTCTCTGACACTCTCTGAACATCTCTGAAACACTCTCTGACAATCTGTGACACTCTCAGATACTCTCCGACTCCCGCAGACACACTTCGACACACTCAGAAACTCTCAGAAACTCTCTGGCACTCTCTGACACTCTCAGAAATTCTGTGAAACTCTTTGACACTCTCAGAAACTCTCTGACACTCTCTGACACTCTCTGACACTCTCTGAAACTCTTTGAAACTCTTTGACACTCTCAGACACTCCCTGACATTCTCTGACACTCTCTGACACTCTCTGACACTCTCTGAAACTCTTTGACACTCTGTGACCATCTCAGACACTGTCTGACTCTATCTGAAACTCTCTGACACTCTCTGACACTCCCTGACACTGTCTGAAGCTCTCTGACATTCTCTGACACTCTCTGAAACTCTCTGAAACTCTCTGACACTCTCTGACACTCTCTGAAGCTCCCGGACAATCTCTGACACTCTCAGACACTCTCTGACACTCCCTGACACATTCTGAAAATCTCTGACACAATCTGACACTTTCTGAATCTCTCGGACACTCTCTGAATCTCTCTGAAACTCGCCGACACTCTGTGACACTCTCTGAAACTTTCTGGCAAGCTCTGACACTCTCTGAAGATCTCTGAATCTCTCTGAAAATCTCTGACTCTCTCTGAAACTCTCTGACACTCACTGACACGCTGTGGCACTCACTGAAACTCTCTGAAGATCTCTGAAACTCTCTGAAAATCTCTGACACTCTCTGAAACTCTGTGACACTCTCTGAAACACTCTGACACTCTCCGGCAAACTCAGAAACTGTCAGAAACACTCAGGACTCTCTGACACTCTCAGAAATTCTCTGAAACCCTCTGACACTCTCTGAAACCCTCTGACACTCTCTGACACTCTCTGACACTCTCTGAAACTCTTTGACACTCATTGACACTCTCAGACACTGTCTGACACTCTCTGAAACTCTCTGAAACTCTCTGAAACTCTCTGACACTCTCTGACACTCCCTGACACCCTCTGAAGCTTTCTGAAACTCTCTGACACTCTGTGACACCCTCTGAAACTCTCTAAAACTCTCGGACAATCTCTGAATCTTTCTGACACTCTCTGAAGCTCTCTGAAACTCTTTGTAACTCTCAGACACTCTCAGAAACTCTCAGAAGCTCTCTGAAACTCTCTGACACTCTCTGACACTCTCTGAAACTCTCAGACACTCTCAGACACTCTCTGACACTCTCTGACCTTCTCTGAAACCCTCTGACACTCTCTGACACTCTCTGACACTCTCTGAAACTCTTTGACACTCATTGACACTCTCAGACACTGTCTGACACTCTCTGAAACTCTCTGAAACTCTCTGAAACTCTCTGACACTCTCTGACACTCCCTGACACCCTCTGAAGCTTTCTGAAACTCTCTGACACTCTGTGACACCCTCTGAAACTCTCTAAAACTCTCGGACAATCTCTGAATCTTTCTGACACTCTCTGAAACTCTCTGAAACTCTTTGTAACTCTCAGACACTCTCAGAAACTCTCAGAAGCTCTCTGAAACTCTCTGACACTCTCTGACACTCTCTGAAACTCTCAGACACTCTCAGACACTCTCTGACACTCTCTGACACTCTCAGACACTCTCTGACACTCTGTGACACTTTCTGAAACTCTCTGACACTATCTGACACTTTCTGAATCTCTCGTACACTCTCGGAATCTCTCTGAAACTCTCCGACACTCTGTGACGCTCTCTGAAATTTTCTGGCACTCTCTGACACTCTCTGAAGATCTCTGGCACTCTCTGAAAATCTCTGACACTCTCTGAAACTCTGTGACACTCTCTGAAATACTCTGACACTCTCTCACACTCTCAGACACTCTCTGACACTCTCTGACACTTTCTGAAACTCTCTGACACTATCTGACTCTTTCTGAAACTCTCGGACACTCTCTGACACACTCTGCAACTCTATGACACTCTGTGACACTCTCTGAAACTCCCTGACACTCTCTGACTCTCTCTGAAACTCTGTGACAATCTTTGACAATCTCTGACACTCTCTGAAACTCTCTGAAACTGTCTGACACTCTCTGACAATCTCTGACACTCTCTGAATCTCTCTGAATCACTCTGACACTCTGTGACACTCTCTGAAACTCTCTGACACTCTCTGAAACTTTCTGACACTCTCTGAAACTCTCAGAAGTTCTCTGAAACTCTCTGAAACTCTCTGACACTCTCTGACACTCTCTGAAACTCTCTGAAACTCTCTGACACTCTCTGAAACTCTCTGAAGCTCTCTGAAACTCTCTGACACTATCTGACACTTTTTGAATCTCTCGGACACTCTCTGAATCTCTCTGAAACTCTCCGACACTCTGTGACACTCTCTGAAACTTTCTCGCGCTCTCTGACACTCTCTGAAGATCTCTGAAACTCTCTGACACACTCTCACACTCTCTGAAACTCTGTGAAACTCTCTGAAACACTCTGACGATCTCTGACATTCTCAGACACTCTCTGACACTGTCTGACAATTTCTGAAACTCTCTGACAGTATCTGACACTTTCTGAAACTCTCGGACACTGTCTGACACACTCTGCAACTCTGTGTCACTCTGTGACACTCTCTGACACTCTCTGACACTCTCTGAATCTCTCTGAAACTCTCTGACACTCTGTGACACTGTCTGACAATTTCTGAAACTCTATGACAGTATCTGACACTTTCTGAAACTCTCGGACACTGTCTGACACACTCTGCAACTCTGTGTCACTCTGTGACACTCTCTGACACTCTCTGAGACTCTCTGAATCTCTCTGAAACTCTCTGACACTCTGTCACACTCTGTAACTCTCTGAAACTCCCTGACACTCTCTGAAACTTTCTGACACTCTCTGACACTCTCTGAACATCTCTGAAACTCTCTGAAAATCTCTGACACTCTCTGACAATCTGTGACACTCTCAGATACTCTCCGACTCCCGCAGACACACTTCGACACACTCAGAAACTCTCAGAAACTCTCTGGCACTCTCTGACACTCTCAGAAACTCTCTGAAACTCTTTGACACTCTCTGAAACTCTCTGACACTGTCTGACACTCTCTGACACTCTCTGAAACTCTTTGAAACTCTTTGACACTCTCAGACACTCCCTGAAACTCTTTGACACTCTTTGACAATCTCAGACACTGTCTGACTCTATCTGAAACTATCTGACACTCTCTGACACTCTCTGACACTCTCTGAAACTCTTTGAAACTCTTTGACACTCTCAGACACTCCCTGAAACTCTTTGACACTCTTTGACAATCTCAGACACTGTCTGACTCTATCTGAAACTCTCAGGCACTCTCTGACACTCTCAGAAATTCTCTGAAACTCTCTGAAACTCTCTGAAACCCTCTGACACTCTCTGTCACTCTCTGAAACTCTTTGACACTCATTGACACTCTCAGACACTGTCTGACACTCTCTGAAACTCTCTGAAACTCTCTGACACTCTCTGACACTCCCTGACACTCTCTGAAGCTTTCTGAAACTCTCTGACACTCTCTGACACTCTCAGCAACTCTCAGACACTCTCAGACACTCTCTGACACTGTCTGACACTATCTGACACTCTCTGAAACACTCTGACACTCTCTGAAACTCTCTGAAACTCTCTGACACTCTCTGACACTCTCTGACACTCTCTGACACTCTCAGACATTCTCTGACACTCTGTGACACTTTCTGAAACTCTCTGACACTATCTGACACTTTCTGAATCTCTCGGACAATCTCTGAATCTCTCTGAAACTCTCCGACACTCTGTGACAATCTCTGAAATTTTCTGGCACTCTCTGACACTCTCTGAAGATCTCTGGCACTCTCTGAAAATCTCTGACACTCTCTGAAACTCTGTGACACTCTCTGAAAGACTCTGACACTCTCTCACACTCTCAGACACTCTCAGCCACTCTCTGACACTTTCTGAAACTCTCTGACACTATCTGACTCTTTCTGAAACTCTCGGACACTCTCTGACACACTCTGCAACTCTATGACGCTCTGTAACATTCTCTGACACTCTCTGAAACTCTCTGAAACTCCCTGACACTCTCTGACTCTCTCTGAAACTTTCTGACACTCCCTGACACTCTCTGAAATTCTCTTACACTCTCCGACACTCTCTGAAATTCTTTGACACTCTTTGACAATCTCAGACACTGTCTGACTCTATCTGAAACTCTCTGACACTCTCTGACACTCCCTGACACTGTCTGAAGCTCTCTGACACTCTCTGACACTCTCTGACACTCTCTGAAACTCTCTGAAACTCTCTGACACTCTCTGACAATCTCTGAAACTCTCGGACAATCTCTGACACTCTCAGACACTCTCTGACACTGTCTGACACATTCTGAAACTCTCAGACACAATCTGACACTTTCTGAATCTCTCGGACACTCTCTGAATCTCTCTGAATCTCGCCGACACTCTGTGACACTCTCTGAAACTTTCTGGCACTCTCTGACACTCTCTGAATATCTCTGAAACGCTCTGAAAATCTCTGACACTCTCTGAAACTCTGTGACACTCTCTGAAACACTCTGACACTCTCTGACACTCTCCGGCACACTCAGAAACTGTCAGAAACTCTCAGGCACTCTCTGACACTCTCAGAAATTCTCTGAAACCCTCTGACACTCTCTGAAACCCTCTGACACTCTCTGACACTCTCTGAAACTCTTTGACACTCATTGACACTCTCAGGCACTGTCTGACACTCTCTGAAACTCTCTGAAACACTCTGACACTCTCTGACACTCCCTGACACTCTCTGAAGCTTTCTGAAACTCTCTGACACTCTGTGACACCCTCTTGAAACTCTCTAAAACTGTCGGACACTCTCTGAAACTTTCTGACACTCTCTGAAACTCTCTGAAACTCTTTGTAACTCTCTGACACTGTCTGAAGATCTCTGGCACTCTCTGAAAATCTCTGACACTCTCTGAAACTCTCAGACACTCTCAGACACTCTCAGAAACTCTCTGACACTCTCTGACACTCTCAGACACTCTCTGACACTCTGTGACACGTTCTGAAACTATCTGACACTATCTGACACTTTCTGAATCTCTCGGACACTCTCTGAATCTCTCTGAAACTCTCCGACACTCTGTGACACTCTCTGAAATTTTCTGGCACTCTCTGACACTCTCTGAAGATCTCTGACACTCTCTGAAACTCTCTGACACTCTCTGACGCTCCCTGACACTCTCTGAATCTCTCTGAATCACTCTGACACTCTGTGACACTCTCTGAAACTCTCTGACACTCTCTGAAACTTTCTGAAATTTTCTGGCACTCTCTGAAGCTCTCTTAAACTCTCTGAAACTCTCTGACACTCTCTGACACTCTCTGACTCTCTCTGAAACGCTCTGACAATCTCTGGCACTCTCAGACACTCTCAGACACTCTCTGAAGATCTCTGAAACTCTCTGACACTATCTGACACTTTCTGAATCTCTCGGACACTCTCTGAATCTCTCTGAAACTCTCCGACTCTCTGTGACACTCTCTGAAACTTTCTCGCACTCTCTGACACTCTCTGAAGATCTCTGAAACTCTCTGACACTCTCTCACACTCTCTGAAACTCTGTGAAACTCTCTGAAACACTCTGACGCTCTCTGACATTCTCAGACACTCTCTGACACAGTCTGACACTTTCTGAAACTCTCTGACAGTATCTGACACTTTCTGAAACTCTCGGACACTCTCTGACATACTCTGCAACTCTGTGTCACTCTGTGACACTCTCTGACACTCTCTGACACTCTCTGAATCTCTCTGAAACTCTCTGACACTCTGTGACACTCTGTAACTCTCTGAAACTCCCTGACACTCTCTGACACTCTCTGAAACTTTCTGACACTCTCTGACACTCTCTGAACATCTCTGAATCTCTCTGAAAATCTCTGACACTCTCTGACAATCTGTGACACTCTCAGATACTCTCCGACTCCCGCAGACACACTTCGACACACTCAGAAACTCTCAGAAACTCTCTGGCACTCTCTGACACTCTCAGAAACTCTCTGAAACTCTTTGACACTCAGAAACTCTCTGACACTCTCTGACACTCTCTGACACTCTCTGAAACTCTTTGAAACTCTTTGACACTCTCAGACACTCCCTGACATTCTCTGACACTCTCTGACACTCTCTGAAACTCTTTGACACTCTGTGACAATCTCAGACACTGTCTGACTCTATCTGAAACTCTCTGACACTCTCTGACACTCCCTGACACTGTCTGAAGCTCTCTGACACTCTCTGACACTCTCTGAAACTCTCTGAAACTCTCTGACACTCTCTGACACTCTCTGAAGCTCCCGGACAATCTCTGACACTCTCAGACACTCTCTGACACTCCCTGACACATTCTGAAAATCTCTGACACAATCTGACACTTTCTGAATCTCTCGGACACTCTCTGAATCTCTCTGAAACTCGCCGACACTCTGTGACACTCTCTGAAACTTTCTGGCACGCTCTGACACTCTCTGAAGATCTCTGAATCTCTCTGAAAATCTCTGACTCTCTCTGAAACTCTCTGACACTCTCTGACACTCTGTGGCACTCACTGAAACTCTCTGAAGATCTCTGAAACTCTCTGAAAATCTCTGACACTCTCTGAAACTCTGTGACACTCTCTGAAACACTCTGACACTCTCTGACACTCTCCGGCAAACGCAGAAACTGTCAGAAACACTCAGGCACTCTCTGACACTCTCAGAAATTCTCTGAAACCCTCTGACACTCTCTGAAACCCTCTGACACTCTCTGACACTCTCTGACACTCTCTGACACTCTCTGAAACTCTTTGACACTCATCGACACTCTCAGACACTGTCTGACACTCTCTGAAACTCTCTGAAACTCTCTGAAACTCTCTGACACTCTCTGACACTCCCTGACACCCTCTGAAGCTTTCTGAAACTCTCTGACACTCTGTGACACCCTCTGAAACTCTCTAAAACTCTCGGACAATCTCTGAATCTTTCTGACACTCTCTGAAACTCTCTGAAACTCTTTGTAACTCTCAGACACTCTCAGAAACTCTCAGAAGCTCTCTGAGACTCTCTGACACTCTCTGACACTCTCTGAAACTCTCAGACACTCTCAGACACTCTCTGACACTCTCTGACACTCTCAGACACTCTCTGACACTCTGTGACACTTTCTGAAACTCTCTGACACTATCTGACACTTTCTGAATCTCTCGTACACTCTCGGAATCTCTCTGAAACTCTCCGACACTCTGTGACACTCTCTGAAATTTTCTGGCACTCTCTGACACTCTCTGAAGATCTCTGGCACTCTCTGAAAATCTCTGACACTCTCTGAAACTCTGTGACACTCTCTGAAATACTCTGACACTCTCTCACACTCTCAGGCACTCTCTGACACTCTCTGACACTTTCTGAAACTCTCTGACACTATCTGACTCTTTCTGAAACTCTCGGACACTCTCTGACACACTCTGCAACTCTATGACACTCTGTGACACTCTCTGAAACTCTCTGAAACTCCCTGACACTCTCTGACTCTCTCTGAAACTTTCTGACACTCTCTGACACTCTCTGACACTCCCTGACATTCTCTGAAATTCTCTGACACTCTGTGACACTCTCTGAAACTCTCTGAAACTCCCTGACACTCTCTGACACTCTCTGAAACTTTCTGACACTCTCTGACACTCTCTGAACATCTCTGATACTCTCTGAAAATCTCTGACACTCTCTGACACTCTGTGACACTCTCAGATACTCTCTGACTCTCTCAGACACACTCCGACACACTCTGAAACTCTCGGTAACTCTCTGACACTCTCAGAAAGTCTCTGAAACTGTCTGACACTCTCTGAAACTCTCTGACACTCTCTGACGCTCCCTGACATTCTCTGAAACTCTGTGACACTCTTTGACAATCTCTGACACTCACTGACTCTCTCAGAAACTCTCTGACAGTCTCTGAAACTCTCTGAAACAGTCTGACACTCTCTGACAATCTCTGACACTCTCTGACACACTCTGCAACTCTATCACACTCTGTGACACTCTCTGACACTCTCTGAATCTCTCTGAAAAGCTCTGACACTCTGTGACACTCTCTGAAACTCTCTGAAACTCCCTGACACTCTCTGACTCTCTCTGAAACTTTCTGACACTCTCTGACACTCTCTGACACTCCCTGACATTCTCTGAAATTCTCTGACACTCTGTGACACTCTCTGAAACTCGCTGAAACTCCCTGACACTCTCTGACACTCTCTGAAACTTTCTGACACTCTCTGACACTCTCTGAACATCTCTGATACTCTCTGAAAATCTCTGACACTCTCTGACACTCTGTGACACTCTCAGATACTCTCTGACTCTCTCAGACACACTCCGACACACTCAGAAACTCTCTGAAATTCTCTGACACTCTCTGACACTCTGTGACACTCTCAGATACTCTCTGACTCTCTCAGACACACTCCGACACACTCAGAAACTCTCAGAAACTCTCTGGAACTCTCTGACACTCTCAGAAAGTCTCTGAAACTCTCTGACACTCTCTGAATCTCTCTGACACTCTCTGACACTCTCTGAAACTCTCTGAAACTGTCTGACACTCTCTGACAATCTCTGACACTCTCTGAATCTCTCTGAATCACTCTGACACTCTGTGACACTCTCTGAAACTCTCTGACACTCTCTGAAACTTTCTGACACTCTCTGAAACTCTCTGAAGCTCTCTTAAACTCTCTGAAACTCTCTGACACTCTCTGACACTCTCTGACACTCTCTGAAACTCTCCGAAACTCTCTGACACTCTCTGACTCTCTCTGAAACTCTCTGACAATCTCTGGCACTCTCAGACACTCTCTGAAGATCTCTGAAACTCTCTGACACTATCTGACACTTTCTGAAACTCTTTGACACTCTTTGACAATCTCAGACACTGTCTGACTCCATCTGAAACTCTCTGACACACTCTGACACTCCCTGACACTGTCTGAAGCTCTCTGACACTCTCTGACACTCTCTGAAACTCTCTGAAACTCTCAGACACTCTCTGACACTCTCTGACACATTCTGAAACTCTCTGACACAATCCGACACTTTCTGAATCTCTCGGACACTCTCTGAATCTCTCTGAAACTCGCCGACACTCTGTGACACTCTCTGAAACTTTCTGGCACTCTCTGACACTCTCTGAAGATCTCTGAAACTCTCTGAAAATCTCTGACACTCTCTGAAACTCTCTGACACTCACTGACACTCTGTGGCACTCACTGACACTCTCTGAAGATCTCTGAAACTCTCTGAAAATCTCTGACACTCTCTGAAACTCTGTGACACTCTCTGAAACACTCTGACACTCTCTGACACTCTCCGGCACACTCAGAAACTGTCAGAAACTCTCAGGCAATCTCTGACACTCTCAGAAATTCTCTGAAACTCTCTGACACTCTCTGAAACCATCTGACACTCTCTGAAACTCTCTGAAACTCTTTGACACTCATTGACACTCTCAGACACTGTCTGACACTCTCTGAAACTCTCTGAAACTCTCTGACACTCTCTGAAACTGTTTGACACTCTTTGACACTCTCAGACACTGTCTGACTCTATCTGAAACTCTCTGACACTCTCTGACACTCCCTGACACTGTCTGAAGCTCTCTGACACTCTGTGACACTCTCTGAAACTCTCTGAAACTCCCTGACACTCTCTGACTCTCTCTGAAACTTTCTGACACTCTCTGACACTCTCTGACACTCCCTGATCCTCTCTGAAATTCTCTGACACTCTCCGACACTCTCTGAAATTCTTTGACACTCTTTGACAATCTCAGACACTGTCTGACTCTATCTGAAACTCTCTGACACTCTCTGCAACTCCCTGACACTGTCTGAAGCTCTCTGACACTCTTTGACACTCTCTGAAAATCTCTGAAACTCTCTGACACTCTCTGACTCTCTCTGAACATCTCTGAAACTCTCTGAAACTCTCTGACACTCTCTGACACTCCCTGACACTGTCTGAAGCTCTCTGACACTCTGTGACACTCTGTAACTCTCTGAAACACCCTGACACTCTCTGACACTCTCTGAAACTTTCTGACACTCTCTGACACTCTCTGAACATCTCTGAAACTCTCTGAAAATCTCTGACATTCTCTGACAATCTGTGACACTCTCAGATACTCTCCGACTCCCGCAGACACACTTCGACACACTCAGAAACTCTCAGAAACTCTCTGGCACTCTCTGACACTCTCAGAAACTCTTTGACACTCTCAGAAACTCTCTGACACTCTCTAACACTCTCTGACACTCTCTGAAACTCTTTGAAACTCTTTGACACTCTCAGACACTCCCTGACATTCTCTGAAACTCTCTGACACTCTCTGACACTCTCTGAAACTCTTTGACACTCTGTGACAATCTCAGACACTGTCTGACTCTATCTGAAACTCTCTGACACTCTCTGACACTCCCTGACACTGTCTGAAGCTCTCTGACACTCTCTGACTCTCTCTGAAACTCTCTGAAACTCTCTGACACTCTCTGACACTCTCTGAAGCTCCCGGACAATCTCTGACACTCTCAGACACTCTCTGACACTCTCTGACACATTCTGAAAATCTCTGACACAATCTGACACTTTCTGAATCTCTCGGACACTCTCTGAATCTCTCTGATACTCGCCGACACTCTGTGACACTCTCTGAAACTTTCTTGCACTCTCTGACACTCTCTGAAGATCTCTGAAACTCTCTGAAAATCTCTGACACTCTCTGAAACTCTCTGACACTCACTGACACTCTGTGGCACTCACTGAAACTCTCTGAAGATCTCTGAAACTCTCTGAAAATCTCTGACACTCTCTGAAACTCTGTGACACTCTCTAAAACACTCTGACACTCTCTGACACTCTCCGGCACACTCAGAAACTGTCAGAAACACTCAGGCACTCTCTGACACTCTCAGAAATTCTCTGAAACCCTCTGACACTCTCTGAAACCCTCTGACACTCTCTGACACTCTCTGACACTCTCTGAAACTCTTTGACACTCATTGACACTCTCAGACACTGTCTGACACTCTCTGAAACTCTCTGAAACTCTCTGACACTCTCTGACACTCCCTGACACCCTCTGAAGCTTTCTGAAACTCTCTGACACTCTGTGACACCCTCTGAAACTCTCTAAAACTCTCGGACAATCTCTGAATATTTCTGACACTCTCTGAAACTTTCTGACACTCTCTGACACTCTCTGACACTCCCTGATCCTCTCTGAAATTCTCTGACACTCTCCGACACTCTCTGAAATTCTTTGACACTCTTTGACAATCTCAGACACTGTCTGACTCTATCTGAAACTCTCTGACACTCTCTGCAACTCCCTGACACTGTCTGAAGCTCTCTGACACTCTTTGACACTCTCTGAAAATCTCTGAAACTCTCTGACACTCTCTGACTCTCTCTGAACATCTCTGAAACTCTCTGAAACTCTCTGAAACTCTCTGACACTCTCTGACACTCCCTGACACTGTCTGAAGCTCTCTGACACTCTGTGACACTCTGTAACTCTCTGAAACTCCCTGACACTCTCTGACACTCTCTGAAGCTCCCGGACAATCTCTGACACTCTCAGACACTCTCTGACACTCCCTGACACATTCTGAAAATCTCTGACACAATCTGACACTTTCTGAATCTCTCGGACACTCTCTGAATCTCTCTGAAACTCGCCGACACTCTGTGACACTCTCTGAAACTTTCTGGCACGCTCTGACACTCTCTGAAGATCTCTGAATCTCTCTGAAAATCTCTGACTCTCTCTGAAACTCTCTGACACTCTCTGACACTCTGTGGCACTCACTGAAACTCTCTGAAGATCTCTGAAACTCTCTGAAAATCTCTGACACTCTCTGAAACTCTGTGACACTCTCTGAAACACTCTGACACTCTCTGACACTCTCCGGCAAACGCAGAAACTGTCAGAAACACTCAGGCACTCTCTGACACTCTCAGAAATTCTCTGAAACCCTCTGACACTCTCTGAAACCCTCTGACACTCTCTGACACTCTCTGACACTCTCTGACACTCTCTGAAACTCTTTGACACTCATCGACACTCTCAGACACTGTCTGACACTCTCTGAAACTCTCTGAAACTCTCTGAAACTCTCTGACACTCTCTGACACTCCCTGACACCCTCTGAAGCTTTCTGAAACTCTCTGACACTCTGTGACACCCTCTGAAACTCTCTAAAACTCTCGGACAATCTCTGAATCTTTCTGACACTCTCTGAAACTCTCTGAAACTCTTTGTAACTCTCAGACACTCTCAGAAACTCTCAGAAGCTCTCTGAGACTCTCTGACACTCTCTGACACTCTCTGAAACTCTCAGACACTCTCAGACACTCTCTGACACTCTCTGACACTCTCAGACACTCTCTGACACTCTGTGACACTTTCTGAAACTCTCTGACACTATCTGACACTTTCTGAATCTCTCGTACACTCTCGGAATCTCTCTGAAACTCTCCGACACTCTGTGACACTCTCTGAAATTTTCTGGCACTCTCTGACACTCTCTGAAGATCTCTGGCACTCTCTGAAAATCTCTGACACTCTCTGAAACTCTGTGACACTCTCTGAAATACTCTGACACTCTCTCACACTCTCAGGCACTCTCTGACACTCTCTGACACTTTCTGAAACTCTCTGACACTATCTGACTCTTTCTGAAACTCTCGGACACTCTCTGACACACTCTGCAACTCTATGACACTCTGTGACACTCTCTGAAACTCTCTGAAACTCCCTGACACTCTCTGACTCTCTCTGAAACTTTCTGACACTCTCTGACACTCTCTGACACTCCCTGACATTCTCTGAAATTCTCTGACACTCTGTGACACTCTCTGAAACTCTCTGAAACTCCCTGACACTCTCTGACACTCTCTGAAACTTTCTGACACTCTCTGACACTCTCTGAACATCTCTGATACTCTCTGAAAATCTCTGACACTCTCTGACACTCTGTGACACTCTCAGATACTCTCTGACTCTCTCAGACACACTCCGACACACTCTGAAACTCTCGGTAACTCTCTGACACTCTCAGAAAGTCTCTGAAACTGTCTGACACTCTCTGAAACTCTCTGACACTCTCTGACGCTCCCTGACATTCTCTGAAACTCTGTGACACTCTTTGACAATCTCTGACACTCACTGACTCTCTCAGAAACTCTCTGACAGTCTCTGAAACTCTCTGAAACAGTCTGACACTCTCTGACAATCTCTGACACTCTCTGACACACTCTGCAACTCTATCACACTCTGTGACACTCTCTGACACTCTCTGAATCTCTCTGAAAAGCTCTGACACTCTGTGACACTCTCTGAAACTCTCTGAAACTCCCTGACACTCTCTGACTCTCTCTGAAACTTTCTGACACTCTCTGACACTCTCTGACACTCCCTGACATTCTCTGAAATTCTCTGACACTCTGTGACACTCTCTGAAACTCGCTGAAACTCCCTGACACTCTCTGACACTCTCTGAAACTTTCTGACACTCTCTGACACTCTCTGAACATCTCTGATACTCTCTGAAAATCTCTGACACTCTCTGACACTCTGTGACACTCTCAGATACTCTCTGACTCTCTCAGACACACTCCGACACACTCAGAAACTCTCTGAAATTCTCTGACACTCTCTGACACTCTGTGACACTCTCAGATACTCTCTGACTCTCTCAGACACACTCCGACACACTCAGAAACTCTCAGAAACTCTCTGGAACTCTCTGACACTCTCAGAAAGTCTCTGAAACTCTCTGACACTCTCTGAATCTCTCTGACACTCTCTGACGCTCCCTGACACTCTCTGAAACCCTGTGACAATCTTTGACAATCTCTGACACTCTCTGAAACTCTCTGAAACTGTCTGACACTCTCTGACAATCTCTGACACTCTCTGAATCTCTCTGAATCACTCTGACACTCTGTGACACTCTCTGAAACTCTCTGACACTCTCTGAAACTTTCTGACACTCTCTGAAACTCTCTGAAGCTCTCTTAAACTCTCTGAAACTCTCTGACACTCTCTGACACTCTCTGACACTCTCTGAAACTCTCCGAAACTCTCTGACACTCTCTGACTCTCTCTGAAACTCTCTGACAATCTCTGGCACTCTCAGACACTCTCTGAAGATCTCTGAAACTCTCTGACACTATCTGACACTTTCTGAAACTCTTTGACACTCTTTGACAATCTCAGACACTGTCTGACTCCATCTGAAACTCTCTGACACACTCTGACACTCCCTGACACTGTCTGAAGCTCTCTGACACTCTCTGACACTCTCTGAAACTCTCTGAAACTCTCAGACACTCTCTGACACTCTCTGACACATTCTGAAACTCTCTGACACAATCCGACACTTTCTGAATCTCTCGGACACTCTCTGAATCTCTCTGAAACTCGCCGACACTCTGTGACACTCTCTGAAACTTTCTGGCACTCTCTGACACTCTCTGAAGATCTCTGAAACTCTCTGAAAATCTCTGACACTCTCTGAAACTCTCTGACACTCACTGACACTCTGTGGCACTCACTGACACTCTCTGAAGATCTCTGAAACTCTCTGAAAATCTCTGACACTCTCTGAAACTCTGTGACACTCTCTGAAACACTCTGACACTCTCTGACACTCTCCGGCACACTCAGAAACTGTCAGAAACTCTCAGGCAATCTCTGACACTCTCAGAAATTCTCTGAAACTCTCTGACACTCTCTGAAACCATCTGACACTCTCTGAAACTCTCTGAAACTCTTTGACACTCATTGACACTCTCAGACACTGTCTGACACTCTCTGAAACTCTCTGAAACTCTCTGACACTCTCTGAAACTGTTTGACACTCTTTGACACTCTCAGACACTGTCTGACTCTATCTGAAACTCTCTGACACTCTCTGACACTCCCTGACACTGTCTGAAGCTCTCTGACACTCTGTGACACTCTCTGAAACTCTCTGAAACTCCCTGACACTCTCTGACTCTCTCTGAAACTTTCTGACACTCTCTGACACTCTCTGACACTCCCTGATCCTCTCTGAAATTCTCTGACACTCTCCGACACTCTCTGAAATTCTTTGACACTCTTTGACAATCTCAGACACTGTCTGACTCTATCTGAAACTCTCTGACACTCTCTGCAACTCCCTGACACTGTCTGAAGCTCTCTGACACTCTTTGACACTCTCTGAAAATCTCTGAAACTCTCTGACACTCTCTGACTCTCTCTGAACATCTCTGAAACTCTCTGAAACTCTCTGAAACTCTCTGACACTCTCTGACACTCCCTGACACTGTCTGAAGCTCTCTGACACTCTGTGACACTCTGTAACTCTCTGAAACACCCTGACACTCTCTGACACTCTCTGAAACTTTCTGACACTCTCTGACACTCTCTGAACATCTCTGAAACTCTCTGAAAATCTCTGACATTCTCTGACAATCTGTGACACTCTCAGATACTCTCCGACTCCCGCAGACACACTTCGACACACTCAGAAACTCTCAGAAACTCTCTGGCACTCTCTGACACTCTCAGAAACTCTTTGACACTCTCAGAAACTCTCTGACACTCTCTAACACTCTCTGACACTCTCTGAAACTCTTTGAAACTCTTTGACACTCTCAGACACTCCCTGACATTCTCTGAAACTCTCTGACACTCTCTGACACTCTCTGAAACTCTTTGACACTCTGTGACAATCTCAGACACTGTCTGACTCTATCTGAAACTCTCTGACACTCTCTGACACTCCCTGACACTGTCTGAAGCTCTCTGACACTCTCTGACTCTCTCTGAAACTCTCTGAAACTCTCTGACACTCTCTGAAGCTCCCGGACAATCTCTGACACTCTCAGACACTCTCTGACACTCTCTGACACATTCTGAAAATCTCTGACACAATCTGACACTTTCTGAATCTCTCGGACACTCTCTGAATCTCTCTGATACTCGCCGACACTCTGTGACACTCTCTGAAACTTTCTTGCACTCTCTGACACTCTCTGAAGATCTCTGAAACTCTCTGAAAATCTCTGACACTCTCTGAAACTCTCTGACACTCACTGACACTCTCTGACACTCTCTGACACATTCTGAAAATCTCTGACACAATCTGACACTCTCTGAAACTCTTTGACACTCATTGACACTCTCAGACACTGTCTGACACTCTCTGAAACTCTCTGAAACTCTCAGAAACTCTCTGACACTCTCTGACACTCCCTGACACCCTCTGAAGCTTTCTGAAACTCTCTGACACTCTGTGACACCCTCTGAAACTCTCTAAAACTCTCGGACAATCTCTGAATATTTCTGACACTCTCTGAAACTTTCTGACACTCTCTGACACTCTCTGACACTCCCTGATCCTCTCTGAAATTCTCTGTCACTCTCCGACACTCTCTGAAATTCTTTGACACTCTTTGACAATCTCAGACACTGTCTGACTCTATCTGAAACTCTCTGACACTCTCTGCAACTCCCTGACACTGTCTGAAGCTCTCTGACACTCTTTGACACTCTCTGAAAATCTCTGAAACTCTCTGACACTCTCTGACTCTCTCTGAACATCTCTGAAACTCTCTGAAACTCTCTGAAACTCTCTGACACTCTCTGACACTCCCTGACACTGTCTGAAGCTCTCTGACACTCTGTGACACTCTGTAACTCTCTGAAACTCCCTGACACTCTCTGACACTCTCTGAAACTTTCTGACACTCTCTGACACTCTCTCAACATCTCTGAAACTCTCTGAAAATCTCTGGCATTCTCTGACAATCTGTGACACTCTCAGATACTCTCCGACTCCCGCAGACACACTTCGACACACTCAGAAACTCTCAGAAACTCTCTGGCACTCTCTGACACTCTCAGAAACTCTTTGACACTCTCAGAAACTCTCTGACACTCTCTAACACTCTCTGACACTCTCTGAAACTCTTTGAAACTCTTTGACACTCTCAGACACTCCCTGACATTCTCTGAAACTCTCTGACACTCTCTGACACTCTCTGAAACTCTTTGACACTCTGTGACAATCTCAGACACTGTCTGACTCTATCTGAAACTCTCTGACACTCTCTGACACTCCCTGACACTGTCTGAAGCTCTCTGACACTCTCTGACTCTCTCTGAAACTCTCTGAAACTCTCTGACACTCTCTGACACTCTCTGAAGCTCCCGGACAATCTCTGACACTCTCAGACACTCTCTGACACTCTCTGACACATTCTGAAAATCTCTGACACAATCTGACACTTTCTGAATCTCTCGGACACTCTCTGAATCTCTCTGATACTCGCCGACACTCTGTGACACTCTCTGAAACTTTCTTGCACTCTCTGACACTCTCTGAAGATCTCTGAAACTCTCTGAAAATCTCTGACACTCTCTGAAACTCTCTGACACTCACTGACACTCTGTGGCACTCACTGAAACTCTCTGAAGATCTCTGAAACTCTCTGAAAATCTCTGACACTCTCTGAAACTCTGTGACACTCTCTAAAACACTCTGACACTCTCTGACACTCTCCGGCACACTCAGAAACTGTCAGAAACACTCAGGCACTCTCTGACACTCTCAGAAATTCTCTGAAACCCTCTGACACTCTCTGAAACCCTCTGACACTCTCTGACACTCTCTGACACTCTCTGAAACTCTTTGACACTCATTGACACTCTCAGACACTGTCTGACACTCTCTGAAACTCTCTGAAACTCTCTGAAACTCTCTGACACTCTCTGACACTCCCTGACACCCTCTGAAGCTTTCTGAAACTCTCTGACACTCTGTGACACCCTCTGAAACTCTCTAAAACTCTCGGACAATCTCTGAATCTTTCTGACACTCTCTGAAACTCTCTGAAACTCTTTGTAACTCTCTGACACTCTCAGAAACTCTGAGAAGCTCTCTGAAACTCTCTGACACTCTCTGACACTCTCTGAAACTCTCAGACACTCTCAGACACTCTCTGACACTCTCTGACACTCTCAGACACTCTCTGACACTCTGTGACACTTTCTGAAACTCTCTGACACTATCTGACACTTTCTGAATCACTCGTACACTCTCGGAATCTCTCTGAAACTCTCCGACACTCTGTGACGCTCTCTGAAATTTTCTGGCACTCTCTGACACTCTCTGAAGATCTCTGGCACTCTCTGAAAATCTCTGACACTCTCTGAAACTCTGTGACACTCTCTGAAATACTCTGACACTCTCTCACACTCTCAGACACTCTCTGACACTCTCTGACACTTTCTGAAACTCTCTGACACTATCTGACTCTTTCTGAAACTCTCGGACACTCTCTGACACACTCTGCAACTCTATGACACTCTGTGACACTCTCTGAAACTCTCTGAAACTCCCTGACACTCTCTGACTCTCTCTGAAACTTTCTGACACTCTCTGACACTCTCTGACACTCCCTGACATTCTCTGAAATTCTCTGACACTCTGTGACACTCTCTGAAACTCTCTGAAACTCCCTGACACTCTCTGACACTCTCTGAAACTTTCTGACACTCTCTGACACTCTCTGAACATCTCTGATACTCTCTGAAAATCTCTGACACTCTCTGACACTCTGTGACACTCTCAGATACTCTCTGACTCTCTCAGACACACTCCGACACACTCAGAAACTCTATGTCACTCTCTGACACTCTCAGAAAGTCTCTGAAACTGTCTGACACTCTCTGAAACTCTCTGACACTCTCCGACGCTCCCTGACATTCTCTGAAACTCTGTGACACTCTTTGACAATCTCTGACACTCACTGACTCTCTCTGAAACTCTCTGACAGTCTCTGAAACTCTCTGAAACTGTCGGACACTCTCTGACAATCCGTGACACTCTCTGACACACTCTGCAACTCTATCACACTCTGTGACACTCTCTGACACTCTCTGAATCTCTCTGAAAAGCTCTGACATTCTGTGACACTCTCTGAAACTCTCTGAAACTCCCTGACACTCTCTGACTCTCTCTGAAACTTTCTGACACTCTCTGACACTCTCTGACACTCCCTGACATTCTCTGAAATTCTCTGACACTCTGTGACACTCTCTGAAACTCGCTGAAACTCCCTGACACTCTCTGAAACTCTCTGAAACTTTCTGACACTCTCTGACACTCTCTGAACATTTCTGTGACACTCTCAGATACTCTCTGACTCTCTCAGACACACTCCGACACACTCAGAAACTCTCTGAAATTCTCTGACACTCTCTGACACTCTGTGACACTCTCAGATACTCTCTGACTCTCTCAGACACACTCCGACACACTCAGAAACTCTCAGAAACTCTCTGGAACTCTCTGACACTCTCAGAAAGTCTCTGAAACTCTCTGACACTCTCTGAAACTCTCTGACACTCTCTGACGCTCCCTGACACTCTCTGAAACCCTGTGACACTCTCTGACAATCTCTGACACTCTCTGAAACTCTCTGACACTCTCTGAAACTTTCTGACACTCTCTGAAACTCTCTGAAGCTCTCTTAAACTCTCTGAAACTCTCTGACACTCTGACACTCTCTGAAACTCTCTGAAACTGTCTGACACTCTCTGACTCTCTCTGAAACTCTCTGACAATCTCTGGCACTCTCAGACACTCTCAGACACTCTCTGAAGATCTCTGAAACTCTCTGACACTATCTGACACTTTCTGAAACTCTTTGACACTCTTTGACAATCTCAGACACTGTCTGACTCTATCTGAAACTCTCTGACACTCTCTGACACTCCCTGACACTGTCTGAAGCTCTCTGACACTCTCTGACACTCTCTAAAACTCTCTGAAACTCTTAGACACTCTCTGACACTCTCTGACACATTCTGAAACTCTCTGACACAATCTGACACTTTCTGAATCTCTCGGACACTCTCTGAATCTCTCTGAAACTCGCCGACACTCTGTGACCCTCTCTGAAACTTTCTGGCACTCTCTGACACTCTCTGAAGATCTCTGAAACTCTCTGAAAATCTCTGACACTCTCTGAAACTCTCTGACACTCACTGACACTCTGTGGCACTCACTGACACTCTCTGAAGATCTCTGAAACTCTCTGAAAATCTCTGACACTCTCTGAAACTCTGTAACACTCTCTGAAACACTCTGACACTCTCAGACACTCTCCGGCACACTCAGAAACTGTCAGAAACTCTCAGGCAATCTCTGACACTCTCAGAAATTCTCTGAAACTCTCTGACACTCTCTGAAACCATCTGACACTCTCTGACACTCTCTGAAACTCTTTGACACTCATTGACACTCTCAGACACTGTCTGACACTCTCTGAAACTCTCTGAAACTCTCTGACACTCTCTGACACTCCCTGACACTCTCTGAAGCTTTCTGAAACTCGCTCACACTCTGTGACACACTCTGAAACTCTCTGAAACTCTCGGACACTCTCTGAAACTTTCTGACACTCTCTGAAACTCTCTGACACTCTCTGACGCTCCCTGACACTCTCTGAAACCCTGTGACACTCTCTGACAATCTCTGACACTCTCTGAAACTCTCTGACACTCTCTGAAACTTTCTGACACTCTCTGAAACTCTCTGAAGCTCTCTTAAACTCTCTGAAACTCTCTGACACTCTGACACTCTCTGAAACTCTCTGAAACTGTCTGACACTCTCTGACTCTCTCTGAAACTCTCTGACAATCTCTGGCACTCTCAGACACTCTCAGACACTCTCTGAAGATCTCTGAAACTCTCTGACACTATCTGACACTTTCTGAAACTCTTTGACACTCTTTGACAATCTCAGACACTGTCTGACTCTATCTGAAACTCTCTGACACTCTCTGACACTCCCTGACACTGTCTGAAGCTCTCTGACACTCTCTGACACTCTCTAAAACTCTCTGAAACTCTTAGACACTCTCTGACACTCTCTGACACATTCTGAAACTCTCTGACACAATCTGACACTTTCTGAATCTCTCGGACACTCTCTGAATCTCTCTGAAACTCGCCGACACTCTGTGACCCTCTCTGAAACTTTCTGGCACTCTCTGACACTCTCTGAAGATCTCTGAAACTCTCTGAAAATCTCTGACACTCTCTGAAACTCTCTGACACTCACTGACACTCTGTGGCACTCACTGACACTCTCTGAAGATCTCTGAAACTCTCTGAAAATCTCTGACACTCTCTGAAACTCTGTAACACTCTCTGAAACACTCTGACACTCTCAGACACTCTCCGGCACACTCAGAAACTGTCAGAAACTCTCAGGCAATCTCTGACACTCTCAGAAATTCTCTGAAACTCTCTGACACTCTCTGAAACCATCTGACACTCTCTGACACTCTCTGAAACTCTTTGACACTCATTGACACTCTCAGACACTGTCTGACACTCTCTGAAACTCTCTGAAACTCTCTGACACTCTCTGACACTCCCTGACACTCTCTGAAGCTTTCTGAAACTCGCTCACACTCTGTGACACACTCTGAAACTCTCTGAAACTCTCGGACACTCTCTGAAACTTTCTGACACTCTCTGAAACTCTCTGAAACACTTTGTAACTCTCTGACACTCTCAGAAACTCTCAGAAGCTCTCTGAAACTCTCTGACACTCTCTGACACTCTCTGACACTCTCAGAAACTCTCAGACACTCTCAGACACTCTCTGACACTATCTGAGACTCTCTGAAACACTCTGACACTCTCTGAAACTCTCTGAAACTCTCTGACACTCTCTGACACTCTCTGAAACTCTCTGACACTTTCTGACACTCTCAGACATTCTCTGACACTCTGTGACACTTTCTGAAACTCTCTGACACTATCTGACAGTTTCTGAATCTCCCGGACACTCTCTGAATCTCTCTGAAACTCTCCGACACTCTGTGACACACTCTGAAATTTTCTGGCACTCTCTGACACTCTCTGAAGATCTCTGGCACTCTCTGAAAATCTCTGACAATCTCTGAAACTCTGTGACACTCTCTGAAACACTTTGTAACTCTCTGACACTCTCAGAAACTCTCAGAAGCTCTCTGAAACTCTCTGACACTCTCTGACACTCTCTGAAACTCTCAGACACTCTCAGACACTCTCTGACACTCTCTGACACTATCTGAGACTCTCTGAAACTCTCTGACACTCTCTGAAACTCTCTGAAACTCTCTGACACTCTCTGAAACTCTCTGACACTCTCTGACACTCTCAGACACTCTCTGACACTCTGTGACACTTTCTGAAGCTCTCTGACAGTATCTGACACTTTCTGAATCTCTCGGACACTCTCTGAATCTCTCTGAAACTCTCCGACACTCTGTGACACTCTCTGAAATTTTCTGGCACTCTCTGACACTCTCTGAAGATCTCTGGCACTCTCTGAAAATCTCTGACACTCTCTGAACCTCTGTGACACTCTCTGAAATACTCTGACACTCTCTCACACTCTCAGACACTCTCTGACACTCTCTCACACTCTCTGACACTTTCTGAAAATCTCTGACACTCTCTGACACTCTGTGACACTCTCAGATACTCTCTGACTCTCTCAGACACACTCCGACACACTCAGAAACTCTCTGTAACTCTCTGACACTCTCAGAAAGTCTCTGAAACTCACTGACACTCTCTGAAATTCTCTGACACTCTCTGACGCTCCCTGACATTCTCTGAAACTCTGTGACACTCTTTGACAATCTCTGACACTCACTGACTCTCTCTGAAACTCTCTGACAGTCTCTGAAACTCTCTGAAACTGTCTGACACTCTCTGACAATCTCTGACACTCTCTGAATCTCTCTGAATCACTCTGACACTCTGTGACACTCTCTGAAACTCTCTGACACTCTCTGAAACTTTCTGACACTCTCTGAAACTCTCTGAAGCTCTCTGAAACTCTCTGAAACTCTCTGACACTCTCTGAAACTCTCTGAAACTCTCTGAAACTCTCTGACACTCTCTGACACTCTCTGAAACTCTCTGACAATCTCTGGCACTCTCAGACACTCGCAGACACTCTCTGAAGATCTCTGAAACTCTCTGACACTATCTGACACTTTCTGAATCTCTCTGACACTCTCTGACACTCTCTGAAACTCTGTGAAACTCTCTGAAACACTCTGACACTCTCTGACATTCTCAGACACTCTCTGACACTGTCTGACACTTTCTGAAACTCTCTGACAGTATCTGACACTTTCTGAAACTCTCGGACACTCTCTGACATACTCTGCAACTCTGCGTCACTCTGTGACACTCTCTGACACTCTCTGAATCTCTCTGAAACTCTCTGACACTCTGTGACACTCTGTAACTCTCTGAAACTCCCTGACACTCTCTGACACTCTCTGAAACTTTCTGACACTCTCTGACACTCTCTGAACATCTCTGAAACTCTCTGAAAATCTGTGACACTCTCTGACAATCTGTGACACTCTCAGATACTCTCCGACTCCCGCAGACACACTTCGACACACTCAGAAACACTCAGAAACTCTCTGGCACCCTCTGGCACTCTCTGGCACTCTCTGACACTCTCTGGCACTCTCAGACACTCTCAGACACTCTCTGAAGATCTCTGAAACTCTCTGACAATCTATGACACTCTCAGACACTCTCTGAAACTCTTTGAAACTCTTTGACAATCTCAGACACTGTCTGACTCTATCTGAAACTCTCTGACACTCTCTGACACTGTCTGACACTGTCTGAAGCTCTCTGACACTCTCTGACACTCTCTGAAACTCTCTGACACTCTCTGACACTCTCTGAAACTCTCGGACAATCTCTGACACTCTCAGACACTCTCTGACACTCTCTGACACATTCTGAAACTCTCTGACACAATCTGACACTTTCTGAATCTCTCGGACACTCTCTGAATCTCTCTGAAACTCGCCGACACTCTGTGACACTCTCTGAAACTTTCTGGCACTCTCTGACACTCTCTGAAGATCTCTGAAACTCTCTGAAAATCTCTGACACTCTCTGAAACTCTCTGACACTCACTGACACTCTGTGGCACTCACTGACACTCTCTGAAGATCTCTGAAGCTCTCTGAAAATCTCTGACACTCTCTGAAACTCTGTGACACTCTCTGACACTCTCCGGCACACTCAGAAACTTTCAGAAACTCTCAGGCAATCTCTGACACTCTCAGAAATTCTCTGAAACTCTCTGACACTCTCTGAAACCATCTGACACTCTCCGACACTCTCTGAAACTCTTTGACACTCATTGACACTCTCAGACACTCTCTGACACTCTCTGAAACTCTCTGAAACTCTCTGACACTCTCTGACACTCTCTGACACTCTCTGAAGCTTTCTGAAACTCTCTGACACTCTGTGACACCCTCTGAAACTCTGTGAAACTCTCGGACACTCTCTGAAACTTTCTGACACTCTCTGAAACTCTCTGAAACTCTTTGTAACTCTCTGACACTCTCAGAAACAATCAGAAGCTCTCTGAAACTCTCTGACACTCTCAGAAACTCTCAGACACTCTCAGACACTCTCTGACACTGTCTGACACTATCTGAGACTCTCTGAAACACTCTGACACTCACTGAAACTCTCTGAAACTCTCTGACACTCTCTGACACTCTCAGACATTCTCTGACACTCTGTGACACTTTCTGAAACTCTCTGACACTATCTGACAGTTTTTCAATCTCTCGGACACTCTCTGAATCTCTCTGAAACTCTCCGACACTCTGTGACACTCTCTGAAATTTTCTGGCACTCTCTGACACTCTCTGAAGATCTCTGGCACTCTCTGAAAATCTCTGACACTCTCTGAAACTCTGTGACACTCTCTGAAACTCTTTGTAACTCTCTGACACTCTCAGAAACACTCAGAAGCTCTCAGACACTCTCAGACACTCTCTGACACTATCTGAGACTCTCTGAAACTCTCTGACACTCTCTGAAACTCTCTGAAACTCTCTGACACTCTCTGAAACTCTCTGACACTCTCTGACACTCTCAGACACTCTCTGACACTCTGTGACACTTTCTGAAGCTCTCTGACACTATCTGACACTTTCTGAATCTCTCGGACACTCTCTGAATCTCTCTGAAACTCTCCGACACTCTGTGACACTCTCTGAAATTTTCTGGCACTCTCTGACACTCTCTGAAGATCTCTGGCACTCTCTGAAAATCTCTGACACTCTCTGAAACTCTGTGACACTCTCTGAAATACTCTGACACTCTCTCACACTCTCAGACACTCTCTGACACTCTCTGACACTTTCTGAAAATCTCTGACACTATCTGACTCTTTCTGAAACTCTCGGACACTCTCTGACACACTCTGCAACTCTATGACACTCTGTGACACTCTCTGACACTCTCTGAATCTCTCTGAAAAGCTCTGACACTCTGTGACACTCTCTGAAACTCTCTGAAACTCCCTGACACTCTCTGACTCTCTCTGAAACATTCTGACACTCTCTGACACTCTCTGACACTCCCTGACACTCTCTGAAATTCTCTGACACTCCCTGACACTCTCTGACTCTCTCTGAAACTTTATGACACTCTCTGACACTCTCTCAAGATCTCTGTTACTCTCTGAAAATCTCTGACACTCTCTGACACTCTGTGTTCACTCTCAGATACTCTCTGACTCTCTCAGACACACTCCGACACACTCAGAAACTCTCTGTAACTCTCTGACACTCTCAGAAAGTCTCTGAAACACTCTGACACACTCTAAAACTCTCTGACGCTCCCTGACATTCTCTGAAACTCTGTGACACTCTTTGACAATCTCTGACACTCACTGACTCTCTCTGAAACTCTCTGACAGTCTCTGAAACTCTCTGAAACTGTCTGACACTCTCTGACAATCTCTGACACTCTCTGAATCTCTCTGAATTACTCTGACACTCTGTGACACTCTCTGAAACTCTCTGACACTCTCTGAAACTTTCTGACACTCTCTGAAACTGTCTGAAGCTCTCTGAAACTCTCTGAAACTCTCTGACACTCTCTGACACTCTCTGAAACTCTCTGAAACTCTCTGACACTCTCTGACACTCTCTGAAACTCTCTGAAACTCTCTGACAATCTCTGACACCCTCTGAAACTCTTTGACACTCTTTGACAATCTCACACACTGTCTGACTCTATCTGAAACTCTCTGACACTCTCTGACACTCCCTGACACTGTCTGAAGCTCTCTGACACTCTCTGACACTCTCTGAAACTCTCTGAAACTCTCTGACACTCTCTGACACTCTCTGAAACACTCGCACAATCTCTGACACTCTCAGACACTCTCTGACACATTCTGAAACTCTCTGACACAATCTGACACTTTCTGAATCTCTCGGACACTCTCTGAATCTCTCTGAAACTCGCCGACACTCTGTGACACTCTCTGAAACTTTCTGGCACTCTCTGACACTCTCTGAAGATCTCTGAAACTCTCTGAAAATCTCTGACACTCTCGAAACTCTCTGACACTCACTGACACTCTGTGGCACTCACTGACACTCTCTGAAGATCTCTGAAACTCTCTGAAAATCTCTGAAACTCTCTGAAACTCTGTGACACTCTCTGAAAAACTCTGACTCTCTCTGACACTCTCCGGCACACTCAGAAACTGTCAGAAACTCTCAGGCACTCTCTGACACTCTCAGAAATTCTCTGAAACTCTCTGAAACTCTCTGAAACCCTCTGACACTTTCCGACACTCTCTGAAACTCTTTGACACTCATTGACACTCTCAGACACTGTGTGACACTCTCTGAAACTCTCTGAAACTCTCTGACACTCTCTGACACTCCCTGACAATCTCTGAAGCTTTCTGAAACTCTCTGACACTCTGTGACACCCTCTGAAACTCTCTGAAACTCTCGGACACTCTCTGAAACTTTCTGACACTCTCTGAAACTCTCTGAAACTCTTTGTAACTCTCTGACACTCTCAGAAACTCTCAGAAGCTCTCTGAAACTCTCTGACACTCTCTGACACTCTCAGAAACTCTCAGACACTCTCAGACACTCTCGGACACTCTCTGACACTATCTGAGACTCTCTGAAACACTCTGACACTCTCTGAAACTCTCTGAAACTCTCTGACACTCTCTGAAACTCTCTGAAACTCTCTGACACTCTCTGACACTCTCAGGCATTCTCTGACACTCTGTGACACTTTCTGAAACTCTCTGACACTATCTGACACTTTCTGAATCTCTCGGACAATCTCTGAATCTCTCTGAAACTCTCCGACACTCTGTGACACTCTCTGAAATTTTCTGGCACTCTCTGACACTCTCTGAAGATCTCTGGCACTCTCTGAAAATCTCTGACACTCTCTGAAACTCTGTGACACTCTCTGAAAGACTCTGACACTCTCTCATACTCTCAGACACTCTCTGACACTCTCTGACACATTCTGAAACTCTCTGACACTATCTGACTCTTTCTGAAACTCTCGGACACTCTCTGACACACTCTGCAACTCTATGACACTCTGTAACACTCTCTGACACTCTCTGAATCTCTGTGAAAAGCTCTGACACTCTGTGACACTCTCTGAAACTCTCTGAAACTCCCTGACACTCTCTGACTCTCTCTGAAACTTTCTGACACTCTCTGACACTCTCTGACACTCCCTGACACTCTCTGAAATTCTCTGACACTCTCCGACACTCTCTGAAATTCTTTGACACTCTTTGACAATCTCAGACACTGTCTGACTCTATCTGAAACTCTCTGACACTCTCTGACACTCGCTGACACTGTCTGAAGCTCTCTGACACTCTTTGACACTCTCTGAAACTCTCTGAAACTCTCTGACACTCTCTGACTCTCTCTGAACATCTCTGAAACTCTCTGAAAATCTCTGACACTCTCTGACACTCTCTGACACTCTGTGACACTCTCAGACACACTCCGACACACTCAGAAACTCTCAGAAACTCTGTGGAACTCTCTGACACACTCAGAAACTCTCTGTAACTCTCTGACACTCTCAGAAAGTCTCTGAAACACTCTGACACTCTCTGAAACTCTCTGACGCTCCCTGACATTCTCTGAAACTCTGTGACACTCTTTGACAATCTCTGACACTCACTGACTCTCTCTGAAACTCTCTGACAGTCTCTGAAACTCTCTGAAACTGTCTGACACTCTCTGACAATCTCTGACACTCTCTGAATCTCTCTGAATCACTCTGACACTCTGTGACACTCTCTGAAACTCTCTGACACTCTCTGAAACTTTCTGACACTCTCTGAAACTCTCTGAAACTCTCTGAAACTCTCTGAAACTCTCTGACACTCTCTGACACTCTCTGAAACTCTTTGAAACTCTTTGACATTCTCAGACACTCCCTGACACTCTCTGAAACTCTCTGACAATCTCTGACACCCTCTGAAACTCTTTGACACTCTTTGACAATCTCACACACTGTCTGACTCTATCTGAAACTCTCTGACACTCTCTGACACTCCCTGACACTGTCTGAAGCTCTCTGACACTCTCTGACACTCTCTGAAACTCTCTGAAACTCTCTGACACTCTCTGACACTCTCTGAAACACTCGCACAATCTCTGACACTCTCAGACACTCTCTGACACTCTCTGACACATTCTGAAACTCTCTGACACAATCTGACACTTTCTGAATCTCTCGGACACTCTCTGAATCTCTCTGAAACTCGCCGACACTCTGTGACACTCTCTGAAACTTTCTGGCACTCTCTGACACTCTCTGAAGATCTCTGAAACTCTCTGAAAATCTCTGACACTCTCTGAAACTCTCTGACACTCACTGACACTCTGTGGCACTCACTGACACTCTCTGAAGATATCTGAAACTCTCTGAAAATCTCTGACACTCTCTGAAACTCTGTGACACTCTCTGAAAAACTCTGACTCTCTCTGACACTCTCCGGCACACTCAGAAACTGTCAGAAACTCTCAGGCACTCTCTGACACTCTCAGAAATTCTCTGAAACTCTCTGAAACTCTCTGAAACCCTCTGACACTTTCCGACACTCTCTGAAACTCTTTGACACTCATTGACACTCTCAGACACTGTGTGACACTCTCTGAAACTCTCTGAAACTCTCTGACACTCTCTGACACTCCCTGACAATCTCTGAAGCTTTCTGAAACTCTCTGACACTCTGTGACACCCTCTGAAACTCTCTGAAACTCTCGGACACTCTCTGAAACTTTCTGACACTCTCTGAAACTCTCTGAAACTCTTTGTAACTCTCTGACACTCTCAGAAACTCTCAGAAGCTCTCTGAAACTCTCTGACACTCTCTGACACTCTCAGAAACTCTCAGACACTCTCAGACACTCTCTGACACTCTCTGACACTATCTGAGACTCTCTGAAACACTCTGACACTCTCTGAAACTCTCTGAAACTCTCTGACACTCTCTGAAACTCTCTGAAACTCTCTGACACTCTCTGACACTCTCAGGCATTCTCTGACACTCTGTGACACTTTCTGAAACTCTCTGACACTATCTGACACTTTCTGAATATCTCGGACAATCTCTGAATCTCTCTGAAACTCTCCGACACTCTGTGACACTCTCTGAAATTTTCTGGCACTCTCTGACACTCTCTGAAGATCTCTGGCACTCTCTGAAAATCTCTGACACTCTCTGAAACTCTGTGACACTCTCTGAAAGACTCTGACACTCTCTCATACTCTCAGACACTCTCTGACACTCTCTGACACATTCTGAAACTCTCTGACACTATCTGACTCTTTCTGAAACTCTCGGACACTCTCTGACACACTCTGCAACTCTATGACACTCTGTAACACTCTCTGACACTCTCTGAATCTCTCTGAAAAGCTCTGACACTCTGTGACACTCTCTGAAACTCTCTGAAACTCCCTGACACTCTCTGACTCTCTCTGAAACTTTCTGACACTCTCTGACACTCTCTGACACTCCCTGACACTCTCTGAAATTCTCTGACACTCTCCGACACTCTCTGAAATTCTTTGACACTCTTTGACAATCTCAGACACTGTATGACTCTATCTGAAACTCTCTGACACTCTCTGACACTCCCTGACACTGTCTGAAGCTCTCTGACACTCTTTGACACTCTCTGAAACTCTCTGAAACTCTCTGACACTCTCTGACTCTCTCTGAACATCTCTGAAACTCTCTGAAAATCTCTGACACTCTCTGACACTCTGTGACACTCTCAGACACACTCCGACACACTCAGAAACTCTCAGAAACTCTGTGGAACTCTCTGACACACTCAGAAACTCTCTGTAACTCTCTGACACTCTCAGAAAGTCTCTGAAACACTCTGACACTCTCTGAAACTCTCTGACGCTCCCTGACATTCTCTGAAAATCTGTGACACGCTTTGACAATCTCTGACACTCACTGACTCTCTCTGAAACTCTCTGAAACTCTCTGAAACTGTCTGACACTCTCTGACAATCTCTGACACTCTCTGAATCTCTCTGAATCACTCTGACACTCTGTGACACTCTCTGAAACTCTCTGACACTCTCTGAAACTTTCTGACACTCTCTGAAACTCTCTGAAGCTCTCTGAAACTCTCTGAAACTCTCGGACACTCTCTGACACTCTCTGAAACTCTCTGAAACTCTCTGACACTCTCTGACACTCTCTGAAACTCTTTGAAACTCTTTGACACTCTCAGACACTTCCTGACACTCTCTGAAACTCTCTGACACTCTCTGACACCCTCTGAAACTCTTTGACACTCTTTGACAATCTCAGACACTGTCTGACTCTATCTGAAACTCTCTGACACTCTCTGACACTCCCTGACACTGTCTGAAGCTCTCTGACACTCTCTGACACTCTCTGAAACTCTCTGAAACTCTCTGACACTCTCTGACTCTCTCTGAAACTCTCGGACAATCTCTGACACTCTCAGACACTCTCTGACACTCTCTGACACATTCTGAAACTCTCTGACACAATCTGACACTTTCTGAATCTCTCGGACACTCTCTGAATCTCTCTGAAACTCGCCGACACTCTGTGACACTCTCTGAAACTTTCTGGCACTCTCTGACGCTCTCTGAAGATCTCTGAAACTCTCTGAAAATCTCTGACACTCTCTGAAACTCTCTGACACTCACTGACACTCTGTGGCACTCACTGACACTCTCTGAAGATCTCTGAAACTCTCTGAAAATCTCTGACAGTCTCTGAAACTCTGTGACACTCTCTGAAAAACTCTGACACTCTCTGACACTCTCCGGCACACTCAGAAACTGTCAGAAACTCTCAGGCACTCTCTGACACTCTCAGAAATTCTCTGAAACTCTCTGAAACTCTCTGAAACCCTCTGACACTCTCTGACACTCTCTGAAACTCTTTGACACTCATTGACACTCTCAGACACTGTCTGACACTCTCTGAAACTCTCTGAAACTCTCTGACACTCTCTGACACTCCCTGACACTCTCTGAAGCTTTCTGAAACTCTCTGACACTCTGTGACACCCTCTGAAACTCTCTGAAACTCTCGGACACTCTCTGAAACTTTCTGACACTCTCTGAAATTCTCTGAAACTCTTTGTAACTCTCTGACACTCTCAGAAACTCTCAGAAGCTCTCTGAAACTCTCTGACACTCTCTGACACTCTCAGCAACTCTCAGACACTCTCAGACACTCTCTGACACTGTCTGGCACTATCTGAGACTCTCTGAAACACTCTGACACTCTCTGAAACTCTCTGAAACTCTCTGACACTCTCTGACACTCTCTGACACTCTCTGACACTCTCAGACATTCTCTGACACTCTGTGACACTTTCTGAAACTCTCTGACACTATCTGACACTTTCTGAATCTCTCGGACAATCTCTGAATCTCTCTGAAACTCTCCGACACTCTGTGACACTCTCTGAAATTTTCTGGCACTCTCTGACACTCTCTGAAGATCTCTGGCACTCTCTGAAAATCTCTGACACTCTCTGACACTCTCCGGCACACTCAGAAACTGTCAGAAACTCTCAGGCACTCTCTGACACTCTCAGAAATTCTCTGAAACTCTCTGAAACTCTCTGAAACCCTCTGACACTCTCTGACACTCTCTGAAACTCTCTGACACTCCCTGACACTCTCTGAAGCTTTCTGAAACTCTCTGACACTCTGTGACACCCTCTGAAACTCTCTGAAACTCTCGGACACTCTCTGAAACTTTCTGACACTCTCTGAAATTCTCTGAAACTCTTTGTAACTCTCTGACACTCTCAGAAACTCTCAGAAGCTCTCTGAAACTCTCTGACACTCTCTGACACTCTCAGCAACTCTCAGACACTCTCAGACACTCTCTGACACTGTCTGACACTATCTGACACTCTCTGAAACACTCTGACACTCTCTGAAACTCTCTGAAACTCTCTGACACTCTCTGACACTCTCTGACACTCTCTGACACTCTCAGACATTCTCTGACACTCTGTGACACTTTCTGAAACTCTCTGACACTATCTGAAACTTTCTGAATCTCTCGGACAATCTCTGAATCTCTCTGAAACTCTCCGACACTCTGTGACAATCTCTGAAATTTTCTGGCACTCTCTGACACTCTCTGAAGATCTCTGGCACTCTCTGAAAATCTCTGACACTCTCTGAAACTCTGTGACACTCTCTGAAAGACTCTGACACTCTCTCACACTCTCAGACACTCTCAGCCACTCTCTGACACTTTCTGAAACTCTCTGACACTATCTGACTCTTTCTGAAACTCTCGGACACTCTCTGACACACTCTGCAACTCTATGACACTCTGTAACACTCTCTGACACTCTCTGAAACTCTCTGAAACTCCCTGACACTCTCTGACTCTCTCTGAAACTTTCTGACACTCTCTGACACTCTCTGACACTCCCTGACACTATCTGAAATTCTCTGACACTCTCCGACACTCTCTGAAATTCTTTGACACTCTTTGACAATCTCAGACACTGTCTGACTCTATCTGAAACTCTCTGACACTCTCTGACACTCCCTGACACTGTCTGAAGCTCTCTGACACTCTTTGACACTCTCTGAAACTCTCTGAAACTCTCTGACACTCTCTGACTCTCTCTGAACATCTCTGAAACTCTCTGAAAATCTCTGACACTCTCTGACACTCTGTGACACTCTCAGATACTCTCTGACACTCTCAGACACACTCCGACACACTCAGAAACTCTCAGAAACTCTCTGGAACTCTCTGACACTCTCAGAAAGTCTCTGAAACTCTCTGACACTCTCTGAAACTCTCTGACACTCTCTGACGCTCCCTGACACTCTCTGAAACTCTGTGACAATCTTTGACAATCTCTGACACTCTCTGAAACTCTCTGAAACTGTCTGACACTCTCTGACAATCTCTGACACTCTCTGAATCTCTCTGAATCACTCTGACACTCTGTGACACTCTCTGAAACTCTCTGACACTCTCTGAAACTTTCTGACAATCTCTGAAACTCTCTGAAGCTCTCTTAAACTCTCTGAAACTCTCTGACACTCTCTGACACTCTCTGACACTCTCTGAAACTCTCTGAAACTCTCTGACACTCTCTGACACTCTCTGAAACTCTCTGACAATCTCTGGCACTCTCAGACACTCTCAGACTCTCTCTGAAGATCTCTGAAACTCTCTGACACTATCTGACACTTTCTGAATCTCTCGGACACTCTCTGAATCTCTCTGAAACTCTCCGACACTCTGTGACACTCTCTGAAACTTTCTCGCACTCTCTGACACTCTCTGAAGATCTCTGAAACTCTCTGAAAATCTCTGACACTCTCTGAAACTCTGTGACACTCTCTGAAACACTCTGACACTCTCTCACCCTCTCCGGCACACTCAGAAACTGTCAGAAACTCTCAGGCACTCTCTGACACTCTCGGAAATTCTCTGAAACCCTCTGACACTCTCTGAAACCCTCTGACACTCTCTGACACTCTCTGAAACTCTTTGACACTCATTGACACTCTCAGACACTGTCTGACACTCTCTGAAACTCTCTGAAACTCTCTGAAACTCTCTGACACTCTCTGACACTCCCTGACACCCTCTGAAGCTTTCTGAAACTCTCTGACACTCTGTGACACCCTCTGAAACTCTCTAAAACTCTCGGACAATCTCTGAATCTTTCTGACACTCTCTGAAACTCTCTGAAACTCTTTGTAACTCTCTGACACTCTCAGAAACTCTCAGAAGCTCTCTGAAACTATCTGACACTCTCTGACACTCTCTGAAACTCTCAGACACTCTCAGACACTCTCTGACGCTCTCTGACACTATCTGAGACTCTCTGAAACTCTCTGACACTCTCTGAAACTCTCTGAAACTCTCTGACACTCTCTGACACTCTCTGAAACTCTCTGACACTCTCTGACACTTTCTGAATCTCTCGGACAATCTCTGAATCTCTCTGAAACTCTCCGACACTCTGTGACACTCTCTGAAATTTTCTGGCACTCTCTGACACTCTCTGAAGATCTCTGGCACTCTCTGAAACTCTGTGACACTCTCTGAAAGACTCTGACACTCTCTCACACTCTCAGACACTCTCTGACACTCTCTGACACATTCTGAAACTCTCTGACACTATCTGACTCTTTCTGAAACTCTCGGACACTCTCTGACACACTCTGCAACTCTATGACACTCTGTAACACTCTCTGACACTCTCTGACTCTCTCTGAAACTTTCTGACACTCTCTGACACTCTCTGACACTCCCTGACACTCTCTGAAATTCTCTGACACTCTCCGACACTCTCAGAAATTCTTTGACACTCTTTGACAATCTCAGACACTGTCTGAATTTAGAATTAGAATTAGAATATTACAGCGCAGTACAGGCCCTTCGGCCCTCGATGTTGCGCCGATCATCTGACCTACACTATTCCATTTACATCCATATGTCTAATCAATGACCACTTAAATGCCCTTAAAGTTGGCGAGTCTACTACTGTTGCAGGCAGGGCGTTCCACGCCCCTACTACTCTCTGCGTAAAGAAACTACCTCTGACATCTGTCCTATATCTTTCACCCCTCAACTTAAAGCTATGTCCCCTCGTGTTTGCCATCCTCATCCGAGGAAAAAGACTCTCACTATCCACCCTATCTAACCCTCTAATTATCTTGTATGTCTATATTAAGTCACCTCTCCTCCTCCTTCTCTATAACGAAAACAACCCCAAGTCCCTCAGCCTTTCCTCGTAAGACCTTCCTTCCATACCAGGCAACATCCTAGTAAATCTCCTCTGCACCCTTTCCAAAGCTTCGACATCCTTCCTATAATGCGGTGACCAGAACTGCACGCAATACTCCAGGTGCGGCCTCACCAGAGTTTTGTACAGCTGCATCATGACCCCGTGGCTCTGAAACTCGATCCCCCTACTAATAAAGGCTAACACACCATATGCCTTCTTAACAGCCCTATTAACCTGGGTAGCAACTTTCAGGGATTTATGTACCTGGATACCAAGATCTCTCTGCTCATCTACACTACCAAGAATCTTCCCATTAGCCCAGTACTCTGCATTGCTGTTACTCCTTCCAAAGTGAATCACCTCACACTTCTCCGCATTAAACTCCATTTGCCATCTCTCAGCCCAGCTCTGCAGCCTATCTATGTCCCTCTGTACCCTACAACACCCTTCGACACTATCCACAACTCCACCGACCTTCGTGTCATCCGCAAATTTACTAACCCACCCTTCTACACCCTCATCCAGGTCGTTTATAAAAATGACAAACAGCAGTGGCCCCAAAACAGAACCTTGCGGTACACCACTAGTAACTAAACTCCAGGATGAACATTTGCCATCAACCACCACCCTCTGTCTTCTTTCAGCTAGCCAATTTCTGATCCAAAGCTCTAAATCACCTTCAACCCCATACTTGCGTATTTTCTGCAATAGCCTACCGTGGGGAACCTTATCAAACGCCTTACTGAAATCCATATACACCACATCCACGGCTTTACCCTCATCCACCTGTTTGGTCACCTTCTCGAAAAACTCAATAAGGTTTGTGAGGCACGACCTACCTTTCACAAAACCGTGCTGACTATCGCAAATCAACTTATTCTTTTCAAGATGATTATAAATCCTGTCTCTTATTACCTTTTCCAACATTTTACCCACAACCGAAGTAAGGCTCACAGGTCTATAATTACCAGGGCTGTCTCTACTCCCCTTCTTGAACAAGGGGACAACATTTGCTATCCTCCAGTCCTCCGGCACTACTCCTGTCGACAATGACGACTTGAAGATCAACAACAACGGCTCTGCAATCTCCTCCCTGGCTTCCCAGAGAATCCTAGGATAAATCCCATCTGGCCCAGGGGACTTATCTATTTTCACTCTTTCCAAAATTGCTAACACCTCCTCCTTGTGAATCTCAATCCCATCTAGCCTAGTAGGCTGTATCTCAGTAATCTCCTCGGCAACATTTTCTTTCTCTACTGTAAATACTGACGAAAAATATTCATTTAACGCTTCCCCTATCTCCTCTGATTCCGCACACAACTTCCCACTACTATCCTTGATTGGCCCTGTTCTAACTCTTATCATTCGTTTATTCCTGATATACCTATAGAAAGCCTTAGGGTTTTCTTTGATCCTATCCGCCAATGACTTCTCGTGTCCTCTCCTTGCTCTTCTTAGCCCTCCCTTTAGATCCTTCCTGGCTAGCTTGTAACTCTCAAGCGCCCTAACTGAGCCTTCACGTCTCATCCTAACATAAGCCGCCCTCTTCCTCTTGACAAGCGCTTCAACTTCTTGAGTAAACCACGGCTCCCTTGCTCGACAACTTCCTCCCTGCCTGACAGGTACATACTTATCAAGGACACGCATTAGCTGCTCCTTGAATAAGCTCCACATTTCGTTTGTGCCCATCCCCTGCAGTTTCCTTCCCCATCCTACACATCCTAAATCTTGCCTAATCGCGTCATAATTTCCTTTCCCAATGCTATAATTCTTGCCCTGTGGTATATACCTGTCCCTGCCCATCGCTAAGGTAAACCTAACCGAATTGTGATCACTATCGCCAAAGTGCTCACCTACATCTAAATCGAACACCTGGCCGGGTTCATTACCCAGTACCAAATCCAATGTGGCATCGCCCCTGGTTGGCCTGTCCACATACTGTGTCAGAAAACCCTCCTGCACACACTGGACAAAAACAGACCCATCTAAAGTACTCGAACTATAGTATTTCCAGTCAATATTTGGAAAGTTAAAGTCCCCCATAACCACTACCCTGTTACTCTCGCTCCTGTCGAGAATCATCTTCGCTATCCTTTCCTCTACATCTCTGGAACTATTCGGAGGTCTATAGAAAACTCCCAACAGGGTGACCTCTCCTCTCCTGTTTCTAACCTCGGCCCATACTACCTCAGTAGACGAGTCCTCAAACGTCCTTTCTGCCGCTGTAATACTTTCCTTGATTAACAATGCCACACACCCCCCCCCCCTCTTTTACCCTCTTCTCTGTTCTTTCTGAAACATCTAAATCCCGGAACCTGCAACATCCATTTTTGCCCCTGCTCTACCCATGTCTCCGAAATGGCCACAACATCAGGATCCCAGGTACCAACCCATGCTGCAAGCTCACCCACCTTATTCCGGATGCTCCTGGCGTTGACGTAGACACACTTTAAACCAAGTTCTTGCTTGCCAGTGCCCTCTTGCGTCCCTGTAACCTTATCCCCTACCTCACTACTCTCAACAGCCTGTACACTGGCACTGCAATTTAGGTTCCCATTCCCCTGCTGATTTAGTTTAAACCCCCCCGAAGAGCACTAACAAATCTCCCCCCCAGGATATCGGTACCCCTCTGGTTCAGGTGAAGACCATCCTGTTTGTAGAGGTCCCACCTACCCCAGAAAGAGCCCCAATTATCCAGGAAACCAAAACCCACCCTCCTACACCATCCCTGCAGCCACGTGTTCAACTCCTCTCTCTCCCTATTCCTCTCTTCGCTAGCACGTGGCACAGGCAACAACCCAGAACTCTCTGACTCTATCTGAAACTCTCTGACACTCCCTGACTCTCCCTGACACTGTCTGAAGCTCTCTGACACTCTTTGACACTCTCTGAAACTCTCTGAAACTCTCTGACACTCTCTGAACATCTCTGAAATTCTCTGAAAATCTCTGACACTCTCTGACTCTCTGTGACACTCTCAGATAGTCTCTGACTCTCTCAGACACACTCCGACACACTCAGAAACTCTCAGAAACTCTCTGGAACTCTCTGACACACTCAGAAACTCTCTGTAACTCTCTGACACTCTCAGAAAGTCTCTG